>NC_138504.1:27486813-28211386 GCF_964252035.2 Podarcis erhardii
GTGGAGAAACTGCCTCTGACCGCATCTGGCTGTCCACTGCTTATTCACTGCAAGAATTTCCGTGTTGCTCACTTTATTATTGGTCATGAGCGGGACTGTCATGAAGTCTACACTTCCCTGCTGAAACTTTCTCAACCAGGTACTTGGAAAGTGCAGTTTGCTTCCATATGAAGGAAGGAACTTAGCTTAGTGATACAATACTTGCATTGCATGACAGAGATTTCAGGTTCAATCTCTGGCATCTCCAGGTATGCAAAAAATGACACCTGTCTATCTGGATTTCCACTGCCAGCCAAGGCAGACAGTACTGAGTGGATAAACCAATGGTCTGATTCCTATATTTCATACCCTGGCAATGCAAGTGCTTGTTGATGATGAGCTTTGGTTATTGAACTTTGAACTCTTGTTAAACCAGACAGGAAGAAAGGAAAGCATCAATAGCTCTAGCTGTTTCCATCGCTGTTAAAAGAGTGGAAATACTTTGCATTTTCTCCTCTCAGGATGTTGGTAATAATTAAAACATTAATTTTGTTTTGGTGTTTGTATAGATTAAAATTGTCTTTAAAGTTAAAAAAAAAATCTTTTGGCCCTCTAAATTAGGAACCTGAGGCCCTCCAGATGTTTTTGGACTTTAACTCCCATCAGTCACTGCCGGTCAAGAATGATGGGAACTGTAGCCATGCAGCATCTGGAGGGCTGCAGGTTTCTGATTACTAGTCAAGAGTATTTGTATTCTGCTTAAAAGATTTCTGCAGTGATTTGATGTTGGTGGGTAGTAATTAAATTTGTTAGTTGCTTGTCGCACAAAGAAGCTTTCCAAGTGACTTACAATGTATTTAAGAGCACAAGCTCACATGAAAATAAAACACATGAAATCCATAATAAACCACAAAGCAACCCTCAAAAGTAGTTATTGTTGAGAGGGAAAAGTGCCTGGATTGTGTGGTGATCAATTACATTATCAGTTTCATTTTAGAATCATATTTTTAAGAGCAAAAAAGAGAACACATTTGCTGACTTCTACTTTTAACTATGGATTGCTATAACGACTCTCGTTTTACATACCCATGGAAAGGAGGATGTGTCCTGGGAAAAGAGGACATATGGCAACCCTACTCCAGTCACTAAAACTAGAAAAAATAGATACTGTTTCAGCGTTTATAGGACCTATATGATAACAGAAAAAAATTATCTGCACTTAATACCTTATTGCATGTAATAATGGGCCATGGATGAGCTGGCTTCCTCACCTTCGAAGACAGAGCAATTTGTGTGGGATCTGGAAGAAATCCTACAGGCTGTATTGGGGACCCTGCATAGGCCTGATGAAGCTCCTTGGGTCAGTATTTGACACTGTTGAGATTAGAATACCTTTCACGTGCAGCATTCCTCAACCTAGTGTCCTCCAGGTGACTTAGACTACATCTCCCATCAGTTCCATCTAGAACAGGGCTGATGGGAATTGATGGGAATCGAAATCATATGGAGAGTACCAGATTGGGGGGCGAGCTGCACTAGAGAGTCCTACCAGCAGCTTCCATTTTCTCTCTAATTTAGGGCATCGTGGTTTTTGTTTCTTTTGTGCTTGAATACCCATAGTTTTGTTGTGGTTCAGTACCTCCACAGAATCCCACACTGTCTTTCCTCAGCAGAGCACAAATAATTACTCATTATTCACTAGTGGGTGACTGACGGTTGAAGATTACCTGTTTGGCAGACTGACTATTTTATCAGATGCTGGCAGAGACCAATCTGTCTCTGGAGAATCTGCTTACTTGAGAGTCAACAGGATAAGTTATCGATTGGATTTGCATTTGCAACGGAAAGGAAGGAGGCCTGGAAAGGCAGGGAGTGAAAAGGCAGGGAGTGAGTTATTGTTGATCTGTTTGAATTTCAAAGCTGTCACTGAGTTTGACAATGTTTCAGAGAGCTACCATGTTTTCCCAGCAAACCCAAGAGCATCATTTTGCTGTAACAGTTCTAGGCAGATGAGGTTATCAGGTTCAGATGATAAGCAAACATATTTATTTATTTCAGTTTCTTTATGAATTGCTTCCTGTGAAGCATCTCATTGTAATTTAACAGTAATAACTGAAAAAGGAAGGTCTTCAGTAGGGACCAGTGGAGACGGCATCTGTCTGATAAGTAATGGATGGGAGTTCCAAAGGGTAGATGCTGCCACATTAAAGTCCCACTTCCTACATTATATGGAGCAGACCTGCTGAGATGGTATCTGCAGAATGCCTTCTCCTGCAGAGGATATAAGGGATATAAGAGATGAGATCCTGTTTTAGGAATCAACTCCCAAGCTGTATAAAGTTTTGTGTAAAAGTACCAGCCCCTTGGAACTTGGCTCAGTAGTTAATGGGCAGCCAGTGAAATTGTATACATTTATTTATTGAATTTATATACCGCCTTTTCCTGGAAGTCTCAGGGTGGTTCGCAGAACAAAATCCAAATATAAACTACAAAATGTGTAATCAAAATAACAACAACCCAATAAGCCACCCCCAAAAAAAAAAACATTTTAAAAGGGCGTAGGATGTCAGTCAAATCAACCAAAGGCCTGGTTAAAAAGGAATGTTTTTGCCTGGTGCCTAAAGGTGTATAATGAAGGCACCAGGTGAACTTTCCTGAGGAGAGCATTACACAGACAGGGAGCCACTGCAGAGAAGGCCCGTTCTCGTGTTGCCACCCTCCTGACCTCTCGAAGAGGAGGCACAGGAAGAAGGGCCTCAGAAGGTAATCTGGGTAGGTTCATATGGAATGAGGCAGGCCTTGTGGTATTGCGGTCCTGAGCCGTTTAAGGCTTTATAGCTCAAAACCAGCACTTTGAATTGGACCCGTAAACTAATTGATAGCTGGTGCAGTCAGACTAGTATCAGTGTAATATGCTCAAACTGTCTTGCTCCAGTAAGTAACCTGGCCACTGAATTCTGCACTAGTTGAAGTTTCCAAACCCTTTAGAAGGCAGTCCTACATATAATGCCTTGCAGTGATCTAACCTTGAGGTTACCAAAGCATAGACAACAGTAGTTTGGCTATCCCTGTCGAGATAGGGACATAGCTGGACCACTGATGGTACTCCGGTCCATTGAGACCACCTGAGCCTCGAGCAACAGCAAAGGATCCAGTAGTATCCCCAAGCTATGAACCCGCTCCTTCACAGGCAGTGTAACCCCATCAAGAGCAGGCGACCTCCCACCCATCTGGTCTAGGGAACCACCCTCTAACAGTGCTTCAATCTTATCTGGATTGAGTCTCAGTTTGTTGGATCTCATGCAGTCCATTACCAAGGCAAGACACTGGTCCAGCACTTCCACTGCATCACCTGCAGTTGTAAAGGAGAAATAGAGCTGAGTGTCATCTGCATACTTCTGACAGTTCTCCAAACCTCCAGATAACCCCATCCAGCGGTTTCATGTAGAAGTTTAACAACATGGAGGATGTGATTGAGCCCTGTGGAACCCTACATTGAAGATTCCACGGGGCTGAAAAGCATTCCCCAAGCAACACCCTCTGGGAATGACCATCCAAGTAGGACTGGACCACCACAAAGCAGTGCCACCCACTCCTAGTTCAGACAGTTGCTCCGGAAGGATACTATGGTTGATGGTATTGAGAGGTCGAGAAGAATTAACAGGGACATGTTTCCCTTGTCTCGCTCTTGACAGAGGTCATCATACAGGGTAACCAAAGCAGTTTCTGTGCCAAAACTGGGCCTAAACCCTGATTGAAATGGATTCAGAAAATCAATTTATTCCAAAAGTGCTTGAATCTGGTCTGCAACCACTTATTCCAGAACCTTGCTCAGAAAGGGGAAATTAGCAACTGGCCGGTAGTTAGTTAGGTTTTCTGAATCCAGGAAAGGTTTCTTAAGGAGTGGTTTTACCACTGCCTCCTTCAAACAGGCAGGGACCACCCCTTTTCGTAAGGATGCATTCATCACTTTACTGGTCCAGCCAGCTGTTCCCTCCCTGCTGGTTTTTATCAGCCAAGAGGGGCAAAGGTCTAGAGCACAAGTGGTTGCCCTGACTGATCCTAGCACCTTGTCCACATCCTCAAGCCTTACCAACTGAAACTCATCCAACACAACAGGACTAGACTGTGCTCTAGACACCCCATGAGAGCCATCTGCTATAACAGCAGAGTCAAGGTCTTGGTGGATGCAAGCAATTTTATCCTCAAAATGCTTTGCAAACAAGCCATAGTGAGCTACTGTTGGTTCTATCACCTCCTTTGGGCCAGCCTATAAAAGGCCCCATACAACCCGGAAAAGCTCTGCCAGATGACATAATAAGGATGCAATGGAGTCAGCAAAGTATGCCTTCTTTTCTGCCTTCACTGCCACTAGGTAGGCTCAATAATGAGCCCTTACCAGTGTTTGATTGCATTCATTTGGATCTTTCCTCCACTTGCGTTCAATTTTTTTAAGCAGTGGTGCAATAAGATGGTGATATGTTTGCACAGTGAACAGCCAAGCTGCTGCATTTTGCATTAACTAGATAGTTTCAGGCACCCACATGATCAACTTTGCACCTACACACAAGCAGCAAAACCCAGGTGTTCCAATTAGTGCTAGAAACACCACCGAATGACAGCTTGTTTTTCTGATTTCCAAGAGAGAGCAGCCATTGCTGCCTGTTTCATTAGTCTTTGGTGCAACATGAGCCTAATCTAATTAATTCTGCATATTGCTTCCCAAAAACATAAGAATAACATGTTGGATCAAGCCAATGGTTTTCTAGTCCAGCATCCTGTCTCATAGTGGCCAAGCAGATGCCTTTGGGAAGCCCACAAGCTGGATGTGTTCTCCCTGGTTCTTTTTTTCCTCTTTAACATCCAGCAAAAGTTTGCTTATTCCCCTTTTCCTTCTTTTCTTTTTTGGAGACTTCTTTGGTTGGTCCTAATCAGCAAGGTTACATGTTTTCACATTCTACCCTAAGATTGGAGTTAGGCTGAGAATATGATCCCTGTGAGCTGAAACCTTGGATTTGTTTTGGCTCTTTACTTGTTGAATGCAAGCACAAAACCAAAACAAACCTCTTCCCAGAGAAAAGAGCAAGGTATCCCGCCCCCTCCGACCTTGTACTATGTAAGAGGGAACAGAAATCTTGATAATGTCAAATGTCTGCCTCACCAGAAGGGTCTGCAAAGCTTTCTTAACCTCTGATGATAAAAGTGCTATAAATGCTTTTATGTTTGACTTCATCTCCAAAGGACCAATGTGGCTACCTACAGGTTTTGGTCATATATGTACAAAGGCATCTTTTGGGGTTATTGCACATCCATAGAATCATAGAATTGTAGATTTGGAAGGGAACCTGAGGGTCATCTAGTGCAACTCCCTCAATGCAGGAATCTCAGCTAAAGCATGCATGACAGATCCAACCTCTGCTTAAAAACCTTCTATGAAGGAGAGTGCACAGCCTTCCAAGGGAGTCCATTCCACTGTTGACTAGCTCTTACCATCAGAAAGTTATTCCTCTTGTTTAGCTGAAATCTCTTTCTTATAACTTGAGTCCAGTATTCACATCCTAGCCTCTGGAGCAGGATAAAACAAGCTTGCTTCATTTTCCAAGTGACAGCCTTTTAGACAGTTGACAGTGGCTATCATATCTCCTCTCCATCACCTCTTCTACATGATAAACATACCCAGCTTCCTCAATCGTTCTTTATAAGGTTTGGTTTCCAGGCCCTTGATCATCTTGGTTGCCTCCTCTGCTCACATTCAGCTTGTCATCCTTCTTAAATAATTGCACCCTGAACTGGTCACAGTATTCCAGATGTGGTCTGACCAAGGCAGAATAGAGTGGTACTATTTTTTGATACTTGATTGCGGTCATTGACCGTAATAAAAGGACTTGACTTGACGACTTGAGTGGTACTGTTACTGTTCTTGAGCTGAACAAGAGACTTCTGTTGATACAGCGTAGAATAGTGTTAATTATTTTGCTGCTGCATCACACTGTTGTATCATTTTAAATTTGTAGTCTACGAAGATCCCTAGATCCTTTCTGTGTACAATCCAGATGTCCCCCATCTTCTTTTTGTGCAGCTGGTTATTCCTGCTTAAGTGTAGAATTTAGGGTTTAGCTTTTTCTATTTTATCTGTGTTTTTGTATTTTCATCTATAAGCCACCTCAGTTCCCAGTCTGGGGGGAAATTGGATGATGATGGTGATGGTGATTGATTAATAATAATAATAATAATAATAATAATAATAATAATAATGTTATTCTAAAATATATCCATGGGTCTTTCACAATAAAAACTTATAAACTTTAAAATACAATGAAATAGCAAAATAACCTCACAGAGCACCAAAATTCTTTTTAACAACAATAAACAATAAAAGTATCAGTAGTTTTGTTTTGTTTTGAGAAGGAGCCTAAAGGCCTGGGCAAATAGAAATATTCTTTCTTGGCACCTAAAAACCATGTACCTCCCATTCAACCTGTCGCAGAAGCTTCATGAAAGTTTGTTCTTTCTTTTAACAGTGGAATGGACAATCATATGTATATGTAGATGAATAGGAGGGAACATTGGTAAATGTCGTGTGAATTAGTAATTTAAGGGCTTTCCCCCCCAAGGCTGGGGGAGGCTGTTAAAACAAAATCTGAAATTGGAACAAAACTGAACACAAAGGAAACCTCTCAATGAGGATAGAGGAGAAATTTGTTCTGTTTTACTGCTACAGCTCAAACATCAGCTGGATAGCTCCGTTGGTTAGAGTGTGGTGCTGATTATACCAAGGTTGCAGGTTTGATTCCCATATGGGACAGCTGCATATTCCTGCATTGCAGGGGATTAGACTAGATTATCCTCAGGGTCCCTTCCAACCTGACAGTTCTGTGATTCTATTTTACCTAATTCACACCTTCTAAACCAAAACACAGTTATCCTTTTAAATTCACACTTCTCTGAATTGTGATGCAGTTTTTTGTAATGCAGTTTTCCCACCAAAAATGTGTATATAAAAAAAGCATATGTTAGAGGAACGTGTGTGCAAAAATATGTATAATAGTGAATGAACTGTCCCCACCCAGACCCCATAGAAAGGAATTATATTAGGGGAATTGCCAAAAAATGAGTACAGATTTTGTGCTGACTTGTAAAGAAAAGCATATGCCGTTTTAAAATGGCACATTTATTTATCTATTTTAAAAAAGCATAAATAGAGCACGCTGAGCCTAAAACTGGAAAAACAAGTAACCAAGCAGAGCACATTTGCAGAGTAATCCATCCCTACTCCTGATTCCACTTGTGTGTGTGTATGTGTACCTGTGATTTATGAAGGATTCTGGCTTACACAATCACTTATCTTTTTCCTCTTTCAAAATTGTTTTTGTGCTCTAGTGAAACCGGAAGAGCTTTATGCATTCTCTTACAATCCCAAAATGCCCAAAGAGAACCGGGAGATGGGCTGGAAGCTGATAGATGTCAAAGTAGACTACCAGCGCATGGGGATTCCAAATGACTATTGGGAAATAACCGATTTTAACAAAGACTATGAGGTAATTCTTGTTCAGACGGCAGCTTAATGCAGTGTTTCATTCCAATGGCTTGTTATATTTTTCATTCTAATTTTGTTCATGTATTATTTATTTTACTTGTGAGCTGCTTCAAAAGATGAATATCCTTAAAGGCAGGATATAAATAAGCAGAAGAATACCAACTATCTTCCAGTGGCAAATATGCCCTTTTCTGGGCAAAGTGCTTGAGAAGGTGTTGGCAGTCCAGCTTCAGGCATGCTCAAAGGAAGCTGATTGCTTGGATCCAATCCCTTCCAGCTTCAGACCTGGTCATGGCACTGAAACAGCTTTTGTCATCCTAGTTGATGACATTTATCAGAAGAGAGATGTGGAGACTGTGCCCCTGCTCCTACTCCTTGATCTTTTTGCAGTTTTTGATACTGTTGACCATAGTATCCTTTTGAGGCAGCTCAGAGAGGTAAGGGTTGGGGGCACTGTATTTCAGTAACTCTGCTCCTACCTCCAGGTCCATTTCCAGAAAGTAGGCTACTGTTCAGCACCATGGCAGTTGTCCTCTGGTATCCTGCAGGATTCCATCTTATCCCCCATGCTCTGGTGACTGGGAGTGGCTGCCGAGACCATATAACACCGGTCCTGAAAGACCTACATTGGCTCCCAGTACGTTTCCGAACACAATTCAAAGTGTTGGTGCTGACCTTTAAAGTGCTAAATGGCCTTGGCCCAGTATACCTGAAGGAGCATCTCCATCCCCGTTGTTCATCTCATACACTGAGGTCCAGCGCTGAGGGCCTTCTGGCATTTCCCTCACTGCGAGAAGTGAGGTTACAGGGAACCAGGCAGAGGGCCTTCTCGGTAGTGGTGTGTGTCTTGTGGAACGCCCTCCCATCACATGTCAAGGAAATAAACAACTATCTGACTTTTAGAATATATCTGAAGGCAGCCCTGTTAAGGGAAGTTTTTAGTGTCTGACACTGTATTGTTTTTAATATTCAGTTGGAAGCCGCCCAGAGTGCCTGGGGAAACCTAGCCAGATGGGCGTGGTATAAATAATAAAATTGTTGTTGTTGTTGTTGTTGTTGTTGTTGTTTAACATCTATTTGAATTTTCTGGGAGCTGTTGTCATGAGATTTGGAGTGACACGTCATCAATATGCAGATGACACCAAGCTTTATCTCTTTGTTCCCTTTGGATCAGGAGAGGCGGGTGAGGTGTTAGACCAGTGCTTGGAGGCACTGATGGAATGGATGTGGGCCAATAGAATGAAGCTGAATGCTGAAAGTACAGAGGTGGAACCTTTGATTTCTAGGGGCAGCAGACAAAGAATCTCAAAAAAGAAAACCCACCATAAAACCCCTTCTATTTTCCCTTTACTCTTAACTTGGTTAAGTATGTCTTAAGTGATTTGGACATCCCATGGATGGGGCTCTGGAAGGCTGGAAAGCCATTTGGAAAAGGCCCATAATTTTATAAAATAAGGCTGGATATGTTAAGGAAGGATAAAACTGAACTAATTATGCATCACTTGTTTTGGGATACAAGCTTTTATATTGCTACATTGCAATAAGGTGTATTAAGGAGATAATAATCTATGAGAAACAGTACAAGGTCAGGGAGAAAACCTTCTCTTCTCTCTAGCCTTGCATTCTATAAAAGACTGTTGAAACAAACCACACATAAAAGGGTCCTGTAACACATCTCCTTAAAACAGTTACTGTTGGGCTTTGGTGAGCTTTCCCTGGGGAATTGTACAACAGTGAAACTACAACTGAAAAGGTCTGACTTGTTAATCAAACTGACCTTACATGTCCAGGAAACTTACAGAAAGGTCCCTCTCTTCTAGATCATAATGAACAGTAATGCTGTGCGTTCTGTCAGTCAGAGCAATTTAGAATGAGTGTTTGGTGCGTGCTTGCTTGCTTGTAGCAATAGTATCTTACTCCTGCTGATTCTGAACAAATACTGCTAAACACCTTAACACATTTGCAGCTGACTTAGCTTTAATATCAATGTTGAGTTTCTTTTTGTATCTTAGGTTTGCAGCACATACTCTCCAGATCTAGTGGTGCCTAAAGCAGCTACTAGGGCAACGGTGCTGGGGAGCTCAAAGTTTCGAAGCCGGGGTCGGATACCAGCACTTTCCTACTTCTACAAAGAGAATAATGTTAGTAACACATGCTCTGCTTTTCATGGGGTTTTGGTCTTCCTCCATAGTCAATCCCGTCGTCTTCCTCGGGACTCAACCTGATTGTGCTGTATGTGTAGACTAGGGGTGGGGAACCAATGGCTCTCCAGACATTACTGGACAACAGGTCCCATCTTCCTTGATCAGTATCAATATTTGGAGCTGAAGTCCAGCAACATGCAGAGGGCAACAGGTTCCCCACCGCTAGGATAGATCAAGCCTTAGACAATGCTTATTGATGCAGAGGGCAATCTTGTCTTCTTGTACTGAAATTGCTACCTTGAAACTATTTTAGCTTTACATTTTAAACACATGTAAATATTGCTCATGTCTTCTCTCTTCCTCTACCATACCATATGACTTCTTGGCAACATTTTACAGAAGTGGCTGGGCAAATTAATTTTGGCCATGATTTGTCGCTTTACGACATAGCATGGCCAAAATTATTTTGCCCAGTTTTGGTGGGGCCCATCCTAAATTGACTAGATGTTCTTTTTCAGAATTTCATTTAGAGAAGAGATGAGGAAAAGCAGCTTCTTAAAATTAAATATTATTACAGTTTTAAACTGGACTCCTAAAATCAGGAGCCCGGAATTGTGATTTTCCAGTGTTGTTTCATCCACAATTTGTGGAGGGGATGTGGAGGTGAAATGAGTAAAGTTAGATGGTTCAGCAACTACTGGCTCCTGATGACTATTAGCTCTTGGCTGACTGAGGCATGTACAGCAATTTTTTGGTGTCTCCTTTTCCACACACACCCCACATTGTCCTAGGGAGACAATGCAGGACTGATGGGGAGAACCAGCTCCTGGCTATACACACCCCAGCCTGCAACTGTTGGTGAAGTCTTCAGTGCACACAGATGCCTTGGCTCTGGCCTTGTGGTGACTCAGTGGGGGCCTTGCCAGAATCTCTTTATGGGAAACCCCATGGACAGCAGTAAGTTTCTCCTCTTGGTCTCACCTGAAACTCTTTTACCCAGTTCCATTTTGCACAGAACTTAGTGGCAACACTTCATTCAGATCAATTCAGAACAGCATTTTTCTTCTTGAAAACTACAGATCTGGTTATGTTGGGCAATGTTCAGCTAATTATATTTCAACTCTGCTAATCTCAGCTTTTTGAAACAGGAAATAGCTTGCAACAGAGAACCCTCTTTTATTCATTGTTGGCCTGATTTAAATGGCACTGGTTCTCATTGTGGAATAAAATGCTGAGCATTTAGCTTTTAACTTTGCTGCCCTTGCAGTGCCCTAGGTTCAAGTATGGACAGAATTATTTTGTTACTGCATTTTGGGGGAACTTCCCTTGGTTGGTGGTATATGCGTTTTCATGCCAGTATTCTGGTTACTCAGCATTGTCAGTGGTTTGGGAGAAGAATGATGATCAAAAGTAAATGGATATGAGGGTGATGATCTCATTTCACAAAAGGCACTGTCTCATCCAAAAGGAGGTATTCTTGGAATTAAAGCTGTTTCTCCTAACCCTCCTAAACATTGGCAGGCCAGATAAACTTCAAACAGCTGTTAAAAGATAAGTTGGTTTCCCTCCCCACAATTGTGTCGCTTCTGTATACTCTCATAAAACTTTCTCTCATAATATTTATGCATGTTGGTAGACCAAGGCAATTGCTTAATACCCTGCTGCTTCTATCTGCAAGTTGTGGGTGGAGAAAAGCAGGTGCCTTACTGCACAATTCTGTGCTGGAGAACTTCTTACCTGCTACATGTGACATACTCTTGTTTCTTTCAGGCTGCAATATGCCGTTGTAGTCAGCCCTTGTCTGGGTTAAGTGCTCGTTGCCCAGAGGATGAACAGCTGCTGCAAGCACTTAGGGAAGCCAATCCAGGAAGTCCCTTCATGTATGTTGTAGACACAAGGCCAAAGGTATCACTTCATGGGATCTGGGGGCACTTGTGTGGTCAACAACTCTGACTTTGACATTGCCTAAACACAGTGTGGCCATAAAGGGATTCTGCTAGGGAGGAGAATCATGACATCCTTTTCCTAGTTTCATGGGCCTTACATAGTCCTTGGACTGCTTCATGTGGACCTTGGGCTAACTTCTTGCAGGTGGTAAGAAGGAGGGAAAGGAGAGGAAAGAGGTTGGCACATTTTGTTCTTCCCAGCCCACCACTGCATGTACCTCCCACAACAGATTATCCGCAAGGGAATGTGGCCATCAGCAGAAAAAGCGTTACCAGCTCTTGACACTACTGATGCTTCTCACACATGCACAAAAGGATCTGCCAGTCACTTCATATTTGCTACTCAGTTAGTATGCCTTTTAAATCAGCCTTCTGCAACTTGATGCTCTCCAGATGTTTTGGGCAGAAACTCCCATTAACCCTAGCCTGCACAATGGAAGTTATGGTCCAAAGCATATGGAAGGCACCAGGTCAGGGAAGGCAGATTTATCTCTTCTTAACTGGCTGCTACTTGCAGCAGGTGGCAAAAAATACTGACAATGATGCATCATTTAATACTTAGCATCCCTAGGGGAAAGAGGAGAACATTATGGTAGGATTGTAGCCTTGCAGTTCTGATAATGTTCTAGTTTCTGTCTTAGAAATTTTTGTGAGACACCACACTGTATATAGGAAGAATTCCACTTTTAAAGTTACTTTTTCAAATAATGCTAAAGAGGGCCAGTGGGTGTGTATGTATCAGAAAGGGCTGTGCATAATCATTTTTTGCTACCCAATTTTTCCAGCTGAATGCCATGGCCAACCGAGCTGCTGGAAAGGGTTATGAGAATGTTGATAACTACGACAACATTCGTTTTAAATTCATTGGTATTGAAAACATCCATGTTATGAGGAGCAGCCTGCAGAAGCTACTGGAAGGTGTGTTTGGTTTTTTTATTTTGGCTGGCCACTTGCGATGATCACCTGTTGAGATACGTTGCTGTAAGACAGGCAATTATTGTAGACACAGGAGCCTGTGTACTCTGCAGGTGTGGGACAGGCAAGAGATTAGGAGAGTAAATAACCTGGCAGCTCTCCCGGCTTGCTGAAGTGGCTTGCTGGTGTTACAGCTTGCTCTAAAAAGCAATATTCAGAGAGATGAAAGCTGGTGGGGGATAAACACCTGCATTTTAATTTTAAAGCACATTGAGAAAGGAGGGTTTGAACTATTTGAGCTGCAGAGTTCAGAGTCTTCCTTGTGAAATCAGAAGTGACCAACTTCTTTATATGGAGGAGGAGGGTCGAATCATTCCTGGCCAAGCTGTTTGGAGGCAGGATTCTCCCCAGACATGATATCACCAAGGGAAATCTGATCCTGCAGGGTGAATAAGCTGGCTTTCTGTCACTTCTCACAAGCTGCCAGCTGAATCAGAGTGGTACCTGATGGCACTTTGTTGCACACAAGTTTGTGTTTCCACTTTGGAGGATACCTTGTGAGGTGACTGGATGCCCCAAAGGCTTTTCACCTTTGGTACATAGCAGTGATGGAGTGCCTCTTTCCATTCCAGCCTGCCCAAGCATTAAGGTTTTCATATCCGTGAGTTCCATCTCTTGGAGAGATGCATTATGCATCTGCAAAGGATAGGGCCTTCTTGGTGGTTTTGCCCTGGATTTGGCATACACTCCCACAGAAGGGCCGAATGGTGTGTACTCCTTTTGCCACTTCGTTTTGGATTAATATTCCTCAGATTTTATTCCCATCTCATTTTTATTGTTTTAATATTGTATTGATATTTAGAATTTTTATGCACACTGCCCTGGAATCCATGCTTGAATGAAGTTTAGGAATCTGCAAATTTCTTTTTTTTAAGCAAAGCACATAACCTGATAATATTAATAATAGTAATTATTATTTTATTTATATACCACCCAGCTGACTGGGTTGTCTCAGCCACTTGTGAGTGGCTCCCAAGAGATTATTAAAAACACAATTTTTGCTTCTCAGTTAACATGCCTTTTAAATCAGCCTTTTGCAAGGTGCATGGCTGAAAGACTCCCTAGTTTCTGACTACATGAAGGAGGAATTTATATTGGGTAGCAATTTCTGAGTGGCCTTCACACAAACAATTTCTCAATGCTTGGAAGAAACTTCCATAATGATAGAGACAGTTGTATGTTTATCATACCTTCCGCTTTTGTTCCTTTAGTGTGTGAAACGAAATCTCCTTCAATGAGTGATTTCCTTACTGGCTTAGAGAACTCTGGCTGGTTACGGCACATTAAAGCTGTAATGGATGCTGGTGTCTTTCTTGCTAAGGTAAGGCCCACCTCTGAATTTCCAAAGATATCCGTCATCAGAGAAATAGGAGAGCAGGAGTGAAAGCTTTATTGCTTGGGCTGTGCTTGGGTGAGGCAGATCTTGAATGAACACTAGGGAAAGTAGGTCTTCTGTGTTAAACCTGTCATAGTTCCATGACTTTTACATGGAATTGGCACTTCAGTGTGCTCAAGAGGAGGCAGTTCCACTATTCAGCTTGATTAGGAAGTTGTTCAGTGTTGGGGCACTCTTAAGGGCAGCAGAAAAAACTAACAGATCATTGAAAGTCCTTGATGGCAAGAACCATAGAGGGGAAATCATAAGTTTGTTTTTTCATATCCAGGCTATTAAAACAAATGGAGGGCCACCTACTTAAATGGGGGATGTTGGAGGGGGTCATGTGTTCTGTAGGCTAGGAATGGAAAACGTGATGCCCTCCAGATGTTGCTGAACTCCCAACTCACATCAGCACCAGTCAGCATGGCCCACAGTCAGGGATGATGGTAGTTGTAGTCCAGTACGAAGGATCACAGGTTCCCCATCTGTCCTCTAGGCTCCACCTGCTTCATAGTTCATTGTTTGGCCTTCTCTCCATATTGGTATCATGTAATCCAGCATTTTATTTAAAGCAGCAGTCAAAATGTTTTGCTGTGAAATGTTCAGGAGGTTTATATGGTATGTTTTTATTTGTGTGTGCCATCTCACCTGTCATAGGCAGTGAAAGATGAAGGTGCCACTGTCCTAGTGCACTGCTCTGATGGCTGGGATCGCACTGCCCAGGTCTGCTCAGTGGCCAGCCTCCTCTTGGACCCCTTTTATCGGACCTTTAAGGGATTTATGGTAAGAGCAGGAGAAGATCTGTCTTCGCTTTTTTGTTTTTAAACCATATGGTCGATTCATGTAAATGGTTAGAATTGGTCTATGTGTAAACAAATCCTAATTAAAGCATCTGATTGCTTCTGTTGAATGCTTGTGATTTGGAGAAGTCATGGTGCAGTTGCACATGACAAATCTAATTAATTTGAACAGTGGTGGGACTGGGGGATTCTGATATATCATATATGACATGCCCCTTGACTTCTTTATATACAGTGGTACCTTGGGTTACATACGCTTCAGGTTTCAGACTCCTCTAACCCAGAAATAGTACCTCGGGTTAAGAACTTTGCTTCAGGATGAGAACAGAAATCATGCTCTGGCAGTGCAGCAGCAGCAGGAGACCCCATTAGCTAAAGTGGTACCTCAGGTTAAGAACAGTTTCAGGTTAAGAATGGACCTCCAGAACAAATTAAGTTTTTAACCCGAGGTACCACTGTATTTTCAAGCAGTGATGTGGGATGGAATTTTTTTGGGTGCTTTATGTCTCTACAGAATTTTTTTCTGTTTCATAAGTTAATTAAGTTAATGAATACCGATTGCAAATACAGTATTAGTCAAGCTTGACAATTTCAAAGGTTTTAGCTTTGTTTACTGAAAACATGTAAAATAAACAAGCTGAATTAGAACACTCTCTAGGGCATCAGAAAATGTTCTGATCCAAAATGAAATCCAGTACAAATCATCTTTTGCAAATTTACCCTAATTTGCATAAGACATTCTTGAACTGTCTTCAGGAGCACTGAGTGAAGGTGAGCAGGCAGGTTATGGCATAGGCAGCTGCAGTTCCTGGTACCAGCTAACAGAATGCTTATGGGCCAGGCAGTGATGTGCAGTTGTGCCTACTCTCCTTCTTCCACAGCTAAGCAGATGGGAGGCAAAGCCGTTCCACTGGGCAGGGCTGCACTTTTACTGCAATAGTATGCATCAATGTCACTATTTCATACTTTGAACTTGCAGGGCATTTTTCTCTGTGCACATATGAACATAACATCAGTCTAATAAGACTTGAAGTAAAGACTAATGTGAGTTGTGGGGGAGGCTCTCCCTTATTTCATACAGCTCATACATATTTTTTTAATTAAAGCCATCTATTCTTGCAGTTAAACTTCTGCATAAATGTTTGTCTTTATTCAGTCTGAGGGTATGTGTGATAGACCACCATAATGAATTGTTTCTCTCCCTTTCAGTTTTAACCAAGAATGATAGCTGATACTGAGATTGTTTCATTTATTAGCATTCTTTGACAACTGAAGTGAAGGGTTGTACTAGGTTGCTTATTAGCACTCTTTGGGTTTACTCCCCAGTTTTTACAACAAGATACTTTTTGAGCGCTACAGCTTTATAATCCACTGAGGAAAAAGGCTTAAACCCTTCTAGAGGAACTGTGCTGGGGGACTTGTGATTTCAAATTTCTGTAATGTAAGCTGCCTTTTAGGATGATAAAGTAAACAAAGTTAGCAACTACTGTATTTTTCGCCCCATAGGACGCACCGCCCTATAGGACGCACCTAGTTTTTTTGGGGGGGGGATAAAGAAAGAAAAAATATTTTCCCCCCAGGCACGGGGCTGGCGCGGGGGAAGCCCGAGCTTCCCCCGACCCCAGCCCCCAGAACAGCCTGCTATCCGCAAGCCTAGGGAGCCGCGCCGGTCTCCCCAGGCTTGCGGACAGCTGTGCGAAGCCCAGGCGCGCTCTTCAGCGCGCCCAAGGCTTCGGAATGCAGGCAGCTCTGCGCAACCCTCCAGAGCCTGGCGCGGCTTGGCGCCGGGCTCCCGAGGGTCACGCAGAGCTACGCAGAGCCCGGGAGGGCAGGCAGCTCTGTGCGACCTTCTGGAGGCCGGCGTGGCTTGGCGCCAGGCTCCGGACGGTTGCGCAGAGCTTCCTGAAGCCTGGAGAGCGAGAGCCTCTCGCTCTCCAGGCTTCAGCAAAAGCCTGTATTCGCCTTCATTTTTGGAGGGGAAAAAGTGTGTCCTATAGGGCAAAAAATACGGTATATGCATCAACTTATGTCTGCCTGATATCTGCTACTGCTACTCGACATAGTAAGGAAAGAATTACTGTGCAAAATGCTGAAGAATTACTGTGCAAAATGCCCTGTATGTTAAATCACAACCAGCATTATTTTTAAAGCTTCCTTACACTTATTAGGCAGTTAAAATGCTAATTTTGAAAACACACACACACCACAGTGAATGCAGGTTTGCAGTCTAAAAATAAACAGCACAATGGATGACAGAAATATGACTCATTCTGGCTTCAGAGATTTCATTACATATTGGCTATCAGATTCAAATTCATATTTGTGTGGCTTTATTAGAGGGTAGATTTATTTTGAACGAAAAGAACAATATTAAATATTGGAATGTGTTGCTGAATTTCCATATCATGGGCTACACACAGCCAGGATTCTAAGTTGACGTGGTCTGTCCTACATTAGAGATTCATATGCTCAGTGTATAAGCACAGCATTTCATATAATTAAAGATACAAGCGTATGTGCGGCACTGCATAATCTGATCCTAAGGTGTACCTCAGAATGCTTCCAGGCACTTAAAAAATACTCACTGGAGGCATTTCATGATTCTAAATGGTTTTTCGGTTTTTATGTCACTCTGAGGTTGACATAAATTGGTCTTCGAGGAGATGAGTCATGCATCTGTGTATGTTGTCTGTTTTCTTCCATGGGAGGGCTGCTGGAGCAATCCCGTATCATGTAGAAATGCTTGTCTTAGAATTGGAAATCTAAGTGTGTGGCGGTGTTGCTTTTGAATGCAAAAATCACTTGTGGGAAGGGAAATGAGGATTTTTCAGTTCTACTGTGTCTCCACATGCATTTCTTCCTTGGGCATCTTTCTAGAAGCCCTCCTGCAGAGGAAAATATTGTAAGAGATCTGATAAATGTTACTTGGCTATATTAACAGTCCTTTAATAGGCTGCTCCTTCCCTTGCGCAGAACGAGGTAGAAGAATTCCGGGCTATACCACATCAGTCTGAAGGTGGAGTTGTTCATTCTTCCCCCTCCCCTATATATAAAAAAAACCCTATAGCACACTAGTACATTAGGGAAAGGGCTGTGTTAAAATCTCTCATGGTGAAGTGCTTGTTTATTACATGCTATAAGCTTTCTGTGGAGTGGGAGTACATTCAAGAATATGACACATACATGATGTGGTATAGTTCAGAATTATACTGCCTCATTCCTCATTTATAGCCAGGCACTTAGAGCTATTTTGCACACAATGCTCACCCTATTAAAGCATCTCCATGATGCTGATGTTCAGAATTCTTGATGTTCTGATCTTGTCCTGAAACAACCTGCATTTGGCAAGAGCTTCATGATTTAACAAAGAACTGAAATTGCTATGATATTCCAAAGGTTATCAAGCAGCTACTTTTCGGGTAGTAGAGAGATACAATTAACGATGAAAATCTTTGAATTGACTGCGTCTTTATTTATTGATGCTAGGCTTCATGCTGCTGTTTGCTGCCATTGCTGCACTGGACCCTTTTCCAAGTTAATTAGATACACACCAATGGTATAATAAAATCAGGACATTTATTCACAGTGCAAGAGGAACAATTAGCTACCTTTTTGGCTTCTGTTACAGATAGGTAGCCGTGTTGGTCTGCCATGGTCAAAACAAAATAAAAAAATTCCTTCCAGTAGCACCTTAAAGACCAACTGAGTTAGTTCTAGGTATGAGCTTTCGTGTGCATGCACACTTCTTCAGATACTTTTGGCTTCTGTTGTTTTACGTCACGCTGTTCCTTTCGTAGTAGCTACCATTTCCCGCTTCTCCCCATCCCAACTCCTACGGAAAATTAGCTACCATGGATGGAGAAGAGGGTCCCAGTGCTAACAATGAGACCCTCTTCTCCATTCTTCGTAGCTTTCATAGTTTTCATAGCCATTCCTCCACCAGCGGGTATGATTTCTAGCCCCCCCCCTCCAAATCTTAAGCTTTCTCTGTATTTAGGAGGGAGGAGAACCTTTAGAAATCTTAAGTGAAAGAACTTCAGATTGATTTGTGTTAGTGTAATTTGTTTATATCTGAGCAATATTGGGGAGAGCATTGAGGTGGCTCCTGCACTGAGGCTTGAGCTTATTGCTGCTGCTGTTCACTATCTTGGTTGTTGGCTTTATGTCCCACTGTTCTTCCAAAGGAGCCCAGGGGTGACAAACATATCCACAGTTTAAAAGCAAAAGCTGTTGTCCCCCCAAAATGCTTAACTGCACTCTGCCCTAGAAACCTTACTCCCTTGTCCTCTGTCTAAATCAATGTTTCCCAAACTTGTGTCTCCAGCTGTTTTCGGACTACAGTTCCCATCATCCCTGATCACTGGTCCTGCTAACTAGGGATGATGGGAGTTGTAACCCAAAAACAGCTGGACTCCCAAGTTTGGGAAAGACTATTCTGGATAATTTGCATCCAGGAGGGCACCCTTGCCTTATTAAGAATGACTTGCAGCATTTGAAATGGGCCGCAGAACACAGTGAGAGCACACTTAAGCCCTGTCCCAGTACTCTCAGGAAAAGGGAGTGGGGTCTTCAGTTACTGAAAAATGTGGGCTGAGGATTTCTTTTCCCTCTTCCTGCTTCAGAGCCTCTTTGGGTTAAAATTTGCCCAATTCCTGCTCCAGATAGATCAGTCATTGCTTGGGATTTTTAAAATTTATTTATCTGCATAGTTCTTGGTTATTATTTTTTAAAAAACACACCTCTAAGCAGTTTACATAAAATATACAATAATCTGATTTACATCCTATGCCCTTTTAAAAATGTGTTTTTTGTGGGGGGGGTGCTATTGAGTTGTTGTTATTTTTATTATGTATTTTATAGTTTTATATCTTGATTTTATTCTGTGAACTACCCTGAAAGCCCAGGGTATAGGGTGGTATATAAATAATAATAATAATAATAATAATAATAATAATAATAATTAAATAAATAAATAAATAAAATGCAAACCAGAGTTAAAAACCTATTACTGTAAAACAGAAACCCAAAATATAAATAAAACCAGCAGTTAAATAGACGTTATAAAATAATATTACATGTCAGCTTTACATACTGTAGTAGGCTTGCCTAAACAGAAAAGGTTTTAGCAGGTGCTATAAACAGTACAGCAAGGACACCTTCCTAATGTTAATGGGCAGAGTTCCAGAGTGTAGGTGCTGCCACACTGAAAGATCAAATGGACGGTGTCTAGGCACAGTTGGTTTTTCTGATGGACGTGACAGCCTGGTCTTACACTTGTTTAGCCCGAAGTAAGTCCTGATGTGCTGCCCTGAATGGTGCCACTTATTTTTCTTTGTAAGCCACTTTGTAATTTAATTTCTGTCTCTAATTTATCATTAAAGGTCCTGATAGAAAAGGAATGGATTGCAATGGGCCACAAGTTCTCACACAGGTAAAATCCAAATTGTGTGCTAAGATTAGAATGTCTGGAAAGGGGATCCTTCTTGTATATGCTCTTCTTGGCCAAGTGCTTTCCGTTGATGTTACAGTGTGGTTAAGGGGCTGTAGTATGACTAGGGACATCAACATTTATATCCCTACTCAGCACTGAAGCTCATTGGGTGACTTTGAACCACTAGCTTTCAGCCTAACCTACCTCACAGAATTGTTGTGAGGATACAATGCAGAGAGAGAAACTCTGCATAGCACCTGATGAACTCCTTAAAGTGGAACTGGTACAAGGAAAGATAAGGACTTGTGCTAAGAAATTCCACAGATAAGACAAACTTCTCTAAGCACTCTCCCATCCAGCTTAGCAACTGGAGTTGCTTGGCTGCAAAGGACTACGTTTTTTTACACTCAGTCCTGCCTTTGAGGTTGTGCAGCTTCTCTAAACTCCTCACTAGTTAGGGATGTAGGAGGCTGCTTTTTTCTAAGTCAGATGGTTGGTTCATCTAGCTCAGTATTATCTACACAGGACAGCACACGGGGCCTTTTTAAGGCCTACCTTGAGACAACAGAGACTGAAAATGAGACCTTTTGCATGCAAGGTAGATGCTCTAAAACTGGATGGTGGCCCATCCCCAAGCATAACCTTATCAAGCAGGGGTGGTGTGTGTACACACACACACACACACACACACACACACACACACACGGGAGTCCCCCACTTACTGAGGGGTTTTGTTCCTGGTCACTGCACACATCATCAGAACACGTACAAACAAGTTCCAGCCTGTTCTGTCCCCGCCTTGCCCCCTTTTCTTACCAGAAACAATGCGCAAGTCAGTCACACGCATGCTGATCATGTGCAAGTGGGGAGTTGCCTGTATGCATGCGCATACACACACCACCCCATCATAAAATATCAGGGTAGTGTACAACAATATAGATGAGATAAAGTATAAGAACCAATAAAATGCTTTGAAAATGTTTCTGTCCACAAAGTTTCCTCACACAATTTAGAATCCTGGAAGATCATTCACTTCTTACCCAGTTCCTCCCTGCCAGCTCTGCGCTAAGCCAAAACTTGTTGCATGAACGTCACCATAGAAAATCCTACTAACATCTTAGTTGTTACAGAATATTCAGTGATATTGCTATAATCATCCAAGGCACCATAATAGTACTTTGATATTGTGCCTTTCCTTCAGGGAGTTCAAACTGGCACACATAATTTTACAGGTTGAACTTCTGTCTAGTCATCAGATAAGCCCAGACCTCCTTACAATAATCTGGTCTATCAGAATAATCTCTCCAGAGTGTTTATTCCTGCTACTTCTCCACCAGATAATCCCTTTTCTTGATTCTCTCCTTGAGGTCCTAAAAATGTGTCTTTTCCCTACCCCCAGCTAAAATTACAGTAGAAGTTTTGTGAAGGATAACTGAATTATCCACACCTCTGACCAGATTCTTTGGTGAAGGATGAGGATCCACTGAAGGTTAAACATCTATTGTCTTCCTTCAGCAATGCTTTTGATGATACCCTCAAACTTTTCTGTCTTTCCAGGTGTGGCCATCTAGAAGGGGACCCCAAAGAAGTGTCTCCTGTCTTCACCCAGTTCATTGAATGTACCTGGCAGCTCATGCAACAGTTTCCTTGTGCATTTGATTTTAATGAGCGGTGTCTTCTTGAAATTCACGATCACGTCTATTCCTGCCAGTTCGGCAATTTCCTGGGGACCTGTCACAAGGACCGGGAAGATATGAAGTGAGTTGGCATTTCCAGCTGGCAAAATTCAGTATTTTCTCCTTTGTTCCCTGACTATTAAAATGAAGGAATAATTTCCCTAAACCCATCTGAACTCTGGAGAGTACAGTGGTACCTCGGGTTACATACGCTTCAGGTTACAGACTCCGCTAACCCAGAAATAGTGCTTCAGGTTAAGAACTTTGCTTCAGGATGAGAGCAGAAATTGTGCTCCGGCAGCGCAGCAGCAGTGGGAGGCCACATTAGCTAAAGTGGTGCTTCAGGTTAAGAACAGTTTCAGGTTAAGAACAGACCTCTGGAACGAATTAAGTGCTTAACCCGAGGTACCACTGTAATGCTCTAAAAACATTAGTTGAGGCCCCTGCAAATGTGTATGTGTTTCTCAAATGCATTGTCCCGTTGAGTCAGAAAGTATTTTAGAGATAGCATTAAAGGGGGTTAAACAAATCTATAAGAGAGAAGTTGATGGCTGTATGGAACCTCCATGTTCAGAGGCAGTTGCTGGGCAGTTGGTAATAGCAGGAAAAGTGCTATTGCCCTTATGTCCTGCTTGTGAGCTTCACTGAGGAATCTGTTTGGCTACTGTGGTGAGCATTATGCTGGACTAGATGGACCTTTGGTTTCATCCAGCAGGGTATTTGCATAATGTTCTCCCGCACAGAAGCAGCCTGAGGTGTGTTCTTGAAACTCCATGTGAACCTTCAGGATTTGCAGGAAGCTCCAGAAGATAAGAGGGCAGCTGCCACTAGACCCCAATGGTGTGTCTTGCCTCCTATGAACTGCTATCCCAGACCTGTAAAGGGGGACTGTATATGGATGGAGTTACAGATGACAAAGAATTTGGGCCTGCCATTGAATGTGGTACCCCTGTAATATCCTTCTGTAATATGCCAAGAAACTAACCTGTGTCCTGATCTTACCACATCGCTCATTTCACCTCCCTCGTTCTACTGCAGATGGGAAAGTGTACAATGTAATGGTGACAGGAAGATTGAAAGGGATGTTTCATGGTAGGGACGCAGGAACTTGACACAGGGCTGCCATTTTTGGTGGTGGCAGCATGTTTTATGTCACTTTTAGTTCTTTCCTATGATTGGCTGAATTGCAGCAGTTCTCTCCCTCTATAGCACCCTTCTGCTTCACTAGATCCTTTTGTTTATATCTCCTATCATCAAAAACTGGCTACTGTAATCACTCACTTTTTATTTCCTAGAATCCTTGAGAAGACTCATTCCCTGTGGCCTTTCCTTCTCCAGAAGAAGCAGGAGTTCAGAAACCCTCTCTATAAGGGATTTGCAGCTTACAAGGAACTCCGGCCGAACACACTGCCATTTAGTTTCCAGTAAGTTGCTTATTAGCTGCTAACATGAGTTTGACTAAACTGCAGGAAGCAGTGGAAGACAGGAGTGCCTGGCATGCTCTGGTCCATGGGGTCACGAAGAGTCGGACACGACTAAACAACAAAAGTTGCTTATTGGTGGAAAGTAATTAGGGAAACAAGGAACCTTGCTGCTGCCTTGACTCTTGAGTTGTCCCATTGCTGATTCTGCTTTAATTTTGTAACTGCATAATGAAAATGAAGAGACTAAGGCTGCCTCCCCCAGTCCTGGTGCTCTTCAGAGGTTTTGGGCTACAACTCCTATCAACACCAGGCATCACAGCCAATAGTCTGGAATGATGGGAGTTATAGTCCAACAACATCTGGAAGGAACCAGGATGGGGAAGGCTGCTGTAAGGAAAAATTAAAATTTTATTGCTTTGCTTGACCTCAAAACAAGGAAAATGCATGTCTG
This sequence comes from Podarcis erhardii, assembly GCF_964252035.2. NCBI lineage: Eukaryota > Metazoa > Chordata > Lepidosauria > Squamata > Lacertidae > Podarcis > Podarcis erhardii. Next base: position 27,510,555 of record NC_138504.1, read on the forward strand.
AAATCCTTCACTAGAAGCAATTCCAGTAGAAATAACTGATTGTGTATACTGTTGTACACAGTGTTGTCTATCAAAAGGCATGGACACAATTCCCTTGTGGCCAGAACTGTGAAAAAAGTTGTTGCCTGGGATTGTGCTGCTTCACTGGGTGAAGAAGCCCCTTCCCAGAGAGAAATGTTTGCCAATGTTAAATGCTTTGTTATTGTGAGATGCTTTGAGTTCAGTGTTATTGGAAGAGCTGCATACAAATATTAAATCAATCAAATGTTGAAAACTCTTTTGAATTCTGAAGTGTACCTCTTCCTATCAGGTTTATTTAACATGAGGAGGATGGGGGTTATTACACCTTATAAAAACTTCAGATCGCTTTCTGTAATAAGGAAACACACTTACATTGTCATCATCATCCCCTTCACAGATCTTAGTTTCTCTTTTTCTCTCCCCCTTTCCTTGAGGTTCTGGTGTGGCATGTATAACCGCTTTGACAAAGGAATGCACCCAAAACAGTGTGTATTGGATCATCTCCTTGGCTGCATCAGCCAGAAAGTGGAGCTGGAGGGTGTTGCTACTGACTTGGAAAATGTAAGTAGTGCACAGCAATGAAATACGTGTTCAGAAAAAGAAAACCTAATCTTGCAATGCAGGCCTTCACAATACAACTGAGATTGGGGAAAAGGAGGCACTTTTCACTGGAAGGTAGGTGTGGAATTATCCCAAACTGTGCCTTAGTATATCCATGCCTTTGCAGTCCTAGGCAGCCGGCAAAGCCACAGTACTTATGAAGCTTACTGTGGGCTGTTTTTTGGTTTGGTGGTTTACCAGCTGTGTGGGAGTCTTCCAAGTGCTCTGTAATTCTATCTTTAATAATGCTGTCTGCCGATTTTACTGTGACCAGTTAGGGTTAGTCCAAGATGTTACCCAATAGGTACATAATGTCAGCTAGGTGTTGAAGTGCTTTCCTTCCTCCATTCCGACCTGCTTCACCAGAAGATCTGATATTTGTAAAGCAATGATGCTCCATATGCTGGTCTCAAAAATGCTTTTATTCTCATAGTTCATTCTTTCTTCTGATATAGAAGTTGCCTCCCTTAGAGGGACCGCTGCCAGATGAGGTTTCCATCTTATCCAAAATGGTTACTGCATCAACTGTCTGTTCCAAGTCCCCAATGCTCAACACACCCCAGGACTATGAGGATGAGCCTCCTGCCCTGTTGGCTAATGGCATCCTGGCAAGGGAGGAGGGAGATGAACCTGATCAGCAGCTGAAGAGCCAAGAGGGTCTTGTTAATCCCCGCGACATTCCAGGTGGCGACAGCAGCAGCAGCAGCAGTAGCATCCGTGGGACCATCCAGCCTGAGGCTCGAGCAAGAAATCTCCATTGAACTGGTCTTTGCATCTGCCCTGAGCCATAGAAAATTGGCAATAAAGCATGCAAGACCTGGGAGAGCCTCCTCACTCACGTATGGCTAAGTGTTGTGTTATGTATTTTGGAAGCAAGGGAGGAGGCTGGCTTTCAAGAGCAACCCATGGGTTTGCATGGGGCTGGCTTTTGGGCTGCCACAAATAGTTTCTGGGCATATCTTCCAGAACAGCCACACATGTTCCTTTTTCTGGTGCAAGTACACATGGCTTCTGAGGCAGGTAGCCCTTTCCAAGATGAGGAAGTTTTTTAAAGCCACAAGGTTTCAGATACATGGATTAAAAAGCATTGTGAGCTACTAGCGAATGGAAGAAAATGCCAGTCCATATTAGAGAGGCTTTCCTTGGCTGGCTTCTGACACCTTGCATGGGAATTCTATTCAGTGGCAACATTGGGTTAATATTTGCTGGCCCCTGCACATATTTTTGTAAGCAGTTGTGCCTTTTTTGTTCTTTTTTCTTTTTTTAACTAGAGATTACGGTTGTGTCCAACCATTAGCAATGTGATGTTTTATTACCGTGATATGTGGCTGTAATGTGCAAGTATGTGATCTTTTTTATTGATACCTTTTTTAAAACACAAAACAACCTGTTTTGAACCTGTCTTGCTGATAGTTTATATCTTTATCAATGTTAATGAGCTTGAATAATATTGTGGCATGTAGATGAAGTGGCGATAGACTATGGTCAAAGGTCTTAAAGCATCTAAAGTCTTGGCTGCTCAGTGACATGCCATTTAGCTTCCACTCATTCCTGGAGGTCTAGTCCAAGCACTGTCTGGGTTACTGTGCATCTTTGCTGGTATAGGAGTGGGTGCACAGACTCTCCACTCCACCCCACCTACCGTGTTACATGTGCACAGAAACCCAGTTACATAAGACAACACATTCTCAATCTTCCTGGCTTTCAGGATAATGAATCACATGAATTCATTAACCTTGTGGAACACCTGGTTCATGCATGGAAGGAAGGAGGGCAGCACAACTATTATTCTACCATGGGAAGCCTCTTGTCAGCTTCCTAAATATCTGAGCTGGACCAAAGTGTGATTACTGTGACATATTTGAGACAAAATGGGACCGAGGTTTCCCATTTCATCTCTTGGGAATTGCCTTGTGTGATTTGCTATTGACCTCCCAGAGTGAAGGATTTGGAAATAAAATGTATGAGTTTGTAGTGCTTCCAGTTCCACCATTATTGAAATAGATGCACAAGATTTGTGTTGTTTTATGCTTGTTAGTGGCACACTCCTTATCTGAGTGAGTGAACTGCCACCATGCTATAGATCAGGGGTGGGGTACCTTGGCTTTCCAGATGTTTGATCCCAATGCCCATCACCCCTGGCCATTCTCTGTGTTGGTTGGAACAGATGAGAGGCAGCTGTATTCCAGCAACAATTGGAGTGTCACGGGTTCCCTATCTTTCTTTTAATACATTCCTTATTGGGTAAAATAGTGATACGTAGGCTTGGAGATTCCTGCTGACTTAACAAGAGGAAGAACAGTTTGCACTTGCAAAATACTAATTTTTCCACAAAGCACTAACATACAGTGTAGCATCCTACATTTGTTTTTTACCCCCCACCCCACTGTTGTGTATTTGCAGTCTTGGCAACAGGAGTGGATCAAAGTGAAGCACTGCTCCTTGGAATCTTCTGCACTTATCCAGGGAAATGAGATTCCAGGCACTAAAACACTGTATCCTATTATGATAGAAAAAAAGTCTCTTCATAAGTTAGTCACAGTTCCTGACTTGCCATTAGCAGCTGATTTCAGGACTGTATTTTATGAAATACATTTTGAAATATTGTACAGTTATCCTGTCTTTATGACCAGCCTGGCATTTTCTCCGCATGTAATATTGCCAGAATGGTATATGCTTTGCCAGGACACTGAGCTCTGGTATTCTAATAAAGGTGCTTCTTAAGAATCTCTGCCTGGTTAGACGAGAACATTTCATCTCACTTCCTCTTAGCCTTGCTGCTCAGAAATCCATTAACAATATGCTGCTAGAGAAGATGCAAGCTTATGCTAATGCATATTTATCTTGCTTGTTTGCTTTTTGACCTGCTGGTCTTTTTAAAAAAACACACAAAAAACACAAAAACCCTTCATTTTCAGAATATAGAAAAGGGAAGAAAGGTCAGGACTTGAAACCCTAATTAAGCACCGGGTCCTGATGAAGAGAGTTGAAACAGTACACATACATAACAATTATTAGCAAGCAAATGTGTGACCAAATATATTGATGCTAATCCATGGGCACTAAAAGTCACACAAGTTGTAGTTTCTTTCCTGTAAAGCAGGTGTGCAAAAACCTTCTCAGCCCAAAGGCAACATTCCTTCCTGGAGAACCTTCCAGAAGCCACATATTGGTGGTAAATGAAGCCAGAGCCTAAAGAGGGCAGATGTAAGGATGTGACTCTCAGCAGGCCACATTCCAGGAGCACAAAAGTTGGATGTTACTACAGCTACCCATGCAGGCAAGCAAGAGTCATAGTTGTCATTCAAGCACAGATTCCAGCCATGCAAAAACACTCAAGCATGTACCAGAGCGTTAGTGAGTAGCATGGCTTTAGTGGGGGGTGGCCTCATGTTGTGGGGCAGCATAGTGAGAGTCCCAAGCAGAGGAAAAGGCCTGGAGGGCCACATCTGGCCTCTTGGGCCCGAGGTTCCCCACCCCTGCTGTATAGATAAATTAAGTCCTTTGTTACACTGTTTTTAAAAGGAAAGCAACTTTTTAAAATATGAATTATGTAGGAGTAAGACATTCCAGTCAAAGGTGAGAAAATGTTAAACTATGCATTCAAATGTACCTCTGTAATAAGCACCTATTATCTTCTAATACTACTATATAGCATTTGCTAAGTGATTCCATTTAAATTTCAGTATTAATGTTGTTCATTGTGTTCCAAAATCAACTTGCCTTTTCCTGGGGTAAAAGCACCTGTTATCTGACCAGTGTGATTTGAATGGAAAACACATTAGAATCATAGAATTGTAGAGGTGGAAGGGACCATGGGGGTCATCTAGTCCAACCTCCTGCAATGCAGGAATATTTTGCCCAACGTGGGGCTCGAATGCACAACTCTGAGATCTCATGCTCTACCGACTGAGCTATCTCCTAGTAACTAAATTCAGTCTTCTGAAAGAATGGTAGTTGCAAGCTTTGAAGCTGTGATTCATGTCTCTGGAGAAAGTTCTGAAAGCACTTGAATCTTTGCCTGATTGCTGAGATTTTGGATTCTTGCCATTAAGACTCAGTCATAAACTTCATTATCTCAGTCTTTTATCACTACTGAAACATCTTCATTCTGTGCTAGCCTGAAGTGATCACATTTTCTTCCATTTCTTCAAGAAGATCACCAGTTGCTATCTTTTTCTTTGGGCGACACCTCTTAAAATATATTTTTCCTTCCTTGTATATCTAGTTCCTTCATTTTGTTAAACACAATCCCATCCAATCTAATAAACTTTTCCAGCCTTGTAGTTTTGATCTCTAAGCCTTTCTAGCCTTTCATCTAGTATTAAAGTTCCTTTCCTCATGTAGATTGATAGAAAACTGTAACATTAGTTCTTGGTAAACAAGAGGATAAGTTTTCAAATAGGGATGCTTACAAAATTCTCCCCATCTGAATTTCTTATAAATCAATGTGGAGGGGATCCACATTACTCCATATTACCTTAAACTTGCTGAAGTGGCACTAATGTATCATTAGTCCAAAAAATTTCAGTTCCTAGGTGTTTTGTTTGGTCTCATGTGAAACTCATCAGTTTTCAGTCTGCCCCCCCCTCCATTACAGATACATTCACCAGAGCCTAGTACGTGTACTGATTAAGCTGTGGGAATCCTGATATGTAGATCAGGGACGATCAAGCTGTGGCTCTTGGACTAATTTCTTGCATGTGTTGAGGAAGAGGTAAACAGAGGAAGCTTCCTTATACCAAGTCAGATCCTTGACCCTTATACCAGGTCAGGCCCCATCTAGCTCAGCATTGCCCACACTGACTGGCAGCAGCTGCCCAGGATTTTGGACAGAGTCTCTTTTCAGCCCTTCCTGGAGATGAACTTGAGACCTTATTCATGCAAAGCAGATGCTCTGCCACTGAGCTGCAGCCTCTTTTGGAGTGGGGTGGAATGACAGGGGGGACCTGTTTACTTTGAGTTCTGGCCCGACTCACCACCATCTGGAAGCAAATACAGTCCTCAAGAGAAAAAGCTTTCCCCATCGCTATGGTAGGTTGAGATCCATTTTTCCTGACTGTGATTTAATCAATCTGGATTCCATTGGTGTGTGCATTAGTCACATGGAAGTAGGAGAAATATGTGAATTAAGAACTGCAGTGCCTGCTACAAATTCACATGTTTTATAGTCTTTGCCCAATCTAGAAAGTCATGCATGACCCAGTAAATCCATGGAATAAAATTGGGGTGTGGGGAGCGAACTAGCCATCCCTAACTTTTAAGATATTTAACTTGTGCCATGAAATGTAACATTTGGGGTGGAGGAAGGAAGGCAGGGAAGGAAGATCCATAACAAACTAGAACGGAAATAATTATTATAAGAGTTATTTCATGTTTGTACACAAGTAAGCTTATATTTTGTCAAACTCAGTTACAAAATGTTTTTTAAGAACTGAAATGTTCCCTTTATGCTGGAAACAGATTCTGTAGCATCTACCTCTCATTATAGTCAGAGATCAATTTGCTCTCTCCCTTTTCCTTCAGACTTCGTCAGAGGAGATAGCCAAACATTCCTTGCTAATGTGAAGTAGTCTGTTAATAAACTGATTTTATTGCATTGTTTTCTCTCTATAGATATTATTAAAACAAAATATGATACCTAATTGTTCAAAGCGGTTTAAGCAAAAAGGGATTGTGGTAAAATGGCAAATGCAGTCCAGTGTAAGCAAGGGTCAGGTTATGTACACTGAGGCAAAATAATAATAATTAATTTCACATACATATGCTCTTGGGGGATGAACTGCTGGTGAGTGACCAGGAATGAGACCTTGGGGTTGTAGTGGGTATTTTAATGAAAATGTTGACCCAGTGTGTGGCAGCTGTGAAAAAAGTGAATGCCATGGTAAAATAAAACTGCCAATATCATAATTCAAATAATGCAAATCTATGATGCAGCCACTCTTGGAATACTTCCCCCAAAAAGGATATTTTTCATGGAAGAGGTTATGAAAAGGGCATCTAAAATGATCAAGGGGGTGGAGCAGCTCCCCTATGAGGAAAGGTTACAGCATTTAATTTGGAGAAAAAGCAAGTAAGATTTTGTGACATGGAGAAAGTAGAGAGAAGTTTTTTGTCCCCCATAATACTAGCACTCGAGGACATCCAATGCTGGAAGAATCAGGACAGAACGTATTTCTCCATCCAGCAAATAGTTGAAATGTGGAAATTGTTCCCACAAGAGGTAGTGATGAACAGTAATTTGGATGGCTATAAAAGAGGATTGGACAAATTCATGGAGGATAAAGTTATCAATGTCTGTTAGCCAAGATGGTTATGTTCTATCTTCACTTGATGCTGGGAGGCTTCTCTTGTGCTCGGATCCTACTTGTGGGTTTTCTTTAGGCATTGTTGGCCGCTTGAAAAACAGAATGCAGAACTAGATGTGCTTTGTGGTGATCCAGCAGGCTCTTCTTATATTGAACTTGTCACACAGCGAAGTCAGAACGCAGAGTCAAAATTCACAGTAAAAAAGAAAAACTTGTACTGAAGTAAACAGACTTCTTTACAAACACTGTACAAACAATAATGGAAGAGAGCAAAGTAAAAAGAAGTAAAGTGCACACCGAGCCCGTGTATTTATCCTTCCTGGCTCCATGTGACTTCCTGTAATTAAAACAATATAAGGAAATGAGTTAGAGTGAGTCAGCTAGAAGAATGAATCTGCACTTTGCAGCCTTTTCCAACACTTTACTGCTTCTGCTCCCAAAGACCGTTGTCACATGACAGAACTTTCCATCTTATGCCTTGCTCACGTTTCTGTCCAAGAGATGTGCATATCTGAAAGACTATCTTTGCATGTGGACAGATGTACATATTCTGGAGGTAGGCTGTATCTCTTCACGTATATGTCTGTACCAGAGGTGTACTGGTTCAGTTAAGAGATGCAAGTAATTCTTATGCAGGCAAGCTCTGAGATGAATTGAGACGAAAGAAAAATAGGCTTCTTTTATTTTGAGCAGTACACTTTCTACTTAAAGTTTGTGTGTAAGATCTGTATGCTAAAGGTCTACACACACCTGAATGTACCAGGTCACTTGCACTGACGTGTAGTGCATTAGCAGGCAATTTCACCAGACTGCATAATGTAGCTCTTCTCTCCAGCAGTTGGATCATTTTTGACTTCTCTAATTATGAACAACATTTTCCATGTCAAGAACAGAAATACAGAAGACAGTTGAAAACGCTGTAGCACGTCCTTGGGCCTCCTATATCAGATATAATTGGCTTCCCACTGTGGCACCAAGCAGAGTCTAGATTTCTTAAAGCTCTTACCTGCTGCTACAAATAGTGTTTAGGGATGAATGGGAAATGGGAAGTCTGAAAATGTCTGCCCAAGTCTATCCATGAATAGATTTCATGAGGCTCCTTTTCTCAATGGATGTGGAGCGATTTACCTGATCACGCCCACTGGTCTTCCCTAAGGGTCTGTCTTTTCTGATCCTCCTTGCATCACTGTTACCTCTGGTCTTTATTTGACTCCCTTGTGTTTCCTTCTGCTCAGTATGCCATTGCAATTAGGAAAAAATGCCAAAGGGGGGGAACCAGTGCCAGGTGTTTACATTACACCTGTCATGGACATTATAAAGAGAAGGCAAGGCCTCTCCTGGTTCCCACTCAAAACACAATGGCAGCTGCTCTTCCTTGAAAGGGTGGAATAGATCTTTAGTGAAGCAGAAGTAACAGTACAGACCCAGTGACCAGCATAGAATTATAGTAGGATCAGAGCTCTGAGAAAGTGACAGTAATTGGCAGGATTCGTTGGGCTAGAAGCAGGCATTCCAAGTTCAAAGAGTCCAAGATCAGGGCAAGAAGTTCAGAAATGCACTGAAGCCAGAGTTCTCACAACCAACTGCCAAGCTTTTAAAGGTGGGGTTTGCTTATTCATGAGATCCCTATACCTTGTGTGAATGTTGAACTTGCAGACATGCACTGCATTGGTGATGGTGGGGTGTCTTCCCACCTGCAGAGCTGCCATGAGGTCCTGAATGACAAGGCTGTGCCCTTCATTTCTGTATCCTTCACACACACACACACCCCGAGTAGTTGGCTGATGCCCTCCCCAGACTGCACTGATACTGACTTCTCTGTTGGAGGGATTCCCACCACCCCACCCGGGGCTGCCGGACTCTGGGGAAGGGGTGAACCTGCCTCCTCCAGTCTCTCTTCCATTGACACAGCTCCCACTATCCCTTTCTCCTCATCACCTTCCTTGTTCTCCACAACTTTCCAACCCTAAGTCTGACAGAGTCTCAGGACTCACAATATAGCTGCTGCTGCTGCCCCAGTCTTTTATGAAAACACAAGATGGGCACTGGCTAATACTGTCGAAGCAAAGTGAGTTCCTGTTGGCTGCTTGCTTGCTTCCTTGCTTATGATCAGTATGTGGAGTTGGGCAACATGATGCCACACAGACACCTATAACCTTGTAGAGTGCTACCAGCAACTGGGTGGGGAGCTATTACTTGCAATGGTGAGTGATTATGCCATGAATAGGTAAAGATAAGAAGATCCTGGTAGAGCAAGCCAGTGACCCACCTAGCCCAGCATCTTCTCACAGGGGTCAGCCAGATGCTTATGGGAAGCCCCAAAGCAGCAACCAAACGCAATAGCACCCTAGCCACTTGTGATTCCCAGCAACTGGCATTCAGAGACATACTGCCTCCCAACAAAGGAGGTAAACATGTGGTCCTCCACATGTTTGTTTTTAGACTCCCAACTCTCATCAGCTTCAGCCAGCAGCCAGGGATGATGGGAGGTGGTAGACCAGCAACACCTGGAGGCTCACAAGTCCCCTATCCCTTGGTTCAGCCAAGCTTACCATGCCATCACTACCACATGGAAGAAAGGGTAGCATGGACAGAGTAAGTCTGGGTTCATCGCTGTCAAACACTGCCCCCCTACGCACCTACAGGTAGTTGTGTGTAAAATAGCTGTGTGATATGATGACTTCCAGTCCATACAGTGTCCCCTGTTACCAGGTTAAACCATAAACTATGACTATGAAAGGGAAAGTAGAATTTGCACAGCAAGGGTGAGAGGCCCCATTCTCCAGTTCTTGCTGAGCATTTGCATTAGTGATGCAATGAGACACAGCACACATTGCTTGGGCTCTTGTCTGGTTGTCATTGCATGTTATATAATTTGATTTGAACATAGCTGTTGGACACGAGCAATCGTGGAACAGACTTCTGATTTTACATCCCTCCTCCTGCTTTATTCAGCCTTCATGGTTTCATGGCAAAAGTCATCCTTCTTGCATAATGGCACTTCTCTCTTTTCTTCCAATAACACCTTGTACCTTGAATACTTCAAGAGCACATTTTACCTACATAGAGCCTTCAACTCCCACAGAACCCCAGTGCATTGCAGAGGATAATAGGACATATTCTGCAGTAGCCTTCCCCAACCTGGTGTTCTCCAGATGTTTTAGACTGGGGTAGGCACCTTTTTTATACCTACCACCCACTAATGCATCTTTCTTGATGGTAAAATTTCCTTACCACCCACCAGTGCTCGATGGAAGGAGGATTCAGCTTGTGCTGTAGAACCCCCTACCGCCCACCTAGAATCCTGAAACGCCCAGTAGTGGGCAGTAGGGACCAGGTTGACAACCCCGGTTTTAGACTGTAACTCTCACCAGCGCCCCACCCCCTATCTTGGCTTGAGCTGATAGGAGTAGAAGTCCAAAGCATTTAGAAGGCATATGTTTCAGGAAGGCTGTTCTTCCATCAAGGAGAGCACTTGACCAAGCTTATTGATGAGCCTTGTGACCCTAGAACATGACACAGAACACACCTGCTGCTTCTCTGTGGATCAGCAGGAGGCTGAAATGCTTCTGAATGACCCACAGGACTCCATACCATCCAACATTTCTCCAATGAAAATAGGAACATCCTAAGGAAAAGTACTTTCTAGGATAAAATCAGAAATGGGCGGCTTTTCTAAATGAGGGACATTCCTGGAAAATAGGGACACTTGGAGGTTCTGCAATCATGGGAGTTGTAGTCCAGCAACACCTGCAGGCAACACATGTTCTCACCCTGTTCTAGCTGAGGAACCCCCCCCCCCAATGTATTTGGCCCATTAAGGGATGCCGGAAGAGGGTAGGAACATCTGTACTACTCACCACAAACATTAATCCAACTGTGTGTGCATATTTGTATGTATATATGTGTGTTTGTGAAGCAATGTAATTATTGGGTTGTGCAGTGTGTCTGTTTCTGTTTTTTAAAGTGAGCATACAGAGATTGCTTCCGAAACTGCCGAAACTTTTGTAGTAAGTTTAAATTACATCCAATATTCAAGCTGAAATGTTTTTTTTTCCAGTTTCTGTAAGCATACTGGCCATATTTTGTCTTAAAATATTGCTGTCTTGAACTATGTGATTAATGCTTCACTGTATGTCAGTTTGAATACATTTCCGTGGTCCAGTTTCACTTGATATACTGCTTAAAAAACAAACAAGAAAAATATGTTACTGCCCCTTAGAGTGGTGCATTGCATTATTTAAAATGTGGTTACAAGTCTCATGGAGGGTTTAATTTGTACGTATTGCTTTTTTATTTCGTATGAAAATGAATAAATTCCTTGCATTTTTTTTTAAAGATACAGCTTTTGTATATTTCTTGAATATTGATTAAGAGAGCTGTGGTAAGAATCACAAAATACCACTTCTTTCTGTCCAGAGAAGTTTCTGTTGAATGGAAGAATTGTGTTTCCTGGAAAACACCTTTGGCGCCAACCGTGGGTTTGAAGATACCGGTGCCGTCTCAGAACCATTCCTGGAATTAAAACAAGCAGCCCATCCCCTGCAGGCTTACAATCCAAAACACACACACACCACACCAGTGAATAGGGGTACAAAGGAAAGTGGGAAGATCAAAATCGGACACCAATTTGTAAACGGTTTTTTTTTTTTTTAATGACCAGCTTGCATAGTTCAGGGGCAGGAGGTGTCTGGTGAGGCTTGTCTTTTGGCAAAGCTAATGCAATGAGCTCTGCTTTCTAACTCTCCCACCAAAAGAATCCAACGGAACTGCTGTTCCCATGGGACAACTGAGGGGGAGGAGGTATCTAATGCAGCTGCCTTTCAAGTTACTCAAAATCTTATCTTATGGATGGTATTTGTTGCTAGCTGAGTACTTATAACACAGGAAGGTAGTTTCAGCTGCACGATAGCATCTGTTGCTTAGACTCTGTGTGTCCTTCCCAGTAAACAGAAAATCCGGTGCATAATTAAAAATTGAAGTCTAGTGGGAAAGGGACAGTACCATGCTAAGATTGATGTTCCTGTTTCAAGGTCAGCCTTCCTGATGAAGGGTAGCGTCCTTTCCTTTTTTTTCTCTCTCTCTCTCTCTCTCTGTCACACACACACACACACACACACACACACACACACTACTGAAACCTCACCATTTGCTGCCTTTCTTCAAAGACTTCTTTGGTGGAGCATACTACTATTCCCTTCCATCATTTCAACCCAAAATTTGGTGCACAAAAGCACCTTCTGTGCCTTTCCCACATTTTGGAAAAGGTATAAAGCTAGGGTGGGGTGCTTGGGACCCTTCAGAAGCTCTTGGACTCCAGCTCACATCAGTACATGGCTAATAGTCATGGGTGTTGGAAGCTGCAGAAAGCACCTAAGGGAATCTGAAATCTTCAGTCTGCTTTTTTTCCTTTTTTTTTGTAGACTTTATACTATATTGCTTATAGTATATTAAAGGTACAGGGACCCCTGACCATTAGGTCCAGTCGTGACCAACTCTGGGGTTGCGGCGCTCATCTCGCTTTATTGGCCGAGGGAGCCGGCATACAGCTTCTGGGTCATGTGGCCAGCATGACTAAGCTGCTTCTGGCGAACCAGAGCAGCACACGGAAACACCGTTTACCTTCCCACTGGAGCGGTACCTATTTATCTACTTGCACTTTGACATGCTTTCGAACTGCTAGGTTGGCAGGAGCAGGGACCGAGCAATGGGAGCTCACCCCGTAGTGGGGATTCGAAACACCGACCTTCTGATTGGCAAGTCCTAGGCTCTGTGGATTAACCCACAGCGCCACCTGCATCCCTTATAGTATATTGCTTTATACTAAAAGTCTCATTGTGATTTGCAATATATACAATGCAATAAAACATAATGAAAACATACCAAAAAATACACAATAGCACTGTGGTAATGCGGGTGGCACTGTGGGTTAAACCACAGAGCCTAGGGCTTGCCGATCAGAAGGTTGGTGGTTTGAATCCCCGCAATGGGGTGAGCTCCCATTGCTCGGTCCCAGCTCCTGTTAACCTAGCAGTTTGAAAGCACGTCAAAGTACAAGTAGATAAATAAGTACCGCTCCAGCGGGAAGGTAAACGGTGTTTCCATGCGCTGCTCTGGTTTGCCAGAAGCAGCTTAGTCACATAGCCCAGAAGCAGTATGCTGGCTTCCTCAGCCAGTAAAGCGAGATGGATTGAGTAACTAACAGCAATGTCATTAAAGCTGCCCGTGTACTGTAACTGGTGTTACCTGGCACCAGAATGATAGTAAATTTGATGCCAGGTGAGCTGCCTGGGGAAAGCAATCCAAAAACTGGCAGCAAGGTGGGTGGGAGGTACTGTTATTTCTGAATCTGGAGTTTGCATTGCACCAGGGAACTGGATATATTTAGAACACAGTAACTAAACGAAATTAAACCATGACTATGTGCAATGTACCACTTGATCTTTTGGTGGTTTTATTAAGACAACTAGGTGGGGTAGTTTAAACATGTGGCCACAAAAATGTAGGTAGCATGATACAACTTTCAGAACTTACTGGCAAGATGTGCAGATGGGAGACAAGATGTGCCTTCTGTTTACTGACTTCTGCCAGTCCGCAGCAAGGCTATTTAGGTACTTAAAATACTCATGTCACTTTTCCTTCTGCAATTCAATGCAGCTAACAGACATTGTAAAATACAATAAAAATGCATGTTCGTCCTAGACAGACAGGCATTTCAGAATCTGGCACATCATGCTTATTTCTCTTAGAAATCAAGAAGAGAGAAATAATACTGGATTTATGAGAGAATGGGTTTTGTTTTTTGGTAACATTTTGGAATGACTAATAATAATAATAATAATAATAATTTTTATTTATACCCCGCCCTCCCCAGCCAAGGCCGGGCTCAGAGCGGCTTACAAGCAATAATAAAAACAAGTTGAATGACAAACAACTTAAAAACAAAATTAAAATACAACATTAAAATATTAAAATGTAGCCTCATTGCAGGAGGAGAAGGAAAAGAAAAAAGAAAGAGAGGGAGGGAATCAAATTGGCTCCAAGCCAAAGGCCAGGTGGAACAACTCTTGTCTTACAGGCCCTGCAGAAAGAAATCAGATCCTGCAGGGCCCTGGTCTCATGAGGCAGAGCGTTCCACCAGGCCGGAGCCAGAGTTGAAAAGGCCCTGGCTCTGGTTGAAGCTAATCTAACTTCCTTAGGGCCCGGGACCACTAGGGTGTTGCTATTTATGGACCTTGAGGCTCTCCGTGGGGCATACCGGGAGAGGCGGTCCCGTAGGTACGAGGGTCCTACAGCCGTGAAGGACTTTAAAGCTCAAAAGCAGCACCTTAAATCTGACCCTGTACTCCACCGGGAGCCAGTGCAGCTTGAAAAGCACTGGGTGAATATGCCCCCATGGCAGAGACCCCGTGAGGAGCCTCGCTGCAGCATTCTGCACCCGCTGGAGTTTCTGGGACAGCTTCAAGGGCAGCCCTGCGTAGAGCGAATTACAGTAGTCAAGCCTGGAGATGACCATCACATGTGTCAGAGCTGCCTCTAGGTCCCAGCTCACAGAGGACCAACGCCAGGCTGATGTTATGTACAAAAGTCTTTATTGAAGTTTAATTTCCATTTCAAAGCCAGAGCGTGCAGCCCTACGTCTAAACTCTAGATCGGCGAAGTCCCGTCTGAGTCTCCGCCCCTTCCACACCAGTTTAAGATCCTAGCCCTGCTCCACCTCCTGCGCTGCTCTCTTCTCCTCTGGGTCCTCCTGCCCTCTGGGGCATTGCCCTTTCTGGACTCTTCCGACGCTGAGTCGCTTAGCTCCTCCCCCTGCCTCCGGCGTGCTTTAGGACCCGGTTCCCAATCCTCACTCTCTGCTGTCCCGCGCTCCTGTACATTTGAACTTGCTTCTCGCGCCAACCCAGTGACCTTTCTCCTAACCGTTACACTACTTCTATCACTGCTTCCCTCTTCCGTGACACTGGCCGGATCTGACCTCCCTTCCGTTGTCCGACTCTCCGAGGGTGGCGTGGTAGGCTCTGCCTCGTCTCCTCTCCCTGGTGGGGAAAGCACTGGCCCCGATGCCTGGGACTCTTCCCCCCCACTCTGCTCTGGTGGGGAAGCTGGTCCTGATTTCCAACTACTGCTCTGGGAGTCCCTGCTGCCCCCTTGCTCCTGGGGCGTTCCCCTTGGGACCCCCCTGCCCCTGGCCACTGGCGCTCCCCTCTGTGAATCTTCCGATTCGCTGGAGAGGCTCATGGAATCCCTCGGACCACTGTCCCCTCCTACGCTCCCTTCGGATTCCTCCCCCTCGCTTTCCATCTCCCATCTTCCCTGTGCCTCAGCGCCTGAGCCCCTGACAACATGGATCACTGTGGCCAGGTCGGGGCGGGAAAGGTAAGGGACCAATTGCTTGATGCGGCGAAGGTGGGAAAATGTCGCCTTGGCTGTTTCTGTAACTTGCGCCTTCATGGAAAAGGAGGCGTCAAGGATTATACCCAAACTCTTAACGGAAGGCAATGGCACTAATTGGGCCCCCACAAGAGAAGGGAGTTGGTCCCTCATCCCCATGCCATCCCGACCCAGCCATAGGACCTCTGTCTTCAAAGGATTTAGTTTCAATCGGCTCCCACGAAACCATCCAGCCACAGCTTCCAAGCATCTGGTCAGTGTGTTTGGGGCCGAGTCGGTGTGGCCATCCACCAGCAGATAGAGCTGAGTGTCATCAGCATATTGGTGACAGCCCAGTCCAATGCTCCGGATAATCTGGGCAAGGGGGCGCATAAAGATGTTAAAAAGCATCGGGGAGAGAATTGCGCCCTGCGGCACTCCACACACCACGGAGTGGCGCGACGACATTTCCCTCCCTAGTGCCACCCTCTGTCCCCGACCAGAGATAAAAGAGCACAGCCAGTTACGGGCTATGCCCTGTATCCCCATGTCTGCGAGGCGGTGGTCCAGAAGATCATGATCGACCATGTCAAAGGCTGCTGACCAATCTAAAAGGATCACCAGCCCTGACCCGCCTCGATCCAGCTGTCTACGGAGATCATCTGTTAGGGCAACCAGAGCCGTCTTGGTCCCAAAACCAGGACGGAAACCGGACTGAAATGGATCTAAAGCCGATGTTTCCTCCAGAAACCTACCAAGCTGTTCAGCAATCGCTCTCTCAATTACCTTACCCAGATATGGAAGATTTGAAACTGGGCGGTAATTGGATAGGTCTAAGGGATCTAATGAAGTTTTCTTTAAGAGTAGACACACCACTGCTTCCTTCAGTTCCCCTGGGAATGTCCCCGTGTCAAGGGACAAATTGATAATTTCAACCAGGGGGGTCCGCTCAACATCTGGACACTCCCTAATCAGCCAAGACGGGCACGGATCAAGGAGGCAGGTGGTGGGCCTACCAACTTGGAGGAATCTATCCACATCAGCAGGGAGTATCCGATCGAAATGGTCCAACACTGGACCTGAAGTCAGTCGAGGGGCCTCCAGTTCAGTCACTGTATCTAAATTGGCTGGGAGGTCATGGTGGAGCAACAGGACTTTCTCCGCAAAAAAGCTCGCAAATGCCTCACAGCTGTGGGTCGAATTTGTGCTTAAATTTGGTTGTCCTCCTAAGGACGTTATTGACCTAATTATTTTAAAAAGTTGTGCCGAGCGAGAGCTAGCGGATGCAATGGAAGCTGCAAAGTAAGATTTCTTAGCAGCTTTCATAGCCATCTCATAGGCTTTCATAAGCGTCCTATAAGATGTTCTTGAGGCTCCGTCACAAGTCCGTCGCCATACTCGCTCTAGCCGTCTGAGATCCCGCTTCATTTTCCGGAGCTCCTCAGTAAACCAAGGGGCCCAGTTTCAACGGGGTCGCAGAGGGCGCTTAGGTGCGATCTCATCAATGGCTGCCAAGAACCGGTTATTCCAGTCCTCAACAAGGTCATCTAATGAGTCGTCAGGAGGAGCAGGGTCCCAAGATGCCATACAACCTTGTAGTATTCTCTTCATTACTGTGAGTTGTAAGTTGGCGGGTGTGTGTGTGTATTTGTTTGTTTGTTTGTTTGTCTTCTGCCTACTAACTGTAGTTCTTAAGGTGGCTTTTGCAATGTATTTAAAACACAATAAAAGAGACAGTTATGCACTGTCAATAAGCAAGGCAAAGCTGTATACAAATATACAGTGGTGCCTCGCAAGACGAAAAGAATCCGTTCTGCGAGTCTCTTCGTCTAGCGTTCTTTTCGTCTTGCGAAGCAAGCCCATTGACGGCTTAGCAGATTAGCGCTATTAGCGGCTTAGCAGCTTTTAGCCGCTTATCAGCTTAGCGGATAAGCAGATAAGCGGCTTAGAAAGGGGGGGGGAGGGGAAAAAACCCGCAGGAACTTGCAAGACATTTTCGTCTTGCGAAGCAAGCCCATAGGAAATTTGTTTTGCGAAGCGCCTCCAAAACGGAAAACTCTTTCGTCTAGCGAGTTTTCTGTCTTGCGAGGCATTCATCTTGCGGGGCACCACTGTAGTGAATTTTGTTTGGTATTCCTATTTTGCAACAGAATTAGTTAAATAAAATGAAATAAGAATGTATCCCTATCAGTGAGAGGGTTCAAAGGCAACATTTCTGCTATTCATCCCGTCATTGTACTCATTGCCTTCTGAACTCTGCAGAAGTTGGGTGTTCTTTAAATATTTATGTGGGCTTAGACTTTTTTAAAAAAAGAGAGAGAAAAAAAACTTGCCGTCAATTTTTTTGCCCTTTTACACAAATTAGTCTTTTTTTCTATTAGCATAATTAAATTGCTAACATTAATACAGAAATGAAATGCTAAGCCTTTGGTTTTCATTTTGGAACTCTTTGGCAGAGTAATGGCTTCCGTTGTGGAGTCATTCTCAGCCTCTTTCTATTAATGAGCATTTACCGGTATCTACAATTTAGAGATGCCAAGCACCTGTGGATGTCATGCATAGATTATGAAATGCAGAACTATATATACCCTCTGCTTAAAATATACCGGAATTTTGTGTAAAGAAAAGCAGATTTGTAAAAACTTCAATTTTAAAAGTAAGATCAGGTTTCTCCTACACAATGAAATTCATTCCTAACCACCATTTATAAACACAGGAAATACGATCGTGCAAAAAGTATTGCATCCTCATCCACTTTCAGGCATCTGATAAAACACTTAGTAAATATACTTATTAGACAGAATGATCCCAACACCCGCTGAAATATAACTGTGTTTAGTTCCTTTTCATCCTTCCCTCTTTTTAATGGGGAGTGGGTGGAATTGCACAGGTGTGATGAGCTTCTCTACTCCAGCCCTGCAAAGCCCCTCATACTAGCCAATCTTGCTTCAGATAAAGAAGGGGCTTGATCATTCAGCAAAATATGGCTTGCATAATCTCAAGTCTTGTGGAGGAGAGCAATTGCCTGAAATAAGCAAAAGGCAGTTCTAGAAATAAGCAAAAGGCAAAAGGCACTTCTAGAACAAACTAATAACAACTGGCCAGCTTGTGACTCCAACTCCTATCAAGCCCAGCCATAGCTTAGCTACCCTTCAACTAAACGCCCCTTAATCCTTCTCCATTATAAATCCAGCAAATTCTCCAGCAATGGATTTCCTTTAAAAATAATAAGTAATCATTGAATCCCTGGCCATCTCTTTTTGCAAGAAGCTATTGACAGAGCCTCTCTCCTCTCTTTGAGACTGGTGGATGCCTATGAAAAAACAGATTCCCTATGGCAGAGATGAGGCAGCTGTGGCCTTCATGATTAAGGAGGGAAGAATCTGTTCTAATTTTCCCAGTCCTAAATTGAACTTTCCCTGTTTCTGTATCAGGCTGTGTGCACACTATATATTGAAAGCACACACTCCCTAAGAATCTTGGGAACTAGTCTGCAAACGGTGCTGGCAATTGTGAGATAACCAGGTTACCCTGACATTGACAGTAAGGAGGATATGTGAATTGACACAGATATAAATGTTGTTAGGAGGGGTAAAAAGAAAGAGAAAGATCAAAAGTTTGCAAAGGGTTCGAGTAATCTTGCAGGTAAACATGCTAGGTATTGAAGGAGCAAAGAGAGTGGATTTAGTTGGAAGATCTTTTCACGTGCATTGTGACTTATTCAATGGAAATGTCATTTTATGGATTTTCAAATATTGTCAGCATGCAACAGCATCCACACCCTGAGAACAACTTCAATTGGCCGGCTAAACCAGGTGCGGATTGCTGATGGGGCTCAAATCCTTGGTGAGTTAGGGACTTCCCTGCATGCAAAGATAAGCTCCAGCAGATTGAGCAGATGAGACCAATAGTGGGTCCAACGGTTAAGAAGGTGGTTTCTGCAGGTGCTGTAGAGGGAAGTGAGGGGCAAATGGGCCTCATCAATCTGGGCAGGTAGCCCATCCAGGAGAAGGAAAGCTCTGATTCTAAACCTCTATTGCCTTCTGGCCATACTCATTCATGAGAAATTATTTGGGAGTAAACCCTGAGGAACAATCTGTACTCGCTACCTAGTGGGACATCTTCAGGAGAAGAAAAGACAAAGGAGTAAACCCAAATCCGGAGTGAAGTCCCTAACATGATTGGATAGCACCTTCTATGCTGCCTCCTGGCAACTCCTGCAGTCAAGCTGGTGCCAAACGTATTGCTCTACTTTCCTTTGGACCACATCAGTGAGGCCCAAGGAGAGTGTTGTTGTCTAGACAGCCCAGGACCACAGGTCCAAGCCTATAGGCACTGCTTCCCTTCCTCAGGCCATGGCCCAATTTGCAGATCACAGGTGTAAAATGGGGGTGACAGTCCAATGCACACCTCCAGATCACAAACACAATTGTCAAGGCTGGAGATGCGTCAGATTGCTGGGAGTGCTTCCAGGGGACAGTTACATAGATACCCTTTGACTGGCGTACATTCATTTTTCCCCCTATATGGAATATCACAGGATGGTTTTCTACATCTAATCGGGTGGATACCTGAAGATAATATACGGTACATCTAAGTGAATTTTAACTGATAACAACAACAACAACAACAACAACAACAACAACAATTTATTATTTGTACCCCGCCCATCTGGCTGGGTTTCCCCAGCCACTCTGGGTGGCTTCCAACAAATACACTAAAATGTCACACATTAAAAACTTCCCTGAACAAGGCTGCCTTCAGATGTCTTCTGAATGTCAGGTAGCTGTTTGTCTCTTTGATATCTGATGGGAGGGCGTTCCACAGGGTGGGCGCCATTACTGAGAAGGCCCTCTGCCTGGTTCCCTGTAGCTTTGCTTCTCACAATGAGGGAACCGCCAGAAGGCCCTCAGCGCTGGACCTCAGCGTCCGGGCAGAACGATGGGGGTGGAGACGCTCCTTCAAACTGGGCGATAGTTGAAACTGAGCGATAGTTGTCCATACTGGCTGGGTCTAAAAGATGTTCTTTTAAGAAATGGTTTAATGACTGCCTCTTTCAGCAGATCTGGGAATGCTCTCTCACAGAGGGAAGCATTCACCACCCCGCAGAGCCCATCGCCCAGCCCTTCCCGGCTTGCTTTTATTAGCCAGGATGGGCAAGGATCAAGGAGACAGGTGGTTGGTTTCACGCATCCAAGCAGCCTGTCCACATTCTTGGTGGTAACGGATTGAAATTGATTCCATGCAACTTGACCAGACAGGGCTCTAGCACTCTCCCGCCCCGGCCCTGCTCCCATGGTGGTGTCTACCTCCTTCCAAATATGAGCGACTTTATCTGCAAAAAAACTTTGCAAAATCGTTGCAGGAGATCTTGGTGTCTTTACAAGGCCCCAGTGGTACAGGTGCTTCTGTTAAATTGTGAACCACCTGAAAGAGTCTCCTGCTACTATTTTCTGCAGATGCAATAGAGGCAGTGAAGAAAGTCTTTTTTGCCATCGCTATCGCCACTTGGTAGGCTTGACGTTGAGCTCTAACCCGAGTCTGGTCCAATTCAGAATGAGTTTTCTGCCACCGACGCTCTAGCCATCTCAGCGATTGTTTCATCGCCCTCAACTCCGAAGAAAACCACGGGGCTGTCCTGGCTCCATGCAATCAGAGAGGGCGCTTCGGAGCCAGACAGTTGATAGCCCTGGTTAACTCCGCATTCCAGCAGGCCACCAGGGAATCAGCTGAAAGGCTATCAACATGGGATAAAGCATCCCCTACCACTCTCTGGAAACCATTTGGATCCATTAAGTGGCGGGGGTGGACCATCCAAATTGGTCCCACCTCCCTGCAGAGGGGAAGGGTTGTGGAGAAGTCCAGTTGCACCAGGAAGTGATCTGACCATGGCACTTCTTTCATTTCACTTTTACTTAATGTCAGATCACCAACATCCATAGATGTGAACACCAGGTCTAAGGCATGTCCGTGACTATGAGTTGGGCCAGACTTATTCAGGGACAGCCCCATGGAGGCCATGCTTTCCACAAAGTTCTGAGTGACCCCTTGTAAGGTCGTGTTGGCATGGATGTTAAAATCCCCTAGGATAACCAAACTAGGTGTCTCCAGGAGAACATCCGCCACGGCCTGAAGCAGCTCGGGCAGGGAATCCTTGGTGCAGCGAGGAGGTCGGTACACCAAAAGGAATCCTGTACTGCCTCTATTGCCCAACTTCCAGAACATGCACTCAGAGAATTGGGTCTTCCCAGTAGGATGCCTGATGCAAGCTAGTGGCTTCCTAAAAATCACTGCAACCCCCCCTCCCTGCCCACATGACCTGGGTTGCTGTGCGTAAGAGAAACATGGTGGACAAGCAGCAGCTAAGACAGGCCCATCTGCTTCATCCAACCAAGTCTGTTACACATGCCAGGTCAAGTCCTCCATCCACGATCAAGTCATGGATGGCGGTGGTCTTATGAATCATTGACCTAGCATTACACAGCAACACCTTCAGGTCATGTGGGTTTCCCTTGTTCATTCCAGTATCCATCTCATCAAGACCAGACCCAGAGGCAAGGATAGTCTTCAAACAATGACTATGCCTGCCTCCTCGGTAATGACATGGTCTGGTCTTAGCGTAACTCCTCCTCCTGCCCATGATCATGTCCCAGTGCTTCCCGCCCTGTGGAACATGCCCCAGCCATTGTGTTGGCTGGGGCCAACTCCCAGGCAGCCCTGATCCCGCCCCTTAAAAACAAAACACAAACAATACAACAACCAATAAAACAACAAAAAACAGAACAGTTATACTAAAATTAATCCCCAACCAGATATCCATCCCACCCCCACCCCCAACAAAGCAAAGGGGGGGGGGGGAGAGAAAAACTTAAAATGCCACCGACTGCTTAAGGACATTTTAAAACACATTAGCCACTTGGAACAGGGAAGCAATAGCGGAACAATCCCGCACTTCCCCAAGGGTTTGTTCCAAATGAGTCCAGCCTCACTCTCTAGGCACTGCCACAGGAGTCCTGTTGTAGCTGGGAGAGAGGGCCTGGGCCACGCCCCCTGGGCCAGATGGAAAAGGCCTTGGAAGGGAGCAGGCCCTGCAGTCCTCACCACAGCCACATGGCACCTGAATTCAGATACAGTGGTACCTCAGGTTAAGTACTTAATTTGTTCTGGAGGCCCGTTCTTAACCTGAAACTGTTCTTAACCTGAGGTACCACTTTAGCAAATGGGGCCTTCTGTTGCCGCCGCGCCGCCGGAGCACGATTTCTGTTCTCATCCTGAAGCAAAGTTCTTAACCTGAAGCACTGTTTCTGGGTTAGCGGAGTCTGTAACCTGAAGCGTATGTAACCTGAGGTACCACTGTACAGTATTTGTCAGGAAAAATATGTTTATGTTGGCACAATACATCCCCGTTTCATGAAGAAACCACACAAAGGAGAAAGGAGGTGGGAAATTATGGAAGAGCATGTGAATATCTGATTTATATACGTAGATATTTCACACAGGGCTAATAGCAATTTAGGTAATGACACAGGTTATTCGTATGCACATTTTAGTAAGTCAAACTGCATAAATGGCAGGGATCCAAAGCTCTCATGACCCTGATCAAGGCAACAGAAGAATATGGTTGTTTGGGCTATCCAATAAAATATATGGGTTTTGTGGCACCTGGGTGGGCAAAGTGTTGACACTCGCTTCAAATACAACATGCACGTTAGGGACCTTATTCCCTTCTGGATATTCATTCTATCCACGCCACCCCTTGCAGACTAGACAACAAAGGGATGTGAGGGAATAGATAAAAGGAGACATTTTTTTAAAAAAAACATTGAATGTATTCTAATACCCCGTAGTGGGGGTGGGGTATTTATGAATCAACTAAGGTCAGATAATGAAATCTATGGCAAATGCTACCCTGGAAGGATTAACCAGTCTCCAGACAGAAGTTAATTTCCTGGTTAAAACGGTTCTCCATGTGGCTCTTGATTGAATCTAACTAAGCAGGGAGGTTTATGTGCTTTCTTGAACAACACCTGCTGTTATTATGTTGCTAGGAGTTGTGTAACAGAAGCCAGCTCCAGGTGTTGGCATAGGTCTCTCAAGAGCTGTATGATGCCAGGTGTAAGCCTGGGCTTTACCCGATGTTCCTGCTCAAACTATGGGCACAGGTCCTGCATACCCACTCTCTCATTCAGTGTGGTTGTAAGAAAATTGGAAGCACCTGCTCCCTGTTTTAAACTAGCCAAAGTTTGTCATTATGTCTGAATTGTGGAGAGCTTGGTTTAGCTGTAGTTTCTTAATAAGCTGCGATCAACAACCATGACCTGATTGTGACTTCTTTCAACAAACCATAGTTTAATTTAAAGTTTAAGGTAACCAAGGTACACCCAAGCACCCCAAAGTTTAGACATAAGTAGTTCAGGTTAGTTTAAAACAGGAAGTAGATGCTTCCATAAGATCATACTCAGAATTGGAAAAGGCTTAAAAGATTATCCAGCCCAACCCTGTACCACTGGAGGAAATCTACTGCTAGGCAGCCCTCTGAAAATTTCTAATGAAGGTGAACTGAGCACTTCCAAAGACTCTTTGTTCCACTATCAAGCAGCTCATGTCATCGCGAACTCTTTCTTAAATATTTCTTATCTGTGTTCCCGTCCTACTCTTATCCAGCAATTGGCATCAATTCTTTAGCTTGGTAATACTAGGATGTTGGTCTTCTTTCCAGAACATCTAGTACCATTCTGCCCTCTAGCGGCTTAGAGCAGGAAAGGCAGGGGAAACATAACCTTTTTGTTCAAATTAGGCACATTAAAGAGGGAGAGGGAGAGAAGCTCTGCTGCATATACAGTGGTACCTCCGGTTACATACGCTTCAAGTTACATACGCTTCAGGTTACAACTCCGCTAACCCAGAAATAGTACCTCGGGTTAAGAACTTTGCTTCAGGATGAGAGCAGAAATTGTGCTCCAGCAGCACGGCAGCAGTGGGAGGCCACATTAGCTAAAGTGGTGCTTCAAGTTAAGAACAGTTTCAGGTTAAGAACGGACCTCTGGATCGAATTAAGTACTTAACCCAAGGTACCACTGTATATTGTGTCGCTCATAAGAAGGGCACTAATATTTCATGCTTTACCATCCTGCTTCAGCCAGTGCTGTGTCTCTCCAAATGTTGCTGAATTAAAGCCCCCACCATCCCTGACCACAGGCTATACTGCCTGGGGCTGATGGGAGCTGGAATTCTACTGCCCTGGAAAGCCACAGGATCCCCAGCACTGGCCTATGCAATCTAAACTACAAACAGCAGAAAGCAAGACTCTGAGTCAGGGATGGGGAGCCTGCCCTCCGAGTGTTGTTGGACTCTGTTATCCCTAGCCAACAATCAGGATGGTACGAGTTGTACTCCCAAAACATGCCAGGAACATATGTTCACCACTCCTCTGTTAGGCCCATGGTGGTCACAGAATCATAAAACTGTAATCTGTCCCACTGTTGAATGGCTCTCACCATCAAAAGGTTTTTCCTAATATTTAGTTTTTGGAATCTCCTTTCTTGCAAATGGACTCCATTGGTTCCGGTCCCATTCTCTGGGGCAGAAAAGAAACAAGCTTGCTATGTAATCCCTGTGAGAACCCCTCAGATTTTTGAATATGGCTGTCGATCCCTGGGGGTCATCTAGTCCAACCCCCTGCAGAGCAGGAATCTCAACAAAAGCACAGGGGGTCATCCAATGTGTGCTTTAAAACTTCCAAGGAAGAAAACTCCACCACGTACCGAGGGAGTCTATTCCACTGTCAAACAGCTATTACCATCAGACAGTTCTTCCTGGTGTTTAATAATAATAATAATAATAATAATTTTTATTTATACCCCGCCCTCCCCAGCCAAGGCAGGGCTTAGGGTGGCTAACAAGCAATAAAAACAAGTTGAATTAATACAACTTAAAAACAAGATTAAAATGCAACATTAAAATATAGAAACCTTTAAATATTAAAATGCAGCCTCATCACAGGAGGAGAAAGGAAAAAGGAAAAAGAAAGAGGGGGAAGGAATCAAATTGGCTCCAAGCCAAAGGCCAGGCGGAACAACTCTGTCTTACAGGCCCTGCGGAAAGAAATCAGATCCTGCAGAGCCCTGGTCTCATGAGGCAGAGTGTTCCACCAGGCCGGAGCCAGAGTTGAAAAGGCCCTGGCTCTGGTTGAAGCTAATCTAACTTCCTTAGGGCCCGGGACCACTAGGTTGTTGCTATTTATGGACCATGAGGCTCTCCGTGGGGCATACTGAGAGAGGCGGTCCTGTAGGTATGAGGGTCCTAGGCCGTGAAGGGCTTTAAAGGTCAAAACCAGCACCTTAAATCTGACCCTGTACTCCACCAGGAGCCAGTGCAACTGGTAAGGCACTGGGTGAATATGCTCCCATGGCAGAGACCCTGTGAGGAGCTTCGCTGCAGCATTCTGCACCCGCTGGATTTTCTGGGACAGCTTCAAGGGCAGCCCCACATAGAGCGAATTACAGTAGTCAAGCCTGGAGGTGACCGTCGCATGGATCACTGTGGCCAGGTCAGGGCGGGAAAGGTAAGGGACCAACTGCTTGATGCGGCGAAGGTGGAAAAATGTCGCCTTGGCTGTTGCTGTAACCTGCGCCTCCATGTTTAGTTGGAATCTCTTTTCTTTTAAGTTATCTTAAATCCATTCATTTTGGTTCTACCCTCTTTTGCAGGAGAAAACGAGCTTGTTCTGTCTTCCATGTGACCGGCCTTTAGATATTTAAAAGTGGCTATTTATATCTGTCTCCTTTTACCCAGGCTAAACATACCCAACTTCCACTGTTCCTCCTAAGGCTTGGTTTCCAGACCCTTCATCATCTTGGTTGCCCTCCTCTGCACACCTTCCTGCTTGTCAATATGCTTGAACGGTGGTGCCCAGTGAGTGGGTCATGATTCCTACTTTATTTTGCTCTATTGGAAGAAGTCCTCTGTTTCAGGACTGGGAAGCCTGTGGTCCTCTGCATATTTTTGGACTACTGTTTGCATCATCCCTGACCATTGGCCATGCTGCCTGGGGCTGAAGGAAGTTTCTGTCCAACAACAACTGAAGAGCCACATGTTCCCCAGACCTACTTTACTTTAAGGGGAGATGGATCTGGGAATCTTGGCCCTTCTGCATTCAGACCAGTAGCTCAGTTGGTACAGCATGAGAACTCTTAATCCCACGGTCATGGGTTTGAGTCCCATGTTGGGCAAAAAGGCTCCTGTATTAGATGTGGTCCCTTCCAACTCTACAATTCTATGCTTAAGTTAAAGTGATATTTCTTCAAATGAGCATGTCTGTCTGAAATATCCTCGGAGTCGAGTGTGGATTTTATTCAGCTCATAGTAGTGAGGAATGAAAGTTTCCCCAAAATATCTGCTTTACATACATTATTTACACAATGGGCCGCACGTGATTGGCTAATTCTGGGATTCTCCTGTAGGCCAATCAGGTTGCGGATTCACTTCCACCTGGAGCAGACCAATCATACTGCTGCATTGTTCTAGGACCAATCAGACTGCTGCATTCTGGAGCCTATTGTTCTAGGACCAATCAGACTGCTGCATTCTGAATCCTATTGTTCTAGGACCAATCAGACTGCTGCCTTTTGGATCCTATTCAAGTCAGTACATAACACTGTCCCTTCTTTCTCCCCCATTTCCCCTAGTTTTAGCTGTTTCCATTTGCTCCATTCATTTGTATGGGACAGGGAAAGTGGGTGACAATCAGGACACATTCCCAGAAGACAACATAGTCACCATCATTCCATTATACAAAAACTAACTTTTGCATAGATCAGTGAAATAGTTAGCCCTAGCTCTTCATGCCTTCAGATCTAAAGTCCCCCTCCAGGTGTGTGATCCAGCCCCCAAACATTTTTGTGTGAAGTGAAAGCATCACATTATAATGCAGTTCGCCTCTCACAGGGGAGGAGCAATAATCTACCTTATTTTTTATCAAACATATTGTGCTAAAAAATAAATAGTGCATTACAGTAGTACCTTGGGTTAAGTACTTAATTCGTTCCGGAGGTCCGTTCTTAACCTGAAACTGTTCTTAACCTGAAGCACCACTTTAGCTAATAGAGCCTCCCGCTGCCACTGTGCCGCAACCACATGATTTCTGTTCTCATCCTGAAGCAAAGTTCTTAACCCGAGATACTATTTCTGGGTTAGCGGAGTCTGTAACCTGAAGTGCATGTAACCTGAAGCGTATGTAACCCGAGGTACCACTGTATATGCTTGCGAGATGACAATTGCTTTTAATTTTCAACACTTTGCATAAGTTGTTTTCTTTCCCTCACACACTCCTTTGCCCCCTGCCCCCAATATCAGGCCAGGGTTGCCTCCAGAATCAAAAACCAACCCCAAGGAATGCTCTCTTTCTTCCATCCTAGGACATCTTTCTCATGTGACTAATTTAGTTTGTTTATTTACCACTTCAAAGTCCTGATAAAAACCCTTCAACCTGTCAGATAAATTCTCCTGGCAGTTTGCTTTTATTAAGGTGTGGAATCATCCAGTCTAAATCCAAGAATGCCTTTCCCTGGGAGGGCCGGGGGGGGGGGGGAGGAGGCTGATAAAGGCTGGCTAAACTGCCACTGCATGAATAGCCGCACACTCTTTAATGTGATCAACCATTTCTGCAGTCTTTTAATGTCCAAGAGACCTGCTTAGACTAAAGCCTCCTACGTACTACACTCACTGAACTAGGCCCTCCAAATGTTACTGGATGGGAACTCCCATAGTCAGCCACACTGCTTGAGTCTGATGGAAGTTAATTCAACCTTTGGAGGGCTACAGCCTCCCCACCCTTGCAAAAGCCCCACCTTCTAATCTAAGGATGGGAAAACTATAGCCCTCCAGATGTTGTTGGAGTACAACTCCCATCATCCTTGACCACTGGCTGTACCGCCTGGAGCTGATGGGAGTTGGAGTCCAATAACATCTATGGAGGTTCCTGCTCTAATCCTAAGAGCATGGCGCAAACCACAGTTGTTCAGTTTTGAGAAGCAGGTGCTCTGCACATGCCCCAAGCCTCCCTTTGTGACAGTATTCCACACGTCCAGTTCTGTCACTGAACACAAGCGGAAACCTGGTGTACCTACTGCTTTCTATCATGCCTACAGAAGGTATTTCAGGAGCAGGTCTGATGCTCTCATTCAGTGCATTGGTGCCTTCCAGCACTGGCACATGGCTGGCACTGTAATACTGATATTCTACATGGTAAACTGGTGGAAACTGAGGGAAGAGAACTCGATCAAGAGAGGATCCGCTGAGCACAGGGAAGGGAAGGGATGAAGAGGTGAAATCCTTATACAACCCACACCTTGCCACAGGACAGCTTGCAGGATGTCTGTGTGTGGTGACAGTTCATTGACTCGCCCATTGAGCACTCAAGTGCCAGATCAGAAACCTCTGTCACCTTTGAGTCTGCACTGTTTCCAGCTATGTGCTAAAAACATTTTTTTAAATTGTGTTGGAAGGGATCTTGAAGGTCCTCCAGTCCAACCTCCTAAACAGTGTGGGATCTGCAATGCAAGATGCAACTTACAGCAAGGGTCACAAGAGTAGCACATAGCTGTAAGCATAGCTGCTGTTTTCTACACCTTCTTGGGGGTGCACTTTTGGCTGTGTGCACACAATACAATTAAAACACATTATTCCTTGCACAGCTACAATTCCCAACACTCTTAACTACAGTTCCTATGAATCTTTGGGGAAGGCCTTGTGGAACGCCCCCACATAGCCAATACAATACAAATCTGAGGTTCTGCCCCCCTAACAAAAGTCTGCCCCCTTAACAAAAATCCTGGCTCTGCCCATGCCCCCAGCCATTGCCAGGTTCAGTGAAAGTGGGGCAGTCTAGCACCTTCACATTTCCACTCATCCTTCCCATCCCTGGAGCAGAGGAGATGAGCATCAGGGCCTTGGCAGAATGCTACCTCTCTTGCCAAGTTTTGGCAGCGGCAGAAGTGGCAGGGTGGGCAAGGGGGTGCAGCAGAAAAGCAGAGAGCGACATACAGTGGTACCTCTGGATACGAACGGGATCCGTTCCGGAGCCCCGTTCGCATCCTGAAGAGAACGCAACCCGCGTTCGTGTGTGTCACAATTTGCCGCTTCCGCACATGACGTCATTTTGAGCGTCTGCGCATGCGTGAGCTGCAAAACCTGGAAGTAACACGCTCTGTTACTTCTGGGACGCCACGGAGCACAACCCGAAAATGCTTAACCTGAAGCTACGTCAACCTGAGGTTTGACTGTACAGTGGTACCTTGGGTTACATACGCTTCAGGTTACATATGCTTCAGGTTACAGACTCTGCTAACCCAGAAATAGTACCTCAGGTTAAGAACTTTGCTTCAGGATGAGAACAGAAATCGTGCCCCAGCAGTGTGGCGGCAGCAGGAGGCCCTATTAGCTAAAGTGGTGCTTCAGGATAAGAACGGACCTCCGGAACGAATTAAGTACTTAACCCAAGGTACCACTGTTTTCCCACTTCACCTCAGGTGGTGATACACATTTCCTTCTAAAGCAGGAAACGGCAAACTTCAAGTTTGCAGGATCTAATTTGTGGTGTAAAAGTGTAACCCTGAGATTCATCAGCTGAAGCCTGACGCAGAAGACATATAGTTAAAATTGCATAATCTTGAGCTCAGGATTTTGTTTCCAGTCCCAGATCTGAACTCAGCTCAGTCCTTGCATGCAAAACCAGTGCGGCATAGATGTTAGGGTGATGGACTGGACTGAGGAGACCAGGGTTCAAACTCCCACTCAGCCATGAAGCTCTCTGGGTGACCTTGGGCCAGTCACTGCCTCTCAGCCTACCTCACAGGGTTGTTGTGAGGAAAAAATGGGGGAAGGGATAGAACCCATGATGTCCTTGGAGGAAAGATGAGATATAAAAAGCACAAATAAATAAACAAATAAACAAATCCATTCATGGGGTTTCCCACCCACCCCGTTTCAGCACTATAATTTAGTGGTTCATTTTGCTGTTGCCATCATTAAACAGCTAGGAGTAAGAAAACCTTGTTGATCTAACTTGCAGGGCACACAGAGACCTACCAGTACATCCCCACCTACCCTTTGAAGCCCACACCTAGCCTAAAAGGGAGCCATCCAAAACGCATTAAGTCCAAGTTCTGAAATTGCCCAGCTTCCCCACCAGATCCCATCCTCATGTTAATCAAGTAAGCAAACACATCTCTAAACCTGCAGGCACTTTAATGGCATTGCGAGTTTGGAGCAGATGGCTTTAGCAACACGTTCTCTCCCAAGTCTAATAATAAACCAAACACACTGGGGAGACAGATGATAATGTTGTTGTTGTTGTCTCAGAGTTGCAGGAGCCTTTGCTGCCCACCTCATTTTACTTCTGTCCCACAAAATTGTTTGACCAGTGATGCTCACGGGATGACGAGTGTACAGTATATGAGACACGGGCAATGCAGAACATTCTTCTCCCTCTCCAGACCGGATGTGTGAGATTCATTAATCCCAAAGGCATCAACTAGGGCTGAGAAAGACTTTGGTCAAAACAACACTTAGCCATGAAGCTCACTGGGTGGACTTCGTCTAGTCATTGCCTCTTCCAGTCTAACCTACCTCATGGGGTGGGGAAAAAAGGGTGGGGTATAACTGCAATAATTAAATAAATAATGCAAAGATATCGTTAAATTTCCCCTGGACTTGATCCCTGAACACTTGGTAAGTGGTGGATGAATGATTGAACCAACTCAGTTGAAAAGTATTTTTGTCGAGAAAAGGCTGAGTGATTGGATACTTCCGTCTGTAGGTGTATTTGAGGAGGTTTGGCCTCCCCCAAGTTGATGGGCATTGCCATTCAAATGGTGTGCGTGCGTGCCAAATCTTGTGAATGATTATGTGGGGTGGGGCTTACCTGGAGCCTCCCCCCATCCCCAATATTTTATTCAAGTTGACACCCTTGACTGGAGGCCACCAGGCTCCTCCTCATCCCTGAACTAGGCTGTAGGGCCACTCAGGGCCAGGAACATAGCTGTCAATGTTTCCCTTTTTAAAAAAGGGAAATTCCCTTATTCCGAATAGGATTCCTCGCAAGAAAAGGGAAAAGTTGACAGCTATGGCCAGGAAGTGTATGCAGCCATATGCATCATTCTCCTGGGCTGAATCCTGGCACTGCAAATCTCTTCCAGGCCTGAGATCTTGTTGCCGACAGTGCCTTGTTACCGCCATAAACCTACTCATCCCCTTTGCTAAATCCCCATGCAAGGGAACAGATCACCTGGGGAAGGCTTTTCCAGCCTAGTGCCCTCTGGTGGGGGAGGGTTGCAGCTCACTGGTGGAGCACCGGCTTGGCATATAGAAGGCCCCAGGTTCAGTCCCCCGTGGCATCTCCACCCCCGCCTGAAACGCTAGAGAGCTGCTGCCAATCCGTGTAGGCAATACGGAGCTGGATGGAGCAATCATCTGACCCAATATATTCCTACGCTTTGGACGGCAGTCCCTGGGGATGATGGGAGTTGTAGTCCAAAAGACCTGCAGGACACCAAAAGGCTGATCTGCGCCATGCGTCCCGTGTGCTATTGCGAGGCCCGACGTCCAGGTCCCAACCCAAGCCCTTCTAACTTGCCTCCTGCAGGCTGCACTTTCCAAGAATGGAAGTTGTCAGATAAGACGCCCAAGCAGGGGGCTAAAATTAGCCCGAGAGCCCTTATTTGATCGGCGGCCGGCAGCAGCGCAGCTGTCCACTTAGCCGGCTGGCGCTAGCCTTCGCTTTCCTTCCTAGTCGGTGCCCCGACGACCAACCCCCCTGGTCCCCTTCCCTTCTCTCGCTATTCTGGCCCAGGGAGAAACCCGCGATGTGGGGCAGCCCCTTGCCCTAGCTGGTCCCCAGCGACCTCACAGAGGCCCGGCGGCGACGTAGCCGGGCTGGCCGGCGGCTCACCAGACACCGCTCCGTCGAGGCACAGCCAAGCGACTCGCAACCCGCCCGGCCAGCAACCAGCTCGTGAGTATCTTCAGCCAGGTGGCCTCCCCGTCTCTCCACCCGCCTGGCCATGACTCCGAGTTACCTCCACCTGGAGAGGCAGATGGGTTTTTTCCCGGGGCGGCTGGGAGTTGGTCCCGATTCACACGTGCGCGCCTACAAGCAACTCCCAGGCTCTCTTTTTACGCACTGGATCGCTGCCCACTTGGCCTGGCCTACTAAGCGGAGGAGGTGGCGGGGATGGATTACCGCACTTGGGGGGCGGGGAAGGGGGCAATTAACCCTGTTACGTGGACAAAACCAGAATATTTTTCCCTGATATGAAGTGAAATTTGTTGGTTTCTAGAATGGGTTTTGCTGTTGTTTTCGGACAGGATGCCCTGAGAAATGTTGGTGCAGTCCTTTCAAGATTCTAATTCCGAGTTCCACTGCATGTCTCCACCTACAACAGACGTATTACATTCGTGTACAGTCATTGTGCAGATTTATTTTTTTGCACTTTTGTTCACTTTCTTCTCCTCCCTCATTTCACACTCACAAGCTCCCTGTGTGGTAGGTTAGGCTGAAAGCTAGCAACTGGTTCAAGGTCACCCAATGAACTTAAGGACTGAGCAAGGATTTGAACCCTGGTTTCCCAGGTCCCAGTCCAACCTCATTTATCATACTGCCATAGGGATTGTGGAAGGAATAAGTGCACCTCAGGGCCATTCAGCTGGTTAAAATTATTGTGGTATGTATTAACACAAATTTCAAAACTGCACTTGATTGTCCTTGTAACTGTTATAAAAATTATTTTGACTGTTTTGAAGGATATGCCTGTAAATTACCTTGAGGCATATTATGTGGAAAGCAATTTGCAGACTAAATAATAATGCAAATAATAGTATTACGCTTGGGTACACAGGAACATAATGGGATGCGGGTGGCGCTGTGGGTTAAACCACTGTGCCGCTTGGGCTTGCCTATCGAAAGGTCAGCAGTTTGAATCCCTGCAACGGGGTGAGCTCCCGTTGTTCGGTCCGTGCTCCTGCCAACCTAGCAGTTCGAAAGCACGCAGTGCAAGTAGATAAATAGGTACCGCTCTGGCAGGAAGGTAAATGACATTTCCATGCACTGCTCTGGTTTCACCAGAAGCAGCTTAGTCATGCTGGCCACATTACCTGGAAAAACTGTCTACGGAAGTGGACAAACACCGGCTCCCTTGGCCTGTAAAGCGAAATGAGCGCCGCAACCCCAGTCGTTGGCGACTGGACTTAATTGTCAGTGGTCCCTTTACCTTTTTGCACAGGAACATAGGAATCTGCCTTATACTTAGACCTTTGATCTATCTAGCTTAGTTTTGTCTACACTGAATGGCAGAATCTCCAGAATTCCAGACTGGGTACATTCCCAACCCCAATTGGAGATGCTGGGGATTAAAGATGGAACCTTCTGCATGCAAAGCAGATGCTCAGTGACAGCCTTGTTTAGACCCTGGCCTTAATGCTCTCACAGGGGCTTCCTTAGACAGACATTTATTACTTTGGTTGTGAAGCACACAATTAACATTCCCCACTACCCATACACCATGCTTTACACCCGGCTCTTTACGTTCCTTATATCAGAACTTTCCAAACTGTGTGTTGCGACATATTAGTGTGTCAGCTGCAGTGTGTGGGTGTGCCGTGCAACTGCTCCCTGCATTCCTCCCAGGGCTGGAAATAAGTTAGTTTGATTCCGGTTTGCTAGTAAAACTGAATTACTGTGTCACAAAATGGTGCATGTCTAAAAAGTGTGTCACCAACATGTAAAGTTTAGAAAGCTCTGCCTTACATGTTAAAACTAAAAGGCATTCTGGCCAACCCGGATTATTATTATTATTATTTGGAATAAGAAAATAAATACTCTACTCATGTGCAGTTTTACTTTCAGACTCACCTATAGCATGATCATGAGATTGGGAATAAAATAGGGTTTGTGTCTGCTGCCCTGAAGCTAAATGCCTTGATTTAGAAATGAGCCTCATTTTGTTGAAGAAAAGGATAATGCGGTTAAAGTAAAGAGAACAAAACGAGCATTTCTAATAATGTACTTGCCTTGCTTGCCACCTCGACTTTAAATAGAATAATAATAATGAGAAGAAAATAAAGGATGCTGTGGCAAGCTGGACCTGTTTGCTGCTGGTCCCATCACCTTCTGCTTCCTGACCCCAGAGCTGAGGTCCTGCACAACTGTATAGAACATGCCTCTTGTATGTACCCCTCTTTACATTAAACTCATTATGGTAGGCCTCTCTCAGTATGTTGCCCCAGGCTGAAGTTTGGAGGGTAGTCATGAGGCCTCTTTGGTGGTAGTCCCCTCAGCTCTGAATTGGTTTCCCTAAAGAAGCTCGCCTGGTGCCCACATTGTTGTCCTGGAATAAAATGAGAAGTCCTCTTGTGGATCAGGAGCTGGTTAAGTAGCAGGAAGCAGAGAGTAGGAATAAATGGACAATTATTTGAATGGAGGGGTGTAGAAAATGCAGTCCTCCAAAGGTCAGTATTGGGAACTGTGTTTTTTAACTTGTTAATAAATGATCTGAAGTCAGGGGTGAGCAGTGAAGTGGCCAAGTTGGTGGATGGTACTCAATTCAGAATCCTTAATACAAAAGGGTTGTGAAGAGCTCTCCAAACCGAGTGAATGAGAAGTAGAATTGCAAACGCAATCCAGTGTAAATAAGTGTAAAGTGATACATGTTGGGGGAAAAAAAAAATCTTAATTTCACATGTACACTCATGGGGTCTGAACTGGAGATGACTGACCAGGAATGAGACCTTGGGGTCATAGTAGGTAGCTCAATGAAGATGCGAGCCCAGTGTGCGGCAGCTGTGAAAAAGGCAAATTCCATGTGAGGGGTCATTAGGAAAGGAATTGGAAATAAAACATCATAATGCCTTTCTATATAGGCTTGCAAGCTCATTTGTAATATAGTTCACAGTTCTGATTGCATCGCTTCAGAAAAGATATTGCAGAGCTGAAAAAGGTTCAGAAAAGGGCATCCAAAAAGGCTTTTCCAATGCCCCTATAAGGAAAGGTTGCTGGGTTTGGGACATTTTAGTTAAGAGTAAAAGTGAGTAAGAGGCGACATGATAGAAATTATGTGCTTGGCCTGGAGAAAACTCCTGTTCCGTCCCATCCCCCTGCCCTGTATCTCATAACTCTAGAACTCATGGATATTCAAGGAATCTGAATGTTGAAAGATAATCATTAAGGACAATTTAAAAAAAGAAAGTGCTTCTTCATGCACTTCATAGTTAAGCAACGGAATGTGCGTCCACAAGAGGTAAATGATGGCTACCAACTTGCGTAGCTTAAAGTTCATGGATCATGAAGCTGTCCTTGGCTACTTACTGGCCATGATGGAGCCTATGTTCTGAATACTTCCAAAAACCAGCTGCTGGTAACCCCAGGAGGGGAGAAGCTCTTTTGCTTGGGCCTTCTTGGGGGTTTTCCATAAGCATTTGGTTAGCCACTGTGTGAACAGGATGCTGGACTAGATGGGCCATTGGCCTCTTCTTATATTGCCCTTTCAACACCAGCCTAATTTCCCAATCCTTTTAAGATATAGTTCTTTTCAGTGGTATGGCTGGTGGGTAGTTTTTAGGTTCTGTATTTGGTATTTTATCTCCTGTATTCCTTGACTTCGAGTATTATGAGAGGGAGGGGAAAAGCTCTCCCTATTTTCTCCAAATCACATGTTGCAACCTTTCCTCCTAGGGGACTTGCTCCAGTCCCAAGATCTCGGTACAGGCCTCCCTGGATAGGCTGTAACTAAGGCTTGTGGGTGGCTGTTTCCAAAACCAGGGTGGACTTGTCCAGGCTGAGGTCGCGAGGTGAGCAGCTGGAGATGGATGCTTTGCAGGAGGCTCTAGCCTCTCATTTCGGAGCAGGAGTGGAGGAGTAGGGTGGTTGACTGAGAGGATATATTTGGATGCTTCAGAGATGGAATGCATCTGAAATTCTTTTTTTACCCTTCCTCAGAGCTTAAAGCATTTCGTAGCTGGGCAGGTGGAGTTTGGCATTCCTTCAAGTGAAAAATGTTAGGAATTGGCTTCCAAAGGGCCTCCCTGGCTGTCTGGAATATATTTCTGCCCCCCCCTTTTTTTTGGCTAACATCTGATGCAGCCCCCACCACTATCACCCTGATCTCAGGTTGCAGAAGCACTTGTGATTTTTACGGATTGAAATGTTAATAGCATCAGGATAAGAGTAAAAATTAGCCACTCACAGAAGATCCTGCCTGCAAGAGGCAGACTTTGGTAATCATTTGTAATATTGCGTCGAGTGCAAGACCAACATTTGGCAGTCCCAAATGGATATTCTCAGTTGTGGATCTTCTCAATTTTGCACCTCCTTCAGCTTGGTACCCTGCGTGGGGGAAACACACGCAATGCCCTATATCCAGTGATGCTCCAACCAATTCTGTTCCTTCATGAGGCATCTGACTTTTTTTTTTTTTTTTTGGTATGAAGTCAAATACAAAGCAGTGACTCATGCAGAAACACATTATTAAAATTAATAATGTGTTTCTGCATGAGTCACTGCTTTGTATTTGACTTCATACCAAAAAAAAAAAAAAAGTCAGATGCCTCATGAAGGAACAGAATTGGTTCTGTTAATTAATTAATTGGTTCTGTTAATTAATTAATTAATAATTAATTAATTATTGCTACCCTGCCTTTTTTTAAAAAAAAAGTGGCTTACAAAAATTAAAGCAAGGCTAAAACGTTGAAAGCAAAATACGTATAACGTACCATTTATAATGGATTTGAAATCATGTATTAGTGTATTTTTGGTCTGTGGAAGCTGCCCAGAGTGGCTGGGGAAACCCAGCCAGATGGGCAGGTTACAAATAATACATTATTATTATTATTATTATTATTATTATTATTATTATTATTTTAAAAAAACAAATTTAATTAAACACAGTAAAAACATTAAAAACAGCACAGCACTGCTAAGGTGCTTCTGCAGTAATTCCTCTCTCTAATGCAGAGATGGGAAAACTATTTCAATCTGAGGGGCATAGCCAACCTTCTGGGGTGGGGGGTGGAGGCAGTGTGCTAACAGTGGGTGGAGCCAGAGACAAAAGTGGGTGGAGCAAAGGATATTACTTTGTAAAGTAGGCTAGATTCCAGCCATGCAAAAGGCAGATGTTTCAAGTTTCTATGCATGCACACATATGCAGAGAGAAAGAGAGATAGACAGACTACTCTCCATCAAACCAGTCAAAAGCACAGGAGGAGAGTGCAGACCAGGTCCAGTGAGGGGTGCAGCCTGATAGAGAGGGATGTTGCTTGGGAAGAATCCCAGGGACCCAAAAGAAAGGCATGGAGGGTCACAATTAGCCCTGTGTTTCCCCACCTTTGCATGAGCACCTGCAAAACACACCTACAGTAAGGAAGGCCTTTTATCAGCTACAACTGTTCTTGGATGGGGAAAGTCTGGCCACTGATTTATGCATTGGTATCCTCAAGATTCAGTAATTGCAGTTCACTCTACATGGAGCTATCCTTGGGCCTGGTCTGGAGGTTCCTGCTGATGGAGAGTACTGCAGCTAGACTGTTGAAGGGGACAAACTGTTGCCAGCACATAACTCAAAAGCTTGCACTGGCTGCCTGTACGCTACTGGACCAGGTTCTAGGTTCTTGTATTCATTTTCAAGGCTCTTAACATTTTGTCTCCAGGATACCTGATACCTTATATTCCTGCTTGATCACTGAGATCTTTGTGGGGAGCCACTATTAGTGGATCCCCCATGGCTGAGATGCATGGCTTGAATCTGCTAGAAACCATGCATTCAGTATTGTGGGCTCTATTTTATCCCTTAGAGTTGAGGTCAGGCAGGCCCCCTCCCTGTTGAACTTCCAGTGCCCACTGAATTTTAATTTTAATTCCAGCTGGCATTTTGAGTCATATGTAATTTTATAGTTTTTAGCTGCTTTTTATCTTTATCAGACACTGCTTAGGGACTATTGTAACTGAGAGGTAAAAAAAAACCTGTCAGAATAATAAATAAGAATAATAACTGAAGTTTTTACAGCTTAAGCGGGATGGTTTTGAAGATGATTCTTCATATATTTGGGTCAAAAGCTGTTTTAAAGGTAAGTACCTGCATGCTGATTTTGGCTCAGCCATGAATAGTCACCCAGTGTAATTTTTTCCAAATTCAAGTAATAGAATTCTGGTAACCAAGTTCTATATAAATCACATCAGTGTTGGCCCTATTCACATATATACATAGCCACTTTCTGCTGCAGTCTGTGATGTACCTGCATGTGTGACTCAACCCAGAGAGCTTGATCTCCATGATTGCCTTCGAAATCGCAGAAACTGGCCATTAGCTCCACTGACCCCCATCCCTGCTTATTAGCTCATCCCCAGGACTCTATTAATAAAGGAAACCCATATACAGATACCTGTTGGTGCCTGGCTGGATTTGAATGAATTGTATATAGGAGATGGTGTTGATGTTGTTTAAATTGTTGTTCTAACTTACATATTATTTAAATATTTAGACAATTTATATAGTCCCCAAGCAGTGTGCAAAGACGACAGTACAATGTAAATAAAAATGGGTTAAACCTATAAACTTAAAATGCCTCCTGAAATAAAATTTAAAAGTCTTTAATGAGGCCAGGAGTTCAGCTGTAAAGGGACCTGTCTGACCTCAACAGGGGGGAGGTGGATTTCCACAAAATTGGGCTCACCATGGTGAACATACAGCTCCTGGGGGCTACCAGCATGCATCCCATAATTGGTTCCTCCCATTTGTTTTAATATATAAAACGGTGACACCTGCTTTCAAATATGCAATTGTGCTCTATTTGTGCTTTAATTGTAAATAGCTTTGGCATGCTTCATGGGAAGCAATTGACAAATGAAATAATAATAATAATGAACAATAATAATAATAACTTTTGCTCACCTCTCTCACCAACCAGAAGCCCCTATTGCACATGCATCCCAGGTATAACCAGGACATTGTAACTGTGTTTTGTTTATTTCTTTGCCTTATAGCTCTCTAGCATTGCACAGTTCATGATGAAAATCACCCTCAAGAGACAAGCAAAGATGAGCCTGGTGGACATAACCAAGATTTTCTCCATGCTCCAGCCCAGTGAAGATGAAGAAGGTGATGAAGAAAGACAGGAGCTGAATCTCGCCGTCTCCCAGGATAATTACAGACTTCTGGACGAACTGTTGCGCCAAGAGAGATACAGGCGGTTCATCAACAGCAGGAGCGGCTGGGGGGTGCCAGGGACCCCGCTCCGCCTGGCGGCCTCAAAGGGCCACGTGAGGTGCGTCAAGGTCCTCCTGGCCCATGGAGCCGAAGTGGACAGTCTGGATGTGAAGGCCCAGACACCACTCTTCACAGCTGTCAACAATGGCCACCTCAACTGCGTGATGGCCCTCTTGGAGGCAGGGGCCAGTCCTTCTGGCAGCATCCACAACAATTGCACCCCACTGCTCACGGCAGCAAGAGAAGGGGACATCGACATCCTTCAAGAACTTTTAGAACATGGGGCAGAGGCCAATGTCAAAGCCAGAGTCCCGGAGTGGGCGGCCAACTCTGTTGCGTGCTCGGGCCCTTTGTACCTGTCCGCTGTCTATGGGCACTTGGAGTGTTTCAAGATGCTGCTGCTCCACGGTGCGGATCCCAACTACAACTGCACTGATGAGAAGATGATCACCCGCATTAAGCACCCAAAGAGTCTGCTCGAAATCTGCTTGAGGCACGGTTGTGGAGTGGAATTCGTCAAACTGCTGATAGATTTTGGAGCCAATGTGTACCTACCTGGTATTGTGCTCGATAAGATCTCAGTGAACTCTGAGATGCTGGATTTGTTGGCCAGAGAAAGAGGTAACTTTTTTTCATTTGATGATGATGATGATTTACATTCATTACTGACTGTGTATGCACCATACATTTTAAAGCGTGCACACACCTTCAAAGAATCCTGGGATTAGATGCTGGGAACTGTAGCTCTGTGAAGGGTAAACTAGTTCCCAGGATTTGTTGGGGAGAGAAATGCCCTTTAAACGTACAGTGTGTACACAGCCACTGTTTTTTATTGTCACAACAATACAAACACAACACGTAGGCTAATGATATCATTATTCTATTATATATTTTCTACGTGTTGTGTTTGTATTGTTGTGATTAGTTCTTATTGCAACACAGGGGTTTGTTTTTGGTTGGCTGTTTTTTATTGTGACATTCATGTCTTGTTCCTGGAAAGGACCTACTTGTTAAAACAAACACAGCCAACTAAATTCACTAAAGTGCAACTACTTTGTACATTAACAAATACTGTTTAAATTGAATAGATATGCTGGTAATGTAATGAAAAGGGCCTCTTAATACGCTCAGTTGCAAATTTAGGACCCATCCACCTGTATTGTGTAAATGCCTAATCAGATGTGTGGCCCTGCCTACCAACAGTATTTGGCTCCAGCCACTTTTCCTATAAGGAACGTGCACTGGCTTCACCCCTCTCACCATATATATCTTTTAGGGTAGCTCTTCAGAATTTGATCAAATACTTCAAATACTAGGGAATAGCTCAGTGGTAGAACATCAGCCTTGCAAGCAGAAAGTCCCAGGTTCAATCCCTGGCAATTCCAGGTAGGATTAGGAGACACTCATGTCTGACAGATCATCTCCCAGTCTGTCATGTGGAGGTGGTTGCAGATTTCACTAAATATGTTAGAACTGCAAAATTATGAACACCTGAGGTGTTTCTCCAAAGTGCCTTCCCAGATTTCTGTTCAGCTCCCTGCTTTTGTTCTTGGCTAATGCCTCAGACATTGAGGAATTCTGAGGGGCTTGGATGCTCAGCGGTACAATCATCATAGTCTCTCCATTCCCTTTTTCCTCCCCACCCCCTTTCCAGCTGTCCCCAAATCCTTGATGTCGCAATGCAGACTAGCAATCAGGAAGTTCCTAAAACTGGCCAACCGCCCCTTTGCTGTGGACCAACTGGATATCCCACTGTCGCTGCTGAACTACCTCAAACACCGGTCATAACTGAAGATCAGAGTTGGAACTGCCCAGGGTTACCAAGTATTGTAACTGATTAAGGGTAAAGCAAAAAAAGAACATTCTAAGAATAGAAAGAAGTGTGATTTGGTGGCATTGTTTAGATTTATTGTGTGTGTGTGTAAGTATTGCCTATGCTGCATTTATGCAAGAACACTGTTTATTTTTCTTTAGAGTCAGCGTGGTGTAGTGGTTAAGAGCGGTGGACTCGTAATCTGGTGAACCAGGTTCGCGTCTCCGCTCCTCCACATGCAGCTGCTGGATGACCTTGGGCTAGTCTTTGAAGAAGAAGAAGAA
Source organism: Podarcis erhardii (assembly GCF_964252035.2). Classification (NCBI taxonomy): domain Eukaryota; kingdom Metazoa; phylum Chordata; class Lepidosauria; order Squamata; family Lacertidae; genus Podarcis; species Podarcis erhardii. The sequence goes on from NC_138504.1 coordinate 27,552,205, forward strand.
GAAGAAGAAGAAGAAGAAGAAGAAGAAGAAGAAGAGTTTGGATTTGATATCCCGCCTTTCACTCCCCTTCAGGAGTCTCAAAGCAGCTAACAATCTCCATTCCCTTCCTCCCCCACAACAAACACTCTGTGAGGTGAGTGGGGCTGAGAGACTTCAAAGAAGTGTGACTGGCCCAAGGTCACCCAGCAGCTGCATGTGGAGGAGCGGAGACGCGAACCCGGTTCCCCAGATTACGTGACTACCACTCTTAACCACTACACCACACAGGCTCTCAGCCTCACTCACCTCACAGAGTGTTTGTTGTGGGGGAAGAATGGAAAGGAAGTTGTTAGCCGCTTTGAGACTCCTTCAGATAGTTATAAAGCAGGATATCAAATCCAAATGCTTCTTCTTCTTTCTTTAAGCAGAAGTTGATCAGGTGGAATGAAAACTGAAAACCTCGCCGTATCATGTAGATATATTATAGATTAAACACCCTATTTTGTTATTTTTTAAAAAAGTACCTGGCCGAGGTGTTCTCAACCAGTCTTCCCCAATCTGGTGCCCTTCAGGCATTCTGGATTGCAACCACGTCTGCCCATGCATGAGGCGAGCAGATCTGACCCCCTCCCCGCTTCACTGTTGCCCCATTCTAAGCCCCACTCATGCCGCCAACAATGTACCCACTGCACCCTTCCCACAAAGTTGGGCCAGCAGTGCAGCTACAGGTGAGGGTACAGGTGCAGTGATGGGACTGGCAGCAACATGGGAGCAATGGCGAAGTCAGGCAGAGGGAGGGGACCCAGATCTATGGGGTTGGGGCAGTGGGATTAGGTGTTTTGTCTGCAGCAGCAAAATGTCTCTGACAGCAACTCGCATCAGCCCCAGCCAGACCAACTGTTTGAGATCTTGGTCCCTCTTACAGTGTAGGGCATTTCTACCAAGGTTGCTAACAGCCTGATCTTATGCATGCCTGCTCAGAAGTACCTATTGAGTCTAATGAAGCTTACCTTCCCACCCACCACTCACCCCAGATAACTGTGTGTAGGATGGGAGCAGGCTAAAATTGCATTTTACAGATCAGTCCCACTGGGGAAAAGGTGAGACCGTGAGATCCTCAGCAGAGCTACCACCATTTCTTAAATGCAGCCAGCTCAGGTGGAGGCAGAAAAGGGAAACATTTGTTTTTCTTTCTTTGGTTTGTTCCCGTTGCCTCCAGTGGGGCAGCCATGGATTGTGGATATTTATGCCATCTCCCAAAGATGAGAGATGGCACATTCAGTATTCATATTGATGTTTTAATTTTCTTTCATTCTATAGAATTCAATTTGTCATAATATAAAATACGACATATTACAAAATAAAAGGAAGGAATAAAAATTCAATTTAAAATCATACAGCGTTCAGCACACCACATTATGATTTCTACAATGGGAAGAAAAATCATTAGGTGGTCTGTCAATACTGACAGCAATTTTCAAATGCTTGGGAACCACTACTCTATTGAATGTTACCTTTTTCTTGATTGGCAGGAATAAGAAATGCAATAATAGGTTTGTAGTGTTACTTGTAAAAAACATTATTAATTCTATGGGGGGGGGGACAGAGAGAATGTTTACATTTTAAAGCACACACACTCCAAATTGCAAACTACAGAAAAAGGGGAAATAGGTTGAAATAATATCATCATTACAAAATACAGAGAATATTTAAGAAATATTAATTAAAAATGCAAAGGACACAACATTTATAGAGCAATTTTGAAAGCAACCTCAGAACACTCAGCACAATGTACCTTTCTTGTTTTGAATTTATTTAATTCATCTACTTTAGCCATTTATACTCCCACTCTTCAGGATACAAATCCTTCTAAGTTAGCTCACAACAAAACAACATTGGTTTTAAAAACTAGTTCTGCATGTTCATGGCATGATTTGAATTGTGGAAAAGCTGGCTGTGGGAGGCACTGATTGGCAAGTACCCTTGTCATCACCAACACACCTCACAAACCCCTGGAATAACTTTGCAACTGTTATTAAAATGCTTGCATTTTAAAATGCTTGCACAAGGTGATGAATTGATGAACAAAGAGGCAAACTCAAAGATGGACCAGTGTATAACTAGCTGACTTGTTTGTATGCTCTGTCTTAAAAAAAAGGTAAAGTTACCCTGACCGTTAGGTCCAGTTGCAAACGACTCTGGGGTTGTGGCGCTCATCTTGCTCTATAGGCCGAGGGAGCCGGCGTTTGTCTGGAGACAGCTTCCGGGTCATGTGGCCAGAATGACTAAGCTGCTTCTGGCGAACCAGAGCAGCGCACGGAAATGCCGTTTACCTTCCCGCCAGAGCAGTACCTATTTATCTACTTGCACTTTGACGTGCTTTTGAACTGCTAGGTTGGCAGGAGCTGGGACGGAGCAACAGGAGCTTGCCCCGTCACGGGGATTCGAACCGCCGACCTTCCGATCAGCAAGCCCTAGACTCTGTGGTTTAGACCACGCCCCATGCTCTATCTTAACCCTAAACAATAATGCCCAGTTCACATGATATTGAGATGAGTGGTGAGATATGTTGTTTTGTTAGTTTTAAAAAACAATAGCATATAAAATCACTACCACTAGATGCCACTATTGATCCAAATGCAAGGCCAAAATGCATAATGCATGATTGGCTCTCCTGGTGTTTTTATTTTTTAATTTTTACTTAACAGCAGCCCTGGCAGGCTCCAAATTTAGATGGAGTAACTGCAGGGAGAAGGGATGCTCAGGCCATTTTCCTGACCTATATTGCCCTAACTTTTTTTTTAAAGCATTTAGCGCTGAAGTGGAAGTGGTTGGGGAAACAGGTACCTGTGTTTCCTCCTTGTCCCCAGGGCTGACAGCAGCTTTGATGGATGAGGACTTAGCCTGGGAAAATGGCACAGGGATTAAGCACTCCTCTCCATCCCAGTGCTGCTGTTTCAGTTGATCTTGGAAGCTCCAACAACTGCTTTGGAGGAGGGGGGGGGCAGGAATCCAGGCACTCCAGTCATGGACCTCCTCAGGAAATACTTACCTTGGCCTGCAGCCACTCACTTGGCTGATGGATTGTCAGTTCCTAAGGCTCTTTCTTTTTCACTTGGGGGGGGGGGCTCTAGATGTTTTGAACTAAAGCTCCCCCTAGCCCAGGGGTCTGCAACCCGCAGCTCCAGAGCCGCATGTGGCTCTTTTACACCTTTGCCGCGGCTCCGGGGCGGATACTAGCGAGGGGAGGAGGCGCATTGTGTGCCCCGACACTCCCCACTGTGGTGGGCGCTGTACTGGCTGTGATGTTGCATGGGGGCGGTGTGTGCGTTAGTCACGCACCGTCCTGACATCACCTTCCCGCCCGCCCGCCCGCTACATTGTAAGGGGCATGTACGCTGGTCACTGCATTGAAAGGGGGCATGTACGCTGGTCACTGTTTTGAAGGGGAGTGAAGAACACACACACACACAAAAAGGTAACTTGTTAATTTAATGTTTATTTCTATGAGGAGGAGTAATTCTGAGGGGTCAAACAAATAAATAATAAAAAGTGACAAAAAAGTTATTTTTATAATGACGAGTTTTGCGGCTCCCAGGTTTTTTTCCTTCGGAAATGGGTCCAAGTGGCTCTTTTTGTCTTAAAGGTTGCAGACCCCTGACCTAGCCCCAGCCAATTCTGACCATAGGCCATGTTGACCATTGGATGTGCTGGTTGGAGCTGATGTCCAACAGCTGTGTGAAGAACTGTCCAGCAGAGCACCCATGATTTATCTGTCCTCAACCCCAGTTTTATGTTCACAGAAATCCTGTGAGGTAGGTCAGGCTGAGAGGAAGTGACTGGCCCAAGGTCACCCAGTGAACTTCACGGCTAAGTGGGGATTTGAACCCACGTCTTAGTTCAAGATTCTAACTACTATACGACACTGACTCCTATCTCTTGGAACCTTTTAACTGCAAAATTGGTTTCATATTTGTAACTGTATTCTGATTGTGTATTGTATTACGGTGGTACCTCTAGTTACGAACTTAATTCATTCTAGAGGTCCGTTCTTAACCTGAAACTGTTCTTACCTAGAGGCGTGCTTTCGCTAATGGGGCCTCTTGTTGCCGCTGCGCCACTGGCACACGATTTCCGTTCTCATCCTGGGGCAAAGTTCTCAACTCGAGGTAACTCTTCCAGGTTAGCGGAGTTTGTAACCTGAAGCGTTTGTAACCTGAGGCATTTGTAACTTGTGGTACCCCTGTATTGGGTTTTGATGTATGCTGTTATTTTAATATTGCATTAATATCATTGTATTTTATGGTTTTTATCTGCACTGTATAAACTGTTTTGTGTGGGTTTTTTAAAATATATATATAAACAGCAGGCTTGAAATGCAATGTGATGAAATAGATAGACAGGTTCAAAAGAGAAAGAAGTCACAGCTGCTCCTTCAACCACACACAATTCACTGATGGTGTTTGCTGCTACAAGATGTAACAATGGCTGGCCCAAGACATTTTGCCACCTAAGACAAAGGACAAAATGTTCAAAAGGTAATTGGACTAAGAGCTGACTCAAACCTCAATGCTGGCAATAGGACAGCAGCATTCCTGAAGCACACCTGCCCCCGGGGGGGCCACCCTGCACATCCACTTCTGGCAGCTCTGCGAGGGCCGTTGCCACACCTACCTGATGTCCTCTCTAACCTGGTGGAAGTGAAACCAGGATGTGCCAGGCAGAGAGAGCATCCAGCTCACCTGCTGCTCACCAGAGTTCCAGGGGGCTTGTTGCTTTTACCTTTCAACTCCACTTACAAATACATGCTGTTTGGGAAATAATGGCTCACCATGTGAGGGGTAAATAGCCCTTTAAGTCTGGCACAAATGCATGCACAGGCCCCAGCAGCCAGTTTTCAGAAATATAAGAAAAGGAAATAGGATGACAAGGAAGGGGGAGTCTGGGCCTCTAAGAAAATAAAGAGAACATTTTTGTTCAAGTCTCGCTGCTCTGTTGTAGCTGTTTTCCAAGTAGACTTTCAGTCTCCTCACATATAAGCTGGCAACATGAACAGCCAGGTGGAAGTTTAGGGGCAAGGGCCTGTTTGTTACAGTCTTCTTTTAAGCACTTCTGACCAAGGTGGATTTTGTTTGGAAGATGCATTTTAGGCCACATTTACACCATATTGTTAAAACAGTCACAGCTTCCTCCAAAGAATTTGGGGGGCTGTAGTGTGTCAAAGGTGCTGAGCATTGTTAGGAGGCCTCTTTCGCCCTCACAGAACTACAATTCCCAGAGTTCCCTGTGAAGAGGAGTTGATTGTTAAACCTCTCTGAGAACTGTAGCTCTGGGAAGGGAAATGGGATCTCCTAGTATTTCTCAGCACTCTTCACAAACAATACTTCTCGGGCTCTTTTGAGAGAAAGCTATGGATGTTTAAAATGGTATCATAGTGCTTTAATTGTACAGCCTTATTTAGCCATTCACAAGGCACCCACATCTCTCAGTGAGAGGGGATTGACACCTTCTTGAAGCTAGGAGATAAGCTATTGCCCAGAATACTTTGCTCCCCCTTCCTCACTAGATGGGTTCTGAGGAGGTGATGTGATTCTATTGATGACAGAGGACTAGCTTAACTGGGCAATCTTGAATGTACAGGCAGTCATAGGGCAACCTTGTGAGGCAGGTAGATATGAGTCAAGATGACTCTATGGAGCTTCTGTGTTCAGAGGCAGTGTACCACAATATTGACTGCTGGGGAGTAGCGTGAGGAGTGGGATTTTGCCTTCAGACTCCTGCTTGTGGGCTCCTTGAATGGCATCTGATCTGCCACCGTGTGAAGTGCAGTGCTTGACAAGATTAATCTTTATAGCCTGTTTAGGGAAGTTTTTAATGTTTGATCTTTTACTATATTTTTAATAACCTGTTGGAAGCCACCCAGAGTGGCTGGGGAGGCCTGGCCAGATGGGTGGGGTACAAGTAATAAATTATTTATTTTTGATATTTTTATTATTACTATTATTAGGCCTGACCCAGAAGGGCTCTTCTTTGATTCTTAGTACGATTCAAAACTAGACACTTTCCCAGCGTGCTAGTTTTGTGGGTACAGGGGGGTTAAAATAAAATAAAATAGTGGTACTATCTAAAAACAGGCTTACAGACTCATCTGTTGTATTTGAGAATTGGGCCTCAGACTTTGTTCAGTTTGGGCACCAAATGCCCCTTTGAGAGCATTCTGGATATTTGGAAACACAGAAGCCTAGAAACAGGTCTGCATTATTTATAAATCCAAAATCAAATTATAATGTCAAGGGCTGTGAACTCTATTAACCAGCCATCTATTAAGCAGTGTGCAGGTCTCTTAAGGGAGATGCTGGAAAGCTCTGTGGCCCTGTGCAGTTAAAATTAAGCTGGAGAAACAGTTAGAAAGGATATTGTGGAGAGCAAGAGTTGGTTGCCTCAGTAATAGAGTGGATGCTAAATTAGCTGGTGGTTGTGCTGCCTCTGTGTGTGTGCACGCACGCACACACACATTTTATATCCCATTTTTTCCTCCAAGGAGCTTGTGGTACAGTACAGGGTTCTCCCCCTCCTCTATTAATCTGCACAACAACTCTGTGAGGTTGTTTAGGCTGAGAGGCAGTGACTGACCCAAGGTCACTCAGTGAGCTTCATGGCCGAGGTGGGATTTGAACCTTGGTCTCCCAGATCCTAGTCCAAACTCTAACTACTATGCTACACTGTCGCTCTCCGAGTGGTCTGCAACCAGCCTGCTTCACAAAGGCAATGGAGATAAGCAGCACATGGGAGAAGAACCAAATGAAGATATTAACTGTGCATCAGAAGGCGAGATGGTTGTATTGAATCCTCCAAATCTATGTGGATATGAGATGGTGGAGATGCCTTCTGACCCATAAGCATCTGCTTCTCACTTCACAGAGGTTGCCTTAAACCAGGAGTGGGGAACTCTTTTCAACACAAGATCCACATTTCCTCCTGACTAGGTTTCCAGGGGTCACATGCCAGTGTGCCACAGGCAAAAGTGAGGAGAGCCACAAATGTGAGCATTTTTCTGTGTACAGTAGTATGCAAGTTTCTTCACACACTTGCATACCCACCCCATCATACACCCCATCCTACTTATTCCAACCAGGCAACAACATTGCTAAGTCAATATTTTTTTTTAAAAAAAAATAATATTTATTACCTTTTCCAACAGTTTAAACTCTACAAAGAATGAAAACCATACAATACAACACAATACAATACAATACAAAAAAACCTATACATTACACTAACAAAACACTAACATTAAACTAACAAAACAAACACAATTTAAAACACATCAAATAGTTTCAATATCTTATCTTTCATTCCCTTATTTCCGTGACCTCCTCACACCTCCCTTTTTGTATTCCACTTCTATTAATTCTTTCAGCAATTCCTTTCCATCTTCCTCTATTTTTAATCCTATAATTATTTTAACACATTCTAACCTTATTTTCCCTTTAATACTCTATTAATCTATTTGTCCTTAATTCCTTATAACATTTCTGCTAAAGCCATATAACTTCATTCCAACATTTTTCTAACATTCATTAATTTTACAGTATTTCCATAAATAGTCTTTAAACTTTTTCCAGTCTTCTTCCACCGACTCTTCTCCCTGGTCTCGGATTCTGCCAGTCATTTCCGCCAATTCCATGTAGTCCATCAACTTCATCTGCCATTCTTCCCGGGTGGGTAGATCTTGTGTCTTCCAATATTTTGCGATGGGTATTCTTGCTGCTGTTGTTGCATACATTAAAAATGTTCTATCCTTCTTTGACACCAGTTGGCCGACCATGCCCAGGAGAAAGGCCTCTGGTTTCTTCAGGAAGGTATATTTAAATACCTTTTTTATTTCATTATAAATCATCTCCCAGAATGTCTTAATCCTTGGGCATGTCCACCAAAGGTGAAAGAATGTACCTTCAGTCTCCTTACATTTCCAACATTTATTATCGGGCAAATGGTAAATTTTTGCAAGCTTGACTGGTGTCATGTACCACCTGTAAATCATTTTCATTAAGTTTTCTCTTAGGGCATTACATGCCGTAAATTTCATACCTGTGGTCCATAACTGTTCCCAGTCAGCCATCATTATGTTATGTCCAACATCTTGTGCCCATTTAATCATAAGTGATTTCACCATTTCATCCTGAGTGTTCCATCTCAGCAACAAGTTATACATTCTTGACAAATGCTTAGTTTTTGGATCAAACAATTCTGTTTCCAATTTTTATTTTTCCACCTGGAAGCCAACTTTTTTGTCCAAATTGTATGCCTCCATTATTTGGTAATAATGAAGCCAATCTCGCACTTTATTTTTCTATTTTTCAAAGCTCTGCAATTTTATTCTGTCTCCATCTTGTTCCAAAATTTCCCAGTATTTCGGCCATTTGGCCTCCATATTGAGTTTTTTCTGTGCCTTCGCTTCCATTGGTGACAACCATCTTGGGGTTTTCTTTTCTAACAAATCCTTATATCTTATCCACAAATTAAACAATGCTTTTCTAACAATATGATTTTTAAACGCTTTGTGTGCTTTTACCTTATCATACCACAAATATGCATGCCAACCAAATACATTATTAAAACCTTCTAAATCCAACACGTCAGTGTTTTCAAGAAGCAGCCATTCTCTCAGCCAGCAAAAAGCAGCTGATTCATAATATAGTTTAAGGTCTGGCAGGGCAAATCCACCTCTTTCTTTAGCATCAGTTAATATCTTAAATTTTATTCGAGGCTTCTTGTCCTGCCAAACAAATCTGGAAATATCTTTCTGCCACTTCTTGAAACAATCCATCTTATCCAAAATTTGCAATGTTTGAAACAAAAACAACATCCTGGACAGCACATTCATTTTTATCACAGCAATTCGGCCTAACAATGATAACTTCAAGTTTGTCCATATTTCTAAATCCTTTTTCACTTCAGTCCAACATTTTTCATAATTATCCTTAAATAAATTCACATTTTTGGCTGTCATATTTACCCCTAAATATTTCACTTTCTTAACCAATGTTAATCTTGTATCCTCCTGAAACTTTTCTCTCTCATTCACAGTTAAATTTTTCTCTAAAACCTTAGTTTTCATCTTGTTCAACTTAAAACCTGCTACCTGTCAAAATTCTTGAATCAGTTCCAGTACCCTTTTAGTACTAGATTCTGGCTCCTGTAAAGTCAACACTAAGTCATCAGCAAATGCTTTCAGTTTGTACTGTTTAACTCCCACTTGTATACCTTTAACCTCTTGGTCTTTTCTAATCATATTTAACAAAACCTCAAGGACCAATATAAAAAGCAATGGAGAGATTCGGCAACCTTGTCGTGTCCCTTTCTCAATCTTGAATTCTTCTGTCACCACATTGTTCACAATTAATTTTGCCTTTTGTTCTGAGTAAATTGCACCTATACCATTTTCAAAACCTTGGCCTACCCCCATCCCCTGTAGATTCTTCTTCATAAAACTCCATGAGATGTTGTCAAAGGCTTTCTCTGCGTCCACAAATATCAGAACTGCCTTGGTATTGATATTCACTTGTAATTTTTCTAGAATATTAATTATATTCCTCATGTTGTCAAACAAGTGTCTACTCGGGAGAAAGCCCGCTTGGTCTTTATGAATTTCTTCAACTAGAACCTTTTTTAGTCTTTTAGCCAAAATATCTGCAAAAATTTTATAATCCACATTAAGCAGCGATATAGGGTGGTAGTTCTTAAGCTGTGTCTTTTCAGTCTCTGTTTTTGGTATAAGTGTAATGTAAGATTCCTTCCACGACTCTGGTGCCTTTCTCCCTTCCAAAATTTCGTTACAGACTTCCTTCAATGGTTGTATTAACCATTCTTTCAAAGATCTGTAGTATCTTGAAGTCAAACCATCTGGTCCTGGAGATTTACCTAATTGCATATTCTGGATGGCCCCTTCCACCTCCTGATACGTTATTTTATAATTCAACATTAGCTGTTTTTCCTGAGAAATTTTATGTAGTCCATTTATTTTCAGAGATTGATCAATGTCCATTTCTTTCTGCTTCTCCTGTGTATAAAGTTGTTTAAAATATCTCTGAAAACACTTCCTAATCTCCCCTTGGTTCTGTATATTCTTTCCTTCCACTTCCAAATTCGTAATAGTATTTAGTTTTTGTCTTTTTTTCATTTGCCAGGCCAATAATTTTCCACACTTATTTGCCGATTCAAATGTCTTTTGCCTCATCTGTTTGATCTTCCATTCTATTTCCTGATTCATCAGCTTTGTATATTGTACTTGGTATAACTTTATCCCTTTCAGAATCTCCTGTGACTTTGGTTTTGCTCTGTTGCTTCTCTCCTTCCTCTATTTTTCCCAGGATTTTATCCTTTTTTTCATTCTGAGTTCTCTTCTTAATTGCATTCTGTTGTATTAGGAATCCCCTCATAATCGCTTTGCTTGTGTCCCAAATTACTCTTTTTTCCATTGTAGTATTCATATTTATTTCAAAATAATCTCTTAGAGTTTTTTGGGGCCTTCTTGGTCACCTCTTCATTCCTAAACAAGGTATCGTTCATCCTCCATCTAAAGGAATCAGTTGGCATCAATTTCATTTCCATCTCCACAGCATTATGGTCAGAACAGGTTTTGGAGCAGATCTCCACTTTGCTGATCTTCGGAACCAATCCCCTAGTTACCCAAATTTGATCAATTCTTGTCCATGTCATTTTAGCCTCGGAGAAGAAAGTTCCCTCTCTTCCCATTGGGTTTTTCACTCTCCAAATATCAACTAAATCCATATTATCAGTCATGTCAAAGAAAGTTTTAGGTAGTCTACCATCTTTATTGACTACCTGTCTCTGTGCCTTGTCCATATTTGTAGACACCACTCCATTCATATCTCCCATCAAAATCATGTTATAGTCCATATAATCCATCAAAGTCTCATGTAGTTTCTTAAAGAACTCCGATTTACCTTCATTTGGTGCGTAAATACCTACAATTAGGAATTTCTCTCCTTGTGATTGAATTTCAATTGCAATAAATCTTCCTTGGTCATCTTTAAATATGAATTTTGGTGATAGGCTCTCCTTTGCATAGAGGACCACTCCTCTTTTTTTAACTTTATCTGATGAAATAAATTCTTGGCCCAATCTTTTATTACTCAATATCTTCCTATGTAGTCTTATCACATGTGTTTCTTGTAAACAAATCAAGTCCAAATGTTCTTTTTTCAATAAATGAAAGACTCTCCGCCTTTTTTCCGGGGAGTTCAGTCCATTGACATTCCAGCTCGAAACCTGCAACGCCATCATGTATTTATGCTGATGTTCCTCCAACTGCACCCAGTGCTTGCTCTTCTTCTGTTGGTGGCGATGGTGGCACGTTCACTGGGAGATCCAGTCCAAAAGATAATGTTGATATATCCAGTATTCCCCTATTTGGTGATCCTCTATCCAATGCTCTTTGCTCTGGTCCTCTATCTGGTGATCTTCTATCCGTTGCTCTTGACTCTTTTCCAAGTCCTTTCTGCAGATCTTCTTCATATTTATCCAAAAACTTTACTTTATCTTCTACTGATCTTATTTTTATTTTCCTTCCTTTGAAGCTGAAAGATAGACCTTGGGGAAACTCCCACCTAAAGATAATTTTGTTCCTTCTCAGCAGGGCAACCAGATCTCTGTAGTTAGACCTTAGATCCAAAAGATATTTCGGGACATCTTTAAAAATTTCCACTCTTGACCGTTGTACTTCTAGGTTCTTCTGATAATGCCAGCCCAAAATTCTATCTCTCTCTTCTTTCGTTCAAAGGGTAATCAAGCAATCTCTTATTCTATTCTTCTCTTTTTTTCCCTCCTCTTCCAAGTCTAAAGGCCCTCACAATTCTAAACTCTTCCTGGCCCAAGTCCAAGTCCCCAAAATCAGCAAATTCCTGTGTGAGAAAATCTGTCAAACTTTCTCAAATTCAGGTAGGGCTCTGATCCTCAGATTCGTCTGTTTTTCTTTAAGTTCAATCATAGCAAGTGTCAACTTGTGTTCCTCAAGTTGCCTCTGTAGTGCTGGGACTCTCTCTGCCTCAAGTTCTGTTAATTTACATTCAGCAGCAACAGCTTTCTCCCTGGCTTCTTCCGCAGTCTGCCTTATCAAAATAGATTCCTGTATCAATTTCTGGATAGCTTCTGTGTTGATATTCACCTTTTGTCCCAGATTATTTATACCTGTATTTAAGTCAATTTTAGTAGTTGCAGCATCCACTTGCACACTTATCGCGTCTGTTTTCTTGTTAAGCTGTTCCAATGAATCATTTATCTTACTTAATGCAATCGCCAAGGCTTCTTCTGTCGACATTCCTCTTGATTTTGAGTGAACTGATATGGAAGCAGCCGCAGAAGGAGCAGGGAGACCTGATGTTGAGCCTCTCCTAGGTTGCTGCAAAGTCCTCCCAGACCTTAATGTTTTATCTGCGGTTTGCTGGTCTGTTTTTTCCTTTCCATTTGCCATAACACTTAAAAATTCAAGGTCAGTCCCAGAGTCTCACAGTTTTTTATCTTGCAGCTGGAAATTCCCCTAGCCCAGCTCAAAAAACAACCAATTTCAGAAGCTTCCACTAGGGGGAAACAATTTCTATTTATATTAATCAATATATCAATCAATAGTGTCCTCTTTTAAGCACAGTTCAAGAAATCCAAAGTTAGTATCAACTTTCAGTTACTTTTACTCCTTTTTAAAAACAACCGGAGACAGTAGAAACAATGTATTTCTCTTGTAGCCAACTGTCAATAAACGTTCTAAGCGCTGTCAGTATATAATCCAAAAGACGTCAGTCCTGCTAGCAGCCCGTTTCCAGGGTCCGAGCGGCGGTATTTTAACACTCTTCACTCTCTCCTGCAGGCATATTTAGTCCACAACTTCCCCCCCTCTTCTCCTGCCTCTAAGGGGGGGATTTAATGCTCTTTACAGATGGAAATTCAGTCTTTTACAATAGGCTTTCCAAGACTTCAGCTTGCAGCCTCATTGCTTCAGTCTATTTACAAAAGGGGAAGGCGGACTTCCTGTATTAAACCTCCCCGTTACGATGCCAAATTAAACTTTTAAAAATCCAGTTCTCCCGCCTCAGCTCTACTCACGGGTAGTTACTTTAAAGCCAAATTGTCCACAGGGAAAAGTCAGCGCTCTCCGGCAACAGCTATGCGGCTTTGCTCCGTGGAAGAAGCAGTCGATTCGAAGCACCGCGCCGCTCACCTCACGTCGCTCCGGACCCCTGAAACCGGGTTTCCCCGTGAGTAAGGGAGACGCAAAAGGTGCCCACCGAATCCCACGCTTCTCCCGCCTGTGATTTTTTGCGGGTCTCCGCTTTCGCCGTGGCGGCCAGACCCAATTCCCACGGGGCAAATTCCTCCTGATCAGAGGAATTCCACCATTACCGGAGGCACCAACCCGGAAGTCTCAACATTGCTAAGTCAATAAGAAGTGATGCCTGGGGAGAAGGGGTGTAGCTGTGGAGCGATATATCTGGGGAGGGTCTCAAGGGCAAGATAAAGAGGTCTGAGGTGCCACATTGGGCCCCTGAGCCTGAGGTTCCACCCACACACACCCCATCTTAAAACAGTCAAATAAGTATAGTGTTACACTCTCAAATGTTTCTATCTATAACAGACTGAAAAACAGGAGCGCGTTCTGATCTGTGTGGATGATTCACTCAACATAAACCCTGACACTTGCTTCGCTTGGAAAAATGACTTTTGCTTCTGTCTTGACGTGGAAAAAAAAATTATGTCTAAGCTCAAGAGACTCCAAGCAAAAAACAAACAAACCCTGAAATGCTACAATATTTAACAAGCCTGTGTGTGTGTGTGTGTGTGTGTGTGTGTGTGTGGAGGGGTGTTTACAACTCAGCTTGCTATGGAAAATTAGAAACAAACACTTATTTTTGATCTGCAAAGAAACTTCAGCTGTAGCCTTAAATGCTCTAACGAGGAATAAACCCCATTGAGCACAGTAAGGGCTTACTTCTAAGCAAACATGCTTTGGCCTATGCTATGACAATGTTTGCTGACGTTTGTGCATTTGAAGCAAAAGTGTGCCCCCCACCTTCCTCAGCCTATGGCCTCTTTGAGTATTATTATTATTATCAACATCATCATTATAATTACTATCATTATTATTAAAATGTATATCCTACCCTTCCTCCCAAAGGAGCCCAGAGCAGCAAACACACGAATGATAAAACAATTGCCAATTCTACTGTAAAAGTAAAGGGCTCTGACGGAGCCTTCGCCAACCTAGCGTCCTTCAAAGGTTCTGGGTTCCATCAGCCCCAGCCAGCCACGCCAGAGGCCAGGAATTGTGGGAATTTAACTCCCGACTAAGGGCTCCTCCAGAATTGGGTGTGTGTTTTTCTGCCGGTGTAGCCTGCAACATGTCATTGATTCAATAGTGCATTTGCGGTGGATTCAAACTGGGCCGTTCACAAATCATTCTGCTTTACTAGTTGTTCTGCAAAGTTTCCGCAATGTTAATGCATTATTGCCATTGAGAGAGGCAGTCTTGCCACTGTACAAAAGCAAGAGTTCAAACAAACAATCAAGCCAGAACACTTGTGACATAAACTACAAAATTTCAGCAGGAAGCTTTGTGACATGCGCAGATTAGAAATGAAGCAGCATGCCTATCCCAGAACATTTGCAGGCACAAGCAGTATTGAAAGCAGGGTTGCATACTACACCCTGAGAGCATCATAAGCACAAATCATCATGAATAAAGGATGAAAAGGGTGTCTGGAGGGGCTGAACATCTGGAGGGCACCAGGCAGTGGAAAGCCAGTGTGACCATTGTTCACCGAAGTGTACAATGAGATTAAAAGAGGTAGTCATTGGCTCCTAGTCATCTCGCCTGAGTATACTGACTGAGACCCCAAAAGCTGTGTCTTCCATTATGCTTTTGACACCACCACCAACTAATCCCACCCTTTCACTGCACTGAGCTAAGCAACCATCCAGAATGTAATGCCTTTTGGGTACCGCTTGACCTGGGATGGATTTGAACTGACAACCCAAGGGGAATGTAATTTGTTAATACTTGAATGGGCACCAAAAAGATAACAATTTTTAAAGCAATCAGAAAGCACCAGCTGGATGCAGTGCTAACAGCTGCCCATGCTTATTCGTTCCTGTAAGTTTCATGATCAGGGGCTTTTTCTCTTGATCACTTACTATTCTCCCTCTTGGGTCTGAAAAAAGTCAGATCTCTAGCAAAGGATTAAAAAAAGAAAGATGGTTTGCATGGAAAATAAGCATGAACAATTTTCCATGGATTTTCAGCTGATGAATAATTGGCTTTGATTTGGGAAGTTTAATAAGCCGCCTAGAGGCTGAAGCCATACCAGGCTCAATGAAAACTAGCTAGGAAGGTATTGCAAAAAGCGGCAATAAAACCAGAAAACTACCTGCCCCCTCTCCTACCTCTAGAACCAGCCTCGATCATTTTCTTCACCCTGATCTGTTTATTAGAACTCTAGATGCCAACTAAGAATGGATGAATTGCAGTTCTCTAAGTTTCTCGTTCTTCTGGTCTTAAATTCAGTTCGCCACATTTCTACAGCAATTGGCAATTATTCCAAACAAGAATCCTCATGAAAATTCATTAGCGTTTTAGTGCCATTTTCTCCCAGTAAATACATTTTTGTATGTAGTTTTCACTAATTACGCACTTTGCAAGTCATTATGCTAACAATGGGTTTTTATGGTAGTTTCACTAACATGCGTTTTTCTGTACCGTTTCCCCTAAGTAGATGCATTTTTTGTACAGATTGTTTGTGTGGGGAGCTCCATTGCAGAATACAGAGAAGCATACATTTCAAACGATTGTTGTGCTTTGGAATAGTAAGAGCCTGCTAGAGCAGGCCAGTGGCCCATCTGCTCTCACAGTGGCTGACCAGATGCCTGTGGGAATCCTGCAAGCAGGACCTGAGCACAAGAGCACTCATCTTGCTTTTGGTTTCCAGTTATTGGTATTCAGAAGCATTATTGCTTCCAGCTCAGGAGACAGAGCACAGCCATCCAGCCATCGTGGCTAGTACCCATTGATAGTCTCCTCCTCCATGAAGTTACCTAGTCCTCTTTTAAAGCTATCCAAGTTGTTGGCCATCTCTGCCATCACTGGGAGTGAGTTCCGTGTGAAGAACTTTCTTTTATCTGTCCTAAATCCTGCAACTTCATTGGATGTCCATGAGTTCTAGTGTTATAAAGGAAGGAGAAAAACCTTTGTCCACTTTTTCCATGCCATGTATAGTTTTATAAGCTAGCACAGGGGTAGACAAACTAAGGCCTGGGGGCCGGATCCGGCCCAATCGCCTTCTCAATCCGGCCCACGGACGGTCCGGGAATCAGCGTGTTTTTACATGAATAGAATGTGTGCTTTTATTTAAAATGCATCTCTAGGTTATTTGTGGGGCATAGGAATTTGTTCATTTCCCCCAAAAAATATAGTCCAGCCCACCACATGGTCTGAGAGACGGTGGAACGGTCCACGGCTGGAAAAGGTTGCTGATCCCTGAACTAGCATATCACTGGTTACTCACCTTTTTAGTATAGAGAAAAGTCCAAATGCTACAACCTTTCTCATATGAGAGTTCATATGCCCTTGATCATTTTTGTTTCTGAAAGTGCAGATCATGCCATTTCTCATTAAATACAAGCAGAGTCAAATTCCTCCTCCATACTTAACTGGCAACAGAGGAAAGTGTTGTGCTCTCTTTTTCACCTTGTCTTTTCGGATTCAAAAATCTCAGCCTTATAGAAGACCCTGTAATTTGACTGCATTTTGGTTCCAAGAGGCTCAAAAAACCTTTGGCAGAACTTTTTCCTTAAATGAATGTTGAGGTTCAGCCATCCCTTGTGATGACTGTATTAAGTCTGATAGTATGACAAGCCTAGAGCCTCAGTAAGGCTCTGTGCTGTGCTGTAGCAGGCAGGAGAAAGAATGAAGTGCTTCCCCTTACTTCACCGCAGGGATGCTGAGATCATTTGGGGTGCCATTTGCCAATCCTCTGCACATTAAATTTAAAAAATCATATCCCACCCCTCACCCCAGGAGGAAACTACCAAAGAAGCTAAGCAGAGGAAGAGGTAGGTTACATTAGTGTGCATGGCTAAAGCTTAAAACTCACAGAATAGTGAGACTGGATGGAAAACAAAGTGGGAGAGATTGTGTGAAAGAAGATGCTCACTTTCATTGAAGCCTGCCACAGCACTCCAGTTTTCTTGGGTCCTGTGCTGTGATGAGGAGAGGGAGATGCAGCCTGGTTGGAGTAGATCCCTTTCTTTTACACCTTTTCTGCTACCAAGTGAAATAGGCCTAATCTTCCCTGTGTCTCCCCCAAGAACACTTCCAGGTATCTTAGCATGTGGCACTAGACATGGGGCAGCATATTGAAGGAGACCATGCAAGTTATTTTTCCCAGTAGTGATGTATGGAAGTGAGAGCTGGACCATTAAGAAAGCTGATCGCCGAAGAATCGATGCTTTTGAATTATGGTGCTGGAGGAGACTCTTGAGAGTCCCACAGACTGCAAGAAGATCAAACCTCTCCATTCTTAAGGAAATCAGCCCTGAGTGCTCACTGGAAGGACAGATCCTGAAGCTGAGGCTCCCATACTTTGGCCACCTCATGAGAAGAGAAGACTCCCTGGAAAAGACCCTGATGTTGGAAAAGATGGAGGCCACAAGGAGAAGGGGACGACAGAGGACGAGATGGTTTGACAGTGTTCTTGAAGCTACGAACATGAGTTTGACCAAACTGCAGGAGGCAGTGGAAGACAGAAGTGCCTGGCGTGCTCTGGTCCATGGGGTCATGAAGAGTTGGACACGACTAAACAACAATAATAACATGCAAGTTATATGAAAACAAGAACAAAAGTTTAGTAAAAGATTTTGGTGGTTTTAAGGTCATTGTTAGAGAATAGGTTTAACACAGGAATAGCTGTAAATATGCATAGCTTTCCTTCCATTTGGAGCAAAAGAGCATATAAACAAAGAGTTAAAAGCAAATCTACTTTCCCTCCAGCCTAAAACATTCCCTATCAACATATGACAGCCAGGCAGTTCTTAAGATGTTAGAATGGTGCCCTTTAGCAGGGTTTCTTCCTTTGTCTCTTGAGATCATGCCTTGATCTCTTCATCCTTTGTTCTGATTCTCCAATATACCTTCTGGCTACAAGCCTTCCAGTCTACCAGTTCAAGTACTAAAGTCTTTTGCCAACTATATACAGCCTACATGCTATTTTTCAATGAATCCACCACCTTGAAATTTGATCCCAGGGTGGGTCAGGTTTAACAAGTTCATGCCATAATCCCCAAACAAATTTACATACAAAATTCGAATGTTTATATAACAGCAGAATCTATAAAAGGATCGTCTATTTCCTTTACAAAGCCGAAATGTCTGTTTCTCCCTCTTCTCTTGTTTCCTCAAATCCAAGATCCTGACTTTACTGGGTTCTGGTCAAGCCGCTGATACAAATTGTGTATCTTAGTAGTACAGTGAAGCACATTCCTTACATTTGCAGCACAAAGGTGTACTTTTAGAGTATTTTGGAATAAGAACTGCTTCCGTCTGCCTTTCACTTCAGAAAGAAAAAAAGGCGAGTTGAAGAGGGAGATGATAGAGGCATATGAAATTAAGCATAGTACAGAGAAAGTGGGTAAGAAAAGTTTTTCTTCCACTCATCATATTAGAACCCAGAGTCATCCATTGAAGCTGCAAATGTTCCAAGATTCAGGACAGACAAAAGAAAGTACTTATTCATACAACACAAAGTTGCACGTTTGAATTTTCTACCACAGTATGAAATGATGGCCTTAAAAATGGATTATACAAATTAATGGAGGATATAGGGATTACTTTATTTGCATGTCGACTTATTTAAACAATTTATATCCCATCCTTTGTCAAAACACCTCAAGGTGGATCACAATGTAAATGGCTATTAATGTCTAGGCTATTGCCTCCAATATTGGCAGTATTATGCTTCTCTGTGTTTTGGAGTGTGCCTCCTCCTTAGAATCCAGCAAGAGACTCTGCTGGGGGTGGGGGGGTGGGGGGGATGCCACTCCTCTGAGCCTAGTAGGTAATTGATTCATGCTGCTTCTCCTCACTGGTAGTGATTGAATGTTCCACTCAAATGCTATATGGAGATGCTGCAGGATTGCTTGTCCTCAGCAGAGGTTGATTGGAAGGAGATAAGTCCAGAGCAATGACTCATAAGAAGGAAACATGTAACCCCCTCTGAGGATAGGTCATTATGCTTCATCCCTACAGCAAAAGCAATTGAATGCCTCTGGTGCATCACAGGCCAAGGCAAGGACAGAGCAATGAACCAGGCAGAGAAGCAGCAAACAAGCTCCTTTGTTGGTGGATGTTTGGGATGTTTCTTAAATGTTCTCTCTACACATGCTCAGCTGCCATCTTTCCTAGTTAAAGGAGGTGGTCCAGGACACAACCCATGAAACTGTCCTGCTTTTGGCTTAAGCTGAACGGTTTCAGTGCTTTCCACAGGTCTGTCATACACAGGTCGTTGGCTTGTGCTATTACTTTTGATTCTCCGCCTGGTTTATAAGCTGCAGCAACAGCCCACAGGCACCATCTGTCCACTCAGCAAGTCATCTGTCTACTCAAAGCCTGTAAAGATCTTTCCCACACTCCTCTTCTCCCGCTCTGCACTTTTGATTACTCCAGTGGAAATTGGATGGGCTTTACGAGGGATGAGAGTTGATGCAAATGAAAACCGACTTGAGGCTGGTTGCCATGGCAAGCCTAAAGATTTACTATCTGGAGGGGGAACTTCTGCTCAAAGAGCCAGTGGCAACTGATCTTTTCCTACGGAATTGTCCAGCTGCAGTTTGCCTGTGAGTTTGCAACATAAAGCAAGCAGCAACAAAGTGCCCACAGCAGACCTTTGTTTGGCTAAGAGGGCCAGACCAAATAGAAGAGTGTTTCCTTCTTTACAGTATGACAGCAAAGAAGCCTTTGGCTGGTAAGACTGCAATAGTCATTTTATGATGAGCTATTTGCACCATGAACCCAACTTTGCAACTGGTCAAACCAGCAAGCTGGATGTTGGGCTGGTGAATGGTTTAGTCCAGAGATGGGGAACAATTTTATGGCTAACCAAGCCAGGTCCTTATTTGTTCCCACCTTCCATAGGCCAACTTTGACAAGTGAGTGGGACACCCTCTGTCATTTACTTGATGTCATGATGTCAGATGGTTGACTGGTGGTTTGTCCCACTGACCAGTCAAAGCTCATTGCACAGTACTTCCCAAGTGTCCTGGCAGCCATCTGATTTAATTATGTATTTTTATTTCATAAGGTTTATACACCACTTGATTGTAAACAACAACAACCCACCCTCAAAAAAGTTTACAAAGCGAATAGAACAATAAAATTATCAGTATAAACAGTGAAAGTAATTCTTTAAAACTTGAAAAGATAAAATCAACAAGAAATTACAAAAGCAGATAAAATGTATATCAACATTCCACGTGCCTGGACAGATTCACCTTTAAAAAAATGCTTTCAGCAGGTGCCAAAAAGAGTACAGTGAATGTGCCTGCTTGATGTCCATTGGCAGGGAGTTTGAGAGCATAGGTGCTGGCATGCTAAAATGCTGATTTCTTACAAATGTGGAATGGACACTGGGTAACTGTAGGAAAAGGGGCTTTGCCAGCCCTGTGCTTGGCTCTTGAGTTAGTCCCAAACTTTGTCCCTCCCCTTGTGCAGGGTAAAATCTGTCTTTTGATATATTTATTAAAAATAAGTGTATTTACAGATATGTGCATCCTTCATTTTACAAATACTTAGACTCAGGGTTCAAATCCCCACTCAGTCGTTCACTGGTTGTCCTTGGGCTGGTCACTTTTCTCAGCCTAACCTGAGGATGAAAAGTGGGGAGAACCATGGGTGCCACTTTGAGCTTCTTGGAGGAAAGAAAGGTACGTACATACATATATACATGAATGCTGCCCGCCCCCGGCGCGCATTGGGCTTCTTCAAAACCAAGTTCCACTCTTGGACGTCACATGCATGAACGTCACATGCTTCCAGAGAGGTATAGGATCGCAGTGCAATCTATGCCCCCCCTTGAGTTCGATGGGATTAGCTCCAATGCAACCCAGCCGTGAATAGGATTGAAGTCTAATGCATAGGATTGGAGCGCAGGTTGGGAGCGTGGAGTAGGAACGCCTACTGATCTCAACTGGGGGCTTGCTTCTCAGTAAAGATGCATACCCTGGCATTGCAGATGTACTCGTGATAACAACTTTTAATCTCCGAACTGCAGCACTTTGCATTTCAAAGAATGTTGAAGGAAGGCTGGAAAACCACAGGCGGGAGACAGAAAACCCCGCCCGACTCCGCCTCGAACGCTCCTCATTGGTTCTGCGTGGCCGTCTATCACCTTTCCAGCCGGCCCTGCCTCTCGGTAGTAGTAGCAGCCGGGAGCCTCCGGCCCCCACCTTCCCGTCTCTGCCCCTGCTCCGTGCTGGGTTTGGCGAGGCGAGAGCCATGAATGTATTGCCAACTTTCCTCCAGACGCGCGCTGTGCGGCGGGTCCTTGCGCTCCGGGAGCGCACGCAGAGGCGGGTGAGTGGGGACTGCAAGGCGAGCGAGAAGGGAGGGTGCCTGCCCGCCCTTCTCCTGCAAGCTATACTGGCCTGCTTGGAAGTGCCAGGAGGAGAGGCGCCCGGCCGGCCGCAGCACAATCGCCCGGGGCTTGCTCGCGCAAACAGCCTGCGATATTTACGCGTTTGCAGTTTACCGACACATTCTCTCCCTTCTGTCTTTCGCGCGCGTGTACGTGTGTGTGTGTGTGTTGGGACTGGTTGTGTGCACGCGTCTTTTTCTTTTGTGTCGACTCCTGCAGGAAGTCGGGAGGCCTTTTTCGCTTGCTTCTCCCCCCACCCCCCGCCGCCCTTTCTTTCTGCTGTTGCCATCTCTTTTGGAGGAGAAAGAAAGAAAGGACAGGCGCAGGTGGGATTTGTGGAGCGGAGCCGATCACCTATCACCCCATCGCAGAATGTATGTGAGGCTTCCTCCGGTTCTCTAGCCTCTTCCTTTACCTCCGCCGGCAGTCTCCCTCCCTTTCCCCCCACCCTTGGGTAGGCCGGGCGCTGGGTAGCTTTGTTGCTGAGTTGCTGGAGCTTGCGGTGGCTGGTGGTGGCTGGCCTCCCCTGCTGAGATCACCCCTTCCCCACCGCAGACGCGCCGCGCTCCTTAAGCATCCTATTATTTTTAAGAGGCCAGGATAGCTTAGAGGCAAACCTGGTGATAGTTTGCCTGCAGGAGGCCCTAGGATTAGACCCTGGTACCTCCCTCTTTTATTTTATTTTTAAAGGACCAGGTAGCGTGCTAAGAAGCACACTTCTGCAGCTTTTCAGAACCAGAAAGCATTTCGAGTTGGAAAGCATCAGGATCGGTGAAATCAGAATCTATCATCTTCCTGTGCTCTTTTTCAGAAAATGGGGTGGTAGCTTTGTGGTGGTGCACAGCCTTTAAGTGCAGAAGAACCAGGTTTGAGCCTTAGAAAATGTGGGTGATGGGAAACTCTTCCGCTAGAGAGCTGTTGCCCATCAGAGCAGACTATATTGGGCTAGATCATAGAGTCCCTGTACCATCATCTTCCTTTCGCCCTCCAGATGTTCTTGAAGTACAACTCCCATCAGCACCAGCAAACATGGGCAGTGGCAGTGGGAGATGGGAGATGTAGTTCAACCACCACACCTGGAGGGCCAAAGGTTTTGGTGAACAACTAGTTTGGCTGGGTGTATGACACTTTCCTATGTGATTATACTCCATCCACTTTTCAGTCTTATTGCCCTCTCTGTCTGGGGAAAAAGGCATATGAATAGTGTGGCCTTTCCACCATGAACTCACCGGCTTGGTGGACTCTTGACTTTAATATATTAATCCTCAAGAGGTGTTAGGCTGGTGGGTAATAGGGACAGGGCTCCCTATTCCACAACTTCGGAACTCCCTCCTCGCAGAGATACACATGACCTCATGACTGCTGGTGTTTAAAAATTCCAAACCCTGAAAACAGTTGTCTGTTTTTCGCTGAATTGTGTTGTGCATGAAAAAAACATTAGCTGCTACTATCCTTGGGTGTATATTTTATTTTCATGTGTTTTAGAGTCTTGTAAACAGCCTTGTGAAACTGGTGTGCCTGGAAAGATGGGTTGTTGTTTTTTTAGTAAATAAAGAGACTTTCTTCCCCCCATCACAGTTCCCTAATTGTACACCTAAAATGCTATGTGTGGATGTGTCAAACTTCACTTTGGAAATGCAGAAGTGTTGTAAAATTGCACGCCTTAACACTGGCTGCAGCTTCTTATTGAATGTAAATTCCATCACTCAGTCGCAAATATATGAAATTTCTGGGGAAAACATTTCTCTCTCTCTAGGCCTGCAGAAAGTCCCTGGTTCAATCCCCAGCATCTCTAGGTAGGGCTGGGAGAGAATCCAGCCTCAAACCCTGGAGAGCCGCTGCCAGTCAGTGTTGACAATACTGAAATAGATAGATTGATGGTATGGCTCAATATAAAGCAGGTACCTGTGTTTCTGTGGCTGGTCCTTCAAGTCCTGCTGATTTACAGCGGGACTTGGCTTCCTTGCGTTGTATTTAAGTGTCATAGAGACTGACATTGTTTATTTATTTATTGTATTTATTTCCCACCCTTTTCTCCAAGGAGCTAATGGTGATGTACGCGGTTTCGCCCCTTCCTTATTTAAACCCCACAATAACCCTGTGAGGTAGGTTAGGGTGACAGGCAGTGACTGGCCCACGCTCACCCCCTGAGCTTTATAGCTGAGTTAGGATTTGATCCCTGGTCTCCCAAGTAATAATATTCCCACTCTCTTAACTGCTACACCACACTGGCTCCCCCCTGTTATCTGTGGATTGTGTCCATCACAAGAGAAAAGTGACAGTCTTGTGGCACGCCTTTAAAAAAACTGACAGATTTATTATTGATCAATCCAGCTTCTCCAAGATGTTGTTGGACTACAACTCCCATCAGCTCCAGCCAGCATGACTGGTGGTCATGGATGACGTGAGCTGGATGTCCAGCAGCAGGGTCAGGATCGGCCTTAGGGGCATTATAAAGCAATGAGAGTCAGAAAACCTAGCTGAATCTTCTTCAATGCACACAGAGATCTATCTACAGTTAGGTATACCAATAGCTAGGGTTTGTTTTTTCCTTTAAAGAAAAAAAAATGAAGCCTGGGTTTCAAGTAAAAGTCAAGAGACACTTCTTTTGAACGTCTCTTGCACACATTTTTATATTTGTGCTAGGATAATTTATTTCCAGATTTTAGAATTCCCAGCCAGATCCTGTGCATAATTAAGTGCACAGGACTGTAGGCAAGGTCAGGCAAATCTAGTGTCAAAAGGAATCATCTGGACAGTTTTGTAAAAGTAGTTAGTGACATCTATGTTAATCGCTGTCAACTTTTCTTTGTGATAGTTGCATTAAATGAATACATACAGAAGAGCTAATGTTGACCATCATTTGACCCCATTTTTTAAATATCCTAATTAGGGTTGGGGGGTTGGAGGCTTGCATATGCTTGCCTCCCTACTCGTTTTACAACATTGTATGTCCTGCGAATGCATGAACACAGTTTATAGCAGGACTGAACAACCTCCAGCCCATCAGATTAATAAAGCCTGCTCATTTGGCTCACCAGACTGTTTTGGCCATGCTACACTCACCTGCCGTCTTATATGATGCCAGGGGTGGACAGGTTAAAAAGGTGGCTGCACTGGGCCAGAAGCACCAGCTGATAGTTGGCACTTTAGGAGACTCATGCTTGATTCTTCTTAAGTCCTGACCATTCTCTGGGACCTCCCAAGAACTGCGTGCTGAGCTTTGAAGTTCCTAGCAACCAGATGATTTCTGGCACTTCAAAGTGCTGCACAGAGCTGTTTGCAGGAGGCTTGCAGAGAATCCTGCACAGTGCTTTTAAGGTTCTAACACTCATTGCCACCTCATTTGACATCAGGTAATTGACAGGTGCGGCAGCCTCCCACCTTTCAAATTTGGTGGTGTAGTGGGTAGGAGAAAGAAGAATCTTACAAGGTTAGAGTTAAAGGTGGCCTTATAGACCATCAAGCGTAACTCCTTGCTTGGCATAAGTGTGGGGAACCTTTGGCCCTCCAAGTGTTGCTAAACTAGAACTCCCATCAGCCCTGGCAAGCACAGCTAATTACCAGGGGTGACATGAGATGTAGGTGAGAAGCATCCGAAGGGCCACGGGTTCCCCACACCTGGGGTAGAGGCTCCCCAGTAGATGGCTGTCCAGCCCCTGCAGAATGCAGGAGATTCATTAAGCTCTTGTGAAATTGTTTTCTGTGAAGATGAGTTGTGTAAAGCAAAGCACCAACATTTGACCAACATGAGCTCATCAATTTAGAATTTGTTTGTGCGGCTGATAGCGATGGCTGCGGCAATTCAAATGAAAGGCTATTCCATTGTAGCTGCAGAGCTATGCGAGAGAGTGAAAGTGATTTGACATGATATTAAAGGTTGGCTTGTGATGCAATGCCAAAGGTGAGATGGTGTTTTGAAGTCATGTGGCCTTTGGTGAAATAAAACTGTTATTTTGTGGGGAGGGGCTTGCTTATGCAGCATGAGTGCCTTGGTGGGAAGTTATTTATTTACCCATATTTATTAATTTATATCCTGCCTGCCCTCCAAGGAGCTCAATACAGCATGCAATGTGTTTTCCCTCAACTCTTCTCTATCTTCACAACAGCCCTGCGGAGTAGGCCAGGCTGGGTGATAGCGACTGGTGCAAGATCCCTGCAGCTGTAGGCCTTCAGTCTGGGTTGTGTAAACTGCCTAGCACTGCCAGGGTATGGACTGAAGGCACGTGAACCCCCTTCCTGAAATGAAGCACATCTGGGTCTGGCCAGTGCCTGCATAGGTGGCCACCTAGGAATCACATGAATGTTAAAAGGTAAAGGGTAAAAGGACCCCTGACCATTAGGTCCAGTCGTGACCGACTCTGGGGTTGCGGCGCTCATCTCGCTTTATTGGCCGAGGGAGCAGGCGTACAGCTTCCAGGTCATTTGGCCAGCATAACTAAGCCGCTTCTGGCGAACCAGAGCAGCGCACGGAAACGCCGTTTACCTTCCCGCCGGAGTAGGTTGGCAGGAGCAGGGACTGAGCAACGGGAGCTCACCCTGTCGCGGGGATTCGAACTGCCGACCTTCAGATCGGCAAGCCCTAGGCTCTGTGGTTTAGCCCACAGCGCCACCCGCGTCCCTCACATGAATGTTAGCACAGGTATTATACCTGGAGAACAACCTTTTTTACACCCCCTTCTGAGTGCTTTAAAGTAGAGGCACAGGGAAGATAGTCTGGCATCTATTGACAGATCTCTGGTTGTAGTTATCTAACAAGGCTTTGGAATTTAATCCCAGAAACTGTCTCAAGATAATCTTAAACAGAACAGTGCTGATGTAGAAAGTTTTCAAGCCATAGGGGTTATAAATGAAAATTTTGAAGCAGCTGTCTCTGATCTGATGTGACTACTATGATGGAAATGCTGCATTTGAGCACAGGCATTTTCACTTGGTCGGAAGCTGTTGAAGCCAGGTGCAAATGAGCCTGATGCCTAGTTAATTTCTAACACTGCATGAAACTCACTGCTCAGTATCAGTCTAACTTACTTCTCAATGCTGTTGTGAGGATAAAGTTTGGAAGGGGAGAATGATGTACGTCACCTTCAGGTCTTTGGAGGTAAGGTGGGATATAAATTCAATGTAATTAATTAATTAAAAGACTAAATTGTGTGTTTCTGTGCTCAGTGCAGCTTCCCTTTCCCTTTTAAGAGAGTTGGTGGGTGCTCACTATTAATGAGAGATAGAAGTCTGACATTAATAACATTGCAGAGTCCCCTGCAGTTGCTTTGGCCTGTACTAGTCTTGGAATAAAAATTGCTACCAATGTTGACTGTCCGAAAAAGAATGGGGAAAAGCTCTGACTTGATCGATGACCTGATGTTAGAGCTCGTATTTCGTTCTTAAATGTGCCACCCTGAGGCCTGTAGCTCTCTCATCAGTCCGTTGTGGGGCCACAGGAGAGAAGAGAGATAATATGACCAATAAATTGGTGGAACAGCCAATTCCAGGATTTCTTAGGCCTCTTGTCTGAAAATTTATTTAATTTATTTCATACAATTGGATACACCGGGAAACCTCAAAGCAGATTATAAAAAGATAAGACAATAAAATGAAGAAAAAACTACAACCCTATTTTAATACACACACAAAAGAAATACTACATCATATTAAAATTACCTCAGCTTTCTAATCATCTGGTTAGAATGTTTTT
This sequence comes from Podarcis erhardii, assembly GCF_964252035.2. Taxonomy (NCBI): domain Eukaryota; kingdom Metazoa; phylum Chordata; class Lepidosauria; order Squamata; family Lacertidae; genus Podarcis; species Podarcis erhardii. The sequence continues at coordinate 27,579,571 of NC_138504.1, forward strand.
AGCAGCTGCCAATAGGCAAGGAGTTCCAGCGAGCAGGTGCTGCCACACTAAATGACCAAGTTCTTACAAATATAGAACAGGTATTATGTGGCACCTGTTGCAGTGCGAATTCCACCCATGGAAGTGGTTGAGTGGACACATGTGCAGTAAGGCTTACATTGGATTACATTAAATGTAATGTCCATTTGTGTATTTGTCCATTTCTCCTACCTAAGGCTGCCAGCTATTTACCTAATGTAGGCTCTTCTGCTTTTTTTTAACAGCTGGGAGAAATGTAACAGGTGCACCTTTCCTCCCATTTGTTACATCCCTCCCACATTTAGAGGTATGGGAGCCCCAAACAGGGCAGCTATTGTGGCCCTGGCTTTGCTTGGTTACGATGCACTTGGATGACATAATGCTCAGCACCAGTATCCTCTCCTGATGCATTTCCTGTTGTCCCCCTCCTCCTTCTTTCCTTTTTCTTTCAGATCAGCCAGGATGCTTCACCCAGAGCATGTTGAGGAAGATGCGGCCGCAAGAGACTGCCCGTCCAGCTAAACCCGCATGCCAGAATGGCCGCCACGGAAGCTGCCTGCACTGGAAACAAACCTGGAGCCAAATCTCCACCGGTAGAGGAAGGCCATCACCACCAGCGGCTGCAGGAAGAGAATGGGGCAGCTGACCAGCTCTCTGAGCACAGCGATGCCTCCTTTGCCACGGTGGAGCCAAGCCGCCAGCCGCCTCCTGCTGGGAAGCTCAGGAAGACTGCCTTCAAGCTCTTTGGTGGGAAGCGAAGCATCTGCACCCTGCCCAGTTTCTTTGGTGGGAAAAACAAAGGCCAGGGAAAGGGAGCTGCAAAGAAGGGCCTGAGCAAGAGTAAGACACATGATGGCATCAGCGACGTGGGGTACGAAGAGGCCAACTCAGGTGGTGGAACGGACTTCCTTCCTGCACAGCTGCCGAGTTCTCAGAGTGCTCTCCTGGGAGCAGACGCCAGCCTCAGGGTTGGTTTTGTCCGGCCGTCAGCATCCCTGTCTGGAAGCTCTGAGGGCTTTGAGAAGAAGCCCTGTGGGGAGAAGTCCTTGTTCCTTCCACGCTCTAAAAAGGGGCTCAGGGGCCTCTTCAACAGCATCCGGCGCCACAGGAAGAGCAAAAGCACTGAGCCCGAGAGGACTGAGTTGCAGGAGTGGACTTCAAGGGATGCTGTGGCTGAAGGACTGCCCGGTGCGAGTAAGCAGAAGAGGGGTGCCGAAACCCAGCAAGTCTTGAAGCAGGGGAGCCTAAAAAGCACTGCACTTCCCCCAGAACATGGGGAGCATTTTTGTGATGATGCTTCTCCTTCACCTGGAGTAGTGGCTGGTCTCGATGAGTCAAGAGAGGAGGTCCAACCGGTGGCCAATGAAAACAGCTCTGTAGGGGATGCAGCCAGAGGAGGGACAGGCAGCGAAAGCTCTCGAGATGCAGAGCTGGAAGCAGATGACACCCTCTGTGCTAACTCTGTGTGCGGAGAGCTCCCTGATGCTCTCCAGTCTGAGGACCTAGACAGCAGCCCTCCCTGTGTCCCATCTGGGGACCAGCTCAGCTTGATGTTTGGAGATGTCACTTCCCTCAAAAGCTTCGACTCCTTTACCGGCTGCGGAGACATCATTGCTGAACCAGATATCGACAGCATCGCTGAGAGTGCCACCACTGCAGAGCGCGGCAGGGATGCGGCCAAGAGGAGCTCCTGCCTAGTTACTTACCAGGGTGGAGGGGAGGAGATGGCCATGCCAGATGATATAGAGGAGTATCTGCAGCAGATGTGGGAAGGTGCCGTCAAAGCAGATGCTGGATACGAAACACGCCTTCCAGAACTCATGGCGAAATGTGAGCATCAGGGAGTGAACGGTGGCAAGCCAGAGGTCCACCTCTATCCTGAAGGCACAAGGGGTGACGTGGACCTCTTAACACCACACAGTGACCAGCAAGAATCTGCTCCCAACAGTGATGAGGGGTACTATGATTCTACCACTCCAGGTCCTGATGATGAAACTGGCGATGGGCTTGAAGAAATAAAAAAGGACCGCCTCCCGAGGGACAGCTACAGTGGCGATGCGCTGTATGAGTTCTATGAACCTGATGATGCCATCATGAGCCCCACTCGTGCTGATGAATCTTGGTTTGGTAGCAAAGTATCCCCACCAGAGATCTTTTCCATGAGCCAGTTCTTGGACTTTGCTCTCCCTGATGAGAAGGATTTGGTGCAGATAATGGGCCAGAAGAGGGAAGTGATGGAAACGGAGGAGGAGAGGCTGGCTGCCATTCAGAAGCAGCTGCTCTTTTGGGAGATGCAGAGGGAGCCAACCTTGAAAGACCTGGATATCCTCAGCAAAGACCAGCACCACCCCAGAGACAAGCTACATACGGAATGTAACATGAAAGTGACCAGCTTAACCGACAAGAGTCCGAGTGGCCTTGGCTGCGATCAAATGTCCTCCCCTGCTTTGAACAGTGGCCTGGATGCTGGAATTCTAACTGAGAAGCAAGAGTGGAAAGATTTCAAGGAGATGCTGTGTCCAGAGAAGCACTACAATGGCAGTGGGGGCCCTAAAGTGCACAGTGGGGGCCTTTTTCAGCAAGTCGAAAATGGCTCATTGTTGGATTCAGATAGAGAGCATCCAGGGCTTGAACCGGGTGCTTTAAGTGGCCTGGAGAATTCTGTGACATTCCCTTTCTTCAAAACGCACAGCTGTCCACTCAGTGAGCAGCCAAGCAGAACCGAAGCTGACTTTGGGGAGCCCCCCAACATGGAAAATGAACCAGAACAGGCCGTTAACTTCTCCCAGGCATTGGTGGAGTTCACCAGCAGCGGGACTCTCTTCTCTAGCCTCTCTGAAAGCCTTGGGAGCTCTGATTCAGGCTCTGCATTCACCCAGAACCTCCCTGCCCTCCCAACGATGGTCACGTTCGACATTGTCGACGTGGAGCAAGAAGGTGAAGGGGAGTGCGAGCAGCACCTGGGGATGAACACTGATGAGGACATCGCTGCATCCTTTGAGGCCTTTGACGATAGCTACGCTGCAAAAGAATCCTTTGCCGAATGTGACGAGAGAATGTTTCCTGGGTGCTTCCAGAGCTCTTTCCAAAGCTGCAACTGGGGTGTCACCAGCCTTCCCCGACGCATGAGGCTTCAGGAGATGAGTCCTCCTATGCCGGAGCCTCTCTCCAGCTGCAGGAGAAGCAGGTCCCTTGACACTGAGAGCTTGGAGTTTGAGCTGGCTAGCTTACAACTCTCCAAGGGTGGCTTCAAGCCTTTTGACCTCTGGTCTCGATGGAGTGGCTGCAGGAAGGATCCTGTGTCTCCTGGTCTAGATGCAGACCGTGAAAATGCTCTGGGCTCTCCAGAAGGAAAGGAAGGAAGTGATGCTGCTGTCTTTCCTTGGGCAGAGCTGCAGCAGAATGTATCATGCAGGGAGGATTTTCCCTCGCAAGGCGTGAAACCGTGGGACTGTGATCTGAGCACCCCAGCCTTCCAGAGCACGTGGGGTGCATCGGAACAGCCAGGTATGGAAGCACCTTGCATGCCCCTGGTGCAGGAATCCGTCAAGGAGCCTGGTGGGAAACCTTGTGCAGATGGGGCCAGCGATCCAGCGCTGATGGCAACCAGACCAATGGCCAGGCCATCCAATTTGCCTCTGCAGACTCCTGCTGTGCCCCAGGAGGTGTGTGCCTCCCACAAGCCTGGTGGGGACAGCGCAGGTAAAAAACTCGCTTGGGTCCTTCCTTTGGGAGAGAAGGGGGCTGACCTGCCCCCGGACCCCAGCTTCACCCATTCCCCCGACAAGCCAGCAATGTGCAAACCCGCAGGTGTGACGCAAGGAATGTCCCAGCTTCACGGCAAGCAGTGCTGAGACCTTCTGATGGCAAGGCTGAGCGTCGTGGGAGCGCCGACTCTCTGATCTGCAGAAAGGGAAAGCCCCCACGTTGGAGGTGGCTGCTTGTGCTGCCAACTGTTGGAACACCGTGATGAATGTAACAGTAGCCAAATAGCTTGCAGGAGAGGGTTAAAGGAGGATTAGGGTGGGTTTGGTTCCCTAGGGCCTGCAGGGAGACTTGGAACATTACAGATGGTTAACTTTGATTTGAAATTGGGTGGTGGTGGTAACCAATTCTTTCATTAGTGGTGGGTAAGGCAGAGTGTGCCTGATAGGACTTCTGTTATCACTCATCACTGCTTGATGGTGCTTCTTGTTGGGTTGATGCTGAATTGCACTTCCATAGCGTGAACCACTGTTAATCCTGAACACAATACAGGGGAAAGGTGCCAACACCTTGGCTTGGAGATATTCAGACATGATGTAAGAGAGCTCCTGAATGTCCAGCTTGCCCTTTGGTTAAAAGCAGAAAAAAACAATTTCTTAAAACTGACTAACTGGGTGCTTTTTAACAAAAAACAAGTGGTTGTAACAACTTTAAGAAATGGGGTGGTTTGCTGGTGGTAAAAAAACACAACTATTTAATAAACGTTCTGTGTTTTTGACAGCACAACCGTACTTTGCATTCCTTCTCCGGAAGCAAGCCCCACTGAGTTCAGTGGGGCTTGCTCTCAGCTAGGGGTGCATTGGGTTGCAGCCTTGTAGTGCAGCCTTGTAGTGCAGATCTACTCAGAAGTAAGTGCCACCCTTTTCCAAGGGGGGGGGGAACTACTTGTAAGCAGTTGTGCATGCAGAGCCATCTGTATCAGGTGGCATTTTGAAGATAAAATAAGACCTGCAAAGTGTGTTGCCTGCCAGGGGTGGGTGGGTGGGTGAGAGTGGCAAAGCATTGGGCACGTGGTTATAATGAGACAAAGTTTGGCCAGGGGAAAGGAAGTACTAGGAAGACATTTAAAAATTTGGCGTAGTTTATGGATGGTGTCAGAGTGGAGTGGCACCCAAGTGACTGCAGAACTGCAGACTTCGAATAGATATGGTGTGTGTGTGTGTGCTTTAAGCTAAAAGCAGCAAACTCTGTTTCAAACTGTATCCCTTTTTAAAGATTCGAATCCCATCATTTCCTTACTAAATCTCACTCAGTGGGATGGCCAATGAAATGAATTCTCCTGTGTGCCCCAGAACAGAGCCTCCCCCCCCCCAAAAAAAAAATAATTTACTCTTGAATACTTGGGTTCTAATGCAAATCTGGGCAAGCGTAATGCAAATCTGGGCAAGCGTATTCACCATACTGTGGTTTAACTGGCTTGTGTAATGCAAGGCTGACATTCTGTTGGTTGTAAATAAACTATATCAAGGATGGGGGACCTGTGGCTCCCCAGATGTGGCTGGGCTACAGCTCCCAGTACCCCTGACCATTGGTCATGCTAGGGCTAATGGGAGTTGGCTGTCTGGAGCATAGCTGTCAACTTTTCCCTTTTCTTGCGAGGAATCCTATTTGAAATAAGGGAATTTCCCTTTTTAAAACAAGGAAACGTTGACAGCTATGGTCTGGAGGGAGCTATATGATGGACTTCTGCTTATAGATGCTATGTTGCAAGGCCAAATGTAGCCTTCATTGGAAAATCTGTTTCCTCTCTTCCATGCAGGGCTGGCCTAAGAAGTTGATTGGAAAATCCAAATCTTTCCACACATGCAAACAGATGCTACTTTTAATCAGCCAGAAAGGTCTGCATCAAAACTCCACTTGAAGGGAGCTTGTGAAAGCATGTTGGAACTGTTGGTGGGGATGGACAGGAGGGCTTCTTGGTGGATTGTCCCCCAGGAATCAGTTCTGTTCACCCCTTGCTCAGCTGCCCCTTATGGGATTGCAACATCTACTGCTTGAGGTGGACATAAGAAGAGCCCCTGTTGGATCAGGCTTATCTAGTTCAGCTTAGTTTTTCTAACTGTGGCCCATTAAATGCTTCCAGGAAGTCGGCAAGCAGGGCTTGAAGGAAACAGACCGCCCCCTCCCCTTGATCAACTTGCCTTGTGAGAAACCTGCCATGGCCTTCCACCCAGAAGTGATCTTTCTGAAAGGTAAGGCTGGCAGTAGAGGAGGGTCCCCAGAAATGCATGAAACTAGCACTGATCTGTCTAGCCAAATCTGGTCAACTCTTGACTAGCAGAAGCTGTCCGGGGATTCAAATTTGGGGGTCTTCAAAGCCCACTGTGCAAGGGGCATTTTTTGGTTGCAGGGGTAGGAGATGCAAGAACCAAAGACTGGGGTGTCCTATATTGGAGGTGGGGAATCTGGCTCTCTGGATGTTGCTGGATTCCCATCAGCCCCAACCAGCATGGGAGCTGTGATTTGTCTTCTGGTCCAGAGCAGAGCAAATGTTCTGCTGCTAAGGTGGGCCTTGCCCTCTTGTTAATTTGCTCTGGAAGAGTCATATCTGGCATGGTAGCTTTTAGAGGAAATCATTTTGAAAGAGGTGGTGCACAACTTGCTGCTTTGCTCAAGGAGTGCCCATACCTGCTAGTATTTGTTAGCTAATAAATCAGAGAAGAAGACCAGCAAGAGGAAAATCCTACATTAAAGCCAAGTCCCTTGAAGCTGCTGTCAGCACAAGGTCAACTTCAGAGGAAGGGCCCTACCTCACTGCTTTGCATTCAAAAGATCCCAGGTTCATTCCTCAGTGGCACCTGCAGGTAGGGCTGGAAGGGGTTTCTGCCTGAAACCTTGGACAAATGCTGCCAGTCAGTGTAGACAACACTGGGCTAGATTGGCAAAATGTTCTGATTTGGTATGAAGCAGTTTCTTATATTCTATCTTCCCTTCACTCTTGTTTTCTTTTTTTAGCAGTACGTATGTAAATACTATGTAGTAAGACTCGTAATTTTTTTAATATAAAAAACCTACACCTCTGACCAGCCTCTTATGAAAGATTAATCTTATTTCCTGCTCTAGCTCAGAGCCAGCCAAAGAGAGTGAGGAACCTGAGGTGGAAAATCCAAATGGTTTATGCATACCTTAAACTAATTAAGATAGCATCGAGAAGTTTTCTTGCACTGGGCTCTTCATGTTCATTCCAGCAGGGCTCAGCTGGGAGAGTGTTGATGTACTTACCCAAAGGCCAGATCTGTCTCTGCCTATAGTACTTCATGGCACAACAAATCTCCTGTCTGTTCATCATTTGCCCACCTTCAAAGGAGGATTAGCCATGTGAGATGGGTTGCCAGGTTTTTACCTTTCTGTTACCTCATGTGGCTAAACATCCCCTGAAGTTCAGAGGGAGCTAAGCACATGGCAAAAGGGTCTGGTTCTGAGCTAGCCAAGATTTCCCCCATCAGTTGAGAACTACATGCTGATCTTTTCCACATACATCACCCACTATGAAGGATGCTTCCTCACATGAGAGAACCTAGGCAACTGGTAGCCCACCCTGTCCCAAATGCTAGTACAGAGGTGCTCTGACAAGGCAGAGAGTGCATGCTCTCTTGCTGGGAGTGCATGCATGCCAGCAAGTTGAGCTGCATGCTAGCAAATCAGTTCTGTCCTGCTTTCTTTGCCTGGAGTGGCACCTGGCCGGAACTCTTGTCTTGTGATTCTGTGTAATGTGTAGACTAGCTTGCAGCCTGCTCATCACTCCTGTCTTCACTAAACAACTGAATCCTCCTTTGTTTTCAGTAGAAAGCGCAGTCAGCTGAATGTTCACAGAACTGGTGTCAGACCTTTGTTCTCAGTACACATGGGGCAGATTGAGGGTGGGGCTTGCACCCACACCCCTGCTCCTCTGAAGCTTTAGCTTTCAAGGGTTCAGGGGACTTAGGAAACAAGCTTCAGGGCAGTTGTGGATGAGGTATTTCTCCTCAAGCTCTTGATTTGACAAAGAATCCCTCCTGTGGGATAGAATGTAAACATTTGCTTAAAAGATAAGTATCTGAGCAAGACAGGGACACTGGGAACCAAATGTCCAGATTCGCAAATCCACCCATGTTAGATTGCATAGATCCTTTAGGCTTGATTTCTGCCTGATTAATGGCCCCATTGACCCAAACACAACCAATTGGCCATGCAAGGTAACTCACCGGGAGCCTAATAAGCCTCCATGTTTTGGTATCTGTGTGGGACTGCCAGTGAAGGAGCCTTGTCAAACAGCTGCCAAGCTGCCAGGCCTGTCTCATTTTGCCTCTGTTCTGAATTGCTACCACTCACAAACTAGAACTATTAATGATCACACTGTATCGCAGACAGGTTTTCGCTGTGGCCTGCCTTGGCCAAGTCTTCAATGTGTTTTGGGTTAGGTTGGTGGCATGGCAGGTTCCCCCGCCCCCCATTTTCCTTTTGAACACATCACCAAAGACATCTTGTGAAGTTTGTTGTCAAATGGTGTAACTCTTGTTGATAATGTATTTGTGTAAAAAAAACAACAACCAACAACTCTGTGTTAATAAGAATGTTCTTCTACAAATGTGTGTGTGCGTGTGTATAAGCATTTTGGTTTTTACATATTTAATGGGGGAAATTTAAAAAAGAAAAGAAAAACATTTTTATACAAGTGTGTACAACAGTTTGACTCTGCCTTGGTAATTTGACCTGTTTGTAAAGGATTTTTCAATCTTCGTACTATATAACCTTTCCTCTGTCTCTTTTTAAAATTACCATCTTATCTGATTTGGTCTGTGGCTAAAAACAATGATTTGGCACACAGAAATGACAGCAGGACAATGGGGTTGCAGAAGCATGAAAGGCTGGCTGCTTGTTCGTCTTTCTCTCTTCCTATGGTCTTGTTTTTTGGATTCTTGGCCAGTGGTAGAAGTACGTGCTTTGCATTCAGAAGGTCTTGGGTTCCGTTCCCATATCTTCACTTAGGGCTGGGAAAGATGCTTGCCTGAAACTGCAGAGCCACTGCTTGTCAGTGTAGAGAATGCTAAGCTAGATGGACCATCGTCTGACTCAGGGTAAGGCATCTTCCTGACTTGAAAGATGTAGAACAGGGTGGCAAACCTGTGGCCCTCCAGATATTGTTGGACTACTGTCTCCATCATCCCTAACCATTCACCAAAGTGGCTGGGGCTGATGGGAGTCCAGCAACATCTCTGGAGAGCCACAGGCTCCCCATCCCTGACCTAGAATAAGGTTACCAGACGTCCCCGTTTCCCGGGGACAGTCCCCAAATTTACAAATCAGTCCCCATACAAAATCCATTGAAGTTGAAAAGTGTCCCCGGACTCATTGGAAAAAATCTGGTAACCTTAACCTAGAAGGTAGGGAAGGTTGACTTCAGTAGTGAAGCTAATTGTATTTTAGAACTGTTTATGCAGAATGTGGTAGGAACTTGGATATGGGTCATGTTTTTGACTGTTTCCCCACACTAAAGGGGGAGGAACCCTCACTGCACATCAAAAATTAGTTTTGAGGGCAAATGTTTAGCATGGCCTTTTTTCATGGCTAGTTCACCATGAAGATAGTTTTTAAGTCGGGGAACATTCAGAAACTGGACCTCCCCCAGATAGTCTAAAGCAATCCAACTTAGAATTATGCCAGCTCATCTTGCACCCCTCAGTAATGTGTCAGACGGATCTTAGGAAAGAAATAAAAGGCCATGTTGATTTGTGTCTATGGCTATAACCCAGAACATTGCCCACTGTAGCCCCTTCACTGTTGTCTTCCTAAGACTAAGAATAGCTTTGCCAAGGAAGACATTCAGGAGTCCAATGAGTAGATGAAAGTCTGTACAATCAAAGCTTGAATATTTGGCTGCAATCCAAAGAGGTGAAATGCATCCAAAAGAGAGCAATGTGTACAAATACATAGCTTTGACTTATAATTTTTAATAGAACTGTTTCCCCAATTGTTGAAGAGTCAAGCCACTATCCATGGTAAAAAGCTCTTTTTCTCTTCAGTCATTGGAACTGTTGCTTGATGAGCAAAGACTGATTGTTTGCAGAGTTCTGCACTGTGCTTGCCTATAATATCTGTTGATGCTCATTTGAGGCTGGTTCTTTTTCTCCCCATGAAGCATAATGTTTTTATAACAAGAGGTCTGGAATCTTCATGTGTGATTCTAGTAGGAATTGTTGGGTGGTGTGGGACTGCTTTGCAGAGGCTTCTTTTCAGGTTTTGCAATCTTGTGCAGTTCCATTAAGAATGGAAGTATCTTTGGTTTCCTTTGGATGGCATTGTGTTCAAGCTAAGGAATACTGGGATTCAAGCTGGGATTCCTGTTGCAATGGAGCAACAATTGGTTGGTTAGTGTTAAGTGGAGATAGCGTTGGTACTATTATTAGAGGAATAGGCAACATGAATTCACATGCTCTCAACCACTGATATTCAACTGGTTGGGTTGGGACCCACTAGTGCATTGTGGCCTGCTCCAAAGTGGGTTGCAAGAGGAGCACTACCACCATGCAAACATATGATGGAAAATTAAGAAACTGGTCCCGAAATGCATATTCAGGTTAAAAGTGGGTCTAAAAAGGTTGAAGATACCTGCTCCAACCCATGCTGACTTCTAGTCTAGTGTGATCTAGGGTTGGTTAGGGGTGGGTTTGCTTTACAGTCCATTAGCATGTGTTTAAAACTACAGGACTTCAGGATGTCTTGCCAGATAAGGCATAATTCAGCTGTGCTGAGTGATCCTGTGGATGCACTCTTGCTTAAGAATTTAAGAAGTCATTTGCTGGGATCATATTGAGCTCCAGCTAAGTCCAGCACATTTGCGAAAGTCCCAACAATCAGCAGGTGGCAGATGGTCCAGTTCTTACCTCCCTCCAGATTAAGAATAAGTGGACAGTTTTTACAGTGGAGGGAAGAAAGATGTGGAATCTCCCCAAAACCTGTACTGAGACCAGTTCCTGTTTTTAACTTGGTCAGAAGCGATCTGGAGTTAGGGGTGAGCAGTGAGTTTGCAGATCATACCTTGTTATTTTAGTGTTGTGAACGTCCAAATGGGTAGGAAAGAGCCCTGAAAGGGTTGCTTTGCAAATGGGGTGAAAGAGCAACAAAACAGTAAGTTAAGATTCAGTGTGGGTGTAAAGTGATGTATGCTGGAGCAAATAAATCCTAACGTTCTACGCGTGCTGAGGGGATTAAGAACAGGTAATCAGGAAAGATATTTAGGGTGCATGATGAATATATAGATCAATGAAAACGTCAAGCCAGTATGAGGCAGCTTGGGGGGGGGGGGGAACACCTTGCTAGGGATTATTAGGAAAAGGATTGAAAAATAAAAGCTACAGTAGTATAATGCCCTTATACAAATCTATGGTGTGGCCATGCATACCATGCAGTGTATGGTGATGGTCAGTGACTCTCAAAAAGACGAAAGGGCAACCAAAAGCAACTGGAAGGTGGAGGACCTTAACTATAGGACAAAGTTAAAATGTGGCCTTTTTTTAAATGAAGAAAGAAGTGACTAAATACTATAATTGAAGAAGAAGAAAAACCTTGCCTGAGAAGTAAGCCCTACTGAATTCAGTAGGGGTTACTTCTAATGGAACATGATTAGGATTGTACTGTAAGGAACAGAATGATGGGCTGCTTAAATTGTACAGGTGTTTCTCCCTCCTTTGTAACACCAGAAGGGATCATCAAAAACAACAACATTGAATAGTGGTAGATTCAGAAGACAAGAGGTTGTTCATTGCATGCATAATGCAACTTACGGAATTGGCTGCCTTAGGATTCATTTATTTTATTCTATTCCATGTATGTCCCTTCTTTCCTCCATAGAGCTTACTGTGGCATACATGTTTCTCCCTCCCCCCTAATGCTACATATATAATGCAGGTCAGATTACCAGGTGCTGTGCCTACACTGCACATCCGAGATTTATCTATTTTTCTATAGGTTTCATTGTTGTTGTATACATTCATGGAAAATTTTTATGGGCTGTTCTTTTTACTGTCTATTTTTAAAGAAAGGTGCAATTTGCAGTTTTGAAAGGGGGGAAAGCATTGGCTACTGCTTATACATGTGCAAAACAGTGGCGGGGGCGCAGCATGCTGTTCAGAGGTCATTGCTGGACTATAAACTGACAGCCATCTTGGAAGATTTTAAGTCCCTCTACCTTTTTCATCCGCACATACCCCTTGCTTTTCTGGGCTCTAATATGCATTTAATAACTTTTTGTAACCCTTGTCGAATACTGTTTTGTGGTGTTCTCTCTCTGTGTGTGTCTTTATTTCTGCTTTTGATCTGTAAAGGGTGTCCCATTTTTTTCTTGCAGGTCATCTTGGTTGCTACTTAAAGCTAATAAACTTGCATATTCCCCCCTCCCCTTCCTTTTGGTGAAAACTTGATCCATAATTAGGATGGTTCTCCCCTAGATTTACATTAACAGAAAAAAGGGAAATGCTAAATGCCGTGAAATGTTTTCTCTGTTGAATAAGGTAGCAAAGTTCCTTTTCCATTTTTTTCCTGGCTGGTCCTTTTTAGTAAACGATGCCTCCTTGAGTTAGCTATAGCCTTTCATTCCGCATTCATTGGCAAGAATGTGGATTGACATCATGCTTTGTTATGGGGGGAATTTGGATGAAACTTAAAACATCTGAGTATTCCTCCTTCCTTCAAAGATAAGAGGACTTATTATAATAAGTAAAAATCAAATGCATTCCAATAGTTCTACTTTTCTTTGGAAGGAGATCACTGCAAATTCCTCATATGGCCTTGTATCAGTTGAAGAACACTTCACATCTCAGTGTCAGTTCCTGCCATTTTCTGTCTTTATTGCACCACCTTCAGGCTTGTGGGATATACTTTTACTTTTCACTGAGGACCAGCAGCTGAAGTCAGGTGCCACTGAACCCAGGAATTTTGCTTTGAAGTGCAAAAACCAAGTGGAGCTCCCAGTCCTTCCATAGAGAATTGCACTCCTGGCTACCCCCAAGCTTTCTAACATTTCTGCAGTACCATTTAAGGCAGGGAGTAGAGTTGTTCTGTTGCTGCTATTCTTAACCAGTTGGGAGTCAGAAATCCTTGAGATCTCCCAGCAGATGCAGATCCACCTTCTGCCTACCCCAGCCATGAAAGTATGCAATGCAGGGCAAAAAGTGATGCAGCGTTCGAAGGATGACAGTGTATTTCCTGTCAGTGGGTTTTGATAAACCTGTCCTGCAGCTTCTCAGGCATAACTGGGGACAGGCTGATTGTTTTACAGATGAGGTAGTTTTTTCTCCAGGGCCAGTATGGTTTTTGTAATGCTTGTGCAACCAGTAACACATTGCTTGCTTTTTTGCAAGTGAGGAATATAGTTCCCTATATATTTCCCCCTTAAAAAAAAAAACAAGCCTAACCCCATCTGTTGCACAAACGGAAGAAGGAGATTGAGGACTGGCAGACTGGCAGATGAAACTACCTCTTAGCTGCAAAGCTGGGTTACAGCATGAAGAACCCTGCTGTAACATCAGTATTCACCTTTCACAATGCTTGGATACTCCTGCACTGACTGAAGATGGGTGCAGTAACTTATGGGGTTCCAACCACTTGGTCTTGCCTGTCCGTATCCTTGTGTACCTATTAATACTTCCAAGGTCATGCCTGGAGACTGATGCATCACTGTTTTGCAGAGCATTTGCTAAGTGTATGTCTTGTCATTGCATGTTTTCCTACAGGACCCTTATAGTGTGGGGTGTTGCTTCTCCCAGTGTTTTTGAGGTGTCTCTTACCAGTTTCAGTTTTCCTGCTTCAGGTTACCTAAATTGAGAAAGAAGGCACACATTCATAACTGAGAATGGCAGGAATTGAAAATAATTGTAAGAGGCCTCCCCCCTTTCTACCCCCAAAAGGGAGTTGGTATCTGCTTTGCAAAGCTGTGAAGATAATCTCCCTATTTTGGAGGGGGGGGGGGAATAATTTGATAGTTCACTTGGTGCTCATTTTCCAAAATAAGGTGTAAGAGCTGGTCTGCCATACTGGTTCGCTAAAAATGGCTCAAAGCTCACCCCTGCTGCCACCTCTGTAGGTGACTACCTTCAGTTATTCACTCTTGGCTGGCTCTTAATCTGTGATGAGTGGATAAGAACGCTGATCTACTTTACAGAGTTGCACACACTCATTGTGAAGAACATAGAGTGGTTTTCATCCTTGCTGCAACACTGGGCTAGGAGGAGAAACCTCCCACCCCAGAGCTGTCACGGGGATGAAAAACATTGACTTAACTTTGTTAGATCTGCTCTTTTGCCTGCTTCCTAAAGTGCTAAGACCTAACAATATTGTTGTGCCAGAAGAGGATAAGCCCCCTTTGCTAGGTAAATGGAGGTCTAAAGGGAGAGGCTAGATCCCTGGTTTTTGCAAGGGGCTGGTGAGCCACTGGAAGTAGTTTCATGGGCTGGATATAGGCTGTGTGGGCTTTGCACCCATGTTATGGGAATTAGTGACATAATGTCTGTAAGATGCTTTAAATTACTGAAGCACTAGAATTGTATACTAAGTGTTCCTCCTAAGCCTTGGTAGGCTTAAACATTCCATTGTAGTACTGTATTATTGGGACTGGTTTTGGTCAATGGCTAATGTTGCTGTTTTGGTACAGGGTTTACATGTAAAGGCTTGAGAGGGAAGTGATTTTATGTGCCCTAATCTACAGAAGAAGATGAACACATGGATCTCCAATTTAGGGAATGTGGCCATAAGGCAAATCCAGATGTCCACTCTGCTGCTTTCAGTAGGATCCCCACTTAGCTGGATCGGGGTGGGGGACTATATAGAGCAGTGGTGGAATCCTGTGTCCCTCCAGGTGTTGTTGGACTCCCAACCCACATCAGCCCAGCCAGCATGGCCAATGGACAGGGATGGTGAGAACTAAAGTCTAATGATATATGGAGATTAAAGATTCCCAACCCCTCATGCAGATGTAAACCCTTTACCAGAGTATCCCACTGTCCTGAGTTAATTGGTGACCTAGGATACATAGGCCCAGTTTTACTTCTTACCCTAGAACTTTGAAACTATTCCTACTGAAGGCAGTAGGATTTCTCACAAGTAAGTGGTTTCAGGTTTTCAGCCTCTCATTTAAACACTGCCAGATACTCATTTATGCGGTTTGATTTAAACAAACTGTCACTCCATTATCCTCCATTGCTGTGTCAGCTGGTTTATGTTTTTGCTGAAGTTTCATTAATATTGGTTTATTTTATTTTCATTTTATCTTCAAGTTTTTAATGTGTTTTTCTTTGTTTTGCAATGTATGCCCTCCTTGCTGAAGTCTAATAAATAAATCTGAGGGTTTTTAAAGAGACCATCCTATTTCATTAGTGTCCTTTGATTTATTTCTTTTTACGGGAGCTCCTTCCTTGATGATGCCATGGTCATAATCTTAACCAAAGAGGAAGAAATAGGAGAACAAAACAGTTTGCAATATGTCTTCCTATCAGCATTCACTAACCTGGTGCCCTCCAGATGTTTTGGGACTGCTCCAATAGGCAGAGTCTCAGTGCTAGTGCATGCCATGAGGCATCGTAAAAATATTGGCAATGCAGTAAAAACATACACTGAACAATTGCACATACAAGATCAGCTCAAACATTTGCATATATTAAAGCAAATATATATGGAAATAACACATCAAATCACAATACAAATAAGATAGTATCTGGGATTTTAAAAAATCACTTAGAAGAATGTCTTCAACAGGTGTTGAAGGGACAAGGTGCCTGTCTGATGTATAAAGGGAGGGAGTTTCAAAGGGTAGTTGCCACCATAGAGCCTGATTCCTGTATGGAACACTCCTCTTGAGAAGATGGTACCTGCAGGATGCTCTTCCTAGAATCATAGAGATGAAAGGGACCACGAGAGTCATCTAGTCCGACACCCTGCAGTGCAGGAATCTTTTTGCCCAACTTGGGGCTTGAACCCACGACTGATATTACCAATCTCATGCTCTACTGACTGAGCTATCCCTCTGCTGCAGAACACAGCAATCAGTTGGGTTATGTAGAGAATAGGACCACCTTTCAGATATTCTTTTCCTGAGCTGTACAGGGCTTTGCACACCTCAACTAACCTTGAACTTAATCCAGTAGCTGAATGTCAGTCAGTGCAGTAGTAGCATAGGATGGTGGTTATCCCACCATCAGTGAACAGTTGAACTGCCATATCTTACAGTAGTTTCATCTTCTGGCTCAGCCCCTCATAATCCACATTTCGGTTACCCCACCTGGCGGCTACCAGAGCATGGACAGCAGTGGTCATGTTATCTCAGTCCAGAAATGGTTGTAGCTATTTTACTAAAAAAAAAACTGGTAAAAAGCACTCCTAGCCACTGAAGTCACCTGGACCTCTAGGAATCCAGACTATGAACCTTCTCGTTTAGGGAGAGTATGATCAGCACCTCTGCCTTCCCAGGATTCATTGTTAGTTTATTGGTTTTCCAGCTCACTATAGATTTCAGGCACCAGTTCAGGGCTACAGCTGCAGAGAAACAGATCTGGGTCTAGTGAGCTAATGTACACACAAACCGCTTGGAATGCATGAAAGCAGTAACTGGCTTATAAAATGTATATAGGCTCTTGGTCTTGAACAAGTCACCAGGCTTTTGCACTCAGACTTCACTGAACCATGGAAAGCCAGCAACAACCCTATGCATTACTTGAACAGTCTCCCTCCCCACTTGAAATGAATGGTGTCACTGGGATGTCACAGGTGCACACAGCAAATGTGATGCTCCCAACCAGGCTAGAAATTTTATTTCTTAAAAATATCTGGGTAAACAGTTGCACATGTGTATGTACCTTTGTAATGCTGTGTGCAGCGTTTTCCATTTTGAGTAGCATCAGACCCTAGAAGTGTGTGTGTGTGCTTTGCAGGGAGGGAGGAGCTGACCGTTATTGATTTGAACATGAAAGCTAGAACTAAGCCAAGTGTGTGTTTGGCCATATGCACCAAAAAAAAATCAGACTGGGGAGGGGGCTATGACATCCACACCAAGCTCCCATTGCAACAGTATAAACAGTATACACTCCTGTATTATAAGAACATTAGAAAAGCCTGCAGGATAAGGCCAGTGGTCCATACAGTGGCTGAACAGTTGTCTGTGGAAAACTCTCAAGAAGGACCAAAGCACAGAAGCACTCTCCGCTCCTGTGGTTCCCCACAACTGGTATGTGGAAGCATTGCAGGCAGAGTATAGCCATCAATAGCTCTCCATGAATTTTATCTAATTCTCTTTTAAAGCCATTTAGGTTGTTGGCCATCACTGCCTCCTGTGGGGAGTGGGTGCCATAGTTTAACTGTGATGCATAAAGGACTGACTTCCCTCTGTGCTGAATCTTCCAATGTCCAGCCTCTTTTCATGGCCACAGGTTCTAATGTTGCAAGAGAGGAAGGAAAACTTTTCTCTGTCCACTTTCTCCATGCCATGCATAATTTTATAAACCTATATCATGTCACCTCTTACTCGCCTAAAGTCCCCAATACTGCAGCCTTTCTTCATAGGTGACTCACTCCACCCCCTTGATCATATTGATTTCCCTTTTCTGAACCTTGCGATCACACTGCTGAGTTTAAGCAACTCTCTCTTTACAGGGTTTAGAATATGAGCCTCTGTTTTTGGCCGCAAGTGGATTTATTGAGGCAGTTGATGCTGCTGAGAGGACACCAGATGTGTGTGCAGTGGCTGGTTCCAGGTAAAAAACACAGATTAGCAGATGCTCTTGGCTTCCCAGCTGTTTTATTCTTACTGAACATCATCTGGGAGTGGGTGTTGTAATCAACTAAAAGAAAAAAGCTTAATTCCATTCCAACCCCTTAAAAAAAAAAGCCTTCTAAGCTTAGCTTGACTATTCCTGCTATTTCTGATGCTCAGGCATGGCTGCTGGTACTTACAGAGTCAAAGCTGCATCAGCCACACACAGAAGAAATACCAGGCTTGGAGGAGTTTTGCAGAAGTACAAAACATATTGAGAAGAAAAAAAGTCTGGAGGGGGAACCCCCAAAGTAGCCGAATGAGCAAGGGAGGCTGGTCCATTGGGGCGAATGGGACATCCATTCATTCATTTCCTAACAATTGTACACTGCTTGTAAAAACAAACAAACCTGAAAACTGTTTACAAAAAAGATAAAACAATCAGTAAGAATAATTAACAACAACGATTTAAGACTTCCAAAATGTTATTTTTTTTTAAAAAAAACCTAAAATAGATTAAAGCTCACACCAACTTTCTAATCATCTGGGTAGCCTTATCTAAACAAAAATGCTTTTATCAGGCACCAAAAGGTATACAGTGAAGTTACCTGCCAGATACCAATAGGCAGGGAGTTCCAAAGTGTAGGTGCTGCCACATTAAAAGATTGAGTTCTTACAAATGTAGAAAGAGTATTATGTGGCACCTGTAACAGTGCCAGTTCCACTGATCAAAACAGCAGAGTGGGCATATTATGGGGGTAAGGCAATCTCTTAGGTAAAATGCTCCTAGTGCAGAATGCACAAAAAATACATTTCCTAACACCTCAAATTTGGCCATGTAGCAAACTGGCAAGCAGTGCAGATCTTTGAGCACGTGTTACATGTTGACAAGGCCTCACTTCTGTCAGCGACTGTGCTGCAGCGTTCTGTACTAACTGCAAATTCCAGATCAAGCTCAAGGGAAGTCCCTCAGATAGCATATTGCAGTAATTCAATCTTGAAGCAACCATGTCATGAAGTGGGCATTGACCTATCAACTTTAGCCTGGCCTCAGCTAGCTCCCACCAGCCTGCCTTTTGCCTTACAACCAGTCAGGGTCCAGCTTCAGAATGGTGGGTGTGGAGACACTTCTTCACGTATACTGGGCCGAGGCCGTTTAGGGCTTTAAAGGTCAGCACCAATATTGAATAGTGCTCAGAAATGTGCTGGAGCCAATGTAGGTCTTTCAGGATCGGTGTTATATGGTCTTGGCGTAAACACATCAGTGCAGGATTATCTTTTTTATATATAACAATTCTAAAAAGCTTTGCTGTTTATGTACTTTCACAGTGATTCAGAGTCTTAATTGGGATGCAGTCTTAGACACCCAGTTATTGAAGAAGAGCAAGTCACTCTGTACTTTGGAGGAACTTATGTCTGAATAAATATGCTGAGTTTCTTCAGAGTATGGATCTGACATTAAAGAATGTTTGCACTGCATAATACAAAATCAACCTAATGACTGATTGTCCATCTGCAGAATTTTTTATATTCTGAGCCAGAGAAGAACTTCTCAGAGGAATTTGTAATACATCTGAGCCTTACAAGATCAGCAAAAACATATTTGGAACCAAGGTGATTCTGAACTTCAACGACATGGGTATATACACAAATAGCTGCCCAGCATAAAGGGGAAGGGCTGTCTCCCAGTGAAAATACATTTGCTTTTTATGTAGATAGTCCTGATTTCAGTTCCTGGCATTCCAGATACTGCTGGGAAGGGCTCCTGCCTGAAACCCTGAAGGGCTGCTGCCAGTCAGCTGGGCTAGTTGGACCAATGGACTGACTTAATATAGCCCAATGCTGGGCTAGTTGGACCCATGGACTGACTTAATATAAGGAATCTCTGTATGTTCATAAAAGCCATCACTTTGAGGGTTTGTTATTATTGTTATTATTATTTCTAATTCATGTGGGGTGAGTAGTCATTTTAATTTAATATTTTAGGGTCCTCGTTCCAATCTCTCAGTTTCAGGGTTTCTCCAACAGTCATTTGCATAAAATGGCTTTCAGCCTTATCTGTTATGCAGATCTTAAAGAAAGCACAGAGAAATGACGATCAGGGTGTTTTTTCTGTCAGGTATCCAATTTATGAGCATAAAGAGGAAAAGCGTGGTGTCAGTATGATAAACAGTCCTTAAAATCACTATGGCTAAGCAAGTGTAACCCATTTTGACCCGACATCCCCTCAATTGGATCTGTGTAAAGCCATTAGCAAAGGCAGCACCTGTCACCAGGTCTTGAGAGAAAAGCTGAGATCCTCTCCTGTGGGGACCTGGGGGTCAGGTGGCAGTGGAAGAGGTTGCTTGTGTGCCTTTAGGGAGCCATGACAGTGATATGCTATCCATCTTGCTGCATGATCTAATTAGGCCTAATTCAATTTAAGGAAGTGGCAGGAGGGCAGGGGCAAAACTAGAAAAAAGGCAGGAGGGAGGTATAAACAGACAAAGAGTGATTGGCGGGCAATTATGGCTTGGACAGAATGAAGGCTGAGATTAGGAGGGTAAGTGGCTGTAAAAATTAAGTGCAAAATTGAATTGGGTAGAGGCCCAACAGGGACAGCTTCTCTGCCCTCCCTTAAATTACAAGCGTGAAATGTCTCACACATACATGAAATGGTAGAAACCATTTCTTCTCACAAGTGAAACAGAGCAAACTTTCTATGAGGCCTTGTTTAAAAAATGGTAGATTACCATGCACCACATCAAATTTCTTCAGAGCCTGGGTTTTGATCTGTTTGGTTTGTTTGTTTATTCAGGAGGAGTGTCTAGCGCTTCCCGGAAATTTGTAGAAACCTAAAAGTATTGTGTTTTTTTAAATGGATAGTTAACTTGTAGGAGTTTGGACCTGTAACACCAAAAATCAGGTGAAGTTATGTCAAGGTCACATTTAGGTCTCCCATCTTGATTCAAAATGGCAGCCGACATCCAACCTCCACCCCCACCTTGGGAACTACCATGCTGAGTTTGGCAATGATATATCGAGATGTGTCTGAATCTGCAGAGGACAAACGGACAAACTACCTTTGAAAATATATAGTAGATTTCCAATTCTTAATTGCTTCCCTGCCTGTCTTTTTATGTGCATCCAACCCATGGGTAGGCCCTGGTTGTCTACTTGTTCATGCAGTGCATAGTTGAACTATAGATCTCACTCCCACAGGAAGCAGTGATGGCCATCATCTTGTGTGGCTTTAAAAAGAGGATTAGACAAATTCATGAAGGATAAGGCTATCAATGGCTACTAGCCATGATGGCTATGCTTTAGCTTCACTGTTATGTTCTGTATTCGGAAGCATTCAGAACCACAGAAGAAGGGAGTAGTCTTGCACTCAGGTGCTGCTTATGAATCTCCTGTTTGCAGCATTTGGTTGCCCACACTGAGAACAGCAAGCTGGACTAGATGGGCCATTGGCCTGAACCAGCAGGACTCTTCTTATATTAGGTTCCTTAATGCTGGGTACAACATTCAGGTAAGTAGCCGTGTTGGTCTGACACAGTCAAAATAAATAAAAAATTGTCCAGTAGCACCTTAGAGACCAACTAAGTTTGTTCTGGGTATAAGCTTTCGTGTGCTTGCACACTTCTTCAGATACACTGAAACAGAAGTCGCCACACCCTTATATATAGTGGGAGGGTGGGGCGGGGTTCTTCTGCTTGCTTTCTTCTGACACCGTTGACTCTTAGTCTCCTTTTCCTCTGCCGTGCCAGTCACAATAAACACCAGGCAGCACCACCCTCCACGCACTCCTACCTCTCTCCTCTTCCATCCAGGCAAGGAAGAGGCATTGTCACGGTTCAAGGACACATTCTAAGCAGCCAAAGGGCTCAAGGAGGGTGCAGAGCAAAGCTGATGAATGGAGTGGGCTGGGAAGAGAGGTCTGGAGGGCTGGGCAAGAGGTCCCCCCAATGAAATGGTAGATATACACACATCTTTTACTAGACTTAAAAAAAATAAAAATATTGAGAGCTTCTGCTACTGACAGTGCAATCCTATGCATGTCTACGCATAGATTGCCAACTGAATTTATTATTTGGGCAGTCATTATAACAATTTATTTTGCAGTAGAATGTATTGACTTATGAGTCTGTGGCCACTGTGGTGGAACCAGCCACGCTGCCCTAAATCTACCTCTGCTTGCAGCTGCCCACCTCCCCCATTTGTAACTATTCAATAGCCAATCCAGCTCAAGGGGTCCAGGGTTTGTTTGTTTAGGAAAGGCTGCCCCACTGCATATTTCAAGGCAGTAGGCACCAACGCCTCACACAAATCAAGCATTAGCCACTCTCTGGACCCAACCAACCCCCCCACTTTACTGGACAGCTATAAGAGAGAGCAATCCAGGCTGCTTTGAACCACCTGGTTTCATAACTTTAATATAATTGTCTGTCTCACAATGAAACTGTGATCATTGCCCAAGAGCAAATCAGCTTACAAAAATGACCTTTCATTCTCTGCCAGAGATTGATGTAATGGGAAATTATAGCAGCCACGTAGATGCTGCTGTTATCTAATTAACTTGTGATGGATGCTCATTGTGGGAGTTATTTAAACTTACTTCATGGAGGGACAGGTTCTGAGGTTCACAGCAGATGAAAAGCAAGAATTCTGGAGAACCTTTTCAGTGATGCGGAGAAGAAAAGGGTATATGGTGGCTTACTGATAACATCAGGTTGCAGTGACCCAGGCTTTAGCTGTTTTCACAATACTTACGGTATTAATTCACCAGAGCTTTAGGGTGGGGTGTAAGAGTTAAAAACGACAACAAAAGCCTTTCCCAAAAAAGGTCAACTGATGCAGTAAAAAGGTGTGGGGAACCTTTTCTCCTGTTTGGGGTGGGAGGTTGCATTTCTTCAGAGGCAATCTGCAAGGAGTTATGAAATGCATCACGAAGAGGTGATCAAAGAAAGGATGCATAGACAAGAAAACTTTAATGCAAACTGCGCAGTGGGGAGTTTCTTGTAGCACAGAACAGAAATGAAAAGCACAATGCTGGAGAACAGACTTGAGCAGTTCCTGGTATGACCAGGCAGGAGGGTCTACATAGTACAGGTTTCATGCAAATGATGGGCAGGGTTAAAGCCAACAACGGGGGGGGGGGACTGCCCCCCCTACTCTCTCTGCCCCCCCTCCTTCTCTCTTGCTCTTTCTTTTTTCATATTTATTGATCTATTAATAACAAAAAAGAAACAGAGCAGGACATAAATATTTTTATGCTGGTTTTAATGCATGTACGAGTTTGGTTTTCTGCTTTAAAATATTTTAAGTAACTTTAAGTTGCCATGGCAAAAAAAAATGTGACCAATAAATTTAATTAACAATAATAGAATTAGATATGTTAGGTAAGAAACAATTTCTACAAAAGAAAACAAAAATATTATGAATGCTAAATTTCTTTGTATGGTATAGGCAGCGAATTTTGCACCTTTGAGTTTGAAGCGTAATAAATAAAGTCCCCATGCAGATGTGTTATGCATGTGAAACAGACTAACTAGTTAACTTTTATCAGAAAGAAGTGGACCAAAATAAACTAAGAAGAAGCAAGGCAGGTGGCATTAATAGAATCATGGAATTGTAGAGTTCGAAGGGACCCATTCTCATGCTTTGCTAAAGACTAAACTCCCTGTTTTATTTTGAAAAACCCCAAAGGATGCTGAAGCAAAATGTCACAGAATAGCAAGCAAACATCTGAGTCCACCAGAACTCTTCATCACACTGGATGTTAAGTCAAGTGTAAGAGGAGGTGAGAGGGAAAAAGCCTGGTGTGGTGTTGTAGCCATAATTCCAAGCACTGGTGAAAAACTCACTTTTGCTCCATAGTCTTTGAAGGGGAGTAGCCAGTGGTAGTTGGTTCCCATTGGGACTGGATGGGTGGAGGGCAGGGAGACCAATGGTAGGTGGAGCAACAGGCAGAGACATCCTCCTGGATTGGTTGTAAGAAAGAAGACAAGTGGGAGCTGGTTAAGGGCCGTCTGAGGTTGCCCAAATGGGCCAACCTCCACTGGGCACAGCTATAGGGGTGTGGCTGTAGCGGTTGCCAGGAAGAGGTCCTGCAGTTCAGGATTTGCCACTGCACTACTGCTCTGTTCACAAACACAGCAGGATTGTAGATCAGGCCCACCACCTACTCACATCTCCTGATCCTAAGACCTCTAAATATCACCCAAATTCCTTGTGGTATTTGTCCCACCTCTCCTTTGCTCAGCTTGCCCACTTAGGCTAGTAAGTCCAGTGACATGTAAAAACATCACCTTTTGCTGTGATTTCAGCATTGCAAGGGGTCGGACCTGATTCCCCATTGGATCCCTTCCAACTCTACAATTCTTTGATTCTAAATGACAACAGTCCCCCCAATAGATTAGTGTAAGCTGCTCCATTCCCCACCTCCAAGTTATAGATATTCAGTTACAGAGGCACAGAGACAGGGACAGGGGGGACGACAACCAAATCACATTGTTGTGTTAGTCACATTTAAAAAGGCACACTTAACTTGTCCGCTTTTATTTTGGAGACAAAGCAATCCGGGCCCCAATTTGGAATGTGTTCCTGGTTGGAATCAGCCCACATCAATTTTCTGCTAAAAATTACCCCTTAGTTGTTTGCTATTGCCACAGAACATGGGGTGGGGTGTGGGGTGGGGGAGCTGTCCAACAGGAAGTTATTTTCAGTAAAAACGTGGCATGGTTGTACCAATTGGGAGGAAGTACCAGAATGAGGCCTTGCAGCTGTTTCTTCTCAAAAATGAAAGTGGCCAATTGAGCATGGTTATTTTAACATGTGTTTAACATCACATGTAGTTTGGTCCACAGACAATAACAGAACAGAACACACACCCTGCAACATTTGCATGTTTGTAGCAGCCATAATTATGTCAGCTCTCTTGATTTCAAGTTCTCTAGCATACACTCCAGCAGCAATACAATATATAGTTCCTTGCAATTTCTCTAAGGAGCACTTTTAGTGAATTCCTACTGAATTTCTGAGTAAGTATACATTGCAAAGTCATTTGAGGAAAGTCTCCCTATATGTGATGGGCAGAATTAATGCACTGAAGTTTTTTAACCTGTTTGTGGTGATACCTGCAGCACTAGCCATAATGGTGATAACTCTTCCAGGAGATGCCCTTCATAAACCTTTACATCAAACCACAGAGGTGCAAAATTGAAATTGCCATAGCAACACTATCTGCCAGCATCTGATACTCCTTTCTGTTGAAAGCTGTTTGTTCCTTGCTGCCTCTAGAGGATGACAGTAAAAAAACCCAAAACCCTCAATGGCTTTCATGAGGAATTAAAATGCACAGCATTCTCTGGGTTTATTTTTAATCTCTTTATTTTTAGTGCACATCTAGGGCAACAGTCTCTTTTGTGCTTCAGATTTAAATAATAATAATGGAGGCATGCGCATGCATGCACACACGCGCACACACATTTGCAGGATGGGCATAGGATGTGCAAACTATTCTGGATGACATTTTTGGTATGAGAATGGAAATATTTGGGGGCAAGCTTAAATTCTTTGGTGGTAATGAAGATCCTATCTAGACATGGTCAGAGGCACCCCTGAGGCTATTGGAGAATATCCTCCGAAGGGTAAGAATGAAAATGTGACCTAAAGTTGGATGGGTCTTTGCACAATATGCAGAATTCATTAATCTCCTAAACCTTGGAGAATGTATTCCCAATTACCCAAGACTTACATTCCAACTTGGTTGACTTTTTTGACAGGAAATGTGTTGGTTGTGGCTAACACCAAAATTCGTCGTCGTCCCCCTTCAGGCCTATTACATTTAGCAGTCAATGCCCAATGCAAGACATGTTGGTTGCTAGGCAGTCAGATAGCCTTGCGAGTGGGAAAAGTAGAATGATGACTGACATCTTTAGGGGGGTCAGGGGGTAATTGCTCCCCTTTCCCATAATCCACAGATTGGTGACTTTATAAAGTTGGTTGTAGCTGCAGAGCCAGTAATTATGGGCTGAAAGCAGGTGAGCAAGTTGGGGAAATGCACTGAAAAATTATGGGATGAATGAGTGATTAACAGGAAGACATGCACACACACCTTGCAAGCAAATCAGGATGGCTGCTCATTGTCGTATAACTACTCTGCAAACAATCCAATAAAATGCTCTGGATAAAGACAGGATATGGTCTGACATTCTGTGTACGCAAATCAGGATGAATGCTTAATAAGCAGGTTGTCTGAAGAAGCCTTAAAACTCAGGAATCATCCAATGAAGCAAAACAGTGGGAAATTCAGGACAGACAAAAGGAAGTATTCCCCCCCCCCCCACAGCACATGGTTAATTTGTGGTATCTACTGTGAAATCAGGCATATGCTTTGTATTCAAAAGATCCCAAGTCAAATCTCTGGCAATGACAATACTTTATTTTTAAAAACTGAAATTAGTCCGACTTATGAACCCCAAAGGTAAATACGTTAAGGGGAAGCTTTCATTTCACAAAATTCCAATTTCTGCTTGGTGTTAGGGCGACCCCTAGTGGCAACGTTACATTTCTGTCCCTGTCTCTGCTTCTTAGCTATTGTTAAATAAGGGGCAAATAAAATCGAAAAGCAAAAACATATTGGTCCATAATCGGGGAACAGGCGGGACACTTCAGAATAAACAACTGAACAATAAATTTATTCGGATCAACCAAAATATCACAAAGAGTGCACAATTTTTAGTTCTCAGGTACGCTGCAACAGGCTATATGTTACACAAAACAGGGCTGGATGAGGGGGAAAGTATTTATTGATTTATTAAGGTATCTGTATACCACCCTTCACTGCAGCAGTCATATAATCAGAGAATTGTAGATTTGTAGAGGGGACTCCAAGGGTCATCTAGTTCAACCCCCTTCAATGCAGGAGTCTCAACTGATTTGTTGATAGTGTTTTATAGACTCCAATCTGCTCTACTTGCATCTTGTGATGCTCAGGTACAGTGACAGCTTTCCCATCTATCAATGGTATCTGGGCAGTTTGCTCCACAGATCTTTGTCATACACATGTACGCACATAGCTGCCAACATTTCCCCTTTTTTGCGAGGAATCCTATTCAGAATAAGGAAATTTCCCTTTTTTAAAAAGGGAAACGTTGACTGCTATGTGTACGGAAACCATTGCACACAGAAGGGAGGCCCACCTCACAACCAGCACCAGTGCCCAGGATCATGCTCTTGGCTGTTCCGTTGTGGGGTGTGAACCTCCTTGCTCTAGGCAGGCTTCTGTGCTCTCTGGTGGTGTCTTCAGGATACTTCTTCTTGTTGTTTTTACAGATATATGCAACATGAGCATAGGATAGAGTGGCTCACAGCATTAACACTGCAAAAGTTCTTTCTTCCCCATTAGGTTTCGCTGGAAGCCCCAAGCTCACTGTCTTTTGTCCAGCACAGAGCAATCATGTGTCTCCACCTCCCAGCGTCAGCCAAAACTCTTTCTCATACACTTACACTTCTAGGCCTTTCGGTCCCCAAAAGGCATTCAGTTTGAGGCGGCAAATGTCCGCCCTCACCCTTTTGTCTCTATGGCAACAAAGCTCACTTTTTAAGATGTGGATGACAGGTACTTAACTGAGTGGTGAAGACACCTTGACAAAGAAACTGATCTAACAGGTTGCTGCTTACAGATTCTACTGCCACTGATACAGGATTGCAGGTTTGGAAGGGGCAATAGGTATCATCAAGACACATCTGCCCAGACTCACAACAGGCAGTTAAACCCTTAGCCGTGCATGCTTTGGGTTGCCATATGTCCAGAATTTCCCAGACATAGCCGGAATACTGCAGTCAGAGGGAGTGTCTGGGCAGAAATTGCTAAAAATGTCCAGGAAAATCCGGACGTATGTCAACCCTTGTTGGCAGTGTCGCTTTTGGCGATTTCCCTTTAAAATGGCTCAAAAACTTCATTTTTTGTGGTTTTGCCGAAAAAGTGCAACAATGTTGGGCAACTTTGTCCTCATTTTCACTTCTTGAAATATAGCAACCCTATGTATGCTTGTGTATCCCAGCGTTTCACAATTGGCGGCCATATGGCCCCCTGGCCCCCACCCCCCGGATATTCCAAGGGGGACACAGGTGAAAATCGTGAGGCTAGGGGACCACAAAGGGAAGTGAGAAGTTAAATAATCCTGATTGGGTGGCTATCTGCTAGGCTAATCACGAGTGGATAAGGGGGCAGCCCACCAGGGCCTAATGCTCCTTTTTGCCATGTGTGTTTTCTTGGAGCAGTCCTGGTTTGTTTCCGGTGGGAGAGGGTGTTCTCTGAGGCCTCTATTTTGACCAGTAGAGCCCACAATCCAGAACTCCCAGGTCAAGTAAGTGCGGTGGTGGGGTGGCAATGGGTAGGGCTGGGCAAGTCAGACTGCTTGTTGTTGCCACCAGTGCTGGGCCCAGTGGCAGCCTGGGACTGACTCTGCAAGGTGCAGGGTGCAGTTCATCCCAGCGCCTAGTGGATCAGGGCCTTTGGATGTTGCCAAGGGGCAGAGCCCGTTGGCAGCATCGATCCAGCTCTGTAAGGCTCAGGCTGAAATCCTCTCCAGGCCTAGCGAAGAAGGGTCGTCTGGTGCTGCTGACTTGCATCTAGTAAATAACCAAGTGTCTACTCAGAAGAAAGCCGCACTGAGTTCAGTGGGCCTTACTCCCAGGTAAGGGTGTGGGGGGCTGTAGTGTTTTATCTAGGCAGCAAGGTTTCCTCAGGATGACAAGATCTTTTTGCACCTGGTCAGTGAGGACCACTTGCTTTTTTAAATTAACCCATACATACAGAACTCACTGTTCACCTTTTGGACTGTATCTGTAGGTTTACCCCTCTACATCAAACAACTGGGGTCAAATAAGTGTTTACTTTATATAATACACGGAAGATGAATCTTCCTTGGTTCTGGACTAAAAGGTTTTTAAGCAGAGGTTGGATGACCGTCTGTCATGGATGCTTTAGCTGAGTTTCCTACATTGCAAGGGGTTGGACTAGATGACCCTTTGGGTCCCTTCCAGCTCTGTGATTCTACGTTCTTCTGCTTCAACAATATTTCAATATGTTCCTATCATTTTATGTAATTGAATTTTGTATAAATTGTATAAATTATAAATAAAACATGTTCCATTTACAAACAAAGCATTTAAATAGCTACCTTTCTACCAGTAGGAGGGGGGCTATGGGTGTAGCCAGGATTTTTTGGGGGGCAGGCTTTTGTTAGGGGGGGGGGTCAGAACCTCAGATTTGTATTGATTTTTACTTATTTTGGAGGGCAGCTGTCCCCTGTCCCCCCTTGGCTATGCTGGGGGGGGGCACAGGAAGGAAACAAGGTTGGAAGAAGGTTGGGAAACACTGGTGTATCATACCTCTTCCTCTGCAGATCATATTTAGTGGGATTTTCTCTAAGAAAAGCTTATTTATTTGGCACACAGAGAATTGGCGAAAAGTGCCTCAGGAGATTAGATCATTCTAACAGCACTTTGTCCTTGTTCTATGACACCTCTGAGCAGCAACACCAGCCGCTCCCTCTGGCCCCTCCTGGTACCAGAATATTTCAAACCCAGAGTTCTCATCCAGGCAATACATTGTGCCCTCATTGTGCCAGAGTTCAGCTGTGGTCAAGAAAGCAGAACCCAATGACGACACTGTGAACTTTCTCCTGCCCATTGTTGTCTGAGTGGATGAGTCAGAAAGCAACGAGCCTCCCCCCCCCCCACTAGCTGAGCACAGCCAATTAGTTTGCATCCTGTAACAAAGATATTTTTAGGGGAGGGGGAATCATAGGGAAAGGTCAATTGTTCAGCCTCTTTGTGAAATTGTTGGGCCTGGTCCAAATGCCTCAGCTACACTCTTCAACTCTGTCTTCTGTTTGTGCTTTGGCACATAGGAAGTTACTGGATCAGACCATTTGTCCATTAAGCTCAGTACAAGCAGTGGTTCTCAGATGGAGGACATTCCCAGCACTGCTTAGAGATGACCTTATGGATCAAATTTGGTACCTTCTGCATGCAGAGCATATGCTTCTCCGATGAGCTTCAACTCCTCCCTGATCAAACCTCACCTTATACAGTGGTACCTCAGGTTACATACGCTTCAGGTTACATACTGTCAGAGCTGCCTCTAGGTCCCAGCTCACAGAGGACCAACGCTAGGCTGTCTTAACGTACAAAAGTCTTTATTGAAGTTCAGTTTCCATTTCAAAGCCACAGCGTGCAGCCCTACGTCTTAAACCCTAGATCGGCGAAGTCCCGTCTGAGTCTCCGCCCCTCTGACACCAGTTTAAGATCCTAGCCCTGCTCCACCTTTTCCGCTGCTCTCTCCTCCTCTGGGTCCTCCTGCCCGCTGGGGCATTGCCCTTTCTGGACTCTTCCGACGCTGAGTTGCTTAGCTCCTCCCCCTGCCTCCGGCGGGCTTTAGGACCCGGTTCCCAATCCTCATTCTCTGCTGTCCCGCGCTCCTGTACATTTGAACTTGCCTCTCACGCCAACCCAGTGACCTTTCTCCTAACCGTTACACTACTTCTGTCACTGCTTCCCTCTTCCGGGATACTGGCCGGATCTGACCTCCCCTCCGTTGTCCGACTCTCCGATGGAGGCGTGGTCAGCTCTGCCTCGTCTTCTCTCCCTGGTGGGGAATGCACTGGCCCCGATACTTGGGGCTCTTCCCCCCCACTCTGCTCTGGTGGGGAAGCTGGTCCTGATTTCCAACTACTGCTCTGGGAGTCCCTGCTGCCCCCTTGCTCCTGGGGCGTTCCCCCTGGGAACCCCCTACCCCTGGCCACTGGCGCCCCCTTCTGTGAATCTTCTGATTCGCTGGAGAGGCTCATGGAATCCCTCGGGCCACTGTCATCTCCTACGCTCCCCTCGGATTCCTCCCCCTCGCTCTCCATTTCCTCCCCCTCCTGTGCCTCTGCTCCTGAGCCCCTGACACATACGCTTCAGGTTACAGACTCCGATAACCCAGAAATAGTGCTTCAGGTTAAGAACTTTGCTTCAGGATGAGAACAGAAGTCGTGCTCTGGCAGCGCGGCGGCAGCAGGAGGCCCCATTAGCTAAAGTGGTCTTCAGGTTAAGAACTGTTTCAGGTTAAGAACAGACCTCTGGAACGAATTAAGTACTTAACGTGAGGTATCACTGTATTTCCTGCAGCCCATTGCCATCCTCCACCTCTGTGCTCCACTTCTCCTCTAACACTGGCACACTTGGGACCCCAGGCTTTTCAGGAGTGGATTTCAAAGCAGCAATTTCCTTGTGAAATACAGCCACCAGCTGTTCTTGAACAGCCATGTTTTGTAGAGATTCCACCATTCTTCGCCACACTAGAGATGAAAACAGGAACTCTTGGGTGCTTTTAACAACAGCCAACATCTGCCCTTGCCCCATCACTGCTTCAGTTCTACCCCTACCACACAGTACCTGTTATCTGCGTTTACCAGGGACTCTTCTAGTGTGGTCACAAAGACAGAAGTGTATGACATGACTGTAGGGTGCAGTCAACAGGGTACCGTCAACAGGGTGCCCTCCCTTTCAGATGGTGTTGGACTCCTACTCCCATCAGCCCCGGTGAGCATGACCAATGGTCAGGGATGATGGGAGATATAGTCCTGCAACATGTCACATTGCACCATAGTGGGGAAGACTGCCCAGGTAACAGGTGTGCCACTCAGTCTGCTATCTGAGCACCAATGGTCAACTGGAAACTTCACAGCCTATTATCCCCCTTCTTATGCAATAATGGAATACTGAATGGTATAGTTTTTGTAAAATATGCAGGTATTTATGATATATAAAATGAACTATGAAAAGAGAAGAGGGGAAGTCACTTAAAACAACTATTTTAAATTGTAAAACAGAAAATTTAATAATATATATACTTATATATAAAAAATTATATATGTGTGTGTACAAAATATGTCTCCTATGTTACTTCTGCTAGACAGCCTTGCTACCGGGGGTGTAATCTAGGGGTTGGCCATGATGGCCCCCAGCCAAGGGACCAACAGGCCCAGAGGCACACAAAAAATTGTGCCTTTCCAGTCTGGAAATTGTGCCTTTCCAGTCTGTGTAGGGTTGCCTTTGAAAATTGCCCAGAAACTGCAGCTAGTGCAGAATGCAGCCACAAGAAAACCGACTGATAATGCAATGATACATCATTTAACAACTATCTTGCGAGATCGGCTCTGATGTCCAGAATGTTATCAAGCCACATAAAACCCTTGCATCTTCGTAGCTAGGCATCTGACAGAGTTTCTTTCCTCATAATAACCACCCCATGCTGTTAGAGTGGCATGCTGTCCTCCCAACATGCATTGTTCGCTGTGCAGGATGTCAGAGGGGTTGGTGGAAGTTGTCATTCAAAACATCTAGATGGCACCAGGTTGGTAGAGGCTGCTATGTGGCTGATAAACAATATAAACTAAAATTAAAAATCTAAAAAAATTATCTGAGTGCTGTTGAAAGCGCTCATGTAAAAATATCCCCATGGGCACTGAAACACCAAGTAGTGTCTGACCCTTGCCATTCTACCCAGGGTGCTACTTGATTAGCCTGCTTATTGAGCATTCGTTCTGATCTGTTTATTGGGAGATTAGAGGACATTGGATATTTAATGATGATTCATTCTGGTTTGCGGAAAGGTTAGATGATGCTATCAAAACAAGTATTATCCCACATTTTGTGGTGTTTCCTCATCATTTTCCTTATCACAAAAGCCTGATCTTTTGAAGGAAGCAGGGTAATTATTGCCAAGACCTCCCCATCAACTATAATTGTGCAACCTGAAGTTGTTGCTATATGACTGAATTCCACCTCAAGAGAACGACCGTCTGGAAGTGTCCATACTGCAGCTGGTGCAGTTTACTTTAAATGGTTATGTGCGATGAAGATGTTAGGTTACTGGACAATCAGATGTTTCTATCATAATAATTGTATCGGGCTTAGTTATGTTATTTTGCTTTTGTGTTTGAACAGCAAAGACTCACTGCCAACATTAGCAGGTGAGCCTAATTCTTAGGACCCTGCATCAAACTTCACCTGCTGATTCCTGCAAATGAAGCTGCTGTTAAAGGCATAGGAGCAGCCCAGGGTGCATTTTCTGGTCAATTGACAACCATTACACATAACTTCTATCGTAATCTAATTTAGGTTGGAGATTAATTAGGCTGTTGCCTACACGAATTCTGCCCGCACACAAACAAAAACCAATGAACACACCTGAAATTAACTATCTTCTATACCTGACCCTCGGAGGATAGAAATAATATAGCCACATATCTGATAAGGTGACTATTGCTGCAAGAGGACTCTAGTGCCTCCAGAGGCTGACAAAACAAGTAACAGAAACACAGGATGCTTTTTTCTTTCTTTTACAAGAAAAACAATGCCTTGACATATGCCCTTTGCAGATGAGCGCAGGGCCACTCACTTAGGGCCACTCCAGGGTGATGGTTATTTTGTGGGTTTCTTCTGACGTTAATAATGCATTAGTGGTGGATTTATACTAGGCTATCAGCACCTCATTCCGCTTTATTAATTTTTCTACGATGCTTCCCTACTGTTACCACATTACTGCTACCTAGAGGGCACTCTTGTACTGCAGCACAACAAAAATAGGACCCCTCAACACTCCCCCCCCCCCCCCGAACATTTGTGCTATAAAAAGTTACAGGATGCCAGTGGAAAGCTACGGGATATGTCTACCCTGAAACTTTTGCAGCTGCAAACAGTATTGAAAAGCAGGATTGTGTATAACCTCCTGGTGTCATAGCTGTCAACTTTTCCCTTTTCTTGCGAGGAATCCTATTCAGAATAAGGGAATTTCCCTTAAGAAAAGGGAAACGTTGACAGCTGTGCCTTGTGTCCATCATGAATGCACAATAAAAATGACATCTGCAGAGACCCTTTACTCCTTAGGAAGAATTCTGTAGAATTCTGTAGAATTCTGTAGGATCAGGTGGGCTGCTTTTAACTGGCTGTCCATGGGTTTGCTATCTCTTAAGTGCACATTTCTTCTGTTCTGATATTCATGCTTTTGCAAGAAATTTCTCCATATATAATGCATGTTTTCTTCACTAATGTTTTGCAACACTGTCCTCTGATATACACATTTATACTTTTTTGCTATGAGAATTGCACTGCAAAAGTAAGTCATGAGAAGTTTGAAAGGCAGCTATATTCCATTAGTATATCATTTGAGGGCATGTTTGTATTATAATGTGAACTGAACTGAAATTCTCCCCCATCTCTATCTTTCACAGGCAATCGAGAATTGCTGCATCCTTCTGGAGTGGCCCCATGGGATGAAACAATGAACTTCAAAAGGTGCCTTCTCAGTGAAGGTCCTTCAGGCCCTAGACAAGAGGTGGGAGGAGCCTCAAAGCTGGGGCCCAAATGTGGCCCACAATGCCTTTCTGTCTGGCCCTTGGAACTTTCCCTAGTCCTCACACACACCCCTGTTCCCAGCCTACGCTGCTCACTAGCCCTGCTGCACATTCCAAGTGCCTTGAATGTGTCCCTGACCTCCAATAATGCCTCTTAGTTGTGTGCATGGAAAACAAGAGGGATCTGTAAATGTGTGTAGAACTTAGCCTACTGTAAAAAAGGTAAAAATTGCATTTGTTGCACTGCCCACTTTTATATGTGGGTCCACCCACCCACCACTGGCATGCCATGGTGGGCATGGAAGGTTGCCCCAGAAGGAATGTAGTCCTTGGATTGAAAAGGGTTCCCTTCTTCTGCCCTAGACTGATTTTGCCCATCCATGCTGACTACTGAATCCTTGGCAGGAAGGAGTTAAAAGGGCCAGCTGTTCTGATTAGGATTTGCTTGAGGAACAAGTTTTTTATGAGCTCTGATGCAGCCCTTTGTTCTTCATCCTTTGGTTCTTACTTCTGACTTGTTCCATGACATGCCACTTTGTAAACCACTTTGAGAGTGTGTGGTTTTTTGTGGGGTTTTTTGTTGTTGTTGTTGTGCTTTACAATCAAGCAGTATATAAATTTTATGAAATAAATAAAGGCCTCCTGAGCTGTCCTTTGGATTCAAGCAATAGTGATCAGATCCATGCATCAAAATGTATCATACAGTGGGGTGATTAATGTATGTAAAAGCTGCATTTTGAATCGGGCTATAAATGCAAGGGGCTAGGAAGCATTCAAATATTGAAAAAACAGGCAGGGGAGCCTGAATATGCTTCTTGTCTGGGGCGCCATTTAGTCTGAGGCTTGTCTTTGCCTAGTGACATCAAAGGTGACAGGCCAGCTCACTGGAAGAGAATGGAGCAAAGGGGAGCTGGGTTCTATTTATTTCTGAGAGAAATCTCACATCAAATACCAGAGAAAGTGGCTGTTGAAGGAGGCAGTACTGTCTATTTCTCTTGACTGAAGTGCTTCCTTTGATAATACCTTAGGGAATGGGAGACGCCGAGTCCACACAGAACGGAAAGGGAACAGAGGTTGTTGTCTCCTGGGCACCAGCTTTTTATATATTTCCTCCTGCTTGGACTTCCCCTTGCTCTTCTACTCCTCCCACCCCATATAAAATAAATTAGAAACAGGAGATGGACCCTTTCCCCTCCAGGCCGTGATTTCAAAGCCTGTCATGTAAATCAAATCCTGATATTAAACTGCTAAGGTGAACTGGATGGACCTTGACCGAGTACTGGGGGCATTTGTTTCTGTGTGTGGTGTCAAAATGCTCCCTGGAGGAGCAGGGTTGCTATTGAAATAACATACCCAGTCAAAGATTAGGGATGGAGGAGAAACCCAGTTGTTTGCATTTAAAGGTGAACCCACCTTATTCACATTTTCTGAAACACAGCAAACCTACAATAATTGAACTTCTTCAACTATTGGACCCCAGCATAGCATTACTGAGGCATGCAGTGCCAAGCGTTGGGCCCAGAGGTATTCTGTGGGTAATGTAAGATGGCAGATGCATTGCCTTGCACTTTTCCTCTCAAAGCCAGGCATTCCTGAGAGATACGGTTGCCAGTCTCACCACCAGTCCCCACTGTGGCTGATCTGACCGCTGAAATGCCTGGCAACCCCATTGCCTCGTTTGACAGGAAGGGGATGCAAGGCTTTCCCTGGAAGTTCCTGCTGGAGAAAACCTTGCCCAGGACACACACTCTCTCTCTGGCCTTCATGACCATTATTTTGGGTATATACTTACTGAAATCACTGACTTAATGCTTTGCAAGTGTACCATCTCCCAAAGTGGTCACAAAGTTTTCAGACAACTCAGGATCAATAAAAATCTATGGAATATAGCAGAATGCTTCCTGCTGTGGCCTTACCCCCAATGCATTGGGTTGCCCACTATGGGAACAGACTGCTGAACTACATGTGCCTTTAGCCTGATCTAGTAAGAATTTTCTTATGGAGGAAGCCTGAGCACCAGCTGCCATCATCCTAAACTCCTTGTTCTTACCCTAACCTTCTTCCAGGGCTGGCTCAAGACATTTTGGCACCTGAGGCGAACCACACAATGGCACTGCCACCACCAGCAAAATGACATGGAGGTGATGGTGTGGAATAAATTTTGCTTTATCTGGATAAAGTACAAAATGAGACTTCTAAGCACAACTCCAATACATACCACTCTGTAGTCCTCACACACTGAAGCGCACAAGCATCAAGTTGCAGTGTTTTGGGCCTTTGTAGTTTTCAAGGTTACATACTTTTAGCATTCCAATTTTGATACCAAGGATAATTGTGTGAGCTCTGGGTTGCTCCCACCTTGTCTGCCCAATGCACATGGTAACACACTCAGGTATCAGGTTCAAATCCCAGCTTCCCCATAAAGTTCACATGGTCACCTTGAGTCAATTACAGACTCACAGCCTAACCTACCTTACAGGATTGTTGTGAGCAAAAAATGGGGGAGGGTTATCAGTCAGCAGCATCTGCTGAGGTCAACTGGTGAAGGAAGTGTGTGTGTGTGTGTGTGTGTGTGTGTGTGTGAAGATAATAGAATTATAAATTGTAGAGCTGGAAGGGACAAAGGAATCTTCAGCAGCGAGATGGCCTGGTCATTTCCTGAAGTCTTGCAGGCCTCATGTGCAGACTACTGAAATCCAGACCTCTATTACACATGGAGTTCACATGGTAGACTAAGTGTTTCCAGTTTATTTGTATAGAAACACAAAGATGGCTTGTTTAAGGCAGCCACACAACCATCTGGACTTGGAGTGATCAGCAAAGATGTCCTTCCTGGTCAGTTACATAGTGCAAAAAAGGGAGACAAAAAACAAACGGACTTGATTTCCTCCCTTCCTTCCTTCCAAGGTGAGGGGGCATGACCTAGTTAAGTCTGGGAAAACAGCTTACTCTATGGCCTTAACCCCTTCATGCACTTACTAGAGCTAAGCATGCTGGTTACAGTATACCGGTATGTGGCTGATTTGTCCCACAGGTCTGTTGTACCTGTTGCATGCAGAGCAGATGCTCTTCCAATGAGCTACAACCTTTCCCATAGACATTGGAGGCATGAGTTTTCTGCTGTACATAGAAGGAGGCTGGGATGGTTTCCCTTTAGAAATGTTGTTTAATGAAGTAAGAACAGCAGGTGCCTCAACGTTTTGAAGAAACCCCAAGACTCTGGAGGATCAGTGATAATGGTCCAGGTAGGTGAGTTGCCGTAAGGAAAACACTGGGGTCTAATTTGATCAGTAGAATGTTGGATATGTGGTGGGCGGGGCTTGTGTGTTTTTCTCCGGAATCAGCCCCTCCCTTCAGTCTGTGTTCCGTTAAGAATGTCAGTTAAGAGGGACCAACTGCCTCTTCTTGCTTTTTGCCTCAGACTTACCTCATGTTGTTGTATTTAGTTTCTCTCATTCAGGGCTAGATTTAGGTTTGATGAGGCCCTAAGCTACTGAAGGTAATGGGGCCCTTTATATGTCCAGCTGTCCTTTGTCAACAACAAATTGTCGATGTTTTTTGTGTTGAATATATGCTATATGGTAATTTATGGACCTAATAGGTATCTAAAGCCATTTGCAGATAATAAACAGGAACCTACAAAACACAAAACACTGTTGCTGTATGTAAGTTTTATTTTATTTGTTTTTTATCTTGTATTTTGGAAATGTACATCCAGGTTTTTTCCCCTTTAATTTTTGGGGGGGACCCCAAGAGAGTGGAGCCCTAAGCTATAGCTTGTTTAGCTTATACGTAAATCCAGCACTGAGAGTCTCATTATGTTATTTTGTTACAGTTTTCTTTATTATTAAAGCTTAGTTTAGATATATGTGAGCCACTTATTTTTCTCAAAGGAAGAGAAACTCTGCTGAAGAATGGTGGAATATCCTAAACTTGGGTGGGTGAGGGGATATTCCCAGTTTGCCAGGAGGACTGATTTTGCTAATCACCCCCACCCAGCTCCAGTTGCCAAGGTAACAGTGCCATCCTTGTGACATCTCTTGCTGCTGGCTTAAAAATCATCAAGCAATGTGGGCATGAGACATGTTAGAGAAAGGGGAGGAACTAAAGAGTGAGGCTAGGAGAATTAGAAGAGAAGTGTTATTTGTTTTAGTTACTTAGATTTTTAGGGGTGGGGCAGAGTACTCTGGGAAACCAACCTAGGTATACAAATCTCAAACAAAAATTGGAAAGCGCTATGGACCAAGAAACCATTGAAATCATTCTCGTCCA
The DNA here is from genome assembly GCF_964252035.2 of Podarcis erhardii. Classification (NCBI taxonomy): domain Eukaryota; kingdom Metazoa; phylum Chordata; class Lepidosauria; order Squamata; family Lacertidae; genus Podarcis; species Podarcis erhardii. Next base: position 27,617,737 of record NC_138504.1, read on the forward strand.
AGATTTGGAATTCCACCCTGAAGCTACTACATAGGTAGTCCAACACACCAGCACAGCTCTCTAGAATTTTCAAGTTAATCAAGCCTGCTGGAGGGGATGTAACACTCTAGTTACCTATGTCCACATGTGGTGGCATTGGGGAGGTTGTAAAAATATTTTTGGTTGTGGGGGGTGGTTAATGTAAATAATGTGTGGAATGATAATAGATATGACACCTGAACTAGCATTGTTGGGCATAAGAGCTATCCACCACTGAACAATGATTTGCTCTCCTTTGTGTTAATGGTAGCGAGCATGGAAGTTGCCAAGTGTCGGAAACATGAGGAAGGTTTAAATATTGTATCCAAATAATATGGTGAGTAGCATTGGCTGAGAAACTGATAAGCAGATTCAAAGCTGCCAGAGGAAATTCTAGTCCCTTTTCATTTTATAATACTTGGCAATCATCAATGGTTTTTGTAAAGAAACCAGAACATGACAGAAATAAATCCTCCTTCAGTGCACACAAGAATATGGCCAGACCTTTTGAAATAATTTTTGAAATGTTTATTATAAGATATTGTACACACTGATCAGTATGAGTTTCGTAATTTGTTGTTATATGTGTTCCATGTAATTGGCAGTTATAGTGATAGTTTTGTTGCATTATGATGGGCAGATGTTGTCTGTACAGTGTACACCATCCTGAAATCCTTTCATGACTGGCAGTATAAAAAATGTTTCAAATAAATAATGCAAGACTGTTATCCTTCTGGACTTTAGGAATGTCTGTCTTTTGTTAATGTCTTTGACAGATGTTCCGGTTTCTAGAGGACTTGTCAATATGCTAAGCCTATAGATAGTCCTTGTTCCCTGCCCTTGAATGTATATTTTACTTACATTGTTCTCTCCGTGAATTATGCTGTACCTGATTTCTTACGGTTTGAGAGTGATGAGAAGCCATTTCCTCGGTCTTCTACTCTTGTGTTCTTTTTATGAGTGATTTGGCCAAATTGTTGATGATGCCTGCCAAAGTGAGCTAGTGTGAAAGAAGCTTTGGAATGCCCCTGAGGATTTGGCAATACAATGGTGTTATCCACCACAGCTGGGAAACCACTGCATATATTTGCCAGCCTGGTGTTGGGATCTGCTCTAGGAAGCTGTCCTCTGATGCTCTATATGTTATGTTATGTTATGTTATGTTATGTTATGTTATGTTATGTTATGTTATGTTATGTTATGTTATGTTATGTTATGTTATGTTATGTTATGTTATGTTCTCTGTGTTGTTCAAGACCTAGAAGCTTGGGTGGTGTCTGAAGAAAATCAACACCCAGGATTTGGGGTTGCTGTTTGCTTTCCAAAGAAGCAAAGAATAGTCTCATGCTTTCTCTTAGATGGGATGTTCCTGGGACTGGGGCATAGACCCATGGCTCAAACTTGCATATGCTAATTTATATGTATTAGACGTCTTTAGCAAATTAAGATGGCAGGTGGATGGGGCCTTTGCAGTGTACCCAGCTCCCCTCGCCATTATCATAAGTAATAGTAAGTAATAATGATATTCTTGCATGCCACCCCAATCTCAGAGTGATGTGAGATTCCAGGGGTTTCAGGCACTTCCCCAGGGTTCATGTTTCCTTTTGGAAAGAGGCACAGCAGAGACTGTGGTGCCTTTATTATATATGGTATATATTTACACATATATACAACCTGAGTCAATGATAGAGGGGTACACAGCATTAACACCCCTAAAGAGTCAATTTTCTGCATAACTGCAGCTTTGGATTCAAACAGAGATCAGACATTGCTCTCAAACATTGCTCATATCCTCTCTCCAGTTTGCTGCTTTATTTCTAGGTCACATCAATGGAAAACTCCAAACTCATAACAATATAATAATAAGTCTAATAAAAAAATTAAAGGGAGGGAGGCTCAGTGCAAAAGACTAAGGTCACAGAACTCTGAGCCACCCCCTAATGATGTCCATGCTCTTAGATGGGGATGGGAGACCTCAGACCAAGAGACCAAATGTGGCCCACCAGACCTTTCTGTCCAGCCCTTGGGACTCCCCCCAGACCACACCCCCTTCTCAGCCATACCCGCTTTCCACAGGTTATGCCCCATACCAGCCTTACTTCACATTCTCCTTGCTCAGAAGTGTCTTTGAATGCTGGCAATGCCTTTTGCTTGTGCAGTTGGAAAATAGAGAATGGTGTGTGAAGACACTAGCATACTGTGCGGAAGTAAAATTTACATTCATTGCTCTGACCACTTTCACTCCAAAGGCCACCTACCACTGGCATGCGGCTTTTAGAAGGCTGTCCAGAAAGGGAATGCAACCTTTGGTTGGAAGCAAAGGTTCCCCACTTCTGTCTTGGATGCTCTATACAGAAAGAAAAAGGAAGCACTACTTAGGGGCAAATGCCTGACTACACCACCCTCTGAAGTGTGGCAAGACTAGTGCATGTCTCTAGCAGTCTCTCACAAGCCTTTAAGAGTGTGCATAGAGCCTCCACATCTCCAGATCTAACTCCAGCATGGCACCTTTTCTCCTGGGGCAGATGAGAGGTGAGGTATGGATGTGAAGCTGATCTGAATTAGGACCATGTTGGGGGCAAATAGTGAAATCTAGTCAGGCCCTAGTCAGGCTCCCTCACTCTTGCTGTTAGGCAAGAAAAATCAAGTGCAGAAATGCTAATTACTGGCTTAACACAAACTGTTGTTTGGCCAAAAATCTGCATTTCTTAAACTTATGATAATGGAGGCTCACTTTCCCCACTCTGAACTAAAACCAGGTGCATTGCTTGGGGCTATTCATGCCTGGATCTGAAAAGTAGGCCTATAACCCAGTGTTGTTTGTTGTTGTTGTTGTTGTTTTAAAAAAACAAAATGATAAATCGTATTAGATTCATTGTGCAGTTCTATACATGCCTACTCAAAAGTTAGACTCGCTGAGTTTATTCAGGTTTATTCCCAGGTAAATGGCCTGTCAGGCCAGGGGGAGGTACATAAGCTGGTGGAGGAGGCACAGTCCCCTGTTGCAGCAACTGCTCCATACAGCGCAGACCTGGGAATAGCTGTCTAGACGCTAGACTGCTGCGTGGGGGTATTCAGAGCTATAGGAACAACTCTTAAGTGTTAGCTTTGACAATAAAGAGTTAACTATTTGCTGTGTGCATTCCTTTGGCTAGGGAGCACCCTTGACACAATTGACCGAAGCTAACTGGAAGGAGGGGACTTGGGTGGCACTGTGGGTTAAACCACAGAGCCTAGGACTTGCCGATCAGAAGGTCGGCGGTTCGAATCCCTGTGACGGGGTGAGCTCCCGTTGCTCGCTCCCTGCTCCTGCCAACCTAGCAGTTCGAAAGCACGCCAAAGTGCAAGTAGATAAATAGGTACCACTTCGGCGGGAATGTAAACAGCGTTTCCGTGCGCTGCTCTGGTTCGCCAGAAGTGGCTTAGTCATGCTGGCCACATGACCCGGAAGCTGTACGCTGGCTCCCTCGGCCAATAAAGCGAGATGAGCACCGCAACCCCAGTGTCGGACACAACTGGACCTAATGGTCAGGGGTCCCTTTACCTTACTAATTGAAAGGAGGCATGGACAAATCAGTAACTCATGACTAGCTGGATGTGCATGTGTTTTGTACACTGAAATAAATATATTTAGGATTTGGGGGTGCCCCCCTGCCCCACAGACACTCATGACAAAAAAGACCTTAAAGACCCTGTAGAGTCACTGTAACATAGGACAGCATCCTACATTCAAAATATTATTTTTTAATCAAGTCACAACATTGAGGTGCTCTGAAATGCACTTGCACATTGCATGCAATTAGGCTACTCACTTATAGGAGCAGGTGCAGCCTTCCAGATCTTGTCGCATGCTTCTCAGGAAGATTTACAACTGGGGTTCATCCTAGCATCATCCCTAAAAGCTATGGGTGCTTTTATTTGTTGTTCAGGTTGATCACAGGTGCCAGTATTAGCCAGGATCCATATGCCTAGAGGAACAGAGACTGGGTGCTTCTGTGATATACTGCAAGCAATTATGAGCATTACTTCTGAACATCTTCCATGAACCTTTTGATTTCTTAGAGGAGACCTCTTTAATGAAAAGTGGGACAGTCGTGCCCAGAAACAATATTGTGCCCCAGAAGCTACATTTCCCCCTTAATCCAGAGGTGCGGGGCAGGAAAACCTTGGAAAGGAATCAGTTACATAACTCTTTGCTAATGAATCATCTGCCTTTTAAGCAGCTACTCAACTCAGTAATATAATTTAAATAAACATGTATGTATGTTGCCTCACAAGAGGTGCATTATTGGAGGAAGAATAAGATAATGAATAATTTAATGAACAAAACTTACCGTTGTTGTTGTTACAAGGCAAGGTCCTTGTTAAAGCTCTTCCTAGTTTTCTTTTAAAGAACAGATGGGGAACTTGTGGCCCTCCAGATTTTATTGGACAACAAACTCCCATAATTCCCAGTCAACATGGTCAGTGGTCCAGCATCAAGTGGAGGGTCACAGGTTTCCCAACCCTATTTTACATTTGTACACCAGAATCAAGTAACTTTAGTTAATAGTTAAATAACTTTAGATAATAATAATTAGGAATTATTCTTTACTTGCAGTCCAACCAATTAAAATGTGGTCCTGTCAATTAAAACTACCACCACACACTAATTACTAGATTGTCATCCATTCATCTACCAATCAAAGCAATTAAAGCTCTAATTTGAACAGAGCCATGCAAAATTGCCATAGAAATGGTCCAGTTATGTTGTCAGAAGCTACAGAGAAAAGATTTGTAGAAATGTAGAGTCGGAAGGGACCCTGAGGGTCATCTAGTCCAATCCCTTGTAATGCAGGAATCTGTTGAATGGTTTTATTTCTGTTGCATTGCCAGATTGAGGTCCCCTCCCTTGATGTTGTCACACCCTCAATAGCTCCTGCCCAGAAGCCATTAACCTAATTTAAAGCAACAGCTTGTGCTAGTACAGACATGCTACTTGTCTTCAGCTGCCTTTGCAACATCCAAGCAGATTCCGGAAAGCTGGAACAATCCCAATGCTGGAGAAGTGGCTCTCTAGAACATGAAATTGTTTCACAATGCCAAGAGTTTCCCAGTAATGAAAAGTTGCAGGAGGGGATGAAAGAGACCCATATGCTACCAAATGATAGCTGTATACAGTGGTACCTCGGGTTACAGACGCTTCAGGTTACAGACTCCGCTAACCCAGAAATAGTACCTCAGGTTAAGAACTTTGCTTCAGGATAAGAACAGAAATCGTGCTCTGGCAGCGCGGCAGCAGCAGGAGGCCCCATTAGCTAAAGTGGTACCTCAGGTTAAGAACAGTTTCAGGTTAAGAACGGACCTCCAGAACGAATTAAGTTCCTAACCCAAGGTACCACTGTATATAGTGATAGAACATGTGCCCTGCTTTGCACAGGAAAGAGACTCCTTCATTTGAAGGCTGTTTTGTCCAGATCCACATTAAAGATTAAAAATAAATAAATAGATGAGAGAGAGAGTAGATTTGCATGTAAACTGTTACTTCTTTACTAAACTTACCTCCTGAGGAGTAATAATACATTCTTATTACAATAGGAACCAAAGAGTCTGTTGGGGGAGGGGATTTAGTTTTGTTTCAAATAGCTTTTTAATTGTTAAATATAATTAATGCCCAAATGAGTCTCTGGAGTGGGGGGGGGGGCATTCAGACATGGGGAATATGCCATAGTCTAAGAGGTGCTAGTGCTTCTTTTCCATTTCCTAGCATCCCTTTCACACTGACTGGCTGTCTTCTTTTGGGGTAGTCTGTGTATTTCCCTCCAGATGCTGTGGACTACAGTTCCTATCATCCCCTGTCACTGGCCATGCTGACTGTGACTAGTGGAAGTTGGAGTCTGCAACATATTGCCTACCTCTTAGAGGGAAGCATCAGCACTGTGAAGAGTTGTTTAGTACAAAAGAAGTTAATTCGTCTTGTGTTATTGCAGCTTTCCCCAACCTGGTGTCCTCCAGATGTTTCAGTCTCCAGTTCCCATCTGGCCAATAGTCAGGAATGATGGAAGTTAGTATCCAAAACTTATTGAGGGCACCAGGTTGAGCAAGACCATGTTAATAAAGAAAGCCAGCATGGAGAGCCAAACAAAGGTTTCCAGATGTTGAACATCAACTCTCAAAATTCCAAGCCAGCATGGTCCCGTGGTGAGAAATGCTGGTATGTATAGTCCAACAACACCTAGAAACCCAAGGTTGGAAGGCTGGGTTATAGTGGTTATTGTGTACACCACCCTGGTCTCTTTAGAGGAAGGACTGGATATAAATGTAATAAATAAGTTTATAGTTAATGCCACATAATACTTCCTGTCTTCATGCAGGTGTGGGGAGAAAATACTTAATATCCTAACATTTCAGCTGTACACATAGGAATCTGAAGATTGATGGGTTTCCCCTTATTTGGGCGATGATGCAATTCAGAAATGATTGTCTTGCATTGATTCTGCACATTCAAATAAGCCCTTGAACTATCTGATGCATATCTGCATAAACATTAACGATGAGCCTGCAGTAGCACTGCCCAGTTTTACTTTCATAGGAAGCTACCTTATACAGAGTCAGATCATTGTCCATCTGCCTCAGCACTGTTGACACTAACTGGCAGCAACTCTCCAGGGTTACAGCTGGGAATCTCTCCCACCTGTACCTGGAAATACCAGGGATTGAACCTGGTGCTTTCTGCATGCAAAGAAAATGTTCTACCACTCACTTATATGCCCTTTCCCTTTTCATACCTCCTGGGCAGAAGGGACAGTTCAGTTTTCTTTTTTCTTCTGTGGCTGATAAATGGAGCATATTCTTGGTTTCTAGTGTGGGATGAAGGAACTGCACACAGCAGCCTCATATTGCTGTTGCCAAATGTCCACATTTCTCTGGTACTACCCACTCTGCCTCCCCTGGCTCAACAGAGCCTGTGGTGTGTGTGTGTGTGTGTGTGTGTGTGTGTGTGTGTGTGTTTGCATAGTTGAGTAGGAAGAATGCACCATCCCATACAACAGCCTATGAAATTGTGCACTAGGCCTTTACTCTATAACATTAGTTCATGTGGTTGTTTGTTTGTTTGTTTTTTACAGAGTTCAAGCACGTGTCCCTGACAAAAAAGATATGTACTGTAGAACTGTGGTCAGAAAATTCCAACTTTACTAAAACAAACATATCAAGTTGCTTCTTTTTTCTCTGAATTTAGTTAGTTTTAAAAAATGCCTAGTACTGTCCCCTCCTCTTCCACTTGCCCTCGACTGGTTAGTTGGCAGCCAGACAATATTTCCTCTTCGAATTAGTAGGAAGCAAAGCTTTAAAAAAAATTAAAATGAGGGAAATAGGGTTGGAAGAGCAGTCTCTGTGAGTGCATTGTGTCATGACTATTTTTATTCTGCTCCCTTATGATAACTTTTCACGGAAGGAAAAGGAACTTAAAGAGCAGAGGGCGTGCCAGAGAGGAACTTTGCAGGAATATGTGTGTGTGTGCGCACACACACACACTGCTTCTGACTCACAATTCCTTCACACTCCCTAAGGGAAGAAGGAGCCGATGTTTTCCTTGCCAGGAACAGCTCTTACTGTGGCTTCCTGCTTGAAGGTTCATAAACAGATGACGTCTAATCTGACAAAAGCCCAGTTCTCTCACTGTAGCGGAAAGCCTGTGTGGAAAGCTGGACCACTTCAGACTTAGAGTGAAGGCTCATGGAGTTTAATGATGCCCCATGAAGAATACAGATATTCCCTGCATTGCACATAATGCTCTAATTCAGCCTTCTCTCTGCCCTACTTGCACAGGTGTTTGGGGTGGAATAGACAAGGATGCAGTCATGTGAGTCCTGCCCCCAACCCTGCAGTCTCACCCTGCAGTCTCAAGTGGTGCAGCCCAGGACAGAGTGAGGACCCCAGTGAGAACTAGATCATAGTGACTCAATCCTCTGATAAGAAAGAGAGCCACTCCTGCCCTGACTCATTTCGCCCACAGGTCACGCCAGCCTTTCCTAGCCATGAGCAGACTACAGTTGAGTTGACTGGGGCTGATGGGGGTTGTATCCTAAATTGTCTGGAGGGCACTGGCTTGGGTTGCACCCTCAACTAATTCCATTTGCTTGGTTTTTAAAAAGAAAGAAAATAAATACCAGAATCTTGCCTTTTAAAACTAACAGGAGCTTCAATTCCAGCTGCCCTCCTAGGACACAAACATATTGCTGGGTGCCCATAAAATAGCTACCAAAACACACAGGCTTGAGCCAATTTGAGACAATAGGTCATGTGATACACCATTAGTTCTTCAGCAGGTTAAAAGTGTGAACAGGAGGGAGAGGTGAAGGGGCTGTCTCCTGATGGAGTGGCACTTCAGTTTCTACTTCAACCTGGCTGCTGGTTTTTCTTTCTTTCTTACAACAGATCACACATTATGGGGGCAATCCTATGGCAGGATCTGATGGGGGGTGGGGTGTATATTCAACAGGCCTCTGTAGAGCTTATCTGACTCCCATAGCGGGAGTCTTTTCCATGAGTCGTGCCTGCCACGCTGCTGCAGTTTAATCTAATCTGATGCTACATGCTAGTAAGCAGTAATGCAGTTCCAGATTCTACTATTGAAGCCTTGCAGTGCATACAGACAGGCATGGGTGTTTCACCCCTGGCCGTTTGACCCATTAAGTCCCTGGTTGGCTGGGAGGCCACTTAAGTTAGATCTACTAGACCAAAATTTTAAAGCAATGTGAACTAAAATAGCTTCTGGGACACCTTTGGAATTAGTTTCAAAGTGAATCTGACCTTGGCCTTGTGTGAAAGGATTTCCCATCACCCTGAGAGTCTTCTAACCTGGGAATGCCAGGCATTCAACCTGGAACCTTCTGTGTATAAGGGATATGCTGTACCACTAGGCTATAATATGACAAACAATTTTGCTGAAGATGGGAGCAGGGAAACGTGACTAAGTCTGGAGTGATTTAACCTTATTACCTGTCGAAACAACTTAGAATTCAGGGATTCTCTATATGTGGCTGCGCATAATGTAAAACTGCAGCAAGGATTCTTGATATTGGGGTTCCCATGATACCTTATTCCCTCAACCAAGTATAAATTAAAACTGAGGCATGATGGAAACACGAAGCACATTTTTATTAACCAACAGTCCATGAGGGATAAATCTTGACTATTTCACTATTAAAGTAACAGAACTTACCTTCTATCAGAAATGCTGTTTCAGGTTTGAACAATAATTTTACCGCTAAGAACTTTGTTTGTTATTCTCCACAACAGAACTGTTTTTTGTTAAAAATATGTCTTCTCTATGGCTGCCCATTTTAACTCTGCCTGTAAAACACCACTAACCCATTTCCATGTCGTTTTCCGTATCCTAAGGCTGTAGGCAATTAAACAGGTTTATCCTGCTTGACAAACCTCTAAGCACACCCAGCTACTTCTTCGTCTTTGGCGATCAGTCATAGCTGAGTAAGATTGTCTTCCATGAACACAGTTTTAACAGTGAGTCCGTAAGTGACTGTGGAAACCAATTCTGGATCTACATGTTCTTCCACAGTGGGGATATAGGTTTCCGAGTGGGAGTTTATCATGGTGAAGGTTTGCCAAATGTGCCTTCCTCTTAGCACGTTTCTCCCTTTCAGAGTCCAGAGTTCAAGTGTCTTCAGATTCGATGACACCTTTGGTAAAGGCTGTTCTCCAATTGGAGTGCTCGCAGGCCAGTAGATGGTGTTTATACTACATTTTTTTTAGATTTACCTTGAGAGAGTCTTTAAACTTCTTTTGTTGACCACCAGCATTACACTTGCCATTTTAAAGTTTGGAATAGAGTAGTTGCTTTGGAAGATGATAATCAGGCATTGGAACAACATGACCAGTCCAATGAAGTTGATGTTGAAGAATCATTGCTTTGCTTCTTCCAGTACACTGGCATTAGCTTGCCTATCTTCCTAAGTGATGTGTAATTTTTTCCAGAGACATTGTTGATGGAATCTTACAAGGAGTTGGAGATGGCATTTATAAGTGTTCATGTTTCACAAGCATACAGTAAGGTGGTAGTACAGTAGCTTTGTAAAAAAGCATTTTGCAAATGTCCCGGTCCTCAGACACTCTGCACTTCATTTGGGAGAAAGCTGCATGCGCAGAGCTCAGGCGATGCTGGATTTCGGCATCAATGTCAGCCGTTGTTGAAAGATAACTACCAGATAGGAGAAGTAATCAACACTTTCCAACATTACACCATTTAGTTGGGTTGTGGCACTGCAGAGCAATTGTTTTATGCTTGTTGGTGCAGCACTTTGGTTTTTTGGATGTTGAATGATAGACCAAGTTTTTTGTAAGCTTCTGCGAAGATATTTAGGATGGTTTGGAGGTCATCTTCTGAGTGTGCGCACACAACGTTGTCATCAGCATGGTAAAGGTAAAGGGGACCCCTGACCATTAGGTCCAATCGTGACCGACTCTGGGGTTGCGGCACTCATCTCGCTTTACTGGCTGAGGGAGCCGGTGTACAGCTTCCGGGTCATGTGGCCAGCATGACTAAGCCGCTTCTGGCGAACCAGAGCAGCGCACGGAAACGCCGTTTACCTTCCCGCCAGAGCGGTACCTATTTATCTACTTGCACTTTGACATGCTTTCGAACTGCTAGGTTGGCAGGAGCAGGGACCGATCAACAGGAGCTCACCCCGTCATGGGGATTCGAACCGCCAACCTTCTGATTGGCAAGTCCTAGGCTCTGTGGTTTAACCCACAGCGCCACCCGCGTCCCTTGTCATCAGCATACTGACGCTCTATGACAGAAGTTATTGTTACCTTACTCTTTGCTTTCAGCCTGCTCAGATTAAAGAGCTTTCCATCTGTTTGATATATGATTTCTACTCTGTTGGGGAGTTTCCCTTCAACAAAGTGTAGGATCATGGCAATGAAAATAATGAATAGAATTTGGGCGATAACACAACCCTGTTTTAACACCTGATTCCACTGTGAAAGGTTCACTTTGAGAGCCATTGTTATCTGCGATTGTTGCTGTCATATTATCATGGAAGAGCCGAATAATGTTCACAAATTCATCTGGGCAGCCAATTTTCAGAAGGACAGTCCATGGGGCATTATGATTTACAGTGTCAAAGGTCAATAAACGCCATATAAAAGGGTTGGTTTTGGTCTTTGCATTTTTCTTGAAGCTGTCAAGCTGTGAAAATCGTGCACTTTCCCCCTAACAGGGGTGCCCAAACTTTTTTCAGTGAGGGGCAGATTTGATGAAGTGAACATGCGTGAGGGCTGACCAAAGTTGTTGAGCTTTTTTATGGATTTTCCCCCACGATATATACTGCCACAAGGGCCGGATTAAATCAACCGGTGGGCCAGATTAGGACCCCAAAACAGACTTTGGACATGCCTGCCCTAGAAGGTCTAAAACCATTTTGGGATTCAGGAAGGGTAGCCTTGGGAATTGTTAGGAGACAGTTTGCTAAGATACCTGTGTCAGGGACTGGGCAGAGGACGAATAGTGGAGACCGCCTCCAGGGAGGACAAAGACAGTATAGATTTGCAACAGGGGTTTGAGGGAGGTCGCAGCTCAGAGGCAGATGAGGGGAAAAGTTGGGAAATCATGGGAGAGCCAGAGCAGCTGACACATTGTCATGAGAAAGCATTCCAGACCCTCCATCTTCCAGAACCCAGCGAGCCTCAGAAGTAGGAGAGCAAAGAGCCCAAAGACAGAGGGCACGTAGCAGCACCCATAGAGGAGATAATGAGAATGTGGAATGAGGAAGTAGGAGAGACGAGGGGTGGAGGTTCACTTGGGACAATGCCATTATCCAAGAGGCTGGATAGCCTCTCTCTATAAAGATTGAAATAAAAAAAAGAATGTAAGAAACTTTTCATTGTCTTTATACTTTCCTGGGCAACCACCCGGGAGCTGCTGACAGCATCCTGATACCTTACAAGAATTTTGCCAGCCCCAGCTAATAAAGAGATGCCTCGATAGTTTCCGCAATCCATTCTATCACCTTTTTAAAAGAGATTGATAATTTTGGCATCCTTAAAGTCAGGTGGGATCTTCTCTCTCTCCCAAATTTTTCTGATGAATTTGAGAAGTTGTTGTTTAAGTTCAATTCCACCCACTTTGAAGACTTCGGCAGATATCCCATCAGGTCAGCTGGCTTTATTATTCTTCATTTGGTTAATAGCTGTACACAACTCTCCCAGATTTGGAGATACTGCAAGCTCATCTCTAATTTGTTTATGTGGAATTTGTGATAGGACCTCAGCAGCTACAGGGGAGTTGCCATTAAGGAGATGCTGGTAATGTTCTTTCCAGTGCAGTGCAATAGCTTCATTATCTTTCAGAAGTGTGGTACTGTCTGTTGAGCGTAGGGGGCACATGCCATTATTTATTGGCCCATAGATTGTCTTTGTGGCTTTAAATAAACTCTGTCCATCATGAGCGTCCAGCTAGTGTCCACCAGGTGTTTTTTTTTTAGTTCTCTGGTTCTTCTTTTAACCTTAGCCTTAGCGTTGGTATAGTTTTTTTTTCTTAGTAGCACATTTTCTTTCTCTTTGCCAGATCTGAAAGGTCTTCCTTTTCCTGTCAATAATGTGTTCAATCTCACTGTCATTCTCATCAAACCAATCCTGCTGTTTCTTGGTTTGATATCCAATAGTTTGTTCACAGGCTACAATAATGGATGTTTTTAGCTTGGTCCAGTGTTCCTTGATGTTATCAGGGAACTCTGAAAGCAGATGGTCCTTAAGAGTCATTTGGAAGCAATCCCGCTTAATGGGATCTTGAAGGGCTTGAGTGTTCATTTTGCACCTTGGTTTCCTTCCTTGAAGCCTGTGTTGAGGTATAATCTTGATAGCCATTGTGGAGCGTATTAATCAGTGATCTGTCCAGCAGTCATTGGCACTCATCATAGTTCTGGTAAGGAGCACATCATGGCAGTCTTCAGCTTGGAAAATTACATGGACTAAGGGTGCCTCCATTATGTTTTAAATTTATTTTTGTTGTTGAAAGAATGTGTTAGTAACAAGGTTATGCACTGCACATATAGTCAAAAGTAAGATTTCATTCTGGTTGCTGTTTCCAATTCCTTCTTTCCCAATATTCCCAGGCCACAGATCAAAATCTCGCCCACCTCTTGCATTAAAATCACCCAGGAGGATAATTTTATCATGCACCAAGCTCTTAGAATAGTAGCCTGTTGGTTTTTGGCGAGTTTTATTTGAAGGGTTGAAAGTTGCTCATTAATGCCAGTAGGGACTCCTGACAAGAGCATAACAAGATCGTTTTTGATAGCAATCTGTTATCCAACAAAGTCCATATATTCCATGTTCTAAAGTTCACTTGTCTTTTACGACTGCTGGATGGTGACCCCACTGGGCATAGTAATTCAGTCAGGGAAAAAAGAAGGCAGACTATATTTAGGAAACCCTTATCTATCCCTTCTCCCTTTTTGGGGTGAGCAGAGTGGATCCTAAATAGGGCTGCTCAGTCATGGATACAGCTGTCGAGCTGCTCAACTGCCTCATTCCTTGAGTCTAGAGTGACTGAATCTGTATCCACTGCCCATGTGCTGGTTTATGACTAGGGGCTTCTAGATTTCACGGTTCTGCCCCCGTTACCATTTGCTGATCACCATGGGACGTGGGTGGCACTGTGGGTTAAACCACAGAGCCTAGGACTTGCTGATCAGAAGGCTGGTGGTTCAAATCCCTGCGACGGGGTGAGCTCCCGTTGCTCGGTCCTTGCTCCTGCCAACCTAGCAGTTCGAAAGCATGTCAAAGTGCAAGTAGATAAATAGGTACCACTCTGGCGGGAAGGTAAACGGCGTTTCCGTGCGCTGCTCTGGTTTGCCAGAAGCAGCTTAGTCATGCTGGCCACATGACCTCCGGAAGCTGTACGCCAGCTCCCTCGGCCAATAAAGTGAGATGAGCGCCACAACCCCAGAGTTGGCCATGGCTGGACCTAATGGTCAGGGATCCCTTTACTTTTACCTTTACGGGACTTTTTTGGGTTTGGAATGGGTTTTTGGAAGACACCTGTGAGTGAATTTGTTTTATGTGTGTAGAGCAGCGCATGCTGACCAACGCACAGTCTTCACAGTAAGGCTCTATTCCGATGGCATTAGTATCACGATTACGGGTAGATTCTTATCTGATGCAGCCTTCATCTGCCTTCACAGCTGCTGCAACATACTACTTGTTATCTTCTGCCTGTTTTGCTGTTGAGGACTTCTTGGATCGTTCTTTGACTAGCTCCTCCCCTTTGACCTTACCGCCTTGGGTGACCCTGCTGGGAGTATGAGCCTCCCAACGGCTTTGCTCACAAGGGTCATAGGAATGTGCAAGTCCACTCACCACGACAAGGTGGTGATCCAGTGAGTGGGATCATAAGCCAGGTCCTATTTGGTTGTTAAACTGCCAAACTCTCTCTTTACCATCCTCACTCTCTCCTGATTGACTAAAGGTCTCCAGGAGGATGACTCAATGTTCTGTCTGTCACGTATGGTCCTTCCCAAAAGCTGTGTGAAGGTGGGTTGAGATGCACGTGAAGACTAATCCATTCAAGTGGGCGGGTGCTTGTTGGTAGAAACATGACTAAAATAATGTACTTGCCCCCGTGACAGACATAGCAGGTAAAAGGTGGCAAAATAGTGGCTGTATGTGGAGGTCTCTAATGATTTGAAAAGCAAAAAGGTGACAGGAGAAGGCATATCTGGTAGAAGAGGAGAATGTCAAGAGTGAATGAACACCCTGAGCGGCAATATATATTAAAAAAGCAGTGGGAAGTGAGCTATACAAATTCTCAGGAACCAAAGTCAGGCAGGCCCTGATAGAGGCTTTAAAAAGGATGTTTGGCTTACTCTGATGCATTACCATGTTCTGCTTTCGACAAAGTGGGGAGGCAGCTTGTCAAGAGGAAATGCAATGAAATAAGCAGCTTGCAGGAGCTGTGAAATGATATTCATTGATGGGTTTGAAATAGGTGTGGGGGTGAAACCAGTTTAAGATTAGGGATAAACTAATCTGTCCGTTTTCGTTTCTGTTTGTTCCTCATTTTTTCAGTCTTAAATTCAGGTCTCTACATTCCTGCATCAGATTATGATTTATTTATTCTGAAAGTCCTAATGAAAATTCAACAGCATTTTACTGCATATTTCTCATCATATGCACATTTTTGCATACAATTTCCCTGATACAGACATTTTTGCAAACACTTTCCCATAATGCAATGCATTTACACACAATATTAGTTTATTTAATATATGAAGTAACATTATTTGGGTGGAGAAGTGTGAATTTTGATTCACATTTTGTTTCAGAAAGTGCAAAATAGGTAGGTTCGTACTGATATTCCAACCAAACCTAACATCTCCCCCATCTCTAACCAAACCTAACATCTCCCCCATCTCTAACTGAGATACAGCAGAATTCTCTGGTGTAGAATGAAGAAGGCTCAAATCACACATGCTGGTGAGGGTTGCTTAAACCCAGGTTTCCTCCAATGCATTTAAATAATAATAGAAATAATAATTAAAGGTTGTATTAACTAATATGTTCTATAAATACAAGGATTTGTATTTGTGCAACAAAACTCCCCCCTCTCTGTGCACCCTCCCTAAATCTGCTTGGTGGGGGTAAAGAAGATGTAATGTCTCCTCACTCTCCCCTCCTTAGTTTTAAAACGCTAATTAAACATTAGCCCCACCCCCAAACTAATTGAGACTGAATCTGATGAGCAGGTAGTCCTGGTGTTACCTAGGGGAGGGCAGCTGGGAGGGGAGAAGCTGTGCACAGCCATAGTAAATAGATCAGGAATGAGGCAAACCTAGTAACATTGTTATATATACCTGCTAAAACACAGCTCGTATCAAACTGTAAGAGGAGGCACCATTAAATCAATGGTGGTAAATCTGTAACAATTCAGTTGTTGCTGAGCTACAGTTCCCTTACTTGCCATGCTGGCTGGGGCTGATGGGAATTGGAATCCAATGATATCTGGAGGGCCACTGCTGCATCAAATAATGGTTTGACATGTCTTGGAAGTGGTAGTTGTGGGTAAGATTTTGACTCTAATTGTAGAGACAATCAATCAATCCCTCATATACCAATGATTTCCTTGAATGATGGTCAGCATTGTATTACCTATGCAGACCCACCCAAAAATCACACAGTTCAATATTTAATTCATCATGACAAGAAAATATACATTTCTTAGTTGCAAACACTGGCAATGGTAAGGAGAAGAAGCAGTATCTTCCATATGTGTTGTGCTCTCGAGGGGAGCGGTGTTGTGGTACAGAGAGTCAGTGGATCTTGCCCAAACCTCTCCCACCTTCACACAAAATCTGGAACTGAAACTGAACAATAGAAAAGGACACTCAGTGATGGATGATGTGGTTAATGTAATGTTCAGGAAACTGCCTTACTTACTTAGTCAGATCACTGGTACATTTTGCTTGGTGTTGTCTAAGCCAGTAGTTCCCAAGCTTTTGGGGGGCATTGTGTTCTTGGTTCCATAAACTCATCCTCAGTGTCCCCTACTTGATAAAAAGTATTGTTCTAAATAGCTGCACAACTCACTAAGACAATAACATTCAAAATAGTAACAATTAATCGTAGTTTTATTCAAAATCCAGTTAAAAATATTTAGTTTAATTCAACAAAATTGATGAACTTGATCCAGTGATACCAGCTTTTCAAAATCTGGTAGTCATTTACACCTTCAGTCACCCCTGCCATTCCTTACCTCTTAGTGCCCCCCCTTAGGTAATCCCACTGCCCCCAGGAAGTGGTACCACCCACTTTGGGAACCGCTGGTCTTAAATGACTGGTAATGGCTCTCCGGGATTTCAGACAAGGAACTTTCCTTGCTCTGTATGCAGATGCAGATGCTGAGGACTGAAACTGAAACTTTCTGCATGCAAAACAGGTCCTCTGCCACTGAGTCATGGCTCTTCCCTATGAGTCTTTGTATAGGTGATGCACCATATGGGAACACCCTCCACATATCATCATTTTCCACGGACTGTAAAAACAACAGGAGTTGTCTTCCTAACCCATTATTAATACAGGGTTGGATCTTGGTGGAGTTAGTTGAACTTAGTTCCTGTTTTAGTTACAGGTAGGTAGCCGTGTTGGTCTGCAATAGTCGAAACAAAATAAAAAAATTCCTTCCAGTAGCACCTTAGAGACCAACTAAGTTTGTTATTGGTATGAGCTTTTGTGTGCAGATACACTGAAACTCAGAAGGGTGGTGGGAATGGGTGATTGGCATGGTAAACCTGTTGATGTGGTAAACCTGCTGATGTTTATTCAAACTAGGTCTCTCCATGGTTTTAAGTTTGGTAATAAGTTGCTGAATTGCAACTTATTACCAAACTTAAAACGGAGAGACCTAGTCTGAATAGAGACATTGGATTCTTATCTCATTATACATGATAAAGATATTTTTAGCCATCTCACCCATTGCTTTTTCCTGTAAGACCAATTGCAGTCGTTAACAGGCGTCAACAGGTTTACCACACCTATCTGCCAATCACCCATTCCCACCACCCTTCTGAGTAATACCCCTCCCCACCCTTTTACTATATATAAGGGTCTGGTGACTTCTGTTTCAGTGTATCTGAAGAAGTGTGCATGCACATGAAAGTGCATACCAATAACAAACTTAGTTGGTCTCTAAGGTGCTACTGGAAGGAATTTTTTTAGTTCCTGCTGAAATCAGTGGTATGTAAGTAGGTAAAGTCATGATTAACTTGTCCTCATTGATTTTGATGGGACCTTTGTTTGTCTGGATCCAACCCCCACTATTTATGGCTAGGTGTAATATGGTGCATAATAACATAGGCAAGTCTTGGGACCAAGTTGGCGGGTGAGCTGAGTGGATTTATGGAGAATCTGACATGTGCATAAACTAGCCAAATTGCAATGCTTTTCTGTCAAAAGCTACAAAATATGCAGGTGAAGTGCAAGTTGTTCACAAAGGAAGGCACTGTAGATATTGAGCCTGAGACTCTGGTAGCTGTGCCAAGTCATCATTCTCCCCTGTGCTAGGTGTAGAGAACACAGAGTGATACTGCAACTACTACCCAGTAACAATCAGGTGACATGAGCATCCAATAGGCTCCCATCTTGACCTATAAAGCTCCTTCCTTAGCCTTCATTCTTCAGTGTGGACAGAGCCACTGAAAAATAAAACACTGTGACCTTCCCCAATATGTGGCTATCCAGATATTGTTGGACTCCAAGTCCCATCAACTCCAGCCACCATGGCCAATCATCAGGGGTTATGGGGGTTGAAGTCCAGCAGCATTTGGAGGTCAACAGGTTGGGGAAGCTAATATAGTGGATTTTACGTACAAGGGGGTCTTCATCTCTCTCTCTCTCTCTCTCTCTCTCTCTCTCTCTCTCTCAAAAAATATATCCCAAACTACATGACTACATGACAACAACCTATAAAGTTACAGAATGTTGATAGCAGTTGAGCCTAGAGACTGGTAGGCCACTGTTGTGTCCTTCAGACATTGCTGGATCCTAATTCCAATCAGCCCTAGCCAGCATATAATGGGAGTGTAGTCCAGCAATATCTGGAAGGCATAAAGAAATTGTCATAGGAGCCAACTCCTTAGGGGCCAAGGTCCATTCACAACCACCCCTAAGATATTTAAGGGGTCCCCCCAGTTAATGGGCTTTGCCATTCAAATCGTGTACATGTGCTGTGTAATGTTATCGATTATGCAGGGCAGGGCTTACCTGGGTCCCCCAATATTTTATTCAAGTTGGCACGCCTGGGTGGAATGGAGAAGGAGCTAATATGCTGTATGTGGAGCTGCCATCGAATATGAATTGGACACTTCAGTTGGTTCAAAATGCAGTGGTCATTTCTTCTGAGAAACGAAAGCAAGTGAAATAGTCATGGCTTGCGAGGGAAGGAAACTTTGCATTCTGCTTTAGCTTTTATAAATGTGAATTACTGTCACAATGGTTTGGGGAGGGGACAGAAGTATGCTTTTGAAATAGATCTATGCCTTTCCCTTATGCAAGTTAATGGCAAGATCTCTCGCAGGGAGAAGAGGCTGTCCCTCCAAAAATCTGTGGGGGAAGGGCAGAAGCCCACCCCCAAAGAAGGAGTGGCAGGTGAGGTTCCCACATGCTCAAGCTGCTACTGCCACCACCTAGTGGCAGGAGCTTATTTCATCCCATTCTCAGGCTTGCTTTTGTTGTTGTTGTTGTTGTTGTTTTTTAAAAAAAAAGGTTGGAGAGGATAGGAATCAGTACTGATGATAGCTCAGGCTGCTGTTTCCATTTAGTTCCTTTGCCTCATGCTGGGGCTTGTTTATTTCATGTCTTTCAGCCCTTCCAGATGTTCTTTTAATTGTTCATCCATTATTATTGGCGCCCATGGAGGTATTGGGGCAGTCCTCCTTTAAGAACTTATAAAAGAACATAAAAAGAGCCCTGCAGCTGGATCGGCCCAGTGGCCTATTTAGTCCTGCATCCTGTACTCAGTGGCCAGCCAGATGCTAATTGTGAGAAATCTGGAAGCAAGACCCAAGCACAAGATCACCCTCCTCTCCTGTGGTTTTCAGTAACTGGTATTCAGAAGCATTGCTGCCTCTGACAGTGGAAGCAGAGCATAGCTATCATCACCAGTAGTTTACAGGTTTGCACCTGTAAACATTTTGAAGTGTACAGTGGTACCTCGGGTTACAGATGCTTCTGGTTACAGACGCTTCAGGTTACTGACTCCGCTAACCCAGAAATAGTACCTCGGGTTAAGAACTTTGCTTCAGGATGAGAACAGAAATCGCTTGGCGGTAGCGCGGCGGCAGTGGGAGGCCCCATTAGCTAAAGTGGTGCTTCAGGTTAAGAGCCGTTTCAGGTTAGGAATGGACCTCCGGAATGAATTAAGTTCTTAAGCTGAGGTACCACTGTATTTACTGTTTTGTTTCTAATAGGTGCATGCCTCAGGATCTGCTGAAATCCTGTAACTTTCATGCCACAAATGTTCTGGCGTTTCTTCTCACTCACCCCACCTCACTTTTGAGAAAAATGCTATCACAGAACAACAATTAAAGTGGAATTATGTGTGGATGGCCCAGTATAAATCTACTACTATTGCACTGTAGAATACACACACACAAAAACACCTTTCTGGAAGGGGGTATTCTGGATTCCCTTCTGCAGAGCAGATTTTCTGTAACAAAACTACAAGGGGTAACCCCCTTCTAACACTACAATTTAATTCAGCACACACACGCCCTGGCTAATTTGAAAACAAATTTAAAGGGAATGAAAATCCGATGATCAGCCTGGGTCTAATAAAAGCTGTGGATTGAAAAAAGAAGCATAAAACATTCAAAGGAGCCTTTTCTGCCCCCTTTTTTATGATAGCCTTTGTGTTTAAAATTGTAAGTGATATTTTACTTCTCAGAAAGGCACTTATGTTGAGGTTTCATAAAATCTGCATGTTCATTTAAATTTAACTGACCATGAGGCAGATAACTACCAGGCAACTGCCAAAGAGAACTGCACTTCTTGCAGATGCTGTCCTGATTTGCAAAACTCATCAGGTGAAACTCACAGCATTGTAACACATAAATGTGTGCAGATAAAACTGCTCTTAAAGGTTGAGATGGTGGAGCCCCTAAAACAGAAGCTGAGATTGTCAACAGCACCCCCTGGGGTGGGCAGGGGACCTATTCTGTCTCTTTACCAGATGTTTAATCTACCAGAATATGCTTCTGATGCTTTTTAATGGCATGGAGATCAGCAGAATATTACAGGCTAATTAATGCCAATCAAAATACTCTTTAGGAGGGGACTTCCAGGTCGGCGCCATCGCCGAATGGCGGACTCCCTCCGAGCTCCGGAGGGAGCCTGCTGGGTAGGGGTTGGGTCCTGCCGCGCCGGCGACGCGGGGACCCTCAAAAACCATGGGCGGTGATGCCCATGGACTTGGTGACTCGGCGGGCATCGTTTGCGGCCCCCCGACCCGCGAAGGAGCCTTTTTAAAGGCTGCGGAGCGGGTGACGGGGGTGTGTGTGTGGTGCTATGAGTCCACTGCTTCCCCTGCCTAGCGAAGCCGCATGCCATTCGGCGGAGAGCAACGACTTCTTCTTTGGAAATTTTGGATTTGGATTAAAAAGAACAACCCGTGAGTAAATTTATCGGACTTAAACGGAAAATTTGATTTTTGAATTTGGAGCGAGTGGGGGAAGTGCAAAAAGGAAGTCCGCCCCCCCCCCCTGTTGTAGATGTCTTAACGCAAGGATTTGACAACTAAGATCGAGAGATGTGCTTGCTTATTTGAAAAAAAAAATTAACTTCACGAAGTGAATTTACAATAATTGTGCTGGAGGAGAAGATTGGTTTGTGGGAACTAAGATGCAACCCCCCGGGAACCGGGAACGATCCGCTATGAGAGACTGGTGAAGAGACACAGAAACTTTGACAGCTGTCAAAGTAGCTGTCAAAGCAGGAAAATAAAAGAGAACTTTGTTACGATGGCTTTGCTGGTTAGATTTGTTACAATTTGGACATAAATTAGTGGAAATAAAGGCAACAAGTTATTTGACTTTTGGGTCTGATCCGGAAAGAAATTAAGTTACCATATTCCCTCTAGAGGGAGGTCGGGACATTGCAACAGTGGCAGCAAGTGGAAAAATACTATGAAATTGAGCAGGATTTGTTATCTCTTGGGAAAGCTGCAAAAACGAAGCATTATTTTGTCTAC
Organism: Podarcis erhardii; assembly: GCF_964252035.2. Taxonomy (NCBI): domain Eukaryota; kingdom Metazoa; phylum Chordata; class Lepidosauria; order Squamata; family Lacertidae; genus Podarcis; species Podarcis erhardii. Next base: position 27,639,500 of record NC_138504.1, read on the forward strand.
AGAGGTCTCTACACTAAAGGAGACAATGGATTTATCTATTGAAGAAAGGAAGGGACTTGACGTAAGTTTATGTTCCTGAATAAATAAAGCCTCTGTGGAGAACAAGAAGTTTCTGAATTAGAAGGTTTTTGCAGCTGAACAGGAAAAAGAAACCTAAGGAATAAGAGCTGGGCTAAACTCGAAGTTGTAACATTTGGGACATCCAGACTTTAAAAGGATCAAGAAACAGAATTTGAATTATACTCTTAAACATAGAGGTCTGGATGGAAGAAGAATGATATTTTCTGAGAGTTTCTCCGAGATTGGACTTTCTGAAATTAAAAGCTATCAAAAGACGGCAAAGTGGAAGTGAGACATGGACGTGGGTTCTCCAGGCTGGCAGTAGACAGATGGATGAACTTTGGGGATCGGAACCGGGGAAGGGGGGGGGGAGATTTGGAACCCAAAGGCTGTAAAATTACATATTTTTTCTTTCTTCTTTCTCTTTTTCTTTCTTGTTTTATGAAAATAGGGGAATTCGTGGAAGGGAACTGGGGTCGACCTTAGGGAAGTATAAAAAATACAAGGAGAAATGGTTAAATAAGATAAATTAATTTTTAATAAATTGGTTATTTATAATTATAATAAGGCTTTAAAATTTGGGGTAAGAATTTGTGGAATTAATTTAATGGAAATGGAATACAAGGGGGGGGGGGGAGTCCTGGAAAGATATCATTGAAATTAAGTGTAAACTTTATTTTTCTTTTCTTTCTATCTTTCCTTTTTATTCTGGAAATTTTAATAAATATTATTTTTTAAAAAAATACTCTTTAGGAGGGATACAATAATAATAATAATAATAATAATAATAATAATAATAATAATAATAGTAATAATAATAATAATAATAATAATAATAATATATAATAATTTATTATTTATACCCCGCCCATCTAACTGGGCTTCCCCAGCCACTCTGGGTGGCTTCCAACAAAATACTAAAATACAGCAATCCATCAAATATTAAAAGCTTCCCTAAACAGGGCTGCCTTCAGATGTCTTCTAAAAGTCTGGTAGTTGTTTTTCTCTTTGACATCTGGTGGGAGGTCGTTCCACAGGGCGGGTGCCACTACTGAGAAGTAGTGGTCCAGTATATCTGAAGGAGCGTCTTCACACCCATTGTTCTACCCAGACACTGAAGTCCAGCGCTGAGGGCCTTCTGTCGGTTCCCTCACTGCGAGAAGCAAAGTTACAGGGAACCAGGCAGAGGGCCTTCTCGGTAGTGGCTCCTGCCCTGTGGAACGCCCTCCCATCAGATATCAAAGAAATAAAGAACTATCGGACTTTTAGAAGACATCTGAAGGCAGCCCTGTTTAGGGAAGTTTTTAATGTGTGACATTTTAATGTATTTTAAATCTTTGTTGGAAGCCGCCCAGAGCAGCGGGGGAGACCCAGCCAGATGGGAGGGGGTATAAATAATTTGTTGTTGTTGTTGTTGTTGTTGTTGTTGTTACTACTACTACTACTACTACTACTATACATATTACTTGGCTGGAGAACTGCATTGCAAAATTTCAAAGGGCGGTTGTGTGTCAGTTCATGTATTATTTCAGAAACTATGGATTGGGCACATTCGCCATTAAATGTGAGCTGAGTCAAACTATCTGCTTACCCTCCACCATTCCTCAGAAAATAGGGACATCATTATCTATATCAGTAGAATGTTCCTATTTCCTCCCATTCCTAGTGCCAGGAGGAGGGAATGGTAATCAGGGGCGTAGCCATGGCTAGGGAGGCCATGGTCCTGGACACATTTTTGAGAGGGGGTACGACCAAGTGGCCCCCCACATGCTTACTCATTGGAACCTGCCTTTGGCGTGCAAGGGAGCTGTCAAAGCATGCCCAGCCACAGCTCCACTCTCAGGTCAAGTCTGGCCTGTGGGCAGAGTGAAGGAGAGGCAGCGGCAGCAGTGTTGCCACCCCTCTCCTGCACTGGGCTGTTGATCACTCCCACATCCATGCTCCTGAAATTATGTCAGCAGACTTTGGCAACATACAAAAACTGAACTGACAAATGAGCCCCCAAAATGAGACATGTGTATGTCTGTGTGTAAGAAAGGGATGTTGGTATGGCTTTGGATTAGATAACAGATTCTTCAGGGATGTAGAATCTAAACATGGTAGGAGATAGGAGTGAGCTGGAAGCTGCAATCCTATGCATATTATCCTATAAAACAACAGGCCTCACTATTTGCAACATTTAACTATTACGTTTTATGTTAAATAATAGGCATGCATGGGGAACTGCAGCACAGGAAAGAGAGATTTAAGCTTCTTTTCTCAGCTGTGGTCTCCCTGCACCCATGCAGCCAAGCAATTAGCTTTAGGAGAAAACTCCCATTGGTGTAAATGAAAGGTGTTTTTCCTAATGCTAATTGCTATGTGTGTGAACTTCGTGGAAATTGTGGCTGGGAATGGAAATCTTCGACTTATAATCTTGCTTGTGGTATCTATTTTTAAAAAGCAAACCTACATGATTCCTAATGACATTATTAATGTCACAGTGGGACTTACTTCAGAGTAAGGACTAGACCGCATACATCCCTTTCTGCGCACACAGGGCTGGATTAACCTTTAAGCAAAATAAGCACAAGCTTAGGGCATCAAAGGAATGGGGGAGTGGGGCATCACAGAAATTTACCATTGCTGGATTTTTAACATTAATGGTCATAAATTGCTCAGCTGAGCATTCATTTTCTCAGTTGAAGTATATTAAAAATCCCAACAGAACAACTATGCAACAAGGCAGGCTGGATGCCTTATCTCTACTGAGTATAGAAGCAGATCTGTTACAGAAGATTGGTTTTTTGAGGATCTGATCAAAGACTTTGCAATTAGAAAATGTAGGAGAAAATTTTTCAAATATAAGTAAAGTGGAAATATACAAAAATAAACATTATTGTCCATCTTACTATAGGTTTTGTTTCATTTCAAAAATTGAAATTTTATTTTATGGTTTATGATTGTTTATATTTTGAATTAGATATATTTGGGGCACCAAAATCTTTTAAGTGTTTTGGGCCTCTAAAGATCTTAATCTGGCCCTGTGCATGCATGTGCAATTGTGCATGGCTAGTGGAGTGGATAGTAGATACAGTAGTAGATAGTTCAGGCAGACAGTAGATAGTAGATAGTTCAGGCGGAACAGGGCATTGGCTCAGTATGGTTCAGATAGCCTCAGGTCAGATCAGGTCATTCCACAGGAGATGCATTGGCAAAGCAATCTGCAGTAGGATTGCATACTCCGCTCACTAGGTTGTGAGCCAGTGGCTCAATCCTGCTGCCTACGGGGATTTGCAGTCACCAGCTGGTGAACAGAGGGTCCAGTCCTGCTGGCTGCAGTGTGGCAGTGAGAGGGGGAAGGAGATCTTGATTAAACATGGGTCGGGGAGGAGGCAGGGGAAATCCCCTGCCCTAAATCAATTTCGGCTCTAGAAATTGGATTGAGGAGCATGCATAGCCCTAATGGATGGAGATAGATAGATAGATAGATAGATAGATAGATAGATAGATAGAGATAGATAGATAGATAGATAGATAGATAGATGATAGATATTGTTCTACATCAGCCTTCCCCGAACTGATGACCAGATATTTTGGACTTCAATTAGCCCTAGCTAGCACTGCCCTGCCAGCTGTGGCTATTGTAGTTCAAAACATCTGGAAGGCACAAGGTTAGGGAAGCCTCTCCTGTTTGGTGGTGTATGTGCCTCCCTCAAGCTTCCTATTCATTAAGCTAGAGGACCAAGTTCATTACAGCTAAAATGAACAGATTATATATAATAAGCACCACCCCAGCATTTCTCGCTAAGGGCTTCAGTGCAGCACCAGACTGGAAGAGTAGGTATCTCCTGTGTGGACATGCCCAAACTAAGTGCACCTCCCTTACCAAATGCGACATCTCCATTTCTTCTGTAAGAAGAGCCTTGCTGGATCAGGCCAACAGCATCTTGTACCCACAGTGGGCAAACAGATGCCCATGGGAAGCCCATAAGCAGGATCTGAGCACAACAGCACTCTCCCTTTCTGTGTTTTTCCAGCAACTGGTATGCAGAAGCATACTACCTCTGGCAGTGGAAGCAGACGGTAATCGCTATATCCTCAATGAATTTGTCAAATCCACTTTTAATGTCATCCAATTTGGTGGCCATCACTGCCTCCCACAGAAGTGAATTCCATAGTTTAACTAGGCGCTATGTGAAGAAGTACTTTCTTTTGTCTGTCCATCTTTCCTAAGGGCACACTGAGGTAGGTAGGTGTTTATGAGACGTATGGGTATGGGGTACTACCACTTCGGTTATAGGCAAAAGCTCAGTGTTTTAAATCATGGCAGCAGTGACGGGGCATGGGGTAGAGGGGAGCTTCATTTGTGGATTTTTGCCATGCAAAAGCATGAGCCTCTGCCCTCTAAGAGGAAAAAAGAAACAGCAACCTTGGCAGCTCTTGAGTAAGACTTTTATTCACTTGCACAATCCATTTAAACTTGAGCACATCCGATTCCTGCTAAATTCAGAGAGTGGTGAGCATATACTTAATTATTCCATTGACACCCATGGGGTGTGTTTTAGATTGCACCCATGTAATATGCAAAAAACGGGGAAGAAGGATGACGCTACTCTGCACAACAGGGACTTGGGACTTGTACTGTCTTGGTGCTGTTGGGCTTCAGATCCCATTATCTCTGATCATTAGTCAAGCTGGGGTTGATGGAAGCTGGAGTCAATAATGTCTAGAGGATGGTAGGTTTTGTCAGATGTTCCTGTGTATCACAAGCATACTCATGCTCCTTATGTAGCAAAAACAGTGCCGCTCACACAGAAAGAGGAGGTATTAGCAGGCTCAAGAGAATCCCAATGTTTGCAGAAAGTTTTTTTTTAAACCAATCAGCATATGCAAGTTTGTGCCCTGTAGGCCTGGGATTCCTCTCTTTTCAACCACCAGCTAGCAATGCCTCTGAAAGACAGCAAACAGAAAGTGTAGTGTAATGGTCAGAGTTTTAAAATAGGACCGGGGGACCATGGTTTGAATTCCCACTCAGTCACGAAGCTCACTGGGTGACCTTGGGCCAGTCATATTCTCTCAACCTAACCTACCTAAGTGGGTTGTGGTGATGATAAAATGGAGAGGAAGAGAACAATATGAAGGAAAACCTTCAGCTCCTTGGAGGAAAAGGTGGTATATAAATAGGAGAATAAGAAAGAAATAACTTTTCCAAGATGGAAGCAACCACTTTCTAAATTTCTCTGATAGCCATCAGCTTTCATATGCTGTGAAATCAGCATATGAGTCCAGTGACCCATGGCTCATTTTTAAAGTTTTGTTTTGGTTTTCTGGACTTATTAGCAGGAATGATAGACCTTGGGGGACAGGGAGACATACTTAAATGATATATTTGTTTTATTAAAACTTATATACCACTTGATTGTAAAAATATCCCTCAAAGAAGTTTACCAAAAGAGTTAAAAACAATTACCAAAAGAGTTTAAAACAAATATAAAATGTACTCAAAATGCAATCAAAATAATTAAAAAATTTAATTTTAGCAGCTTAAATGTTAACATTCTACATATATTTTTAGCAGGTGCTAAAAAGAGTACACTGAAATATAAATAGGCAGGGAGTTCCAAAAGATGCCTGCATGCCACATATTTGTCATCTACAAAAGCTTGTGTCATAATACATTTTTTTATTCTTTATTCTGCTACAATACTCTTTCTTGCATTTTCACTCTATCAAGAGTGGTCCAAATCATGGGGAGAGGTTCATAGCTCAGTGGCAGTGCATCTGCCTTGCAGGCAGATGGTCCCAGGTTCATTCCCCAGCATCTCCAGGTAGGGCTGGGAATGAAACCCCTGAAGAACTGCTTTCAGTCTGTGTTGACAGTTCTGAGTCAGACAGGCCAATGACTCTGATTCAGTACAAGTCAGCTTCCTATGTTTCTATACATCAGGGGAAGATAACTTTTGGTGCTCTTTATTTTGCTGGCCTCCAACTCCCACCAGTCCCCAGCCCCCATATTCAATGGTCAGGGATGGTGGGTGTTGTAGTCCACCAACTTTTCCCCTAACCATGTTAAGCATTAAGAGGGGTGGAAGGAAGATACCAACAATAGTAGCATGGCAATTGAAAATGATGGACTATGCAGAAATGGCAAAACTTACAGAAAAGCTCAGAGACAATGACATTGAGAAATTTAAAAAAGAATGGGAGGCATTTATTGTATATGTACAAAAATATTGTAAACAAGTAGAAACATTGGCAGGCTTTGACTAAACACTTGCAAGCAATTAAAATAAGATAAAGTTTATGGAAGGAAATTTGAACTGAAACAATAAAAACTGATGGTATGTAGTATATTCAATGAACCAGGAAAGGAAATGGAAGGAAGTCAGGAGGTTATAGAGAACCTCCAAAAAGATGTTTTAATTTTTTTATTTTAGTTCTTATAGTCCATGTTGGATATTTTGTATTTCTCTTTTTTTAATGGAAAATAATTGTTGAATTTGAAATTGTAAAACCAGTAAAAATTTATTTACCAAAAAAAAAAAAAAAAAAGATTTCAGAGGGCTTACTGTACTTTAAAGTTAATGCACGCCAGGGATTGGACAGGAATGGTTTCTGAGCAGACATGGCAGATGTTTATAGGATTACCCTCAAGGTGTCTGATGCCAGAAAGGTCCCCACCCACCTGCTTACCTCACTCTACATAGAAGTCTAGTCAGAGACAGGAAGCCAGACCTCCTCTTCTCCTCTCCCCCTGCTTATTTCCAGAAAGTTGAATAAGGTGGAAGGAAATTATGTGGACCAGGGCCTGGGAGACTGGGGTTCAAATCTCCACTCAACCATGAAGCTTACTGGTAACACTGGGCCACGCACTGTCCCTCAGGCAAAACAGCCTAACATGTTGTTATGAAGATAAAATGGAGAGCGCCACCTTGAGCTCCTAGAAGTCATAAGTGTAGTACTATTTTTATTTTTTTTTAAACAACCTTAAAAGAAGCCTGTCAAGCGATCCCAGTGGCAGGAAGAAGGGGTGGGAAGTTTCTCAACAGCCAGCGAGTAGCAGCTGTGAGGCCAGACTGTGTTGCTTTCCGACGGGAACCCCGGGACAACCGGCTGCCTGAGGAACCAGCCTTACAGATTAAGGCTTCCCGCGTTCTCAAATTCACACGCACGTGCCCCCCTCCCTCCCGACTCGTGTGAATCTTTGTGGATAGCGGCGGCAGCGGCAATTGCTCCACGCTTCTTGCTCGACGTGTCTCCGCAAGCCCAGAGCAGCCTCTTTCGCTCTCCGGTTTCTCCCGCAACTTCAATGCGTATTGCGCGTCAGTTTGGCCTGGGGAAAAACGCGTGACAAGGAAAGGAGGTGGAGAAAAATAATAGTACTTAAAAAAAAAAAAAAGTTAAAGCACGTTTTGCAAAGCAGTGAAAAGTAGATTCGGCTAGGAGAAGGAGGAAGGGTGTGTAGCTGTCTGTGTTGGTGTTCGGGTTGCGGAAACTGCCCTCTGTATTCGGATTCTTTTTTGGAGCGGCGGGGAGAGAACAGCCGCGCTTTGGGAACGGAGGAAATTCCCTCCGCTACGAGGCGGCGGCGGCAACAGCGGCGGCGGCGAAACCAGACGGCCGCTGCGGGGACGCCGCTAGAGCCTGCCTCTCTGGAATGAGGAACCAGCTGGCGCCTTCCTTGACACCAGCCTCGGCAGGCCGCGCCAGAACCGCGTGCGGAGGAGCCGCGCAAAACTTGACAAGGTAAAACCACACGGGGAACTTCGAGTCGTTGCGAGCTCCAGACTTCGTGGACGTATGGTGCGAGGGGGCAACGCGCATTGCTTCCCATCATGCGAAATGCTGCGAGGCAGACCAGTTCTTTTTGGCCCCTGCAGAGTCGGGGGCCGTGAACGTCTGCCCTGAAGTCCTGCCCTGGTGGCGCCACTGGAGCCGCGGAGGGAGCGGGAGCCGGAGGGCTTCGCTTTCTCTTGGTCGTCTGAAGGGGTGGGTTACCTCTAGACTTTGAAAAGAACAGTTAATTTTTTCTCTCTCTCTATTTCTCTCCCCCCCCCCCCGCGCGCCCCTAAGCTTCAATAGATCAAATGCCGTTTATGTATCTATATAACCCAACGGGTTTATTTCATAAGGGCTGGGAAGAGAGTTCTCTGGCTGAAGATCCCTGGGGTGACAGCCCCACAGAACTCATGCAGGCTTAAGCCCCGGATCCACTGAGTGATTTATGTGAAAGACCCATCGTGCAGTGGAACTGACTCCTGAGCATGTATAGGACCGGGAGGTTGTGTAGGCTGCAGAGGTCAGACCTATTAAACTTCATTAGGCTTTCAGTAATCTCAAATTTTTTTCAGGCACAGCATGACCCACCTTAAAAACAACAACAACAACAACAACAACAACAACAACAACAATATTCATTTAAGGACCCATTTCTTCTTCTTTATATGGTAATGGTACTGCTGTTGTTGTGAGCCCCTCAGATCAAGTCCTGGTAGAGGATTGATACCTCCCCCCCAGCCTGGCCCACCCATCTTCTATGCTATTGTCAGCCCTATTGGATCCAAGTAAACATGTATAGGATCAAGTTGCAAACCTGAGCTCATACATACACCTAGGGTAGCACAAGCATTTAACTCAGTGGGATTGACTTCTGAGCCAACCTTCATATGATTAGGAGGTAGGCCTAATGAGATCAATTAATCCCTAACTTTGGGCGTAGTGTGCAAGTCCTATTGACCATAAGTGGGATGTGCTTCTGAGTAAACTTGCTATGAAGACTGAACTCCTATAAACACACTGGCTGGTGAGTCCTGTTTACTTTTTAGCAAACATGCTTAAAGTTCTGGTGTTATCTAGCTGGGAACCTCTCAAACCCCCCCCCCCCCGCAATTTAAGGGCAGATGGACAGAAGGGCAGCTGCTGCAGATGGAATGTGTGTATGCAGTTTTGGCTCTCTCTTTTTAAAAAGCACCTGGAAGCACCTTATTTAAATATCTGCTAGCTCCTCCCTCCCACCATCTGAAAACTTATCAGATGCAGACCTAGATGGCTTGATTTAAAATCAACATCCTTTTCTCTTTCTCTCACCCATCCCAGCTTTTTAAACATCTACTCCTGATGAAGGGTTCGGTGGAAGTCAAAGGTTTGGTGACATTTTGCTTGGCCTAATAAAAGTATTGACATAATAAGGGCTTGGGAATTTTTCTAACATGCCAAAACAGCTAGCACTGATCTTTAAAAGTGTCTGTTTTGCAGCATAATCAATGCATTGCCTTGTGGCACATCCAAAGTGCACAAGTTCATTGTGAGTTCATTTTTTCAGTTTGTGTTAATTTTTATTAATTAGCCCCCAACTTTGAAAATCAACTGACAGGGTTTTTACAAATTTGTGCGACAGGTGATTTTTATCACTGGCTGTTAACCATAATGTCTAAATGGAGCCATTCTGTTGAGAGGCAGTCTACCTCTCAATAACAGTTGTTGCTGGGCTAATGGTAGAAGAGGACTGTCTGTTTCCTTCATCCTTTAAGCTTGTGGGCTTCCCAGCAGCATTTGGCTTGCTACTGTGAGGAACAGAATGCAGGTCTAGGAACACAACTGGTCTGACAAAGTCAGTGGGTAGTTCATTTACTTTTCCGCCTTTTGTTTCTCCCTCACTTACATCTATGTGCATGTAAAGCCTTCTACACAGGGATGCCATATGAAATGTATCCAAAACTTGATTTTGAATAAATGTGCAATTAATTGTTCCCTTTTTGAATGTTATTGTGTTGTTATCTTCCTTAGTGGGATGTGCAAATCGCTATTATAAATAACGTTTTTTGTAGGATGGGGGTCACTGATGATTAATTTATGGAATCAAGGGGCAATGGTTTTTGGGGACAATCCTATGCATGTTTACTCAGGGATGCGTCCCACTTTGTTCAATAGGACTTCCTCTCAGGTAAGCGTGGATAAGATTTGAGCTTAAATAATGAAGAGGCAGAAACTTGAGTCACACTCTAATGGAATTTAATTTTTGAAAACGGCCAGACTCTTGGGGTGACTGAAGGCTATGTTTGCAATACCCATGTCAGTAATTATCAGTTAAAAACAGGCCTCTTCCTCTCTCTATGCTGCACTGATGACATTCATACGTTTTCAGATTACTGTATAAGGGAGACGCTCCACCTTTTTCATGTCAGATTTTCTGTGTGAAAATGGTCCAGATCTAAATGCTGAAGATTCTTGCTCTCATTGAGTATATATTACAGTACTACAAGTATTCTAAGCCCTTATAGATCAGATGATGACACACAGTGAATATATATTTAATGTATTTTGATTTGCAGGTGTGTGACTAATGGTCTTTGAGGTTTTGTGGTTACCTGACTGTACTCTAAGCATAACAAACCAGGCCTTTGCACTTTTATACAGTGGGAATATGCTGCTTTGGAGCACTTAAAATATATAGAGATTTATATACATGTGGCTCAAGAAACCAACAAGTGAAAGCAATCCTGCCTCTTACTTTCACCTAATAATATGGTGTACCTTTTACAGTCACGTAATAATACATCACATAATAGGCTGTTCTGGTGAGCAAAGTCAGTAAAATTAGGTTGTCTCAGTACACCTTATTCTATAATATACCACAAACTGGAGAATCTGTCTGTCTGCTTTCTCCTGCTGAACCATGTTGCTGGTGCATAGTTCTCTTCCGGAGCTGTGAGGGATGTGAAAGTTACATAAGAGCAGCCTCCCCCAGCCTGGTGGCTCCAGACATTTTGGACTACAACTCCCATCAGTCCCAGTGGTGTCTGGGAGGTGTCCTGGTGTCTGGAGGGCACCAGGTTGGGGAAGGCTGTTGTAAAATGTGTTCCCTGATGAAGCCTACCAAATGTCACCTTTCCCCAAGGACTTGTGAGGCGAATCTGATGCTGTATTCCCCTTCTTTAGCACCTTTGGGCATCTTCTACACCATCCTGTTTTGGGGAACTGCATTTGCCTCACATTTTACATTTGCCTCTCATTTTTCAGAGCATCTTGAAATATTACTATAGAGACATGCAGGTTCCTTGCGAACCCTATGTCCACTGTAATTGTCTCTGTAATTCTTTTAGACTTTCTGGGCATCTGTGCTGCAGGCAGCAATTCCCCCAGTGAATGCAGCCACCATGTTGCTTATGTGCAGTGACACTCGGTTGTTGCTCTGCTGTGCTTAGGTAATATAGCTGCTCATTTGCAATTGCTCTGGCTTGACTCCTTCTGAATTGTGTATCTGTTGCCCTGGGACTTGATTATGAGCCCTCTGGAAGCCAAGCGCTTAACTGACAGGAGCCCTCCTTCCAAGGTGGGAACGTATAGTATACCCTGCACTGGTATGGTTAGCATTCCTCCATTTAGCTTATTGTAGTTCACGAAACCTTGTCCAATTCCTTCTGCAGTGATGATGCTTCCATCTGCTAGATTGGGTTTTTTCTTTACTGTTAAGGTCTAACTCTGTAAGGAAGCTTCTGTTAATGGCCATGTGACTTGTTGCTCTAGTCCAGAGTCCGCACACGAGCTGTGGGATAAGTTTCCTTGTGTGGCTTTGAAGCACGCACTTCATTGCTGTTATGACTTTCTTACCTTATCTCTCTGCCTTGTTTTTTGTGCAGTACTATTTTTGTTAATACTATTGTTAGCACAATTCACCCTCCTCTTTTTTCTTTTTAAAGTTTACTTCATTCCCCCCTCTCTCTTTCTTTCCTCTTTCCTTGCTAGATTTACAAATGAAAAAAATAATTTAACAAGTTAAACTGCAAACCCAAAATTGTTTTTATTTAATTATGTTTTGATAGGCACATTGGTGGAAGACACGGGTATAACCGGCTACTAGCTGTGATGGCTATGTAATGCCTCCACTGTCAGAGGCATTATGCTTCACAATACCAGTTGCTGGGAACAACAGGAGTGAAGAGTGCTCTTGTGCTCAAACAATCCTTGTAGATTTCCCACATGCATCTAGTTTGCTAATGTGCAAACAGGATTCTGGACTAGATGGACCATTCGGCTGATCCAGCAGGCTCTTCTTATGTTTTCAGGCTTTTGCTGTTTTGCTTTCCGTATGAAGCAGCCCCTTGTGGGTTCATCCACACTTCTGTTTGCCCTACGATTTCTAGACACTGGTCAGAGAGGTTTTTTCTTTTGTCCTGCTGCTTTTCCTGGGAAAACCTGCTGTTTACTACTGAATCGCAACAAATGTCAGTTCAGTTTTCTATAGATTGACATGTGGTCTGATTCAGCAGTAATCAGCAGGGTTTTCCCGGGAAAAGCAGCAGAATGAAAGAAAAACCTCTCAGACCCGTGCCTAGAAATCAAGGGGCAAATGGAATAAACTGGGACAAAGGGAAGTGTGGTTGAGCCCTAAGTGTCCTTTAAGTGTTCCTTAAGTGTTGTTTCCTTCTTTTGCATCTTGCAGTCAGTGCTTCGTAGCAAAGCTTCCCTATCCTGGTGCTGACTTCCCTGTATAATCTTCTTCATGCCCTGGAATCCATCCCTAGTCGACCCACCACAAACTCAGGGCGAGTTGCTTTTCAGGACTTGTTTCTAAGGCATTCACGAGGGCAGCGTACACATGAGTAAAGCTGCCACACGGCTGTCCTTCATGTTCCCCCACTCCATGCCAAATAGTTTCCCCACCGCTTCCAACTTTGTGCTTTTGAGGTCTTTCAACTCAACTCCATCCCAAGTCTTCTGCTGTGTGAGAAAGTCCTTTTTTAAAAAGAAGAAAAGGTATTTTCATGATTTATTTGCCAGCCCCCTTTTAATGGTCTTTGGATGCTGACCTCCTCTGCTGAGGTTTTAATGAGAATGATGTGAGTTCTGAAGTCTGTTCTGTTTTTCATGGTGGATGTGGTTTTATTCTGCTGTTTATGTCTTTATCCTCTCTGCATTTTTTATTTATGTTGTTTTTTAATTGAATTTATTGAATTGCTTGCGATAAGGCAGGGTAAACACCTTTTAAATAAAAGCAAGCAAGCAAGTAAGAGGTCTCTCTAAGGTGAAGAAACAGTAACAACAACAAAAACCATTCCAGCAATCCTTCATCTTCATCTTGTGTCTTTTTGTCTGGCTAACAGCCAAATAATCAAAGGAAGAATTTCTCAAACTGTTGCCCATGGACTGCTTGTGGTCCAATTGTTACACAGTTAGGAGTATCTGTTCTTGATGCCACAAATGATTGCTGAATATCAATTTCAGGAGATCAAGGCTGCTTTGACTGGGGCTGGATTATTAGAAAGGCCTCTCACCTGGGGCCTGTGATTGTCGTAATATTTTAATTTTTATTTTAATATAACCCAGAAGTGCATTTATATACCTCTGAACATCAAAAGCATCTCCAAGTGGTTTGCAACAACAAAAGTGCACGCGCGCACACACACACACACACACACACACGAACTAAAAACCACAGTACCAAATAAATCAATAAAATTCCCCAAAAGCAAGAACAGCAGCCTATTTCGAAAACATTTTGAGTCAGAGATCTTTTATCTCTTCACTCTCCCTTTGCAAAGGCAAATCCTGACTCACATTATGCATCATTCACCCCACCAACAGATACATATCACACCCAGATTCTCCCTTACATGTCCTCCCAACCACTTTTCTCACTACGTAAACAGAAATCTTGCAGTACCACTACTCATCGAGCATCACTCATTCCATTCTGCTCCCATACCTCTTGCTAACATCCCTCCCCCATCACTCTAAAATCTCCCTGTGAATCAGGAAACCACTCTCACCAATGACATCCACTACATTGGAAAGGCAAGACTGTGCTTATAAAAATATCAGTTTTGCTTGCACTCCGACTGCACCAGCAAAGAATATATTTTTTATAACAATTTATTAATTTTCCAAAAAGATAACATCAAAAATAAACATAACAACAACAATATATAAGGAAAAAGGAAAATGCAAAAAACAAAATAACCCCCCCATCATAATAAAAATTTAAACCATAATTTTTGATTGACTTCCCTCCCCTCCTCCTCTTGGTTTCATTGCTTAATGCTTGTTCACGCATGTCCTTATTACCTTAATAATCCATTTTTTAGACCTTGTTCATCTTAATACAAGTGAGTTTTTAAAAGTTATACTAACGTAAAAATCTATACACAAAGCTTAAAAGATGAGCATTAAACCTTTACCCTGAACACCAGCAAAGAAAAAGGTTTGATGAGACCTCCGTCAATTTTCAAGTGGTTGATGGGAGAAAAACACAATTTTCAAGTGGTCGATGGGAGAAAAACAAACAAACAATTGTGCTAAACCAAGGAGGAAACTGTTTCCCCCCTTCTTTCTTTCCCTTCCTTCTTGCATTTACTAGTCATTTTTTCATGAAAAAATGTGATCAAAGCAACTTATAAAAATGCAATTAAAACCAAATTTAAGAAATAAAAAAAAAGGGGGGGATAGAAATACACCCATGCCTTTAAAATACCAGATGTAATATTTTAAATTTAGTGTGCAGCAGCTTATGGCATAGTAGAACTGGGCCCTTAATCATCTGTAGGGATAGTATTAAGTTGTGGCCCTTAGTTTGAGAATAGACAGTGTTACACATGGGGAATCAAAGGCCGCAGGTTCTTCATTTCTGGCTTAATAGAAGGATGAGGCACGGTGCAGGGTCAATACCAAGCAATTGTATAATAGCGCTTTCAATACATCACTGTATATGAAACAGGAAGGTGTGGATTGCACATAGGAAACCTACACACATTGCATTCAGCTGTATGCACATAGGACCTAGAATACAAAGCAATTCCATCCCTCCACCTGTTCACTTTTATTCTGCAAGACCACCAGTAGAAATATTTAGTTGGATAAAGAAAGATAGGTATTTGTCATGAAAAGCGTTACCTAGCTTATCTCTGAATGGACTGAATTTGTGGGTTTCAAGGAAGTGGGGTTATAGAAGTAGCACAGCAAGATTCTCTTACAAGCTCCTTCTCAGTTTGGGGGCACTTAAAAGCTACTACAATTCCAATCTTGTTGTTACTTATCTGGCATTAGGCCCCCACTGAGCATACTTGGATTTGGGCTGTGCAAAACGGCTTTAGGCTTGCCTGCAGGATCATGTTATTTATATACGTATAAATACTGATATATATATATATATATATATATATATATATATATATATATATATATATATATTTGCTTTCGTAGATTTTCACGGGTACAGGAATGCAGGTTTTGGTGTCCTCGGGTGTCTTCCCGTGTAAAAGTTGGGGTGTCTAGGCGACGTTTCGACGAGGTCTCACTCGTCATCTTCAGGCTGGTGCTTTCGGCTTCTTGTTACTGGAACAGAGCAGGATCTCAGTGTTTGAGTTCCTATAAATACTGTAGAGGGGGTGTGGTGTATAGCCTCCAATGTTCTGGGCAGAGAGGAAGTTCCCAGGCTAGTGTGCCTTTTCTTCTTTTGTTCCTTAATTACTTGAGAGATATCTTGAGTGATTTCTTGAGTGATATCCTGAGTACCACTTAGGTGGGTCATTAGGTGTGGATTAGTTGTTAAAGTCTTTGTGTCTTGACCTCTTGAACTTTGTGAAGAGTTTTCCTGAGAAGATGGCTGTACTGTACTTAGTTGTGCTCTGGCTTGGCTTCGTGTATAGGGGCGAGCTGTGGTTTTGTGGCTTGTGTCAGCCAGATCTGTGTAGGGATTGCAGGGGGGTGCAGCATCCGGAGGTGCCACCATGGATTGGCTACTGGATGGTGTCTGTAATTCATCTGTGGAGAGGGTCTGGGTTTGGGTCTGGTGTGGTTGATTGGTGTTGGCGTTCTGTGTGCCTCTGGATCTGGTGTCAGTTTTTGTGGGGAGGGCTAATTTCCAGATGTCTGGCAAGCGGGATGTGTCGTCACGCTTGTTCATGTTGTGAGGGTGTTTCTCTATCTCGATGGCTTCCATGATTATTCTCTTGTGGTGATGTTCCGTGTTAAAGAGCAATTTGGAATCTGCAAAATTAATTTCGTGTCCTGTTTCTTTCATGTGTTGGAAAAGAGAGGAAGTTTTTTCTTCTTTTTTGACGGCATTCTTGTGTTCTGCGATACGTGCATTTATTCGTCTGTTTGTTTGTCCAATGTACGTGGCTGGGCAGACTTTGCAGGGTATTTCATAGATCCCTTGGTTTTCCAACTGGATTTTATCCTTGGGGTTTCTGAGGATATTGGCTATTTTTTGGTTGGTGCAAAAGGCTGTTTTGATATTGTGTTTATGGAGGATTTTGCTAATTTTATCTGTAGTGCCCTTGATATAAGGAAGGAGGGCCATGCCATTGTTTTCTTCTGTGTCTTGGTTTTTGGGGGGTGTTTCCTTTTGGATTAGCTTCGTAATCCTGTTTTGCTGGTATCCATTGGTATCCATTGGTACAGTACAGCCATCTTCTCAGGAAAACTCTTCACAAAGTTCAAGAGGTCAAGACACAAAGACTTTAACAACTAATCCACACCTAATGACCCACCTAAGTGGTACTCAGGATATCACTCAAGAAATCACTCAAGATATCTCTCAAGTAATTAAGGAACAAAAGAAGAAAAGGCACACTAGCCTGGGAACTTCCTCTCTGCCCAGAACATTGGAGGCTATACACCACACCCCCTCTACAGTATTTATAGGAACTCAAACACTGAGATCCTGCTCTGTTCCAGTAACAAGAAGCCGAAAGCACCAGCCTGAAGATGACGAGTGAGACCTCGTCGAAACGTCGCCTAGACACCCCAACTTTTACACGGGAAGACACCCGAGGACACCAAAACCTGCATATATATATATATATATATATAAAACAATTTAGTGTTTATGTATAACAACTATCCAGTCTGATGTTTGCATGTGTAGGCAACATAGCTGTCAGGAAATGTGTGTTTGAAGAAATATGTTTTAAGCATGCAGAAAAAAGATAGTATGGTTGCACATGCCTGCTCTCCAAGGGGAAGTTGTTCCACATGGTTGGTGCCATTCCTGTAGAACAGTAGTCTTCAAGCTTTTCAGACCCAGGGCCCAGTTTTAACTCAAACATACATCTAGGGATCGCTTTCTGAATCTTTTACCATCTATTTGCCTGGTGGTAGTGCTCCTGTTGCGACTCACCTCGGACCATGTTGTGAGCCACTAGTGGGTCCTGATTCACTAGTGAAAGGTGAGTGCTATCCTTCTGGATGGATAGAAGATGGAACACCACAGGCTGCAGACAGGTCCATTGGGGATAAGACACTCTTTCAAATAAATTGTTGCCAAGCTATTTAGGGCTTTATGCACCACAACAGTAAAGCCTTAAACCTAGCTAAGTAGCCAGCCAGACAGTGCACCTTCCTCAGCAGATGGAATATATGCTCACACCACGGTGTGCCTCTCAGATGAAGAGCTACGCTGCTGCATTCTACACTAGCTGCAGCTTCCAAACCGGGCTTAAGGGCTTCCCCACATAGAAAGCATTGCAGTAATCCAGTGTTAGTGTTTCATTGCATTGGGTTTTGAATAGTTCATGCTGCAGCAATGTGAAAGGCAGGAGATAAATATTTTAAATAAGTAAAGTAAACTTCATTTATTTTATTGCATTTAGGAGGCAGTGTGCCTCTGAATGTCAGTTGCTGAGGTTCACAGACAGCAAGAGTGCTCTTGATTCTGGTTGGCCACTGTGAGAGCAGGATGCTGGACTAGAAGGCCCCCCTGATCCATTAGGATTTTTCTTCTCTCCTAATGAAACCTCTTTTTTGTATTTCACATGGTACAAATGACATTATTTTCTGTTTAATACCTTTTCTGTCATTTTTAACTCAAAAGGTCCTGGAGGAGTAATGTTTTCTAAAGAATATACTGTAAATACCCTTCTCAGGAGAAATATATCAGCCTTTTTCCTCCCAGGGGTTTGTCTATTGCTGTTTTTGAACACCGGTGCTCATTTTATTTTTAAAAGGGATGGCCTGCAAAGCAAATATTAGCACTAGACAGGGCTATGCTGATTCATGACTGCTTTAAAAACCTGAATGCTCCGTACAGTGGATTTGAACTTGCTCAGATGGTGTTGTTTTTTTGAATGTTGGTTACTCCCATACCAGTACCTTGAATGACTAGCTTTGGGGGAAGGAGAGGAGGAAAAAAATGCCAAGTTTATCTCAGTAAAACTCTTATAACTTCTACAGCAGGAAAAACCTGGCGGCGCTTCTTGTTGGATGCAGTAAGCACAGTGGGTTTTGTTTTTGTTTTTTGGGGAGTTGGTTTTACTGAAGGATGGTGATGAAAGTGGAGCCAGTCTGACCCAGTACCCAGTACAGGCAGCTCTCTATGGTGAGGAAATTATAGTGGATAAACCTTCTAGGCAGGGCACAATTCCTATTCTCTGCTCAACTCCGGAGAACCTTGGGCCACCTTCCCTTCTGGAACAGGGATGAGAGGGTGCAGTCTGGACAACCCTTTTCAGAGAGAAATTTAATTGCCCCTCCCCAATGCATACAGCACAATGAGATTCTCAGGCCCAGGAGCCAATGGCAGCCCACTAAGCCCTTCTGCCGGACTCTTGCCATGTTCTCTAGGCCACAGCCCTACCAGTACAGCTTGTGCCCTCCTTGGGTGCTTTTGCCTGGCCTTTTCCTTGAACTACAAAAATGCCTCTTGCTTGCCTAGATGGAGGTTGGAGAGAGGTGCAGGTGTAGGAATCTCTGGATTTTGCCTGGCTGGAGTACTGCCCACAGTACAAAGATAAGAGTCACTCGTTCGTTGCTCCTCCCATTTTCACTCTGGCCCCTCCCACCACTGTTATGCAGCCACACCCCCTGAAGATTGCCCAAGAGGGAATGCTGCCCATAGGCTGAGCAAGCTTCCGCACCTCTGGCAAAGGATAAGATTGAGCGGGTATTGGCAGGTACAAAGAACTGGCGAAAAATTTAGGGTTGACTACCATGTCCTTTAAGGGACGTGGGTGGCACTGTGGGTTAAACCACAGAGCCTAGGACTTGCCAATCAGAAGGTTGGCGGTTCAAATCCCCATAATGGGGTGAACTTCCTTTGCTTGGTCCCTGCTCCTGCCAACCTAGCAGTTCGAAAGCACGTCAAAGTGCAAGTAGATAAATAGGTACCGCTCTGGCAGGAAGGTAAACGGCGTTTCCGTGCGCTGCTCTGGTTCGCCAGAAGCAGCTTAGTCATGCTTGTCACATGACCCGGAAGCTGTACGCCCACTCCCTTGGCCAATAAAGCGAGATGAGCGCTGCAATCCCAGAGTCGGCCACAACTGGACCTAATGGTCAGGGGTCCCTTTACCTTTACCTTTACCGTTTCCTTTGGGTGGCGCTGTGGGTTAAACCACAGAGCCTAGGACTTGCCAATCAGAAAGTCGGCGGTTTGAATCCCTGCAACGGGGTGAGCTCCCGTTGCTTGGTTCCTGCTCCTGCCCACCTAGCAGTTTGGAAGCACATCAAAGTGCAAGTAGATAAATAGGTACCACTCTGGCGGGAAGGTAAACAGCGTTTCTGTGTGCTGCTCTGGCCACATGACCTGGAAGCTGTACGCTGGCTCCCTCGGCCAATAAAGCAAGATGAGCGCTGCAACCCCAGAGTCGGTCACGACTGGACCTAATGGTCAGGGGTCCCTTTACCTTTACCTTACAACTAATATCTGCTCAGAGTAGACATTAATGTCCCTAGGTTCATGTTCATGAATTTCAGTGGGCCTTTTCTGAGTAGAACTAACTTTGGAGACAACCCTTAGTAGTGGGACTTTTTTAATAGTGTCACAGTCATTCACTTGGTCACTTTTGCAACAACCCTACATAGGGTGGGGGTGGTGACTGTATTATTCCCATTTTGCAGTTGCGGGAACTGAGACTGACTGACTGTGGATTTCCTGAGAGGCAGAGGCAGGTTTTGAGATGCGGATGTCTGGTTCACAGCTCAGACTCCTAGCTGCTCTGCTAGCTGTCAGTGGCACAGGTGGGCCCCCCACGGCTGCATGCATCCCCTGACTTTATTATATACAACTCCTGATACCACCTACAGTTTTCTCATTCTTCCATCCAAAAAATAATTCCTTCATTCGTGCTCCTTATTTTTTCCTGGCTGTTAAAAAATGTAGAAGACCCTTCTGGAACTATAATGGAATATAGTGCAAGCTTAGTGCTCATGTTGGTATTACAGGCCACAACCATTTCAGGCACATCTGATATGTGCACAACCACGCTGAACCCAGAAATGATCTGAAAACGTCACAAAAATGGGAAGGGGTGGAACAGGGTGTTTGCAGCTTTTATCCATGGATGTTCCTATTATATGTGATTTCATGTAAGCCTGCAATGCCATGGAACATAACCCCACACAAATTGGTCACTGCCTTTATTTGCTTCCGGGGAAAAACCTGTTTGCAAATAATATGGCAATATGGGCTAAACTTGCACTATATTCCACTATAGTTCTGGATGTGGCTTCTACATTGTCTGAAAGTTCAAACATAATGTGGAAATTAACAGGGAAACATGAAAACAGAATAAACTGCCTAATAGGCTCTTTAATTTCAATCAGTCTACAACTGAGTAGATCTGCCTTTCCACACTTTTTGGGCCAAACTAGGCAATGGTGGGACATCTGTGTCTTAGGCCCCAATCTGCCCCATTCCCACAGAAAGCAGGGAGATGCGCAGGTGCGGTGTTTGTGCTAAACTCTCCCCCTGGAACATAGGAAGATGTCCTAAACAGTGTAGATAGTTCTAGATTAAATACATTAATCTGCTGCCATGATGTCTAATTTGACCATTTCTGTAACAACATTTACCTTCAAGTATGCCTCTTTGCAGAACTCATTGGCCTGACTTCTGCACAGACATGTGTAGGATCATGCTGTTAGTCACTTTGACACTTGGAGCGAGCCTCTGGTTTTTGTGCAGAGCTTTAATAGGTGGGTAAACAGGTTTTCAAAGCTGAATTGTGGAGGCTTCAGCCCCACCGCCTCTCTCTTTTCCTCTTGCACCATCCCTGCTGTGTTTTAGAAAGTCCCACTACAACAGCGCCCTTCAAAAGAAAATCCTGTTAGCTTTCACATTCATTGTTTGCGTGAAAGCCCTGGATGGCTAAACTGTGCTCTCTCATTCAGCGGGACCCTATTCTCTCCCTCAGAGCTGACAATATGGCATACTTTGGCCTCAGCATGCATGCACAAGGTTGAAATCGCCAGGCTGCCTACATAAGCCAGAGGGGAAGGGAATATCGCAATGGGATGGAGAGTATATGAACCTCTGGAATAAAAGCAGAAAGAAGAGGAATGTCATTGGTCAGAAATGGTTGTGAATGAAATGTTTGAACTACAGATGATGCCCAGCCCTATCTTTTGTGGCTGGGGCAACCCAGTCAGATAGGTGGCATATAAATAAACAAGTTGTTGTTGTTGTTTGTTTGTTTAACTGCTGTTTTTAGAAGGTTGGAGAGGGGGGATAATGGGCTTAAAACTGGCAGTGTGTGTGTGTGTGTGTGTGTGTGTGTGTGTGTTAGAGTATGGAAATGGAGCTTTTGGCTTAATTTGTTGCATTTAGAATCTTCCCTTTAGCAAAAGGAAAAAAAGAAAGCATTAAGAGGAGTTTGTAATCTAAAGAAAGATAAATGACACACAAAGAAAAAGGAAAATGAGGGAGGAGGGAAAAGCAAGCTTAAGCACATGTTCTCAAAGTTACAGTTCTTATAACTCAGTTAAGATCAGCAACCCCTTGCCATTGTGAGTGGTGGTTCTGGGTGTCTCACCATAATGAGTGCCTCCCCAAAACACCCTTTCCTCCTAGATCAGATGCAGGAACCAGCTGATCCACTGGGCAGTGATAGAAAGGCAACCTGCTCATCCTCTCCCACTCTTCTTCCTCCCTACTGATTCCTTCTCTTTTAGTAACTACAGTGGGACCTCTTGTTACAGATGCTTCAGGTTACAGACTCTGCTAACCCAGAAATAGTACCTCAGGTTAGGAACTTTGCTTCAGGATGAGAACAGAAATCACACAACGGTGGCGCAGCGGCAGCGGGAGGCCCCATTAGCTAAAGTGGTACCTCAGGTTAAGAACAGTTTCAGGTTAAGAACGAATTAAGTTCTTAACCCGAGGTACCACTGTACTGGTTCATAAAGTACATCACATCCTTTCAGGCATTACTTTCTTCTTGCTGGGAGACAACCCTGCCTGAAATCCTAGAGAGTCGCTGCCAGGCAGTATGGACAGTACTGGGCAAAATGAACAAATGGCCTGACTTGGTATAAGGCAGCTTCCTATGTTCCATCTTACATGCACATGCAGTTGCCAAGTTGGCAAACCCTGCTGTGCGACACTGACTATTAAATCCAGATGTTCACTTCAAAAGCAGGAAGGAAGGAGGTGCTGGTGGTACCTTTCTCCCAGGCTTCAAGATGCTTGATGTTGTTAATGGCTGGTTTGTTCTCTGCCTCCTTTGGCAAACCAATGGATGAGTCAAGAAACCCTGTTCATGGGAATGGAGGGAAGAGAAGAGAAATTATTTCTCCTTTTTCTAAATAGGATGTTATTGCTGCCTGCTGAAGTCACTTTTCAGTCAGAGACTTGCCTCTTTCTTTCCTATGTGTTGCCTTTAAGCTAGATCTTCTATTTTCTGTGCATGTGGCTGGGCAAACGATTTGGAGTGCTCTAATACCTTTCTTTTCGGAGTGCCTTAAGTTGTGTTTAAGTTGCATTGTACATATCAGAACTTGTGCAACATTACAGTGGTACCTCGGGTTACAGATGCTTCAGGTTACAGACTCCACTAACCCAGAAATAGTACCTTGGGTTAAGAATTTTGCTTCAGGATGAGAATAGAAATTGTGCGGCGGTGGCACGGCGGCAGCGGGAGGCCCCATTAGCTAAAGTGGTAACTCCGGTTAAGAACAGTTTCAGGTTAAGAACGGACCTTCAGAACGAATTAAGTTCTTAACCTGAGGTACCACTGTATCTTGAAGCTGAAGCTTTGGAGCATACAGAACAGCTCCTTGTGATTCTTCCCACAAACCTTCCCCAGAGTGACCATAGGAGCCAATTCTCAGTGGCTGACTCACCACCTTTCACTCTGACTCCAATAAGCACAAACGGTGAAAAGATTTCATGGTGGCTAAAAACCTCATCTTTCATGCTGACTGGAAGGCTCTGGGATGCTGGAGACAAGCACCCCTCCGGGATCGTGCTGCGGAAGTAGTAATGGGTCCTTGATCTCCTGCAACCCAGGCCACTACAGCTTTTATTTTAATAGCTGTAATGGTTTACCAAATCACTTTACTTCCCTCTCCAACACAATAACTCTCAAATGCTGTGACTCCCAAACTAACTCTTTAACTTACTCAATAACTCTTTAACTCTCCTGAAAGAAATGCTCTAAGCAAAAACCTTTGGCAAGAGGACATGTAAGACATGTCACTGTTTCTTAGCAACTTTGCTCAGCAATGACATTATTCCTCTTAATGTTAGTTTCTGTAGCCTTTAATAGGTTAAGCAGTTTTATTTATATCTATTAACTTAAAAAATAATAATTCTAGACCATTCACCATTCACCTAGCAGATCCCAGTGCAGTGTTCCAATCACAGAAATACAATATATGAAAAAAATAAGATCCTTAAAAGAGAAATAAGATTAAAAGGCAAAAATATTACAAAACTGTTGCAGCAGAACAAAAGCTACACAAACCCAGTGCCAGAAATATTACACTACATTTCTAGCCAGCAGAACTGTTGGGATTTCATATGTGTGTTACTGCATTAGAATTTTCAACTTCTAGTTCCTGAAACACTGGTGCCCATGACCGTTAGGAGGAGTGCAGAGAGAAGAAATGCCATGATTCATCTGCAGCTCCATGACTGGATGCGTTCATGTGCCCCAGCTGCAACAAAACATGTCTCTCCTGTATCAGTCTCTACAGCCACAACAGGCACTGTAACTCTCCATCGGTTTGACGTTTCCCCCAAAGGAGTACTCCTCCATTGTCTCTCAAGACAGACGGATGCCAACAGAGCCAAAAATCTCATATTGCCCAAAGGTTGCAGAGTAACATTGTCTGGTTTTGGCACCTGCACATATACAGCAGATACAAAAACAATGAAAGTGTGTTTGTCACCTCAAAATTCCAGGTTGAACCCTTTGGCCCTGAGACTACATATACTGGTAGATAAGTTAGGAGGGCCATTCCATGGAGCATTCTTGGGGTGGTAGAATCTTGCAACAGTTTGTTGGAGACTGAAAAAGGAAATTCTTAGGCTATTTCTCAGAACATTTTTTTCTGAGAAATTTTGGCCCAGGCTCATTGACATGGACCTTGTTTGATTTCATCACATAAGGGGAGCCCTGCTTATTCATGACCAACTGTTCCAAGGAATGGACAAACCAGCCTCTTGAATATTGCAGGCATTCAGTCATAAACTAATCCTGTTTTCTGCAGGCTCCCCCCCCCCTTTAGGTGGGGGAAAACATGAAAAATATTGGATCTAAACCGTACCCATTTCAGGTAAAGGTACCCCTGACTGTTAGGTCCAGTCGCGGACAACTCTGGGGTTGCACGCTCATCTCGCTCTATAGGCCAAGGGAGCCGGCGTTTGTCCTCAGACAGCTTCCAGGTCATGTGGCTAGCATGACTATGCCACTTCTGGCAAACCAGAGCAGCACACGGAAACGCCGTTTACCTTCCCGCCGAAGCGGTACCTATTTATCTACTTGCACTTGATGTGCTTTCGAACTGCTAGGTGGGCAGGAGCTGGGACCGAACAAGGGGAGCTCACCCTGTCACAGGGATTCAAACTGCTGACCTTCCAATCGGCAAGTCCTAGGCTCTGTGGTTCAGACCACAGCACCACCCACATCCCTACCCATTTCAGGTATTTCCCCTAAAATACTCCTCTTGCATCCAATCCTGCTCTAAAGTGTCCCCCTTGTGCACTCAGCACCCGCTCCTGTAAAATGCAGATGTTTGAGTTTTTTACAGTCTCGGAACTGTGAATTATGTGAGATTGCTTTAAAATTCAGACCAAACAAAATTCTTCTCCCTTCTTACCTGTTCCAGTGCCTAGTTTCTGATGACCAGCCAGATGCCCCAAGATGTCCAGAAGCAGGTCATGCAAGACACTGAGTGCCCCCTGTTTCTCATTCCCTATACTCAGAGGTACACTGACTCTGAACATGGAGGAGCCATGTCGCTATCTTAGCTTGCAGCTGTTGGTAGACCTGTCCTCCTATGAATTTATGTAAACTCCTTTTAACAACAATAGGTGACTGATTGCTGTTGGTCTGCCTGTCTGTGTCTAATGATGTTTCCCAAGAGATGAAAGCAGTGGTTCTGAAATGCCCCCTGGGCCATATTAGTAAACCTTGCCCCGTCCAGTAAGCAGATGCTAGAATCCCAGCTGTAACAATATCAGGAGCACCAACAGAATTTTGGTGGGTTCATACAAGAACTCTGGCTCCCAGTCTCCTTGTGTGAACAGCCTTCATCAGCAGCAAAAAGTCACTTTACTTTCGGGATTCAAAGTGGAGCTTTGGTGCCCGTTGAGATACAACAGCACTCCCCATAGGTTACTTCAGATATTCCATTTTTCTACTTGCTTTGGGGGGGCATATTTGCTGCCAATTTTAAAATATGCCCATTACAAAAAGAAGCAGCAGCTGAAAGTATAAATGGAGAAACACAGAGAATGCCAAAGGGCAAGCAGGCATAGACAAACTTGGCCCTCCAGATGTTTTGGGACTACAACTCCCATGATCCCCAGCTAACAAGACCAGTGGTCAGGGATGATGGGAATTGTAGTCCCAAAACATCTGGAGGGCCAAGTTTGCCTATGCCTGGCATAAAGTTTAGGGATGGGCTAATCTGTCAATTTTGGTTTCTCTTAGTTCCTCACTTTCTTAGTCTTAAATTCACTTTTCCACATCCACAGAAATGTAGATTGAAAACAAATCCATTTTAAATAGAACATCGAATTACAATTTCGGCTAAGAGAGGGCGTAATTTTGAGAACATCCATAGGAATGCGAATTCTGCTGAAGCCAATGGGGCTGACTAAGCGGTGTTAAAGAGAGTAGGGGTGTTAACGTCAAATCTAAATAGGTTTGTGTTTTGGATAGGTTTTAATATTCAAGATGGAGCTTGCCACCTTCAAAATTTATCCCCACTGTCTGTGGTCCCAGTGGTCCCAGTGTGTCTGTGTGTAATAGGGTTGTCTGGAATGGTGTGGAATGCAAAAGAAAGGGCTGCATACAGGATGTCTTTAGGAGGTCTATGTGAAGCTGTGGACTGTGCGTGAGAGAGAGAGAGAGAGCTGGGCCCAGATGTTCCTGAGTGCCCTGCTCAGTAATGAATTAGCCACACGTGTTTTCCCGATTGTACGGTTTTTGTCATTCTTTTCTGCCAGAGGAGCTTTACTGGCCCAGTCTTCAACCTTAAGCCTCCCCTCTCAACAATCTGGCTGTAGGGAATATATGTCTGCTGTTCTTTCGGGACTTAGGCCCGCCCCACCCCTGCCCCACAACCCTGCTGTCTTAATGATTTTCCATGCTGACAAGTGAGCTGAAAGAAATGCCATTCCGTACAAAACCTTGGCTGTATTCTGTTGCTTGAGACCAGCCCCTGCGAAAAGAGTACAGCATCCTCCTCTTTTTGTTCATATCAGAAGTGAAATGTTGAAGGAGGTAGGAATGTCAAATAATCTAACTACAGAATTTGGTTTGAGCGGTAAACCTTAGAGGAAGCAGTGTTCTTTTTTGTTTTCCTGAGCAGCCCTAAAAGTTCTGTGGTATTTGGCCTCTGACTTCATTTGGCAGAGATGTAAGTGGTACATGCAGAACTCCCACCAGAAGGGTGCTTTGCTGCATTTGCCGCAGATGTTTGTCATAGGGACCAAAACAAGGATGGGGAACTCAGGTGTGGGTGGCCAAGTGTGGCCCTCCAGGTCTGGCTCATGGGACTTTTTTTCAGTCACATTCCTCAGTGGCTCATCTCTGCGCCCTCCCTCAGCACTTTTGCCTGACTGGAATGTATCCTTGAACTATCACCGTGGTCAAACAGTACATGAAAACAATATGTGAACTGAAAAGTCTCCTTCCTTCAAATTTTTAACTTCTATGGATTTTGGAATGCAGTTCTCCAGCCAAGTAATCTGTACAAAAAGGCATATACTCATGTGCCAAAAAAGGCATATGCCCATAAAAATAACACACACAAATGCATAGTAATGGGGCAAATGGCTTAGAAAAATTTGTGCATTTGGCAAAATTACATACAAAATGGTATATATTAACAGAAATTCAAAATTAATCAAAATGTTCATTAATTTTCATGAGGCATTTTTTCATCAAAAAATGAAAACTTATGTGGGAATGTGGAGAACAGAAATTAGGATTGCAGAAAAAGAGAAACAGAAAAACTGAAATTGAGATACATCCATGCCTATATGTAACATGCATTTATATACTTTTCAAAAAATATGTGCCACTCCTTCTCAAAGTGGCCATCATCTGCCACTTCTGCTGCTTTCGTAGGCTTGCTTTCCCCAACCTGGTGCCCTCTGCCACTCTCATCAGCATCTTTTGACTATCCTGGCTTAGGACTGATGGAGGTTGGAGTCTAATACATCTGGAGGGTACCAAGTGGGTGAAAGCTGATCTAATCAATCTGGGGGTCAAAATATCTTGTGAATTCCTAAAAGCCTTTCCATGGTTGGGGTTGTAGGTTCTCAACTCACCCTGAATCTCATGATCCTTTTGTTAGATTTTATATATATATATATATATTTGAAAACAAATATATATATTTGAAAACAAATATATATATATTTGAAAACAATGGGAGGAAGCCACCTGGGCACAATTTAAAGTAAAGGTTTCAAAAAAGAACAGCGCTCTCTCTCTCTCTCTCTCTCTCTGTCTCTGTCTCTCTCTCTCTCTCTCTCACACACACGCTTTTGTAGGAAGAAATTATGTATTCTAAATAAAGAAGGGGAAAATGGAGGGTTAACAGGAAAATGAGGTAGCTGTTCCTTCTGGGGAAGTTTCAAATGCAAAGGGAAAATACATCTGGAAAAATATAGTATCAAGTAACTCGTCAAAACCATCACTCAGACCATCACTCAGGTTAACTGCATTATTTAGCATTGCATCAAACCAAAAGTAGTATCGAAATTTCCAGCGCGTTTCCCCCGTCACTTTCCAGATTGCAAAAAGTCTTGACATTTTGGAGAAGCAGGTTTGTTGCTCCCTATCAACTGCAGGTGCCCAACCTGAATTTGCCAGTCTGCTATATTCATCAGGGAGAGGACAGTGCATCGAGACAGGAGATGGGGTGGAATAATGTAAGCGCTGGCTTTATTTGCATATAACTACAGTTCACAGACGTTTGGGCAAATCTCACTCTAGATATGAGGCAGGAGCCAAGAAACAGAAGGGCTATGGGCTAATGATAAGAAGGGCTATGGGCTAATAATAAGGGCTGCTGGATCAGGCTAATGGCCCAATGGCCCATCTAGTCTAGCATCCTTCTCACAGTGGACAACCAGATGCCTCTTTTGGGAAGCCCACAAGCAGTAGTGCAACGACGCACTCCTCACTTGCAATTCCTTTCAGCTTGTATACAAAGGCATACTGCCTCTTGCCAAGGAGTGTACAGAATGTAGATAGAGCCCAGCCTTTGTGACTAGTGGTCATTGATAGTCTTATGCTGCATGAATTTTTCAGTCTTTTTAAAAAGCCATTCAAGTTGTTGGGCTGGTGGCCATCATTGCCCCCTGTGGGAGCGAGTTCCATAGTTTAACTTTGTGCTGATCTGGGGACCGTATGTGGATTGGGAACACATTATGTTTTCTTCAGGGTATCTCCTGCTGCCAAAAAAATTCCTCCCCAAATCTCTTCCTTTTTCAACAAGTCTTTTCAGGGGAGATTCTTACTCTAGTCTGCTATCTGTACTGGATTTGTAATTTATTTTATTGTTATAGCTTTTATCGAAGTTTTTATTGTTAATCACTTTTGGATATCTTATGGGAAGCAATTCATAAATGAATTTGTTTATGTAAAATAAATGTGGCAAGGTTATGTGCACTTGGGTTTTTTTTTTTTTTTTTTTTAAAAAGAAGTGTCTTTCTATTAATGTGTACTTTGGCCTGAATTTATTTATCAGGAAAGCAGTAGCAATGTATGATAATCTGGAAGTAAAATCTTCTTGGTTTTCCAGATTAGAAAACTAGACTCTCATCCCATTGTGTTGACTTTGTGTCAGATGGGTCTGTGTTGAGTTGAGTCACCCTGGATTCCAGAAGCAGCCAGAAAGGCCTTTTGTCCTTCATTTCCATGTTGGGTTTGGTTTGGTGTTATTTTTTCTATTCTTTTGTGTCTTCACTTCCCCCAGTAGTAATTCCACAGCAAGGAGGAAGTACAAAGCAAATAAACTCCAAAAACACACACACAAAAGGAATAAGGGAAAAATAACCCTTTCAAATGGCTGCACAGGAACAATGGGGTCGGATATGTGCCTTCTGGGGAAAGGTTTGGACTGAAAGAGAGGGGCATGCAATCAGCCCAGTCTTGGAAATGATAGTCTGTGAGCTATTTTGTGAGTAAGGAAATGGGTGATCTCCTGGGTCACCCCCAATGAAAAAAGAGTTTTGTCTCATGTTTTGGATGAGGCGGTGAGTTGGGCATCGGGGCAACACTTTGTATAAACAAAGTTTGGTTTGTCTGCATTCATTCGTAGAGTTTATTTACAGTCCTGGCACAGCATGGACTGATGTCATTTTATAGGCACTTGCTGGGGAGTAAACCACATTAACTTGCTTCCGAATAAATGCACTGCCAAACTGTTTTGTTCTCTAATCAGGCATGGGTGGCACAATCCATATTGTGCAAAGATGGGTCATTTCTTAGGATGGTGGAGTGGGTCCTACTGCAAGCATTGATCCTGTATAGTGTTGGGGTAAGGCTCTGGATGAATGCTACAGGAAACCAGAGCTCTGGTGTTGCTTCAGCTCTCTCTATAGGAGCACCTTTCTTTTTTTGCATTTCCAAGCTCAACTTTTACTGAAAGGTAAGGTAAAGGTAAAGGGACCCCTGACAGTTAAGTCCAGTCGCAAATGACTCTGGGGTTGTGGCGCTCATCTTGCTTTACAGGCCGAGGGAGCCGGTGTTTGTCCACTCTGTAGACAGTTTTTCTGGGTCATGTGGCCAGCATGACTAAGCCGCTTCTGGCGCAACGGAACACCAACACCAGAGCGAACCGCCGACTTTTGATTGGCAAGTCCAAGGCTCAGGGGTTTAGACCACAGCGCCACCTGCGTCCCAGGAGCACCTGGGATTTTTTTTGCATTTGCAAGCTCCTCTTTAACTGAAGGGTACTCTTCTGTTAAAGAGGCCCAGCCCATTCCAGCAGTCTTTTATGTCCAATAGAGCAATAGAGATTCTGGCTGGATTGGGGCTTTTGTGACTGAGTCCTTTGAGTCAAAGGATAGCAATGCAACATCCTTGGGCTGGAGGGGGCACTGACACCACAGGATCTTTTTGCAGGGCTGGCCCTGCATGAATTTCTGACTCTGAGACCTCAGTTTCATTCCCTGAAGAAGGAGAGTCTGATCTCCAAGGCCATGCCAGGGAATGGGTAGAGGTTCCACCTTGTTCACACCTGATTTTTATAACATGAGGGAGAGGAAGTTTCCTGGTCAGACATGTCTTCAGTAAGCTGTTTGGAAACACTTAAGTGCAAAACTGCACATTGCAATAAACATGTTTTTTAAAATTTTTTTAAAAAGCATGCTTTAATTGACCATTTTTGTTTTTAAAGAAAATCAGTCAGCCCAACTGTTCCAGAACATGAGGATCAATGCCTCATGCCACTTTGCTTCCAGAACTAAATTCTGCTGCTACTTGACATCCCCACAGGGATGCTTATTGTAAACAGCACCCATGGAAGCAAATAGCAATTGGAAGGGGAATGATTTTCAGCAAGAAAATGTACGAGGGTCTGATCCAAATCAGGAGTTTGTTCCAGAATGAGGCCTGGAGGCAGTTTTTCATCAAAATGCAAGTGGCTAAGTAACGCTGCAGCTTGCAGGATTGCCCACTTGACTGCCTCTACCTGCAGAACTGACACTGTTAGATGTGCCACATAATACTCATTCCACACTTGTAATCTGGCCAACAGGGTGGGCTGAACCTGTGGTAAAGTTTATGTTGTTTGAGGATACGCACACCAGCTCTATGGTGCTTCTATAGGGATGGATGGATCTATTAGTTTTGGTTTCCAATCTTAAACTCAGTTATCCACATTTCTGCAGCTATTTGCATTTCTTTTTAAACCTCATGAAAATGAATCCTCATTTTAGTGCCCTCCCAGATATACACATTTTGTGTGTAATTCTGCCTAATGTATACATCTTTGCAGAGCATTTTTCTCATCTGCGGTGAATTTCTGTACGTTATTTTCATTATTTTCATTTGTGTGTACAGTGGTACCTCCGGTTAAGAACTTAATTTGTTCTGGAGGTCTGTTCTTAACCTGAAACTGTTCTTAACCTGAGGTACTGCTTTAGCTAATGGGACCTCCCGCTGCCACCACACCGCCACCGCGCGATTTCTGTTCTCATCCTGAAGCAAAGTTCTTAACCCGAGGTACTATTTCTGGGTTAGAGGAGTCTGTAACTTGAAGTGTATGTAACCTGAAGCATATGTAATCTGAGGTACCACTGTGCATCACTTGGCTGGAGAAGTGCATTGGAAAAGTGAATTTTGAAGGATGTCTGAGGCTCATTTTGCATATTGTTTTGGAAAGTGCAGATTAAGTAGGTTTACCCTTAGAAGTGAATCTCACGGAATTTCTGCATCGCAATGCCTGCACAAACTGTTTTAGATGTTTTGGATTTTTTAAAAGCACTTCTGGCTTTAGCAAAGGCAAAACCAGCCACAATACGTGGTAACCAACATTACTGCAATAGACAGTGTAAATTTTGTTACGATGCTGAGGGCACTTACTGAATAACGCCTGTGATGAGCTGTGCACACATTCCCTCTTCCATCCCTGTGCCCAAAGCAATTTGAAACTTGAACAAATAATGGTGGTTGTTTTTTTTTAAAAAAAAAAAGCAAGAAAGGGCAAGTGCATATTTGCATTGTCTCATCTACACTGATGCGTTGTGTCTAGCTTGATTAGTTTCCACACTTACTTGATTTGTATTGGACAGGGTGAAGCCGCTGCATTGAGCATTAGAACAATGAAGAAATGTGCAGGGCTCTCTCTCCTCCATGAAGGCTCCCCACTTGTTCTTTAACTCTGCATGTGCATGATAGCCGTAAGACATGCTGCTCTGTTTGTTTCATAAAAAAAAGGTATACAACTGAAGCCCAGTCAAAACATAAGATGTGGCTGGAAATAAACAATAGCTTTCAAGAGAATTGATGATGGTTTGACAGAGATGCCCTTTTCATTGCAGCATCTATTTACATATTTCTTGTCTCCTACTTCAGGCACTCCACCCACTCACCCCCAATTAAATTTAATTAGCCTTGGCTTCCCACAAAAACCTCTCAGTTGTTCCTCTTAAGCAGAAACTCTACATTTACTATACAAGTTGCTTTAATTCAAATTTCAATAACCCTTGTAATTTCCAAGATATTTCACTTTAGGGGGGACTTTTCATCCCATTTCAACTTAAATTGTGTGCCAGCCCTAATCGCTCTATGGTGATAACCTCCAGGGGTGGAGGAGTGGTGCTAGTCTGTTGCAGAATGTGCCCTCCCCCCCCCCCCGTACTGTTACATCATAAAAACAAAGAGATTTATTAGCCTTTCATATATTTATCAGATGAAGTGGAGTCTAGCTAGTCCAACAAAGCTTCTGCCTTCATACTTTTTAGTCTGTAAGCTACTACAAAGCCCTTTGATATTCTTGCTCCTTTATTGGCTTTCGTCATAGCGGATTTTCAGGAGTTTGAAACTTTTTTTTTCTGCCCCCCCCCCCCCGCACTCCAAACCTTGTACTCTGAGGCTGTGCACATGGAGGCGACAATGGTGCTTTCTACTCCTATTAACAGCAGCCAGCATGACCAGTGACCAGGGATGAAAGGAATTGTAGTGCACAACATCTGGAAAGTACCATCCGGGTTGCCCCTGTTGGTAATTGGTGTTTATTTAACCATTTTAAGCTGATCCAGTCCTGTTGAAATCAAGGGAATTAAGTAGGTATTCACATATCAAACTCACCACTCACCTCCAATACATAACATAGGAATAACTCATTGGCTAGAGATGTTTTAGCAAGGAATGCCATAGGTGTGTTGCTATCTTGTATGCTTTGATCATTGTCTTATTACCTGGGGCAGGGATGGGGAACCTGGGCCCCTCCAGTCATCAGGGGTGATGGGAAGTAGAGTCCACACTGAGTTTCCATGACCTGGGCAATGATGCTACCTCTGTTATATCACATTGTCCAAGGTGATCTGGTGCTTTGTTTCAATTGAAATAACCTTGATATCAAGGATCATCATCAGATGAATTTTTGCAGCCCAGGGTAGGGTTTGAACTGTTGACCTTCCTTGAGTGAAAAAGCTTTTGCATTCTGCTGTTTGATCTCCTCCTTCACTTTGTCTCCTTCTTGCTAATAAAAGAGCTTAATGCTTCGCATACAACATGTTTTTCAGCTGATGTATTAAAAAAAACTGTGGCTTTAATTCCACGGCTTCTTGCTGCAGCAGACCTTCATTTCCTTTAGGGACTTGGTACTGGGATATCTTTTCATTTGGCCTTCTAGAATACCAGGGTTTTCTTCAGCAGACATAACAATCACTGTTTGACTCCTAGCACCCTGCCCTGCAAAGAAACTGTTATAAAAGAGGTAGCTATGATGAGCCTGTTGCATGAAGAAGAATCCCATGGCACCTTAAAGATTAACCACTTGTATTATGGCGTCAGCTGATGTCGTGAGATCCCAAATTCCGAGATGATCAATGACCTGAGTTGTTACATAGGCTGCTGTATCTGATGTATGCAAGGAATTGGGTAGTAGCTTAGTAGAGCATCTGCTTTGCACACAGAAATGCCCAGGTTCAATCTCTGCAGCTCCAGGTAGAACTGGGAATGTCCTCATCTAAAACACTGGACAGCCATGGCATCAGTCAATTAAGGCTCCTTCTGGTGATCGTATGAGCTCCCCAGATCAAATGAGCCTTTGATTCTGCTGTGCCAGGTAATGTGGCTCATTTGCTAGAGACAGCAAATACATTTCTAGGCTACTTAACATCCTGCTAGCACCTCCTAACGGAATACAGTGGTACCTCGGGTTACATACGCTTTAGGTTACATACGCTTCAGGTTACAGACTCAGCTAACCCAGAAATAGTACCTCGGGTTAAGAACTTTGCTTCAGGATGAGAACAGAAATCGTGCTCCGGTGGCGCGGCGGCAGCAGGAGGTCCCATTAGCTAAAGTGGTGCTTCAGGTTAAGAACAGTTTCAGGTTAGAAAATGAAGGATAAGGTGCGAGACTGGTTACATTATGCTCAGATTAAAGAAGTTTTTAAAAATGATAAAAAGTTAGGGTTCCAGGTGGAGAAATCGAAGTTAGAAACTGAATTGTTAGAACCAAAGACTAAGGTTCTATCTAGAATGTATAACTTGCTGTTAAAATGGAATACACAAGACGAAATGGTTAAATCGGCTATGATAAAATGGGCACAGGACATTGGGCATAACATTATGTTTGAGGACTGGGAAAGGTTGTGGACCACTGGGCTGAACTTCACCGCATGTAATGCTCTGAAGGAAAATGTTATGAAAATGATATATAGATGGTACATGACCCCAGTTAAACTTGCTAAAATATACCATTCGTCTGATAATAAATGTTGGAAATGTAAAGAAAATGAAGGAACATTCTTTCACCTCTGGTGGACATGCCCTAAGGTGAAGGTCTTCTGGGAAATGATATATAATGAACTGAAAAAGGTATTTAAGTATACCTTCACAAAGAAACCAGAGGCCTTCCTCCTGGGTATTGTCGGCCAGAAGGTGTTAAAGAAGGATCGAACATTTTTCATGTATGCAACAACGGCAGCAAGGATTCTTATCGCAAAAAACTGGAAAACTCAAGATCTACCCACACTGGAAGAGTGGCAGATGCAGCTGATGGACTATATGCAACTGGCCGAGATGACCGGCAGAATCCGTGATCTGGGAGAAGAGAAGATGGAGGAAGACTGGGAGAAATTCAAAATGTATTTACAAAAACATTGTAATTTGGTTGAATCTTAAGAAGGATGCTGGATTATAAAAAACTGCTCACCACTAAATTAGATCTAAATTTGATGATAAGTGAGACTAAAGAAAATATAAAATTTTTTGGGAAGAAGTGCTAGATTATATTTGAATGAATGGACATGAGATTGAAAACAAGTTGATAATTTGTGTGGAAAAATTTTTAACAATGCAAATGGGAGCGGGAGACGTGAGGGAGTCCAAAGAAGTGATGAAATTGTTATGACAGAAATAAGATTGTTTATTATGTGTGCATTTATATTATAAAATCTTAATAAATATTTATATATATAAAAAAGAACAGTTTCAGGTTAAGAACGGACCTCTGGAACAAATTAAGTACTTAACCCGAGGTACCACTGTACAGCCTCCTTCACCTCTGTAGTTGTTTACAGCAGCATCACAGGGACCAGCAAGGCTGCACTGTCCCAAGCATACCCCTCATGCCTGCTCTGGGTTAACCAGAAGCACAGGGGGGCCAAGACAGTTTGGTGCAGCTATAAAGGTGAGGTGAGTGACTGATAGGGATGGATGAATCTGTCCACTTTGGTTCTTCTCAATTTCTCATTTTCCCAGTTCTCCACATTTCTACAGCAATTTGTGATTTTTTAAAATTTAAAAATATCATTCGCATACCACTGTGGATTTAACTAATTATACACATTTTTGTAAGCAGTTTTAACTAATGCACGTGTTTTTGCAAGCCACTCCCCCTAATACAATGCATTTCTTTCCTCTCTTCCTGCCTATTACCCTTGCCTTCTGCTATGCAAAGTGAGGTGATTGTTCAGGGCTTTCCTAAGAGATCTATTTTGGCATACTTCTCCCTGTGCAATCAACACTGCGCAACAGAGAGCATTGTGGACTGTGTTTGCAGGTGCCTCCCCTTCCCTTCAAGCCCAGGACTCTCAGAACTTAGCCTGCCACTATCTCCACACTGCCACGCACAGAAAACACACAGCAAGGCTCTCACTGGTTACTTGCCCCAGTTGCATTGAAGAAGCTGTACCATGAAAGAGATATTCCTGTCGCTATATGACAAACATCTGTTTCCTCCTATTTTTTGAATGCAGCATATACTGGCGGAAATGCTGGGGGGCTTTCTTTCCTTTTCTGGGCAGGGGGAAGTTGTATGCCCTGGATCTAAAGAATGTTTGGAGCAGAGAGGTTTCTCTTGAGGGTTGTATGATTGTTACTCAGTTTCTCTCTCCCCCCCTTCTCTTTTTATCTTCCTGGAGAGGAACGGATATGAGTACTGTATGTTGAAGCCAGGCGGAACTTCCTTAGCTTGCTTTGGCACCTTTGGGAAAGTGCAACTCTCTGTGCTTAATGTTATGTGCTCTCCATGTCCAACAAAGCAATGGCCCAAATGCTCCATTCTCTTGTCTTTTTCTGTTCTGTAGCAGTATCAATGAAGGGGACCATTTGCCCCAGGATTCAGTGTGGCTTATTTCATAATCTATAACTAGTTCTCAAAGACAATTGATCTCAAAAAATGCAATCACTGCCCACAGTACGTTTCCAATCACAATTCAAAGTGTTGGTGCTGACCTTCAAAACCCAAACGGCCTTGGCTCAGTATACCTTAAGGAGCATCTCCACCGCCATCATTCTGCCCAGGCACTGAGGTCCAGCTCCGAGGGCCTGCTGGCAGTTCCCTCATTGTGAGAAGTGAGTTTACAGGGAGCCAGGCAGAGGGCCTTCTCGTTAGTGGTGCCCGCCCTGCTGAACACCCTCTTGTCAGAATTCAAGGAAATAGGCAACTATCTGACTTAGAAGACATCTGAAGTCAGCCCTGTTTAGGGAAGTTTTTAACATTTGAAGTTTTATTTTGTTTTTAATGTTCTGTTGAAAGCCGCCCAGAGTGGCTGGGGAAACCCAGCCAGATGGGTGAGGTAGAATATTATAATAATAATAATAATAATAATAATAATAATAATAATAATAAGCACTATGCTGTTGCTGGTACAAAGAGACACCTCATAGAGAGAGGTGCCTGGTATTTATTTCTTATTTTTTAAAGTTGAAAGGGTCTGCCTGTTGTGTACAGTAATCTTAGGTACTAGCACAAACGTCACTGTCTATCTCTTTCTCCTCCTCCTCCTCCTAAAAATCATTCTAAACTATTCTTACAAACTAGTGATTGGCTGGAAGTTCAGGGTTCTTGTGAATCAACTCCTGAACTGATAAGCAAAAGGGAAATCTCCTAGCACTGTCCCTTTGTTTATGGAAGACTTGAGTATGCAGAGAGCCTCAAGGTGGTGGTGGGTGGAGACTTGGCACCACAAAGGCTACCGTAGCTTGCTGTTGGCTTGAAGGCACTTGGCACTCCCACACTCCTGTGGGTACCACCCAGCCAGGATCTGGCCCTGTTGCAACTTGTTCTCTTTAGATGGAAAGAACAAGCCTGATGTACTTTCTTATTGTTATGAAACATAAACATCCTGTTTGAATGGATGCTTCCTTTTCAGTTCATCCCTCCTTTTCTCTCCATTTGAGCTCTATGAAAAGCCCAGCCATTCATAAATTGGCAAGGATCAAAAATGGAGGAAAATCAAAGCATTGGCCTCTTGTGCACTTTCGTCTCCCTGTAGGGATATGTACACACAAATACACATTGCAAGAGGCCTCAGGAGAAGGAGTGCCTAGCTGTTGCCAAAGCTTTGCAAGGAGTGCATTTATCTTCGTAAAAGGGCCATTTTTCATGTTCATATTTTCTGTCTTCATCAAACAAAGGCATACATGGTCTACAAATTTTGTGTCTGCCTTAAAAACTGAGCACAATTTTAGATCTTAAGTCTGCAGGCTTAAGTCTCTTATTTTTTGCTAAGTGATTAGATGTGGGTGCTGCATGTAAGATGCTACATAGACAGGAGGCTGCGTCAAAATGGAGCTCCCCGAAATCTGGCTCTAGCACCTTCTCTTGAATCCAGCTAAGTCATATGCAGGGTGGACTCATTGAAATTAATGCACCTAAATTAGTCACATTCATTAATGTCAATGGGTCTTCTCTGAATGTGTCTAGTCAACCTCTTTCCTCCTGCAATACCAGGCCTCTATCTCCAGTGCACACATGTGCTTCCAGTGCACCACCAAGACTGCACTACACATCTGTTTGAGCAGTTTGTCAACTGACTGCATTACACATCTGTTTGTGGGGTCTGAACTGAACCTTGTGACCAGTGGTTCTTATTTTATTTCTTTTGGGACTAGGTTTGCTCTTGCCCCATAAATGTGCCGGTTCCTCTTTGTTTCCTGTCCCCAATATCCTCCACCACGCACCCACCCCTGATGTTGACACTGGGGGCCAAACTAGATGTGACATTTGTTATGTGGCTGGCTTTGAATGATTTATTTTTTCTTTCACAAATGGCTGGAATGAAGGGGAAGCTAAGCCAACTCGGGACCATGGGAGGGGAAACAACTTATTCCCATTGTTTCTACTGCAGTCCCAGTTGGAATTGCTCCCCATACACCAGCTAATTGGAGGAAAGCCCCCATTGGTGCTGTTGGAAACTTTCTCCTCATTGCAAATAGGTGCCAGGCAGGGGTGGGGATAAGGATTCAAGTTCCCCTCCCCAATGTCACAGTCCTGATCCAGATCAGGAGGGCTTTATACCGTCTACTCATTTTAAAAAAAAAATCAAAAAAATCAGCCATGCAAGGCCAAACCACAGGACCAAGTTACCTGGAATGCACTTCCGGTTTCACAATGGAGATAATGTGTGTTTTATAGCTTTAGGTGTAGCAGTTGAGGTCAATATTGTTCCTTATTCACTCCTTGACAGCATGTATGTTCAGCAGTACTGGAAACAAACAGAAATGTTTGTTTTAGATAGAATATGCCTGTGATTTATTAAGAAATGTATTCAAAGGCATTACTTACTCAACTTATAGAAAGTTTTTACATTTTTGTGTCTGTGTGTTTTGGGAATTTCTGTGAGTGGTCTGCAAATTAGTCCTTGTAATGATCCAGCTGTTAGATGCCATTTTCAGAAATTCCTTTCTCTGGCTTTCTTTTTTTAAAAAAGGCACAGAAACTAATTGAATTGTTTTCTGTTTACCCCCTTAAGCTCTGCAGAACGTAAGCATCTGGTGGTGATGGAGCTGTGACATTCGGACATTGGATTTGTCAGCTGGAAGTATGGAATTCGTCGACAGCTGCCAACATGGTTGCTCTAGGCCAGTTCCAAATGGATATGGAAACAAGATTTTTCAAACTAATCAAAAGGAAAGATCCAGTGATTTTAAGCATTCTAATTCTTGTGATTTCAATGATGATGAAAAGGAGGATGGAGCCAAGCATAAGAAGAAGAGCAAGGGCAGTCGGCTTTGGAATTTTGTCAACCTCAAGAAAGCATCCTCCATGAATTCCAAGAGACCTCAATCCATGATCCTCTTTGGAGATAATACGGAGATCTTGGAGCAAAATCGTAAGATGTCCTTAATGGAAAGGGTGAGGTCTTTCAAGAAGCTAAGATCGTCTGGTATGGCTAAGAGTATGTCCAAAACCAAGGCTGTTATTATATCTGTGGAAACTCAGGAAGATCTTGAGCAAAAAGCACTTCACCGAATTAAGAAGCTAAGTAACAATCAGCGTCCATACCGCCATTCCTATGCAGGTCATATTGAGGATTTGGATTCTTCTTTTGAAGATGTTGAGGTGAATAGCTGCGTGCTAGATATCGCTGCCAGTGAAATTAAATGGCACAAGAATTTTGGCACTGAAATAAACAGCGACAGTACTGATAATGACTGTCACAAAATGCCATCGGCTCAGAGGTGCATGGCTCTAGAATGTGAGAATTCTCAGGAATCTGGTGTTGCACAAGGGGACTCTCAAAGGAGATGTTCTGCAGCTGCTTCTGAAATTAAAAAAGGAAGAAGTTCTGGGGTCTGGAGTTACATCAAAGGGATTTCATTGACAAGCAAGGACAGTGAAAAGCTGCCCGACATAAGCAGGGAACCTAATTTTCAGGACATGGGAAATGCAACAGATGATCCCACTTCTTATTTTGACTTTGATGTGGGATGTGAAGAGAGTGTTGGCCAGTCTCAAAGGGTTAAGGGCAGCCACTTTGGTGGGGTTCTTCGATTCTTCAACAGCTTTGCTAGGAAATGGCGGGGCTCTTCGAAAGAACAAAGGCCAAACTCCAGTTCCAGACGCCAAAGGCAGGAATCAACTCCTCACCAGGAGTCTCTGGTCATCATAAATGATAAAGCCAGCAGTTTCTCTTCCCCAGGATTGTCTCCGGATTCCGGAATCTGGGATAACCGTAGTTCAAAAAGTTCCGCTGGTAAAGGGCCACCCCAGGAAAGCACAGATGCTGAGAATTCCCACGAAGTCTTCAGTGAGAATAGCAGTTTCAATGAAGTTTCACCCCCTGCCATAAATTTGCCAGCTTTTTGCCAAACAGGCTTTCTCAGTGACTGTTCATTTCTTGATGTGCATGGTCTGTCTATGGATGTGCCACAGGTTCAAGAGCCACTTCTCGATAAAGTAGACAACTGGGGCTTACGTGCTGCTCCAGTAGACACCTGGGTATTAGAGTCTTGGGTAGAAGGCAATACTGAACACTCTGCTGATACCCCAGTGGACCCCAAGAGCTTGGATATTAGTGATTTAAAGACTCAGGATTTGACTAAGATGGATGTTAGGGATATGAAAAACGCCTCTCTGAATTATGAAGGGTTTTGCAACACTGAGCTGGATTTGGAAGTTTTTTGTAAAACTGATGAGGGTACACTGGGCCTAAGCATTGTATCAGAGGATGTTAACGCTGTACCAAGTAGTGTTGTTGATGCTCCAGATCTGGCTTGTCCTGTAGTAGATGCTAGAGCTCTCCATAGGACTGCAGCAGATACAGAGCACCTGGTCAGAATTTCACAAATTAACCCAGACCTAGAGCTGATGACACCAGCAGATATCACAGATGCTGGGACTATATTAGCACATAGCCAGATCCTGGAGAGTGTTCCAATGGATGGACAGCCCTTGGCTACTGTGCAAGCAGACAGCCAGGATTTAGCAAGGACTCGGGTAAATGCCCATAATTCAGAAAGTTATCCTGTGGATACTGAGAACATTAGCACTACTCTGTCTGCTACTCAAGGTTTGTGCAGCATCTTGGAGGATGTTCACAACCCTTCTGCATCTGCTTCTTTATGCTGCCAAAGCTACAGCCAGCAAGTGCCAGATCGGGAGAATTTTCCCATCAAAATGAACGGAGACACCTTTCAATTACATCCGGATCCGGTGAGGAAAGCTCGCAAAGCGCAACGCCCTGAATGCAGGGGAGTTCGTCATCCAGTTCAGATGAGTGTGTGTACAATTGTCCCCTTCGCTGAATTCAACAGTGCAAAGGTAGTATCTTGCTCCAATTAAGCAGTATGTCAAATAAATCTCGTTTATTGCCTCTTCCCCTATTCCTTCTATTCTTAAAGCAAAGCTATGTGTGCACAATGTGCTAATTGCAGATCTTTCGAATTCTGTGATCAGAAAAGCTGCATTCTGCAACCCGTAATAATTTTTTGTTCGTCCTTTTTTGTTATAATATTCTTTTCCTGCTAGTCAGGAAATTT
Organism: Podarcis erhardii; assembly: GCF_964252035.2. Lineage (NCBI taxonomy): Eukaryota > Metazoa > Chordata > Lepidosauria > Squamata > Lacertidae > Podarcis > Podarcis erhardii. The sequence continues at coordinate 27,681,384 of NC_138504.1, forward strand.
CTATGGGTTGCAGACACCAAACACTTTGCCAAACTGCCCTATTTGCATAGTGATTGATTACAAGGGACACTCAGACCCAACAGTGTAATACACTAGAACAATCTTTCCTCAACCTGATACCCTCCAGATGTTTTGGACTACAACTCCCATCAGTCTATCTAGCATGTTAGTGCTGGCTGGGACTGATGAGAGTTGTAGCCCAAAACATCTGGAGGGCGCCTGGTTGGCAAAGGCAGCACTGAAAAAACTGACTTTAAAAAGGCAAACACTAAACACAGTTGCAAAGGAGCTGTTGGTCACCAGTGGCAAGTGTGCTGCAGGAATTTTGCACCTTGATGTGTATTTGGTATTTTTTTTTATTGCATTATCTTTCTGTCTATCTATTCTCAATCTAGTTACAGGTAGGTAGCCGTGTTGGTCTGCCGTAGTCGAAACAAAATAAAAAAATTCCTTCCAATAGCACCTTAGAGACAACTAAGTTTTTTATTGGTATGACAGAGCTTATTTATCTGTAGTTCTTTCTGTGGATTTTCTGTCTTGATAGAGGACATATCTTTTCAGTTCTGCCCGTCTGTTCCTGACAATGTGCTAGGCCTCTATTTTATGCAAACACCCTTTCGTTTGTTCAAATTGAAATGTACAGAACATTTCAAGTAGAGAGAACTGACATTTTCTTGGCAATTTGGGGTCATCTGTGGAGGATACCTGCCAGCAGGGTCTGAGGAGCACACCACCCCTTTTAAATCCACCCCCTTTCCCTCTGCTTTCCTTGCCACTTAAATGAAATTAGGCACAGCACAGGACAGATGCACAGGCATAAATGCCAGGTTGCACTGTGCTGACCTCCTTGCTGCCTCACCCTTCACCCTTCTGGTAAGGAACCCACCCGCAGGGAAGCTAGTGCATTGACCTGGGTTGCCATTTTTGTCAGGGTGATGTGAAAGCACTCAAAGGTTTCCCGACCAAAGTTGTCACATGTAATTGGCAGTTGCTCTCTGTTGCGGGTTAATCCCCTAAATTTGACAACTAGCAGGGAGTTAGCGTAGCTGAATCCCTGTAATCTTAACGTTTAACTCTATCACTGCATTTCCATGATTTCCACAGGGCAGGCCTGTGAATGTGTGCAAAATATGTGCATGGTTTGTGCTTTTCTCTCTCCTGTGGTTGGCTTGCCACAGTTTACAGGGGGGGGGGGAGCGCTCCCAGACCAGCGAATGGGCTGACACAATACAACAGGAACCTCCTCCCCCGAAAAAGCCCAACACGCACGGGGATCAAGCTGATAAGAGCAACCTGTTGACTCCTGGGCCTTCCGGCCTCAAGCATTCAGGAGCCTCTTGCTATTTTTGGCCAGAGGAACATCAAGAGCAAAAGGGATACAAAAATATCCCTCCCTGGCCTTTAACAATCCATTTTTGCATGCTCAGATAAAGTGATGTCTAGAGAATTAGAAAAACAGATGTAGTTCAGTGGCGTTCTAGTTAGGGAAGAGGGCAGAATAGCTGTCAACTGGCTTCCATGTTTGGGAGAAGGGGTGGCATCAGGCACCAGACTTAAAAATGCTGCAGAGAAAAAGCCTCTTGGAATGTTTATACTAATCGGCCTTTTGGCTGCTGTTCTTCCCACAAGGATTTGATGGCTAGGGAAACTTCTTCAGGAAACTGGCTTGAAGCACAGGACTGTACATAGCGATGGGCAAACCTTGTTAATTTCTCTTTCTCAGTTTCTTGTCTAAATCAAACCTTAAATTCAGCCTGCCACATTTCCACATTGATTTGCAATTAAAAAAATAAAGTCTTTGTGGGAATTTCTGTGTACTTTCATGTGCCTTTTTACCTAATACATGCATTTTTGCAAGCAATGTCCCCTAATAGAAAGCATTTTTGGACATTATTTATATCAATGTGAGCATTTTTTGTGTGTGTGCATTTCCCCTAATACATTGGTGGGGGTGGGTGGGTTGTACAATATTTTTGCTTGGATAACTATATTGCAAAATTCCAAGAAGTCTGAATTTCAAAGGATAGCAGCATTTTAGATGACACTTTGCATAGGCAGCCAACTTGGTTCCCTCCAGCTGTTATGGATTACAACTCCCATAATCCCTGACCAGTGGCCCTGCCAGCTGGGGCTGATGGGAACTGGAGTCTAAAAATATTTGGATGGTTCCATGTTAGCTACCCCTGTTTTGGTTTAGGAAGTGCAAATTAAATAGCTTCATATTAAAATGTCAAATGAATGGATATCTCACCCATTCTTACCTGTATTTACATTAGCCTGGAATTGTGACTTACTAGGTGCTCAGCACAGTAGCTTATTAAAGTGGCCTTTCTTTTGTTGCTGGGTGTGGAGTAGGAAACTGCATGTTCAATGACTTGGATTGGAAAGGTGAAATTGTTAGTGGAAGAATGATGGAGGAGGAGAAGGGGCTACTAAATCCTTAATTTACGTGCTAATTGTTTCCTAAAAATCCCCCTCTGCTGCTTTTCACCTTGTGAAAGAAAATATATATGGCTCAGGACCCCAGTATGTTAAGGACTTCATCTTCTCACATGAACTTACTTGGATCTTGCAGTTGCCATCTGAGGCCTATTCTCATGCACAGTTCCCTTGAAGGGGTGGTGTGCAGTGTGGCAACAGAAGAAAGAGTCTTTTCAGTGGTGGCTCCCCAATTGTGGAACGCTGTCCTCAGGGAGGTGAGGCTGGAACCATTATTTTCAACTTTTAGGTGCTAGGTGAGGATGTTCCACATTTGATTTTTAATAGTAACCATATGGTATAATGATGCCTAGCTTGAAGTTGTGTTCAACTGTTTTATATGGTGAAGTAGGACTTCTCCTTTTTGTAATAATATTGCAGGATGAGCTCCTTTAGTAAATAATGTTTAAACTTTTGTATTTGCATTTCTTTCTTTCTTTTTACAATTGTAAGTCACTTATGTAGTAGTAGTAGTAGTAGTAGTAGTAGTAGTAGTAGTAGTAATACCCACTCCATCTGGCTTGGTTTCTCCAGCCACTCTGGGCAGCTTACAACACATTAAAAATGGTAGAAAAAAATGTAGTAAGTAACATGCTGTTAAACTTTTAAAAAGATATATTGATACTTTGCTTTTTCCACATTTAAATTACGTCTTGTTACCCAATTACTGAAACCATTGGCTCTTTGTCTGTAGGCTAACTCAGTAATGAACACACAGCTACTGCATAATGCTAGCAGAGTTAGAGAAAATCTGAACTAGTTGCTGCTTATGTGGGTTTTTGCTTTGCGTTTTTTGTTTTGCATTTTTACTGTCTAGCCCTGTTCATATGTAGTAATCCCAGTCTGATGTAGTTCATATGTAGTAATCCCAGTCTGATAAACCATGATTTATCAGACTAAAAATGAATCCTCCCTTCTTTTGTGCACATTGATGCAATATTGTTCGTGTTTGTTATACCATGGTTTCCTATTGGTATCTGAATCAGGAAATCCTGGTTTCAGCTCTGACTACAAGTAAGGATTGCAAGTTGCTGTTTCATGATTGTAGACAGAATTTAAACCACACTTTCCCCATTTAGACATAATGGAAAACTGCTTTGACAAATCGTAGAAGAATTGTTTTAGGAAGGCTTGCTTAAAAAAGAGGAAACACATCCCTTAAAAAAGACAAGAGATGACCCAGATTTGTGTAGATTTGAGGACCCAATGTGGTGTAGTGGTTAGAGTGCTAGACTACAACCTGGGAGACAAGTGTTCTAGCCCCCACTCAGCTGTGAAGCGCACTAGGTGAGCTTGGGTCAGTCACTGTCTCTTAGCCTAGCCTACCTCACAGGGATGCTGTGAGGATAAAATGGGGAGAGGAAAAGCTGTGTCCACACTGAGCTCTGTGGAAGAAAAAAAGCTGGAATAGAAATATAATAAGCAAACAAACAAATAATAAAAATTGCACAGTAATTTTATAATTACTGCAGTTGCACATTTAAAAAATAATTACCAATAATCAGCAGCAGACAGAATAATGGGTTGCTTCCATGCACCAGACTTCTAGTTGGTCGCACTTCTGTTGCTTCTAACCCAGAGGTAGATGGGGAGGGGTAAGGCAGCGAGGAGGTTGCTATGGAGCAAACACACCAGACTGGCTCTGCCGGTGCATCTGCACTGCCTTGACTTTAGGGATGGGTGAGAAATTTGGTTCAGTTCACACTGAAAGGTAAACCTTCCTAATTTGCACTTTCTGAAAAAAATACACAAACTGAAGAATAGCTATCATTTGAAATTCACATTTTCTCCAAATCTTGCAGTTCTCCGGACAAGTAATCAGTGCAAAAATATGCATACTTAGGGTAAAGTCTGCTTTAAAAGGGGTATATTTAGTGGAAACAACATACATATGTGAATTATGTTAAGGCAAATGTAAATATTCGGGGAAATATGCTTTGCAAAAATGTGTGTATTAGGCAGCATTGCATACAAAAATGTGTACATCATGAGAATTTCACACTAAAATGCTGCGTAAATTTCACAAGGACTTTTTTTAAAAAATTGCAAACTGATGTGGCAAACTGAACTTAATATTGGAAAAATGAGAAACCGGGAGAAAGGGAAATTGACAGATTCTCCCACTCTTTCTTTTCAGTTCCTAGCAATAACCCTGGTCTAGTTTGCATTCCTACAGCTTCTTCTCTGATGTGAGAGGGAGGGTGCCAGTACAAAGAAGGAATGTGGTGTCACAGAATGACCTGGTGCTGGCTATCTCCTCCCAACCCTGTGCTCATTTGGCAAGGCAATTGCAGTGCAGTGTGCTCTAAGAGCCAAAGAACATCTTACTTTATTGGTGTGAGTGCAATCAATGGGCTTCACTTTGAAGTTTAATCTCAGCTTTCAGAGAGGGGAAAACATCAGGATCAGGCTTGTGGTATGTGGGAGAGTTTTGAAAAAGACTTTGCCTTCCTACTCCAGTCCAGATGAAAATTATCTCCCCATAAGCTTCATTCTAGCTTTGAGGGGGAATCTCCCATTCATGCTTTCTGGTGTGGATGTGGGTATGTCATCAAGACCACAGGCAAGTGGGGGAAAGGGTTAATCATCCATGCGGCACAGTCCTGATTTCTTCCATACATGCACAGCTGCAATTAAAACTTTAAAAATAAAGCAGGTTAATTACATTCAGAAAATTAAAATGACACCTAGTATGGAACTAAATTGTGCAGTTTGGTGTCTTGTCCAACACATGCAGACAGACAACTTTTATTTGTACATAAGGAAGATATACTTATTCAGGCAAGGAGTTGTAGAGGTTCGGCAGCAGACGCAGTGTTCAGGAGTCACAATGCAGGAGTTCAAGAGCAGGGCAAGAAGTTCAGAGCTGTATGGAAGTGATGAAGTTATCCCAACAAGTTTTCTTGCACCACTTGGCAGCATTTAAAGGCAGGATCTGGGGTGCTCACTCATGAGACTCTCTCACCTTATGGGAATGTCGAAGCTGTTGAATGCACTCCTTCAGAGTGGGTCTGGGTCCCATCTGCAAAGGTAGCACCTAGTTCTAGGTGGCAAGGCTGAGCCCTCCTGTTCAGGTTCCCCCCTCGGCTTATCAAACCCCTCCTCTGCTTCCCCTGAGGGGAGAGAGCTCTACACTAAGGTTACCAGATTTTTTTCAAAGAATCTGGGGACACTTATTTTTTTTGAAAAGAGTAAAAAAAGTTTTTTTTTTTTTTTAAATGAAGAAGTAATATCTTCTCTTCTGTGGTCTCCTCTGTTGCGTGGCCTTCCTCTGCACCCCGGCCTTCTCTCTTGGAGTGCTAGCCGCCGTGGAGTAGGCTCGGGTTGGGCCTGGGGTTAGCCACGTGTCCTTGCCCTCCCGGTGCTCTCCTACCTCCCCTCCTTAGCAGCAGCGGTGCAGCAAGGTTGGGGCTCCTCTCTTTTTTTCTCCTTCCTCTTTCTCTCTTCCTTCTTCTCCTCTTCTCCTCCTTCTCCCTGTGTCGGCTCTGGGGTTTTCCTGGCCCTGGAATGCCGCTGGCCAGTTGGCCAGGTGCTCTCACTCCCAGCTTGATTTGGGTCATGGGGGGGGGGGGGTGTCAGCGGTTTCCCCGGTTGACACGCCGGGTGTCCCTGGTTTCCCCTCGACAGTGGCAGCGGCAGCGGCAGCGGCAGCCTCAGCAACCTGGAGCCTGCCCGGTAGTGCAGTTGGCTCTGGCTGGCTTCAGGAGCTGCTTGCTGCCGTAGTGCCCGCCATTTTGCCTCACTGAAAGTCCCCATATGATGTGTCTTCTGCCGTTGAACCAATCACGTAGCAGTCATTCCCTGCTAATAAATCTACAACACTTAAAATATAAATCTGGGGACATTAAATGAAACCTGGGGACATTCCTGGGACGGATTTTGTCTGGGGACAGATTTGTAAATCTGGGGACTGTCCCCGAGAAACGAGGATGTATGGTAACCATATTCTACACCCCCTTCCAAAATGAATGACGTTGGGGTGGAAAGAGGAGCTCTCCCTTCTCCCGCCCAGGTTCCCACCATTCAGCAACCCTCCTCTGTTTCTCCCTCTTCCTATGTCAGAACTTGCAAGTTCAAGCCCAACAACACTATGGGGCTCATGACACTCAGTTGTTTTTTGACACTGACCCTGTTCTATTGAGCCTCAAGCCATGCTTAAATATTCAACATTTTAAAGATTTTAAAGATTCTGCTATTGCTTTGTAAAGAAGATGGTCGGCTCTCCTTCCCTGGAGTTTTCTAAAGAGAAGTCAGATGGCCATCTGTCAGGGATTCTTTAGCTGTGATTGTAGTGGGTTGGACTAGATGATCCTTGGGACCCCTTCCAACTCCAGATTCTATGATTGTATGGCAACGTTAAGCTTTCCAGTGGCAGGTTTGCCCAGGGCTGAGGAAATGGATTCCAACAGCTTGATGCAAAGAATGCTGGGGAAAGGCTCTCACATAAAATCAGGTACATGTAGAGAATTATTTTTACTCTCACTGAGCCTTCAATCTAATGCATCTATATCTCTCATAGTTAAATAAAGTTAAAAATACAGACAACTTTTTTCATTGTAATCTTTTAGTGCCCTCTACAGGCTGATGGTCAAATGAGGATTTTTGTTTTTAGGGATCTTGGAAGTATAATTTTCCCAATCAGTTGGGTGAGATTTTTTTTAATATATTTAAATAAAATACGAGATAGAGTCTGGTTCAGATCTGATCTGTGCTGGAGAAGAATTTAAGGGCATGTAAAGCTCACTGCTCATTTGAGGTACTAGGGCAGAGCTTTCCAAACTGTATGCTGCAACAGATTACTGTTGCTCCCCCAAACTCCTCCCGGGGCAGGAAAGGGGTTAGTTTAACCTCCAGTTTTCTAGAAAAACTGAATTACCGTGTTGCAAAATGATGCATGTCTAAAAAGTGTGTCACCATCATGAAAAGTTTGGAAAGCTTTGTGAAGTGTGCAGAAAAATGGAAATATTATACAGAACTATAGCATATTAGGCAAAAATGCTCTGCAGATATGTTTGTGTTCAGCAAAATCATAAATGTATGTATTAGGAGAAAGTCACACTAATCCTGGTTTATTTTCACAAGGACATTAAAAATAAAAGAATCACAGACTGATGTGGGACTGTGAAGAACTAGACTTAAAACTGGAAAAATGAGAAACCCAGGGAACTTGAAATCAACGTATTTCCTGATCTCTAGTTTCATGTTTAAGGTTCAGCTCCACCTTGAAGAAACACTTCTCATTTTATTTTTACAGACACCACTGAACATTCAATCTTATACATCATTTCTTGCTCACAGACCCTGTTTGATGATAAGGATTGCTGTGTAATCTGATTGCAATCACTGTGATAAGAAATTAAAGGATCATGCTAAACATTCAGCACCGACAGATTCCAGCTGGTTTTGCTTCTTAACAAGGCATTTTCTCCAAGTTTGAAATCCCAGGAACAGTAGCATGTTTGGTGCAATGACCTTGAATGTGGATCCTGTCGTGGCTGTTGCTTTGGCTTCCAATCACATCTCCTCTGCTCAACTCCCAGTGCATACAAATAAGGCACTTTCCCATTTGCTTCTGTTCACTGAAATTTCCGCAAAGTTCCTGACTCCCACATTATTTACCGCGCCTGAACAGTGGCATTGATTGACAGCGGAGCAGGCTCAGATACAGGCTTTAGGATTGATTAGTTAGCACTGCATCAATCTACTCCACTGTATTTGTGTCTTCTTTAATGTAATAGTATATTGGCAGCAACAGTTGGCCATAACAGAATTTTCAGTCATTAAACCTCACGTCAGCCTACTGTATTGGAAAACTGACAAGAACTGGTGAATAAAAATAGGTAGGGAAGCTATTCTAAGGGTATCAATGATTTGTGGTTAATAAACCACTTCTGAATTTCAACAAAGGCTGGCTTTCCTTTTGTTCTGTTTGATTTTGGAGGCTTGGTCTTTCTAAAACAATTATTATAGGTCTTCCAAGCTTGTTACAGAGAATTGCATAATGGCATCCGTAATTCTGTAGCCCACCAACATGGTGGCAATCTCCTATGGTTTTTCAGACATTGGGTGACCCTTCTCCCCTGCTGTTCATGTAGTCCAAGGCAAGAGGAGGGAAGGAAGATCGCTGAGTTCATGGTGGGCTGGTGACCTGTTCTTGGTTGGGTGGGTCACATGATGTTCAGATGTAGTGATACCATGTTGGACTTGGCTTAAAGTCCCACCCAGCTGCATCTCTCATTGAGTAACCTTCAGGCCACCCTAGGCTACCTTCAGAATTGTTTTGTGGGTAAAAGAGGGGCAATTCCCCTTGTATACTGTATTGAGCTTCTAGGAGGGCACGTGGTTTACAAGTGTAATACATATTCACTTTCCCCAGATTGACCAAAGGGAGGGATCATTCATTCAGTGGAGTCTCTTGTTTCTCAATCAATAAAAAAAAAATTGTTTTAAATAACTTGTCCCTCACCAGAGTAGGTAATGCACTTATGCCATCAATCATCTTTTGCAGCTATTGCCCCTATGAGGCCTGCTGCTTTCTGTGGTAGGGATGATGGGCAAGCTTGAGAAAGAAGAGTCTGCTGAGAAGAGAGGAAGACTGTGCAGAACCCTGAATGCTGGTTCAGTGCTGCTTTTATAATGGTCTTGCTTTCTGCATTCTTACTTTGAGAGGTTTGGAAGGCTGCTGGATCTAAGAGGTTTTTAAAAGGCTTCAAGTGTTTCTAAGGAACTTGGGGAGGAGGGAGCCAGGAAGGTAAGAGCTTATGCCTGCTGCAATGAGGAGTGGAGCCTTAAGGGGCATAAAGCTTAGAGAGACAGCGTCTGACCATGCCTCATGGGTCTGGATGCAGCCTGATAGACACAGAGAGGTGGTGATGAAATAAATAGAAGCACAAAGCAGAAATCAGGCTGCCCATGCTTATTGAGCATTTTTATTTCTTTGCAGAGAGATTAGATGATGTTGGCTATTTTATAAGTGCTTATCCTGAGTTCTTTTTGAAGATTTTATATGATGTTGTGCCAAAGAAACTGTTATCTCACATTTCCCAATGCATTTTCCTGTCACTTTCCTTATTGTAGAAAGTTTGATCATTGGAGGAAGTAGGTTTGTTGGAAGAATAAGGAACTGAGACAGACCAAAATCTACATATCCACCCATCCCTATTTGTATCAAGGTTGTTTTTGTGTATGCATCTTCTGTGTGATCTCCTGTTTTTGATACTGTTTATCTGGCCTTATTATTAGACAAATGAGTAGTTATTTAGTTTATTATTTTGTATTTTTTACTGTCAGGGAAAAGTATATTTTTACTGTCGGGGTGCTTGTGCAATTTTCCTGTCTCAGGTACCAGAGTAACTTCTCTTTACTTGGGGACTGTGGATCTTGACTTGCAGAGGTTGGGTCCTAGTGACTGCTTTGCCTCAGGCAATAAAAATGAACTGGCCCTGCAAATATAACACAATGTAACATAAATGTGTATGTGAGAGGAGAGCACCTTATTTTTGAATGTGGCTAGGTTCTGACAGAGCAGAGGAACATACTGCATTTCAAAGTGTACACACAGGATGTCATGTGAGCATGTGGCAAAGATGTACATCCCAATGCACATCAGGTTGGTTTTAGTTCTCCTGTGAGTGTTCTCTGGACAGTTCCCTGACAGCCTTCTGTAATGTGGTAAAAAGCTCACAGTGCGTAGAAATCACTCCCAAGAGAGATCCTGATGGCCAGCAACTTGAATGGCTATAAAAATGGATTGGACAAATTAATGGAGGGTAAGGATTTCAATGGCTGCTAGACACAATGGCTGTGCTACATCTGCCATGTTCTGTATGCTGTACTATCAGAGGCTGTATGCCTTCATGTACCAGTTGCTGGGAATTGCAACTGGGGAGTGCACTGTTGCACTCAGATCCTGCTTGTGGGCTTCCCAAAAGAGTCATCTGGTTGTCCACTATGACAACAGGCTGCTGGACCAGACGGGCCTTTGGCCTGATCCAGCAGGGCTCTCCTTATGTCCTTATACCTGCATCTTGATGCCTTCTTAATACTCCTGCAATTTTGGGGGAAATAATTTAACTCCCGTTTGTTTTGCTTTCCTCCCCTTCCCAGCCACTGTCCCACCCAACTCATCCATCACCAGAATCTCCACCTTTCAAACTCCTCTTGGACAGATGCCAGTCTGTGCCACTCTCCCAAAGTACCCCAATGGGGCTGGATCAGCTTGGCCGGCAGCGGAAGTTGCTGTTGAGCACTGGTGGTAAGTAATGTTTCGTGTGGACTGTTTTGAAGCAAAGTTCTTTGCTCTGAAAGGCGAGGTTGCAACGGGGTGTGTGTGTGTGTGTGTGTGTGCATGAGGGATGGCGGCGAGGGAACATGATAGAATGCTGTGAAATTGTGCACAGTGGAGAGAAAGTGCATTAGGGCACATTTTCCCTTCTTCTTTGGGTCATCTAAATAAATTGATAGACAGTTCTTTACACAACATTCAGTTATTCACTGCCAACAGACATGGAGTGGCTGCTAGCTTTAGAGGGTGATTTGACAAATTCACAGTGAAGTTACAAGCTGTTATAGTGATATATACCATCTCTGGTTTTAGAGGGAGCAAGGCACTGAATACCAGCTGCTGGGAGCAACAGCAGCTGAGGGCTATCGTCTTTACATTGCATTTCTAGGCTTCTCAGGGGCACCTGAGTTCATCACCATGAGGATGGGAATGTTGAATGGGATGGGCCTTCTGTCTCATCCAGGCTTCACCAACACAGTGCCCTCCAGATGTTTTGGACTATAACTCCCTTCAGCCCCAGCTGTGTGAACCATAGTCTGAAACATTGGAGGGCAAGTTGGCGAAGTCTGGTCTTAATCCAGTCAGGCTCCTCTTATGCTCCTTTGATCATCTTTGGAGCTAAGTCCTGGTTGAGGTACAAAGGCTAAATCTCTTCCAGTCATGCCCCTGAGGTTGAAGTTCTGACACTTGATTTCCATGAAAGTAAGGTTTCAAAATGGAACATAATGCTTGAAAACATGGGTCTTACTCTCCATCTCCCTCCCCATTTCCCCCCTCAGAACAGCTGTATAAGGTAGGCTAGTTGGAAAGTATGTGAGTGGACTTCATAGCTGAAAGGGGACTTACTTGAACTTAGGTCTTCCCTGGTCCAAGTGTAATTCCCCATCCCATTGATTCCCAAACTCAGAAATGGATTCATTAAAGACTGTTGTGAGCCCAAAGCTCCCATCCATAGAGGAAGTCCCACTGTTTCTCTGCATGAATCACTACTACTGTTTTCCTCTTCAGTTGATTTCTGTTGGAAGCAAGTAATTTTGTGTCCATCCATTGGTTGTGATTGGGTCATTCATTAACTCCTGATGCAGAGATGCAGCAAAATTAACTACTCTTAGAGCTTATGTACAATTTCTCTTGTTCTGCTGTTTTCCCGCGGGGAAAACCCACTCTTTAGTGTTCATTTGGAGCAAACAGCAATTTGGGTTTTCCCTGGATTGTCATTTTTTCTGATCTAACACCAAAGAGCAGATTTTCCCTTGGTAAGGAGCAGGGCAATGAGAAAACTATTCAGATCTATGGCTAGAAAGTGTGGGTCAAATGGAAAACCACTCAAACTCATGTTTTCTAGACACAGCACAAGCGAAAGTGAGGACGAGCCCTTAGACTCTAGAGAATGTTGTTTGCTGCATCTCTGTATGAGTTACTGCTCTGGGCCTGCCTCCTTTGATCAGCTTCCACTGAAGTCTGTGCATCAGACATGCTTGGATTATCATCATTCCTACTGCAGATGCAGCATAATTACCACACTTCATCTCTTCATGATTATCTGCTTTGGCTCCATTCCTTTCTAATTAGCTAACCCCAAGTTAGACTCAATTCCTCCATATCTCTGCAATGGGTGTGTTTGCATCATTCAGTCCCTCCCAGTACAGAGTAGCAGTATTTCCCACTTTTTAGAGGAAAGCTGGAGATTGTGTCTCTGTTTGAGTTGCTTCCCTCCTCCCAGTCAGGCGTGCTATCAGAAACATTGGGGAGCTGTTTCTCTGAAGGTGGGTGGTTCTGGACCCTTTTGCATATTAAAAAGTGATGACTGTGAGGATGTTGAATGATGGGTGCCTCCCCTTGGAATTCAGAAAAAAAAAAATGCGTTGTGCAATGGTTTGTCAATGCTGTGCTATCCACTGTCCATCTTTCTTTTATTTGTTTCTTCAACATATGCTGCTTTCAGATGTTGTGGGTCTCCAATTCCCACCAACCCCAGCCACTGCTGGGAGTTTTAGTTCAGTGAGTTCAACAGGGCCACAGGTTCCCCACCCCAGGTTTACAGCCTGCATCTCAATTTTCCCTTGTTGTGCCATTGTACTGTATTGATTTTAAGTTTCAGGATAGGACTAGGGAGACTTGCATTGTAATTCCTTCTCAGCATGACTGGGTGAGCCAGTTGTGCTTTCTCTCCCTCTCTCTTTTTCAGCCTAACCTACATTGCTGAGTTGTTGTGAGGATAATGTGTGTGTGTGTGTGTGTGTGTGTGTGTGTGTGTGTGTAATGAACCATGAACACTGCCTCGAGGTGATACAAATAATCCTTAATGAATTAATCTCATTGAATGACTTCATTTCAGTGTATTAGTGAATTTTACTAGTCAGCTGAGTTCCTGAACAAAGATTTGAACTATGTTTTACCCATTCAAACCCACTGCTCTTTCCTTTCCCACCCACCCATTGCTGGATCCTCTAGTTTTGGGTCACAGATCTATTGCAGCCTTCCCCAAGTTCCCCTAGTGCTCAGGGGCCATGGGAGTTGTAGTCCAAAACATCTGGATGGCACCAGGTTAGGAGAGTCTGCATTACAGTGCTGCATACTCCCAGATAAATATGGGGTGCACCTATATTGTCTGGTGTAGTGGAGGAAATTTAGCAAAATACAGACTGAACTTTATTGAGGAATTCATCCCAAATCCAGCTGCTTTTGGTAGGCACTCTTTTCCCTTAAAGCGATGACAAGCCCAAGGGAGGGAGGGAGTGAACACACAAACCCCCACATGTGCAGTTTGTGATGTGCTGAAGCCACGTGCAGCCTGCTGACTCAGGAGCCTGCCTAAGCAGCAGCTGTGGACTTGCACGTGGTCTCTGCGCTTCTCTGCAGCCTCTGCTTCCCATTGTGTGTCACTTCCAAGCGAGAACAGTGTGAAAGAGGAGGATGTGGCTGTGCATCCTATCAAAAGGCAGCTGTGCCTCCCTGGAAATCTCAAAGGCTGCTCTTCTTACAGCACTAGCTAGGGGGAGCTTAATTCTTGGCTTAATTCAAATCATACCTTTTAATTTTAGAAACTTTGATTCCTCAGTAGGAATGCTTCCAGAATTCTCATCCATGTTCTCCCCCAGATTTTGGAGTTTTGAACCACAGAGCCTCAAGCTTGCTGATCAGAAGGTCGGCGGTTCAAATCCCCGCAATGGGGTGAGCTCCCGTTGCTCAGTCTCTGCTCCTGCCAACCTAGCAGTTTGAAAGCATGAAGGGCAAGTAGATAAACAGGTACCCCTCCGGCAGGAAGGTAAACGGCATTTCCGTGCTCTGCTCTGGTTTGCCAGAAGCGGCTTAGTCATGCTGGCCACATGACCTGACAGCTGTACGCCTGCTCCCTCAGCCAGTAAAGCAAGATGAGCCCCGCAACCGCAGAATCGTCCACGACTGGACCTAATGGTCAGGGGTCCCTTTACCTTTATTCTTGTTTCTGGAGTGGAACGCTGTTACATAAGAGCACATGGAGTGGGGAAGCTTATTGCTCTCCAGGTGTTGCTGGATTTACACCTGTCATCACCTTGGCTGGCTGCTGGCTGTGGCTGATGGGAACTGGAGTCCAGCAACATCAGGAGGGCCACACATTCTCCATCTCTGCATTAGAGAACCCTCCATTGTTTACCCCAATATTGTTGAAAACACCCTCTATGCACCAATTGTGCTAGCATTCTTTGTTCTTACATAGGTATTTTCCCTCCCACCCCTTCCAAGTACACAGTTTTAAAAGTACTGCTTTTAAAAAAGCCATCTTGAATAGCATGCCTATATACCTGGTTGTATCCAAGGTTCTTTGATGTGGTGCACCAATGCAGAGGAGCGCAAGTGCATACTGGTCATGCAGTGAACTGACGGAACAGAAAGCAGCAAGAGACTATGCATGCCCCATTTCTGTAATTTATTTTAGAGAGTTCCTACAGGTCAGGGGTGGCTAGTCCTTTGCACTCCAGATGATGTTGGACTTGGAACCCCCAGTAGCCCCAGGCCAGCATGGCCAATAGTACGGAGATTGGATAATTTCTGTGTAAACTGAAGCATAAATTCCCAGTCACTTTTTTATCCCATGTCCAGAATGGAAACTAATCTGGCGAATATGATAGGCATTTTTGTTTGCACACTCACTGGTTGTGTTTGTTCTTAATGAGAGTGATCTGACTTCCGGTCAAGATGGCAACGGAGATGGTTGGGTGAAAAGAAAGCTCTTCTTTGTTCTTTGAATTTCGCTTGATGCTTAATTCACTTTCTGCATTAAATGGATGAACTAATCCCAGGGATTCTTAATATTGATGACGTAATAGGCATAGAGAACCTGTTTTTATGACTGCCATCATGCACTCTGTCGTGACATTTCAGAAATGGCGGGTGGCAAAAGGAGTATATGGTAAAAAGACACAAATTCTGGAATCAGGGAACGATCAGATTCTTTGGAAACCCCTTTGTACACCTCTGTTCCATGAGAAATAGGAGACCTAAGCAAAATGATAATGAAATTGTTTATCTTATTGGCTTGGAGGAACCCTGAATTTGTGATTAGCACAAAAATGTAAATCACTATTGCAGAAAGCAGCACCTACCCTATGTAGAAAATGATTCTAGAGACTCTTTCTGTGGAGCATATAAGATTTCTAAACTCTTTCTTAGCTTCACCTAATCAGTCACAAGATAAAATAATTGACAGAATATCATCCTTGAGATACACTCTTATTCATCTACGAGGCCTTGATAAAGCCATAATTATTCAAGAAGAAGTTATAGAGATAATGAGCAACCAAGAGAGAGAGATCTGAGCAGGGAAACAGAGGAGGTTAACCTTCTTTAAAATAAGGACAAAATACCAGGGGAGATTTACTCCCTCACTAAAGAATGGTAACTTAATGTGCCTCCTAGGGGCCCAACGACTAGAGCAAAATGGCAACAAAGAATATATTGCAGCTCAGAAAAATGGGGACAATATGAATCTTTAAGGCACCACAACACAATAGTACAAAAATAACTCTTGAAGACCCAGAAAGGAAATCGGTTTGTTTTTGTGGACAAAAGAGGGAACTTTGTATAAATGGAATGACAAGTTACTTATTGAAACAAAAGTCTAATGGTAATAGGGGAGGGGAATAAGGGGGATGGGATTTTTATGTCATGGAATGTGTGGGGACTAGGTAATCCCATAAAGAGATTTGGAGTTTCTGAAAACCTTTGGAAGTTCTGCCCAAACATAATCTGCCTGCAGGAAACACACCTTCATTCTAGGTGGACATGCTTGCTGACTCACAGATACTTTGGGGAGCATTTCTCAGATCCTGGGATGCCCAATGTGATGGGAGCCAGTGTGGTGTAGTGGTTAAGAGCGGTAGACTCCTAATCTGGGGAACCGGGCTCCTCCACATGCAGCTGCTGGGTGACCTTGGGCCAGTCACACTTCTTTGAAGTATCTCTGCCCCACTCACCTCACAGAGTGTTTGTTGTGGGGGAGGAAGGGAAAGGAGAATGTTAGCCGCTTTGAGACTCCTTAAAGGGAGTGAAAGGCGGGATATCAAATCCAAACTCTTCTTCTTCTTCTCCTTCCTAATAAGGGTCACTCAGATCCTGAGAGACATTGCATATTCTTAAAGGGGAAATTGGGATTAAAATCCTTAACTATTGCTTCTATCTATGGTCCAAACTCCCATCAGCGGATGTTTTTAGTACACACCTTTTCTCTTTTCGAGAAATTTAAG
The DNA here is from genome assembly GCF_964252035.2 of Podarcis erhardii. Classification (NCBI taxonomy): domain Eukaryota; kingdom Metazoa; phylum Chordata; class Lepidosauria; order Squamata; family Lacertidae; genus Podarcis; species Podarcis erhardii. The sequence continues at coordinate 27,697,872 of NC_138504.1, forward strand.
GAGGATGACTTCTTGATTGGTGGCTATCTTCATATGTCACATTGTGAGGGCTTGGACAGGAAGGATCAGAGAGCCCCAATTTCTCTGTCCAGGGAGTGCACAATTACAAATATTTTAGTCTGTCATGGCTTAGTGGACCCAGTTGTCACTTTTTGTTTCTCTTGTTATGTCTTAATAGATTCTTCCCTCTATGAGGGGTCCTCAATCTACTTTCAGGCAGAAAGTTATCAGCAGAATTTTAATAGTTCTGTAGAGTTCTGAGCTTTTCTTTCCCCCTCTGCATAATTACTTATTAAATATTTACTAAATTTTCATCCTGCCTCTCCTTGTATGTTGTTTTCTCTCCATCCCCATTTTATCCTCACAAGCCCCCCTCAAGGTAGGTTAGACTGAAAGTGATAACTGACCCAAGGCCATGCAGTGAGCTCCAGAGCTGAGGGGATTTGAACCTAGGTCTGCTCAAACTTTCTCTGATAGTCTTTTTTGCCCAATGAGTAGATGTTGGCATGCCCAAATTCCCTCTAGGGGATTCAAAAGATTTAGAACTCGAGAACTGGGGAGAAACAAGTTTGCAAAAAAAAGAAAGAAAAAGAAATCTGCTCTTCCAAATATGTTTTTATTTCATCCCACTTTTTGTTGAAACTTGTCCCGGCAGCTGAGAGTGATCTGGGGTCGAAAACCTTGGAGGTGCATCGTGCTGGGAAGAATGGCAGGCGTAGATGGAGACCTCTCAAGCCTGGAGGGGAGCAGTTGCTACTCAATAAAGTAAGTCACCATCTGAAAATGTGTGCCTAACTGCGTCGGCAGCATCATTTATCTGCTGCATAGCTAGCTGTGAAAGAAGATGAAGAAGATGACTCTGTATAACTTGCGTAAATATAATTTGCTTCGGCAGCAGCACATTCTTGTTGTTTTAAAGTGTTCTTATTCTTAGCATTATTTTGTGACTCAGTAAAAACTAGCACATTAACCTCCCCATTTCTGTTGGATATTACTGTTGGAATATTCTTCCTTCGGCAGTCTTAGTTTTTGCAGATGGAAAAACAAAGTAATTTTCAAATTTTTTGTGGCTTCGATCTGCTTTTTCCTTATCCTTTGTGGCAATAGAATGGAAATGATCTCAGCAGCATGTCTATGCAACTGGTTTCTTTACAAAGTGCTTTTCTCATATACAGTTAATTTGCAGGGCTGTTTCACACCTTGGTTGGATTTCGAACTTCTGTGCACATGTTGTAGTCTAGGGCTTGCAGACTAGGTTGTGGAAATGTGTATTTTGTTAAGAATTGCCTGGTTTCTCCTGACAGCATAAGACCAACCGTCAGACAAAGTGAGATGGTAGATTCTGGGTGATGGTATAGGTGTCCACCAATTTATGTGTGATCAATTTGTGCGTATACATGCATCACTGGGAAACAATTAAATAATTCAATTCAAACCTGGAAATGGTGGGCGAGAGTTGGAGAGTACTTGTGACTCCTGAAGAGATCCTCCTCCAAGCCTGAAGAGGATGTCAATGAGAGTAGTGAAAGCCCTGAAGAGACAGGAGGGACAGTGGGACTTTGTTTATGTTGCTCAGCCTCCCCGTCAAATAGCTGATGCGTGCAGTAGTGCAGCTGCAGCCACCAATTTTCCACGCGTCCTCCAGCCTCCAGCTGGCTCCCAAGCCTCCATCCTAGTTGCAGATATTTTTGGATACAGTATTTTTGGTCTGGATTGGAGAGAGTGACAGAGAAGGTACTTAAATGGTATTTAGAGGGTGCTCCCCACGTAACGCAATTTTCACTTATGCAAACAGGGACCCCGAATGTAACCTGCTGTACTTTTTAAGTACGTTTGGCTTCTGTATGTGGAATGTGGGGTAGGAGGCATGAAAAATAGCCTAGAGCTTGTCTCCTGAACCTCAGACCTTGAGACTTTCGGGTGGCATGCAGATTCAGAGTCCCGGAGTTCAGCTGTGGTGTATCATTGAACAGAGAATGCAGTTTGGGCAATTGTAAGTGCTGCCAGTTAGGATAGGAGGTAAATTGTGGACGCAGCAAATCTTTTTTAAAAAGAGAAAGAAATCACATGCCTCTCCTCTCTATTTCAGAATTACCACCCTCTTTCCAATGTGTTTACAAAAAGGTTTTATTATCACATGTATTTATGTTTAACTCAGTGTTTTGACCTTGAAGTCCCTATTCAGAGAGAAAGAGATATGATGCCTACTGGAGGAACATGCTGGAGAAAGGAAGTAATGTAAACTTAAGAATAGGGGAGAAGGGCAGGCGATAGGTCCCTGTGTCAGGAGAAATATTTGCATACTTCCATGAAACGTCTGGTGTCCCTTAGGGCAGTGGTGAGATAATGACATAGTCACCCATCCCAAGTATATTGCAGAGGAACCTTATAGGCGCTGTTCTAAACTTCAAAAGTGTGTGCAGAGGCTATACATGTTTATCCTGTACTCATTTGCTATATGGAAAGGATTACTAGGCTTGACTGTGCGTGATGTTTTTTTATTTTTACATGGCTTGGGAGAAAATGCTTTTCAAGGGATTGCAGCTGTTGATGAGACAGTTTGCTGTACTTTGGACAGTAACATCTGGGAAGGAAAGGCTTGCAGAAAAAGGTTTTCAATTTTGGGAGCCTCTTTATCTCCCTGCCAAGGCTGCCACCTTTAATTGCTCCTTGTTTCTTCATTTATTGTGTCAGCTGAAATATAATCCATAGAGAAGAATCCCATTAATTGGGGGACAGAGGTGGAGGGAGATGGTGAATCTTGTCATTCCATTTACATTTGGCTTGGATTAAAATGGCTGCCTGCATTTTGCAATAGGACCCTCACAAACAGACAGAATAAAGGTAAAGGTACCCCTGACCATTAGGTCCAGTCGTGACCGATTCTGGGGTTGCGGTGCTCATCTTGCTTTATCGGCCGATGGAGCCGGCGTACAGCTTCTGGGTCATGTGGCCAGCATGACTAAGCCGCTTCTGGTGAACCAGAGCAGCGCACGGAAATGCTGTTTACCTTCCCGCTGTAGTGGTACCTATTTATCTACTTGCACTTTGACATGCTTTCGAACTGCAAGGTTGGCAGAAGCAGAGACCAAGCAACGGGAGCTCACCCCGTCACGGGGATTCGAACTGCCCACCTTCTGATCGGCAAGTCCTAGGCTCTGTGGTTTAACCTGCAGTGCCACCCGCGTCCCTAACAGACAGAATATATCCCTGTAAAAATGGGGATTGGCAAGGGGGGTCCAGTGGGAGGTAGGTTGACAAGTGGAGTAAGCATGGGCAGCAACTCCTAGTTGCCTGCGGTGTTGGCAAAGGCCTAAACAAAGAAAATGACACTGTTGTTCATCGAGAGCGGATGTGACAGTGTACAACTCATCTTGTTGTACAGTATACAAGCCCTATCCAGGGATGCTGTCAAGTGCATCATATTGTACTATAACATTACCATTTCCAGGAGCTGGCTCTATCTGATGCATAGTTCTGGTCAGCCAACTTTAATAAATCATATTCTCTATTCATTCAAGAGAAGAAAACACACCAACCATAAATTACCATATCCACTGTTTCTTTGCCCTTGTGTGATAATGAAACCAGTTCCTAGAGTTGATGTGCATTCTCATGGCTAACATGTTAATTTACCATCTCCATCATCTTGTCAGCATTGTGAGCCATAGGAGCAAAATTTTAATGCAGAGATTTCATGTGCTTTTAAAATGAATCTTGGGAAATCTCCTATGACAATATTCCATGCACTTGAATGAATCTGAAAGCGTTTTTAAAAGCTTAAAAATAAGAGCTCTGTTCAGATGTTTGAAGCAAATGAGTGGGGACTTGAAAAGAGGAAGTGTTCTGTGCACCAGGGCTGGTTCTACCATTAGGCAGAGGGAGGCAACTGCCTCATCTTTATAACAACTCTGCAAGGTAGGCTAGGTTGAGACACAGTGACTGGCCCAAGGTCAGCCAGGGAGCTTCATGGCTGAGAGGGGATTTGAACCCTGGTTCAACTTGCTTAACCATTACACCACACTGACTCTCTGGTGGATAACACAGATTTCAGTCATTGGTCCATCTAGCTTAATATTGTAGCTCAGTGGCAGAGCTTCTGCCTCACATGCAGGAGGCCCCAGGGTCAATCCCCAGCATCTCCAGGTAGGGCCAGAAACCTGTCTAAAACCATTGAGAGCAGCTGCTAGTCTCTGTAGACAATACTGAGCTAGGTGGACCAATTAGGTAACTTCCTATGTGACTGGCAGAAGCTGTCCAGGACTTCAGACAGGGTTATTTTCCAGGCCTACCTGGAGATGCTGGGGATTGAACCTGGGATCTTCTGCATTCAAAGCTGACGATAAAGCTGCAGTTCAAAGGAAAGGAGGCTGCAAAGGGAAACCCAGCTGACACCATGAAAAAGAAGCTGGGCTTGGCACTCCACCCTACAGCCCATTCATATGGCCGCATTTCCATATAAACACCCCTACCATGTGGTGGCCATTTTAGTCATAATGTTGGGTCTCATCAAGCTACTGATTCTTCTAACCTCACTTTTTAGGCTGTGCAGTGGGTCTCTCTGGTGCAGCTCTAGCTGCTGTTAATAAAGTCTGTCCCAGCATGATTACATCTTTGGTTGGTACTTGCTAGCTTTCAGACTGCCACCCCTGACAACTGTGTTCCTCTGCCATATGAAGTTCAAATGAGAGTGTCCTGTCTGAAATGCATAAAATCTCTTGAGCCTTGTTCTCCATCCGACTGCTGATGCATGTTGTTCAGAGCCTGAATTACAGCACTTCTTAGAGCATCTCCTAAAATCTTCCATTGGGTTTATAAATCAGGTCTGCCAAGTTAAAAGAGGCAAGTGGGGTTTGTAAGCCTGGGCGTGGTGATGGGAGCACTTATGGTTCCATCCATCTCCAGTAGCCCAAAATAATATCTGTAAATCAGGACCAGCTAATTGTGGAGCTCCTTGTAAGGTTTGTAATGCTGCAGTAAGATTTGCAGCCCTTCGCCTTGGTAAAGGATATCTATTGAATCTTCGTGGAAGGTAGCAAAAATGTGGCTGCTCAAGCACACAAATATTGGTCTATTTAAAAATCAATAGCACCTACCTGCAAGTAAATGCCATCATGACAGAGTTGCCAGAAGCTTAAGGCTGGATAAGCCCTGTATAATGAAGGGATTTCTTTTCGGCAAACATAAGCCCAGCTCAGAGAGAGATGGAAGCATCCAACTAGGGGTAGACAAATCAGATTGTTTCTGGTCCCTGTCAATTCTGGTCTCTGACAACTCCCTTCAAGTGGAAAACTCCCTGCAAATTTAAGACTAGATGACACATAAAAATGGGCTGGAGCTTTTCTGTTTCTCTGCTGTTTTCTTTTTATATGGGAGGGGCATTGCAATTAGACTTCACCCATAGGCAATATGCAGTAGAACAGTCCTCTCTGTTTCCTCAGGACTCTGCTGTCCCACATGGTCACATGTGCAGACCCAAAGTTTGGCACTTAGCTAATGACCAGGAGTTGCAGCCAGAGGTGGGTGAGATTGCCCCTGTTCACCTTGGACTGACTGGAATAAAACTAACTCAGAAAAAAGCAGAAAAGGGCCACCAAAATGACCAGGCGAATGGAGCCATCCCCCACCTCCATGAGGAAAGGTTGCCACATTGGGGACTTTTTAGTTTAGAGAAGAAGCAGGTGAGATGTAATATGACACAAGTTTATGAGGACAGAGGAAAGTTTCCCCTTGTTTCCCATAACCCTAGAACTCATGGATATTCAAGGAATTGAATATTGAAAAATTAATGACAAAAAAAATGAAAGTTATTCTTCACTCAGGGCATGGTTAAACTATGGAACTCTCTCTGACAAGGAGGCAGTGATGGCCACCAACCTGGATGGCTTTAAAATGAATTCATAAAAGACAAGGCTATCAGTGGCTATTAGCCACAATGGTTATGTTTTGCCTCCATGGTAGGAAGCAGCTATGCTTCTGAATGCCAGTTGCTGTAAACCACAGGAGAGGAGAATGCATTTGTTCTCTGGTCCTGCTTGCAAGTTTCTCATGGGTCACTGCGAGAGCTGGATTATACGGGCTGTTGACCTGATCCATCAGGCTCTTCTCATGTTCTCATGTTCTTAATCTGAGGTTTGAAAAATATTCCCCTTGTCTCCCCCAAATACCCTCCAAACCTTTATCTGGCCAGAGAATGGGAATAGAGGCAGTGTGTGAGGGGGAAAGCAAATGAATGAAGCTTCTTTCCCCTGGTCTCTAGAGATGGGGAAGAAATTCAATTCAGTTTGCATTATGGGCTTACCTAATTTTCACTTTCCGAAAAAATGTGTGCAGCAAAACACAGCCATACTTTGAAATTTGCCCTCCTTCAAATGTTGCAATGCAATTCTGTAGCTGCGTAATGTGTACAAAAGATGGATATAACAGGACAAAATGTTCCTTCAAGTGCTTATAATAGTGAAAACAACATGCAAAAATGTTACCGTACTTTTCCGTGTATAAGGCTACGTTGGTTTTTCTACTTTAAAAAATGTTTAAAAGTGGGGGGTAGTCTTATACATGGGGGCAATCTCTCCCCATTTTCTTAATTTTGAGTACCCCAAAATAGGGGGCGTCTTATACATGGGGGCGTGTTATACATGGAAAAATATGGTATGTTAGAGAAAATTACTATGCAAAAATGTGTGTATTATGAGAAATTGCAACCATTTTCTTTCTGTCCCCTAACCACATGGGTTACACAAGCAAATAGCATTAAATGTTCTTTCCTATGCAAAGCAAAAGCAAAAACCCTTTTGGGCTGCTTATCACTTTCTTTTCTCTCCCCCTTTTTTAAAAAAAGATGGAAATTCTGCATCTGCAGTATGCTGGTTTCGTAAACATCCCTCTGTGCTAATAGCAAGTGCAAACCTGCTGTGAGGAGAAAGCATTTAATATTCACAAGGGATGCACTTCTCTCTGTAACAACTACTGCTTATTTCTAGAGGCAGAAGGAGGAGTAGAAGTCGGCAGTCACAGTGTCTGCGGACAGGGTCCCTTCTGGGTGATGCCCCCTCCAAATTCCTTTCACTTTGCTTTTTTAAATGCATATGCAAGGAAGCAGTGTAAATGCTGCATTTCCAGAGAGCGAAAGATGAGGGTGGGCCACTGGCGGTATTGTCTCTTAGTTTGCATGGTGCATGGCGATAAAGAGGTTGGGGTGCTCTTTCTTGCTCCGGCTTTGGAACTGCTGTATTTTCAGCTCCTTGCAGGGTCCTGAATGAGTGATTTGTTTTAGAGGAGATGCTTTTCCGTTTGCTGTTTTTCAAAACATGGCTGACACTGTAATTCTCTCCTCGGGGTAGTGGTGGTGGGGAAGATTGTCAACTGCTGCATGGGGAGACGTGAGCTGTATTTAATCATGACAGTAAGCAACAGCCTTCCTTATCTAAGGTGAGGAGATGACAGACAGGAGAACAGGAAATGGTGTGAATTTATCTGGGTTAATTAGTTTTAATGCCAGTGCACCAGTCAACTCTGAGGTTTTATTTGCATGTGTGTAGAAGAGCCAGAAATCTTCACCTGCTCTTCCCCTTATGTCTCTTTCTTCAGTCTCAAGCTCTGCACATTTCATGAGCATCAATATATATTTTCCCCATGCATTAGCCGATTACTACCCAAGGACTGTAGCTCAGTGGCAGAGCACCTGCTTGGCATGCAGAAGCCCCAGGCTCAATCCTCAGCATCCTCGGGTGGGGCAGGGAGACACTCCTGTCTGAAATACTGGAGAGCCACTGCAAGTCAGTGCAGACAGTACTAAGGTAGATGAACAAAGGTCTGATTCAGTAAAAGGCCACCTGTGTTACTATTCTGGGGTGTTGTTTGAGCTAGAGCTGGGCCAACACCCTCTCTCCAGTTTCACCAAAATTCTGCAAAACAAAATGAATCCCTGCAAAACAAAACAGAACAGGATACAATTTTGTGCTTCTTTTTGCAGAGGATTTCCCCAACATTTTGGGGTCTGTTCCTTCCCCCCATACACACTTAACTTACATTAATCTGTTGAGGTGATTGAAGGTGTTTTTGTTTCCAGTGTTAAAAGAAATGTCTCTGCCTAGCCTAGCGGCACTTGGCTCTCTCTGTAGCTACTTGCTAGCTGTGCTTCCTGGAATGCTTTGGGAATGGAAGCAAAGGTGTCCTCATGATGTACCTCCTAGCAACCTCAGCCAGCAAAATGTGTTCTGGAACATCTGGATGGCACCAGGTTGGTGAAGGTGCTCAAAAGGTTAAGGAATGGTGAGCAGCAGTCCCTGCTTGAACAATATGGGGAGATTTCTTCTCCACCCTCTTCTTGAGGGGCTCCAGCACATCAATGTATCTGTTCCCATATTCAGTGGTATCTCTAGTTCAGGGCCGGGGAATCCTTTGCAGCCCAGGGCCTGCTTTCTTTCATGATCAACTTTCCAGAGGTCACATATCACTGGAGGGAGGGTGCAGAGGCAAAAGTGGGCAGAGCAATAGATGTGATTCCTGACCTTCGTGTGGTAGGCCATATGCCACCCACAGAAAAACCAGATGTTTCTACACATAACTCTTCATTTTCTTCCACCCAGTCAAAGCACAAGGCATTCGTGACAGTTCAAGGACACTCCAGGAGGGGGCAGGACCAGAGCTAGTGGAGGGTGTGGCCTGAGGAGGCCAGGTAGAGAACTATGGAGGACTGCATTTGGCCTCTGAGACTCAGGTTCCTCACCCCTTCCATGGCTTGGGAACGAATGACTTGGTTCAAGCCCTTGTAGAGGGAGCATTGTGCAGCATTGGCCATCAGCCTCCCGCAGCTGAGTGCTCTAAGCTTTTTGGTATGGAAAAGTGGAATTAAGACCATGACAAACCTCAAAAGGGAGGGCGAGGGGCAAAAAATCCTTGTCCCCTTAGGGTGGAGATAGATTCCTGGGATGTTTACGTCACATATGTAAGCCTATGACTTGATGTGAAGGTGATGTTGACCCCTTGTCAGAAGCTCACACATGTACACAGCTGGATCAGATCCAGGCCCCTTCTGTCTGGGCCCCTTCCTGCCTTCTGCTGATGTTCCTCTCAGTCACGCTCAGCATTTCACCCTCACCCTCATGCAGGTGTAGCCTTCCCCTTCCGGCTGTGAGCTCTCACCAAGCTCCCCTGGGAAGTGCCTGCTGCTCAAAGTAGAGAGGTCACAGTTTTGATTTGTATAAAGCAGCTGTTTACATGGAAGGGGAATGACTTTCATTCCAGGAACAGAAAGTGTAGTTTAGGGACTCCCAGCTTTAGGCTCATGAGCACATTTGTGTGTGCATATCAAACTTTATTAGGAAATAATTGATTTTCATAGAATAGGAGAAAACATCTATTTTTCAAGTTGATAACATAAAGACCAATTTGGCAAAATTCAAAATCTATCTTAAAAGTTAGGATGGTACTTAACTTGGCTTTTTGTGCCTGCCACCTTGCTGCAGTCTTTAGGAGATAGATTTGTGTTCAAACCTTTTGATATTTTCCTTTTTTCTTGACATATGTCCAGTCAAAGACCCATCCAGTCTAGCATCTTGTTCTTGCAGTAGCCAAGCAAATATACACAGACACAGAGTGTTTCATAGGAGGAGCTGGGAGATTTTTAAAATATTTTTTTTTTTAAAGGAAAGCAAAGAGGGAGCTGTTTCAAGCTGTCATGCCACATTAGTGTCTATCATCAGCTCAAACAGCTCAGGGCGGATGAGTTCAAGAAAGATCCACGGAGGGGCGGGGAAAAACAATTGGCGTGTCTGCATGACCATAGTGTGTGTGTTTTTTAAAAGAGGCAAGTGATTGGAGGAGCTGCCGACTGCATCACTTTGACTGGATAGAGTCAGGAAGTGGAGTGACAGGACAAGTGGGGACAGGGTGCAGGTTTCCATTTGTTTACCCTGCAGCGCAGGGTCAAGATCTGGATTTGCCATTGTTGGAGGGTTATCTGTGCAGGGGGCCCACAGTTGACCCTGGGGACTCCTTGGTGCCTCTGCCTTTCCACCTGCCCTCTCTGAGCATGCAAGCAATGACCAGAGGGAGGAAGTGTAGCATCATCTTGTATGGAAGAACTATAGGTCATTGTGTGCAAATGTCCCTGGTTCAATCCCTGGCATTTCCAGGTGGGGCTGGGAAGTGTGCAGTATGGCTGAAAATAAATAAGGCAACACAAACCTACTTCTGTTGATTTTTGTTGCTTCCCATTTAAAAGTGATGTGTGTATGGCTCAAATATATATAGTTGACTCTCAACTTTTGCTAGAGTTACATTCCAGGGGTAGTGCATAAAGCTAAAACACACTCTCCCTGCACCTTCAGATGTTCTTCCAAGACCACACACACACACACACACACACACACACACACACACACACCAAGGCTACTAAACACTCTCCCTGTACCTCCAAACACTCTCCCAAGGTGAGCGCAATGGCGAGTGGAATTAAGAGTGGGATTCCCCCCCCGCCCGGATGCCCAACCCTTTTAATTTATTTTTATTTTTATCAGCCAAGCATGCAAAGCTGAATTTGCACAGGTTAAATGCATGTAAGCTGCAAGTCGACTGTGTGTGTGTTTCTCATTTTTTCTTCATGAAGGAGGACATTGTGTGTTGGATTAGGAAACCTGGGTTCACATCCCTAGTCAGCCTTGAGCTGACTGTGTGATATTAGGATGGAAACCTGTCTCAGCCTAACCAGGAAGGCTGGAACATAAGGGCAAATGGGGCACTTCCCCACTCACTTTGTTCTCAGTCAGCCCCACCCCCAACCTGCCTGTCTTCTCACTCACCAGCTGAAGGAATGGCCCTGTTTATCAGCTTCCTTCTCCTCTCTGCAGTGTTGCCTTTGTAGAACTTTATTTTTCAACTCTATGTGCTTTCCAAGGCTCAGATAAATTCTACTACATCTGACTGTTACTCATGGCCCCTTGGAAAAGCAAAGTAAACGCATGCATACTTTGTTTGTGTGTCAGTGTCTCTAGATGGGGGCTGATCTGGGAGAGTAGGGAGGAGGTACTCCAGCACTTGCTCGAGAATTCAAACCTTCCCATGGGCCTAAAATGGTTGGTAGCCCCTGCTTTGTTAGTAGGAAGAGCAGAATCAAATCTTCATATAGTACCATTGAAAGCTGTGCAGAATGAGAAAGCTTTCTTTCTTTTTAACTGCTTACCTGAAACTAAGCAGATATGGCGGACAGCCTAAATTTTCTTATTGTGTGTGTGTGTGTGTGTGTGTGTGTTCATTCCTTATTCAGAGTGCATTAAAACACCAGGGATCTGTGACCTGCAAGGGTGTCAGGCTGACATGTGAATGCAGAGTGGTGGAGGGTCTAGTTTGATTCAGTGGATTTTTCAAAGCATGCCCAGCATCTTGGGAACACCACCCTCCAGACCCAGGCTTAGCACAGGGGTAGCCAACATGTTGTGGGCTCTGACTCCCATCATCCTGGACTATTGGACACGCTGACTAGGGCTGGTGGAAGTTGCAGTCCACATCTAAAGGGCATCAAGCTGGCTTTCCTGGTTTAGCAGCAGAGAAAGAGGATTTTTTATTTTATGTTTTGGCCTGCTGCTGATGTACTTGATCCCTCTGACATTAATGTGTGAGGAAGTGGGTTGCTGAAGGGACTGCTGGCATGAAGATGGAAAAACGGTAGTGAACTGAATATCAAGCAGGATGCGGCAGGTACCGCCCAAACTGCAGCTGCGGTGCTGTAGTTGTTCTGCAATTAGGTAGAATATTGCCAAAGGTGAATGCTAAAAAGGGGTGGGCTTGAGGAAGAGGGTTTGCAGTGTGCAGTTTCACAAGTTGATTGATTCCACAAGCTCTGAGAGTCCTTGATAATGACTGGATCAGACCCAAAGGCCTATCTCAGTGGTTCCCAAACTTTTTCAGGCCACTTTCCCTTTGTTTACATGAATTCATCCCTCCTTACCCTATGAAAAGCATTATTCAGAACAGCAGTTTGCAAAACCCACTAAGGAAGATAATAAGCATGTTGAATTTTTCAACTTTCTAAAACAAAGGGTGCTAAAAAGTTGTATCATGACTTGGGAATTCAGAAGATATTTTTGTTATATTCATATAATTTATTTTTTTCCAGGTAAGTACAGTGTGTGTAAAATTGCATAGAAATAAAAATGGTTACCAAGTAGAATCATAGAATCATAGAGTTGGAAGAGACCACAAGGGCCATCGAGTCCAACCCCCTGCCAAGCAGGAAACACCATCAGAGCACTCCTGACATATGGTTGTCAAGCCTCTGCTTAAAGACCTCCAAAGAAGGAGACTCCACCACACTCCTTGGCAGCAAATTCCACTGTCAAACAGCTCTTACTGTCAGGAAGTTCTTCCTAATGTTTAGGTGGAATCTTCTTTCTTGTAGTTTGGATCCATTGCTCCGTGTCCGCTTCTCTGGAGCAGCAGAAAACAACCTTTCTCCCTCCTCTATGTGACATCCTTTTATATATTTGAACATGGCTATCATATCACCCCTTAACCTCCTCTTCTCCAGGCTAAACATGCCCAGCTCCCTTGGCCGTTCCTCATAAGGCATCGTTTCCAGGCCTTTGACCATTTTGGTTGCCCTCCACTGGACACGTTCCAGTTTGTCAGTGTCCTTCTTGAACTGTGGTGCCCAGAACTGGACACAGTACTCCAGGTGAGGTCTGACCAGAGCAGAATACAGTGGCACTATTACTTCCCTTGATCTAGATGCTATACTCCTATTGATGCAGCCCAGAATTGCATTGGCTTTTTCAGCTGCCGCATCACACTGTTGGCTCATGTCTAGTTTGTGGTCAACCAAGACTCCTAGATCCTTTTCACATGTACTGCTCTCAAGCCAGGTGTCACCCATCTTGTATTTGTGCCTCTCATTTTTTTTGCCCAAGTGCAATACTTTACATTTCTCCCTCTTAAAATTCATCTTGTTTGTTTTGGCCCAGTTCTCTAATCTGTCAAGGTCGTTTTGAAGTGTGATCCTGTCCTCTGGGGTGTTAGCCACCCCTCCCAGTTTGGTGTCATCTGCAAATTTGATCAGGATGCCCTTGAGTCCATCATCCAAGCCGTTGATAAAGATGTTGAATAAGACCGGGCCCAAGACAGAACCCTGTGGCACCCCACTAGTCACTCTTCTCCAGGATGAAGAGGAACCATTGATGAGCACCCTTTGGGTTCGGTCAGTCAGCCAGTTACAAATCCACTGAGTGGTAGCATAGTCAAGTCCACATTTTACCAGCTTCTTTACAAGAATATCATGGGGCACCTTGTCAGATGCCTTGCTGAAATCAAGGTAGGCTACATCCACTGCGTTCTCTTCATCTACCAGGCTTGTAATTCTGTCAAAAAACGAGATCAGGTTAGTCTGACATGACTTATTTTTCAGAAATCCATGCTGACTATTGGTGATCACAGCATTCCTTTCTAGGTGCTCACAGACTGTTTGCTTAATGATCTGCTCCAGAATCTTCCCTGGTATTGATGTCAGACTGACTGGGCGGTAATTATTTGGGTCCTCTCTTTTCCCCTTTTTGAAAATAGGGACAACATTTGCCCTCCTCCAGTCTGCCGGGACTTCGCCTGTTCTCCAGGAATTCTCAAAGATGACTGCCAGTGGTTCTGAGATCCCATCTGCCAGTTCTTTTAATACTCTTGGATGCAGTTCATCTGGCCCTGGAGACTTGAATACATCTAAACTAGCCAAGTATTCTTGTACTATCTCCTTAGTTATTCTGGGCTGTGTTTCCTCTGCTGAATCATTTGCTCCAAATTCTTCAGGTCGGGCATTGTTTTCTTTATCGGAGAAGATAATTATATTGTATATTAGTGTCTATTAGTATCTATTATTGTTACTATTATTATTTAGTATTACCTGACATTTTCAGAAGGTAAAATTAAAATTCTTTGGTTTACCAAGAGCAGTTTAAGTGCTTTTTCATCAAGCACAGATTTACCAAGCTAAATGTTGTCCAATCACAAAAAAATTAAAAGCAGGTTTGAATTCTTCATACCCCAAAACATATTTTTAAAACCCCTCACTGAAGAAATTTGCAAAAAGTAAGTTTCAGCCCCTTAAATGACATACCATAATACCACGGTGATATTCAAAACAGTACCAATGAATTTCACATTTATTCAGTAGCTGATAGAATGGGTTGCAGCATCTGGGTGAGTGACGCCCACAAGAATTTACAAATGTGAATCCACAGACCCCAAAAGGTTGGTGACGCCTGCTGGATGACCTCACATGTTCCTTGAAAAACTGGACTGAGTTTACAACTGTCTGAGAATCTATTTAAGGCTGAGGATTTGCAGATGAGGTATAAATTATCCTGAATTGGGTAGATCTGGGTAGTGCCCATAGCAATCAGGAGAACCCAAGCTATAGCAACCGTGATCCGTTCCTAGGCAATGTGCTGCTTTGATGGGTATCAACAGTCCCTAAATTACACAGGATATTATTAAAGTGCCTGTGCTGTCTTTGGAGAGCTGTTACAATATGCTGTCTCCATCAGAGGCACTCAGCAATAGATCACTGTGGATTTGCCCAGTAATTACATAATACGCTGCTTGCTGCATGATTCTCTAGCCTCTGTTTTAGTATGTGAAAGAACAAGAGCCCATCTATGTCACCAAAATGTTGAACAGTGCACTTTTGAAGCAGATTTTCAATACCTTCCTTTCGCTCATCTGATAGTGTAGTACAGAGCAGAGAAAGCTTTCTCAACCGGAGGATCACATTCCCTTCTGGGCTACCCTGCTAGGGGCCACATGTGGGCAGGGCCAGAAGTAAGTAAGTACAATGGTACCTCGGGTTAAGAACTTAATTCATTCTGGAGGTCCGTTCTTAACCTGAAATTGTTCTTAACCTGAAGCACCACTTTAGCTAATGGGGCCTCCAGCTGCTGCCATGCTGTGTGATTTCTATTCTCATCCTGAAGCAAAGTTCTTAACCTGAGGTACTATTTATGGGTTAGCAGAGTCCGTAACATGAAGCATCTGTAACCTGAAGCATATGTAACCCGAGGTACCACTGTAGAGCAATTAATATACATTTTATCTGTGAGCAGTAGGCTGGCTAGTTTCTGTACACCCTCACATACACCCCTCTTTATTCTCCATTCAAGCAAGCAATAGGTATTATCAGAATTAAAGATTGCATTCCCTCCAACATTTGTCCAGTGAAAATAGGGATGTCCTATTCAAGTTGTTGTTGTTGTTTTAATGTTGATACTCCACCCAAGTGGATTATCTGGGATAATCTGGAGTGTAGGAACATAATAACACCCCCCCCCCTTTAAAAACATTTATAACATAGCATACAGTGAGCCTGCTGGGCAGCACATGAATGATGGGAACAGATCTCACAAGTCTGCAGCAATCAAGAAGCAAATGAAGAAAAAATAAAACAAACTTTTTGAGGGCTGGAGACTAGGAATCCTAACTGAGATATGTCTTACTCTTCAGAAATGGCTCCCCCCACCCCACCCCACCCCACCCCAAGAGCCTCCATCAGAAGCAAACGTAAACACAAAATCAGCACATTTCAAATAGGCCATGCAATCGATGGGAACATATTGATCAAAGGGGATAATGCAAAGACTATTATTCAGTGAGCACCACCTTTGCTTCCACAAGCCTGCACATGGCTTCGATCAATAATTCAAACAAATGGTCCGTGGAGGCTTTAAGGAAAGGGAGAAAAATAAGCTACAAAGTATTTCCCAACAAGAATCTTTAAGCATGACAGGCTTCGTACTCAAAATATGATCAGGCTTCAACATTAAATAATTAGAGGATTTTTTAAGATTACAGACTGGGTGAAACAGGGTGCAACTGAGCCAAAATGCAAGCATCTTTCTTTCTTATTTATTTATTTATTTATTTATTTATTTATTTAATGTTGTTAGTTGGATTTTTGCTATGGCAACCTAAAGTGACTTACAATATTCTAAGCAATAAATAAACACAAATATACATGAAAACCAGCAAAAATATCCCAAACCTATATTAAAACATTCCCCTTCCCACACAAATGTCCATAGTCAAAAGCCAAAAGGCCTGGCTGAAAAAGGAATGTTTTTGCCAGGCACCTGCAGATGTGTAATAATGGTGCCAGGCATGTCTTCCCGGGGAGAGCATTCCACAAGCAAGGAGCCACCACTGAAACGGCCTTTTCTCAGGTTGCCAACGGAGCCTCATTAGAGCAGGGCCTGTGTCAAATCAGGACACACGGCTCCCCTTCCTCTCTCTTTTGAACCCCCCTTTCACCTTTCTAAAGCAGATGGGGAATCTTACCTTACAGAAGAAAGAAGGAATAGCAGGTGGTAGAGATCCTGCAGAGTCTACTCTTGTTTACATACAAATGATGCATAGAGCATCTTTTCATTATGGGGATCATGGACTTATTGAGTCATGACAAGCCCCAGCAAAGAATCATGCCCTCCACATCACATGCAGCCAATGAAAGGTTTTGTGGGGTCAAGTGAGGAAGAGCTTTGCATAGCCTCAAGTCTTCTTTAAATTATTTAAATATTTTAATTCAATAGTTTGAGAACTAACTTTTGGTAGTCTTTTATTTTATTGCTTATTGTATGCTATTTTTGACAATGCTGCTAGCCATCCTGAAAACAGTAGGTGCTGGATGATAGGATAAACAAATACATTAAATAAAACAGTTTGGCCAGAATACTAATAATACTAATAATACTACTAATAATTTATTATTTATATCCCACCCATCTGGCTGGGCTTCCCCAGTCACTCTGGGCTGCTTCCAACCAAATTAAAATACAGTAATACATTAAAAGCTTCCCTGAACAGGGCTACCTTCAGATGTCTTCTAAAAGTTTGGTAGTTGTTCTCTTTGACATCTCGTGGGAGGGCGTTCCACAGGGCGTCTTCTGCCTGGTTCCCTGGAACTTGGCTTCTCGCAGTAAGGGAACCGCCAGAAGGCTCTCAGCGCTGGACCTCAGTGTCCAGGTAGAACAATGGGAGTGGAGACGCTCCTTCAGATATACTGGACCGAGGCCATTTAGGGCTTTAAAGGTCAGCACCAACACTCTGAATTGTGCTCAGAAACGTAAAATGAGACAAAATACTAAGACAGCCTTCCTCAACCTGGTGCCCTTTAGATGTTTTGGACCACACCTCCCATCAGCTCTCACTATTTGGTCATACTGGCTGGAACTGATGAAAGTTGCAGTTCAGAATATCTGGAGAGCACATGCGCATGCGCGTGCGCACACACACACACACACAAACAAACAAACACACAGAGTTGCTTTAGCAAAGCCATTCTTTAACACATGCCCTTAAAGCAGTGGTTTTTTACCAGTGTGCTGTGGCACCCTGGGGTACCTTGAATGATGGTCAGGGATGCTGCAGGCAACAATGGCCTCTGCCTCCCCTTTCCTTCCCTCCCTCCTCTGTTGCCCTCTCAAGTCTTTGCCTCCCAAAGACTTGCACAGCTTTTTATTGCAGCAGCCCTGGCTATAAGCTCCCTGGGTGAATGGTGCCTCTGGGTGGCACCTCTCTTTGGGGGGAGGGGCAGCTCAGAGACCAGGGATGGCAGCAGCTGCTGCCTGGAGGAAAGGGAAGAGGAAAGGAGGCTGAGGGAATACTCTGCAAAGGAGGGTGTTTGAAAAAGGGGCTGCCAGCTCTGCAGGCAAGGGGTGACATCACTGGGCTCCTGAGCCCCACAGGGATGCCACAGAAAGAATGTAGTTGGTCAAGGGAGCCGTGGACTTAAAAAGGTTGAAAACCTCTGCCTTAAAGGAACCATTAAAAGGCATGGTGAGCAGAAAAAGGGGAATGGACCACTGATTTCCATTCAACTTCCAAGGTCAGTCAGTATTTGTCCACCATCAAAGCCTTCTCTTATTTAATGCTCTTCATTTCTCTTGCCCCCATCTCTGATTGTGCCCTTGATCCTCAATTAAACCTGCAGGCAATTTCTCCAATTATCATCATCCTGATAACAGACAAGGAAAGTAGAACAAGCTATGCAAACATATCACCCGGGCATGCGTTCAAAACAAATCTCAAAAGCGATATAGAGAATGGATAGGACTCATGATAAGCCCATAATTATTTTAATTTAAAACCTCAATGTAAGAGGGGGGAAAGGCTCTGTGATAGACTGATCTTTGCTGCCATTGCATTGTTTATTTCACAGCCACCCAGAAAGGATCCTCGTGATTTTATTTAATCGACAGGCTAATCAACCAATGCTAATCTCCCTTTCTTTTGTATATAGATGCTGATTTTCAGCCTGGGTCAGCTATTAGGGCTGGTAAACCTTGCAGTGTTTTCCCTGGAACCCTCTAAAGCACCACAGGGGATGGAAGCCTCCTTCTCTTCTTCTACCTCCTTCATCTTCCTCTTCCTCTGTCAGCAGTTTAAGTGTTCTGTTTGCACTATCCAACGATATCTGCACACATGGTGGCTGAGATTGTACTTCAGAAACCCCAGTTGGATTACTATCTATCTATTGCATTCATATCCCATCTTTCCTCCAAGGAGCTCAAAGTGGCACACATAGTTCTCTTACTTCCTGTTTTTTCCTCACAACAACAGCCCTGTGAGGTAGGTTAGGCTGAAAGTGAATGACTGGCCCAAGATCACTCAATGAGCGGCATGGCTGATTTGATTCCTGGTCACCCAGGTCCTAGTCCAACAGTCAAACCACTACACTACACCACCCTATTGCTAGAAGCACAGATGAGCTGTAACAGGGCATCTAAGCTAGACAAATGGGGGCAGGGGATGCTCCTTTCCACAAAACATTTAATTGTCCTGCAGAAAGACAGGAGATCCATCTTCAGATCTCCTGCCATTAGGTCTATGTCACAGGGCTTAGACAGCCAGTGTGGTATAGTGGTTAAAGGAGTTTTGAACTCAGATTGCCACTCAAACATGAAGGCCACAGGTTGACTTTGGGTCGGTCACTATCTCTCATCCTAGCAGAGACCTCACAGGATAAAATGGGTCATTGGTTTGATCCAGCAGACTCTCATTACATTCTGATGTTCTTAGGCCATCTTTCCAGGTGTGCGCTTTTCCAGGTGGTGTCCGAGCATTTTCTTTTTTTGCTCCACTGCTTTCCCCAGGAAAATCCGATCTTTGTCACTGAATCAGAGCAAACAGCAATTTGAGTTTTCAGTGGATTGCTGTTTGTTCCAATTCAGTGTTAAAGGGTGGGTTTTCACAGGGAAAGCTTTTATTGGCATCCCTCTTTCTAGGGAGACAATGGAGGTATGTGCCTAAAAATAAATAGGTACCTGGAAAGCCCAGACCTGTGCTTAGAAATGCAGAGCAAAGGCGAGTGTAGATGAGCCCACAGGTACAAATACCAGATTGGCCATGAAGTTCATTGGGCAACTTTAGCTTTACCACCAATGTTGTTTGGTTTTCCTTTGGCACACTTGAAGCTCAGGTATGTGTTTCCATTGAATTTCTTCAGGTTTTCCCAGATGTGCTGCCATCTCTGTCCTTTCCCTTGCCACTCCCTCAGGCTCTTTGTATTGGATTTCTCTCCAGCAAAGCTACTTCTGGGACAATCTGGCAGAACATCTATGGTTGTGGTGGTCGTGTGTGTGTGTGTGTGTGTGTGTGTGAGAGAGAGAGAGAGAGAGAGAGAGAGAGAGAAGAAACCCACTTCAGCATCCTCAATAAAATGTCTGCCATGTGCTGCAACAGGTGGACCTCTCAGAGGAGAGAGTAAAAAGGTTTATTTTCCCAGCAGCCCATAATTTTTTAAATAAACAAAAGAAAACATGCATTCAGGAGAGAAAGAAGCAAAAAATAAGAGAGAGAGAGAGAGAGAGAGAGAGAGAGAGAGAGAGAATGAGAATGAACGAACACACAACTAAATCTAAGTTAAGAAGCTTGTTCAATTTTTAAACACTTACATAAAACCATCAGAGACTGACAGCTTGAAGATGCACATTTCTGCAAGAAAAGGATGATGAACAAGAAGGGAAAAAATGGGCTGAAATGGACATGTTGATGTCAGTTCCTTGAGGCTTAAACCTACTGGTAAATGGAGCTTCAGATCATGGGAGAGCAGGTAGGGGTGAGCAAACAAAGCAAAATCCTCCACAGCTTTCTGTTTTGCTTTGTTTTCTTCCATTTTACTCTTTCGGATAAAAGTTTTTACAGCATGAAAGCAAGCAGCTTCCCAAGGCCTATTAGAGCATTCCCTCTTCCTCTCCAGTCTGCAGCCAGATTCACATACGGGCTCCAGACCAGTTTGAGAGGAAGACTTGTTGGGTCACATCTGTGGAACACATTTGGAGCACTCTTTTACCACTTCACCTGCCATGGCTTCTTCTCCAAAAGAGTGCTGACCTCACAGACCTCCAGTTCCCAGCACCCTTTACCAACATTCATTCCCAGGTTTCTCCATGACAGTTAGCAATGTATAAGGGCGCTTTAAATGTATGGCGAGTAGGTGACTTTAGTTCTCAACCTGTGTCTGGGTGACCATTGTGACACAGGACCCTGGCCCCACCATTTCTCTTAGCCAGGCTGACTGACTAGCTCTCATCAGAGGCATACCTAGCGGTTTGCAAAACCAGCCCTCACTGGGAGCCCAGGCCCAGGGGTGCACGAAAACCACCCATCAAACTATGGAGTGTGTGACATATGCAGTGCTGTTTACCTAGAAAAAGGTGCTGGAACTCACCATGAATGCCTCCCTTGTTATCTTAGAATGGCAATGGCACCCACCTGAGAGGTGCTAGAACTGAGTATCTGTGAATTCCAGCTGGAAAAAAAATCCCTGCATATGTGTGTATGTGGCAATGTGTCTCCGCTGTCACAGCAAGATCAAACATGGGAGAAGCTTCCCGTCTTTGCACCATGGCACAAAGGCATGCGATTTTTTTCACCCTTCCTCCTTGCCCTCCAGATGCTTTGAGTACTTGGGTCACATAATATGCTATCATTTCTAATGCAACTATTGCAGTAAAATGATTTGGGGGGAGGGACTGATACAGCTCTTTGACAAGGATGCAAGGGTCCCTAGGTACGCCACTTGCTCTCATTGCTCCAGTGACAGAGGAGAGAGCCTTTGACAACTGAGCTGCCCTCAGTTTTGTTCCCTATGCCACCAACATGAGTTTTCTAAACCACCAGGAAGCTGATTCTGCTACACTGCCTACTCATCCTAGTCCAACACTCTAACCACGACATCACTACTGGCTCTGCATTGCAATGCCTCTCTTCCGGAGTGGAGTTTTCATTAGTTACTGGGAAAGAAGGTATATACTTCAACCGTCATATCTTGTTTGTTTTGCATGCTATGACTTTTACGCACTTTTAAGAACAAGCAATGTGTTTGTTTTTAAATAATTTATGGGGTCACAGGAACAGTAATAAAAGAGAGATTTGAGCTCCAGGGATTGAAACTTCAGGGTTCAGTTTCAGGAAAGAATACCACTACCTACAGTAGTCTCAAGATGGCCTGGGTGGAACTATTTCAATTTAAATCTTGGGCAAAAGAATAATTTTCACATGATTCTTTAAAAAAAAACCACAGAAAAATCCTGTTGGAACTGTCTGTACGTACACTATTTCAAACTGCAGCACTATACGAGCTGTCTCCATGGATACATATACACGTATAGCAAAGGACCTCATTAGATGCTGGTGGAAAATGGCATCCTTTTGATTTGTCCATGTAGAGACCTCAAAATGTAACTATATAAATCTTCCTCATCTCTGATTGATGGATACTTGTGGGTTCACAAGAGGAGTTGTACTACAGAGAGAACAAGGAAGCTATCTGTTCAGTGACGCAATTCACACGGAACTGCGTGTGTGTGCTGTGAAAGCTGGGAAACCCTTGCCTTGAGAGGAAAGGGTTTCTTTCACACACACCTCTGGCCACTTTTTCCTCCAATGCATGCTTCTTTAATACAGCTATAGGAAAAGGAAGTTGTAACTGATGCTTCCTTGGCTACTGGTTTTGCTTCAAGTTCATTCATCCAGGACCAAGATACACATTACGTGAGACATGCAGACATTCCTCCAAGGCAGGAATGAGGTTGGACCTCATCTCCTATCAGCACCAGCCAGCATGGCAAATGGTTGGGGATAATGGGAGTTGTAGTCTAACAACATTCAGAAGGCATTAGGTCATTGCTTTAAGTTTAGAGTGTGGTTTCAGCCCCCACCCACCCAAATTCTCATACATAGTATTAAAAACCAATTAAAACCAAGTGTTAAAAGCTAATTAAACCAGACTAGGCTTCCAGCATGAAGTGATAGCTTGGGGGATAAGCCATTAAGAACAAGAGGATCAAAGGAGTTTGCTGTGAGAGGGCAAATGGGTGGGCCTTTCCCTCAACTCAGTTAGAAGATAAAGCCAGAACTTAGAGAGATTAGAATCAGAGTTGCTGTGATGAGAACTAGAGAAAAAGAGGCAGAGCATGATACTGGATCTCTACTTGAATCTTACCCTAGGCTGCGGCTATGGAGGCAGCAAGGCCCTCTTGGAGTGCTAATGCTGTGAACCCTTCCATAGCAGGCTCAGGTTGTATATATGTGTAAATAAGCCATATATCATAAAGACACCACCATCTCTGTGAGGCCTCATTCCCAAAAAGAACCCCTGGAATCTCGCATCACTTGGAGACTGAGGTGGCATGTAACAGATTCGTAGCTAATGTAATAAATGGTTTGGTCCTCAGACTGTATCCGAAACCAAGGTCTGTGAACCCATATCCATAAATTCCAACTGTGATTTCCAAACTTCCAACCTCTTACTGTGTGTCAGGAAACCTCTGCACACCTGCCAGGAACAGGTGCAACTCTGTCATAGAATCATAGAATCATAGAGTTGGAAGAGACCACAAGGGCCATCGAGTCCAACCCCCTGCCAAGCAGGAAACACCATCAGAGCACTCCTGACATGTGGTTGTCAAGCCTCTGCTTAAAGACCTCCAAAGAAGGAGACTCCACCACACTCCTTGGCAGCAAATTCCACTGTCAAACAGCTCTTACTGTCAGGAAGTTCTTCCTAACAAGTGTCATCTACTTGGCCTTGCCCCCATTCCTCCCAAAGAACCCTTTGCTGGTGGTCTCACCAGGTGGCAGTGTCATGTTGCTAATGGCCATAATTGTAAGCCCCCCCCCCTACCATGCCTCTCAGTGTAGAACTCTTCCAGGGAATTGCGGGGCATTGAAACAGAGGCTTGCAGTGCCGTGAGGAGCCCAGGTCACGTATCAGTGGCTGTGGGCACTGAGGGGTGCCTTAGAATCCAAGGTCAGGTAATGCTGGGCATGGCGTTTGCTGAGGAATTCCTGTGCAACACACACACACACACAAATCTGGGGCATGCTGAAGGGCACCTGCTTAATGTAAGTGACATGTTCGCCAGCCTCACAGGATCTGCTGTGCCATGCATGCATCATGTGGAAAGAGTGGGCCACCTGGAGTGTGCCTGTTGCACACTCTTGTGGGCTGTCAAGGGCCCTTTTCTGAATACCGGTGGCGCGCAGCAGGAATCACAAACTCCCCTTTGTCTCCGGGCCTGCTAGGATCAAGACTGCACACTTAGTAGCTTGCCACCTCATATTTTGAATGGTTGTGGGAGAGTGGAGAACTCAGGCTCCTGCTGGGTGGGAAAGCAATGAATCAGAGTTTTCAGGAGTCTTGAAAGCTGTTAACTCCTCTCTCCTGACAGCATGTGTGGGAGGCATCGACGTCTGAGGGCTGCGATGTCTGAATATTCACTGTGAAAGATTGCAGGCCTGGAAGGAGATCTTTTATTTTCATTTCCTTGTCAGCTGACACTTCTGTTTTAGGATGGAGGTGGAACACCACCTTGCCTTGGCAAGTGTTTGCTTCCAAACTTGCATTTGCCAAGGTGACCTGACTATGGAAGGGTGGGTGGGTGGGGGACGGTATGTTGAGTGTAGGAGGAAAGGCTATGGGGAAGGTTGCTGATTAATACCTGCCCCCACTGATCTCTCCCTTGCAAAGGCCTCTCTCCACACCCAGGCTACCTTCGCTTCCAGAACCCAGCTAGGAAGGAAAATTGATTTCAAATGAATTCATGTTTGGGATGGGTGGATAGCACTTTTCAGGGGGCAACTGACATGCAAAGAAAAATTGGAAACCCTCTCTCACTTATGAGTACTCTTCTGCTTCGTATCTGTTTTAATGAGAAATCTGGAAGAAATTGCATCTGCCTTAAAAAGCTGAGTGGGAGAGCACATGTTTTTCATGCGCCAGGACCCAGGTTCAGTTTTGGCATCTCTGGCTGAAAGGATCTTGGCTAGTAAGTTCCTGAAGGGCCTTTCCCTGAGAAGTTGGAGAGCTGCTGCTAATCAGTCCAGGCTTTACTGCGCTAGGTTTGCATTCTTTGTTCTGAATACTTATACCTCTGGTTTCACCCAACATTTGCATGTGGTTGTCAGAAAATTGTCCAGAAGGGAATGCAGCTCATGCATGGACTGATCAAGATTCCCTGGTATAAACCTTCAGATGGAATATTTTCAGTATATGTGTACCTTTAAAAAACCAAACCAAACAAAACAAATATCCAGTTTAATTGCTCTCTCCTCCCGTCCCTGGACTAGGACTCTTCCAGTTTACTGTTGTGCTTGCTAGAGTGGAATCCAGATCCTTTTCACACATAAGAAACAAAACAAAACAACAAAACAAAACAAAACAAAACAAAACAAAAAACAAAACAAAACAAAACAAAACAAAACAATTTCTTACTTCTAATTAGAGCTGCCTTATTTCTTTCTGCCTTTTTTTGGTTGTCCAGCCTGAGATATTGCTCTTGCTTGCTTGAGCTGAGAACAGGCACTGGGGAGAGTCATCTGCCGCTTGGAGCTGCAGCTCTTTAAGTATGTTGTCAGCCTGTTGGTTATCACTCCCAACCCAGGTTCTGCCCTTGTCCTGGACCATAAACTTAAAAAGGAAGCCCCAGCAATATGCTATGCCCGCTTCTTTTAGTGCTGATGTGTAAGGGGGGAAACCCTCCACTGCTGCAGTGTGGCTGGGCTGATATCCTGGGATATTTCAGCGGTGGCTTTGCCATATTTTAGGTTTCTAACATTCCGCAGAGCTCTGAAAACTGAGTCTATAGTGTTCAGGGCAAATTACCACATCTCTTATACCTTCCCTGGTTCTGATTCTGCCTCCTGGAATGCAATGGGCTCTTTCTGTGTCATTGGGGGACAGTGGTATGTTTAAATTTAGGGAGAGTATCTAGTCAGCAATGAATTGCACCATGTACCGCCCCCCCACCCCTGTTCCTGGTTCTCTGGTAGGCCTTGTATATTAATTTTTTCTCTCCTATCCCTGTCCAATTGTTCCTCCAGCTTCATTGCTAAATTTTCAGTCATTTGTAAGAGCTGGATCTCAGACTGGTTGATTAGAGCTAGATAGTGCATATCATTTGCTGTTTTAGGAATATCTGACAGTTAGTTAGATGGCATATCAAATTTCTGCTCAAATGGGGCTAAGGCTGCTCCTTAGTATTCATCTGAGTCTCTGTCCTCCTCCATTATGGCAGATATTTTCCCGCTTTTGGGGGCCCTCATCTTGCTTTTTTTTTAAAAAAAAAAATATTTATTAAGAGTTTTTAATTACAATACAAATAAATAAAACACAATAATATATATCATAACACATTTTCTTATCATCTTTGGACTTCCTCGCATCTCCCGTTCCTGCGTTCCTAGTTATAAAAAATTTAATCCAGCAATTTATCACCTTGTTTACATTCTTACTAACTAATTTTCCAATATTACATCACACATTTTAAATAAATTTGTTTGATATCTTGAAAAATTTGGTTTAGCCTAATCAATGTCTAATTGAATTTAACTTATCTTCATAATTCACCTCATCTGTTTTAATGGTGCCGAATTCTATGCTAGTTTATAAAGAATCCTCATCTTGCTTTTTGTCATGTCAGTATCTGAGGCCTTCTCTAAGTCTCAGAAAGGGCTCCAGCTATTTCTAACCTCCCAGATTTGCTTTTTGGGCCCCTTATTCCTTGCTGGGGTGTATTTTGAAGAGCAAAAAAAAAGACGACATGTTTGCCAACTTCTGGGTCAGTATTGCCTACACTGATTGGCAGCAACTTTCCAGGGTTTCAGACAGGAACTCTTCCCAGCCCTACCTTTGTGGTCTCTTCCAACTCTATGATTCTATGATTCTATGATTCTACCTGGAGATGCCAGGGATTGAATCTGGAGGCTTCTGCATTCAGAGCAGATGCTCTGTCACTGAGCTATCGCCCTAAAACAAACAGAAGATCACATGAGCAAAGAGAGGTTTAAAGAGATGGACAGACCCTGGATGAGGCTCTCACTAGCAGGAAGTCACTAGGCGGAGGCTGGACAGCCACCATAGTGTAGAGGGTAGAATGCTGGACTTTGGGGGGGGGGGAGAGAAAAAGGACGCAGCAGGTGGTGGAGGGGGAAGCCCTTGGAAGGACAAGGAAGTGGAGAAAGGAGAGAGAATGGAAGAGAGATCCCAGTAGAAGGAGAGAGATGGCAGGAAAGGAAGAGGGTCTGGAGGAGGAGGAGAGGGGCATGCTGGAGGGGGTTGTCCAGGCAGGAGGCAAGAGGCAAAGGACTGAAAAAGCCACACAGTGGCGAGAGGCTGGGGTGGGGGCAGGGGAATGCAGCAGCAGAGAAAGGGAGAGCAAGCGAGGGGACAGCGATTAGAAATCGCAGCAAGAGGAAAACAAACAGGTTTGGAGGGAAAAGTTGAGGAGCACAGCAGAGGTGCAGGTAAAGGAAGGAGGGGGGAGAATTAAATCATTAGGTTCCAGTTGGGGGAAAAGGAGGTTCTCCTTGAGCCAAAGATAGCATCATTTTCTGGAGGGCGCCTCCCCAAAAGGGGGTGAAGGGATGGAAAAAGTGAGCAGGATAGGGGGGATGTGGAGGAGGCATGCCAGGGGAGGGAGGGGGACAGGCAGGCGAGCACTCGTGTGCCAAGAGACAGGGTTTGGCGGATGCTGACGGGCAGGTGAGCATTCGCATGCCACCAAGCAAAAAACCCGACATTTTGCCACATTTTAAAATTCCGGCTGGACATAAATTTTAAGCCTGAAAAAGAGAACGTGTCCGGCAAAATCCAAACGTATGGCAACCCTATTCCCTCTGCTTATATTACATCCTGGGGCAATTGGAGACACAGAATAATGCCGCTATTTAGCTTTCCAGCTAGCCACACTCCCTTGAATTTTTCACAAATGTAATAAACTCTGTCACACAAGATGAATTACAAACATGATTGCAGTGAATACTTCATTCATATATGTATTACACTACACACATTAATAAATAAGTCTCAAGCTACATTTTTGTCCATATCTGCTCTTCTACCTCATAGCAAAGAAACCAAACAAAATCACAATGTTATTGGACTGCTAGCTGCTTTCTCTTTTTAAAGGCTTTTTTTTTTTAAAGATACTTAAAAAAAATACTTTTGAAAAAAAAGTTTAATTTTATTTTGTGGATTTTTAACCTGCTAATTTGCTGCCTTGCCTTGCATTCATTTTAACATTTGCTATTAATTACTGCTTTTAGCGCTGCTTTATTTTTGATGTACCGTAATTTTGTTCTTCACTTTCATTAGCTGCTTTGAGTGATTTAAAAAAAAAAAAACAGCAACAGAACATCAGAACCAATGAATAAATCAACTCCTTTTTATTTCAGTTAGGTATGCATAAGAGAGTAGCCTGATGGGTTGCTCCACCAAGTCAGGGATGGGAAACCTTGGGCTGTCTAGATGTTGCTGGACTCTAACCCTAACTCCCATCATCCCTGACCATTGGCCATGGTTGCTGGGGCTGATGGGAGTTGTAGTTCAGCCACTTCTGGAGGGCCACACATTTCCCATCCCTGTTCCACACTATTTTTTGCGTGTGTGTCTTTGTGCCCCGAATACCCAAGGCTAGCCCTCTCACTCTGCACAGTTGGTGTTAACAGATGCTTCCTTAGAAATGTCACTGCACACCAAGTGAGATACTTTATTCAGGTTTTTCTGTTAAATGAGAACAAAGGCCGCCGTTTAAAGGATAATAATTGCCTGACATGAAGAAGAAGAAAAGCCAACACCGTCTTCTTGAAGCACTTCCTCATCCCATGCCTGCTTTCATCTCCTTAGATCCATTTATAGTTTTGTAGGTATTCCTGGAATATCCAATATTAGCTTTCTTGCGTGTCTTTTTGCAAGCTGGGAAAGGAAGGCAGTGGAAACAGAGACCCACTTAAACAAACTTGTTCCAGGCTAGTGACTCAGCTCAGTAGGGGCTGTGCCTGAATCTCAGAAAAGAGCAAAAGATGGTCTTGTTTGTTCTAGCAGTGCTTGCAATAGTAGGATGTGAAGGGGAGGTGTTTAAAGAGGCTGAGAACAGAGTTCGACTAAACTTTCACTAGCAATGCAAATGGGACCTGCAACAAAATGTTGCAGGCCTGACCGTGGGTGCCTGGGGCTGCTCATGCAGCAGGCAGTGTGTGTCTGATGTCACACCCGCATGTCAGTGGGCGGGCTGATATTGGGCGCACACCCTAGTGTGCATGTGGATATCGGGCATGCACACCCCTGTGGTGTGCATAGCCCTGGCGCAAAAATTGTGGGTGTCTGGCCCCTTCCTGGGGATTGTTGTGGGGGCTGGAGCACCCAGAGCCCCTGGCACCCGGTGCCTGGCACCTATGCAGCATAGAGAGCTTCTCTTCAGAGCTCTAGCCAGCCAGCTACCCCTTTTTCCAGGATACTCCATTCCATATACCTTCCCCAGTTTGCCTCCCTATCTCATCTTCCCAATAAATCATTTGCTAATGCATCAAATAGTGTCAAAATGTGCAGGCACTGCTTGCTAATGTTGGGGAAATAAATTTCATTTTCATTTCTATACCACTTTTCAAAACTGCTGTACTCAAGTCCGTTTACAATCCATAGAAATGACAAAATAACACAAGAAAAGTTGCTTTGCCAACCTATAACAATTCAAAATACCACTAAGAAGACCACATTTCAAGAATGCATTTCATATACAGAATTACAAGGTACAGTGCTGGTACCTCGCGTTAAGCACTTAATTCGTTCCGGAGGTCCGTTCTTAACCTGAAACTGTTCTTAACCTGAAGGACCACTTTAGCTAATGGGATCTCCCGCTGCTGCCGTGCCACCGGAGCACAATTTCTGTTCTCATCCTGAAGCAAAGTTCTTAACCTGAAGCACTATTTCTGGGTTAGCAGAGTCTGTAACCTGAAGCGTATGTAACCCGAGGTACCACTGTAATAGCAACAGAATGTCAGGAAACAGCTAAGCAAATTCACCTGCACCCGCTGCAGCAAATTAATCATTACAAACAACTGTGACGTCTGCAAAGGTGCAATAGACAGTGTGCCAGAAACTATGCAAAAAGAACAAGTGATCTACAAAGTCACGTATTTACTTTCTTGTTCTGTAGCAGTTCTCTGTCATGCCACCCAAGGAGCCACAGCACAAGAGCCGTTTGACTCATGCCAAAGGCTCACAACATTGGTGCAAGCATCTGTCAGATAAATGAATACTGGAGAGAAATTAGATCCACTTCACATTTAAAGGCAGGCCTAACTAATTCACACTCTCCAAAACAAGTACACAAACTGAAACACAGCCATCCTTTGAAATTTCTACTTCTCCGAATTATATAGTACAGTTCTTCAGCCAAGTCATGTGTAACATACAGTAATGGATATGCTAGAGTGAAGTGTACATTAACATGCACATATGAATGAAAAACAATGTGCAAAAATGCATTTATATTAGGGGACATTGCTTAGCAAAAATGTGGGTGTTAAGGAAACTTGCAAACAAGCAGGAAACTATCAGGAGAAATTTGCGCTAAAACACTGATGAGTTTCCATGAGGGCTTTTCAAATACAAATTAAATAATTGTACTCTGTTGTGGAAAGGTGGAAAACTGGTCTTAAGAGTGAAAAAAATGAAAAGTCCAAATTGGCAGATTTGCCAGTCCCCAACTGCAGGGTGTAGCGGAGGCCACTGGACTGAATGGGTAACTGTCCTACCAACCTCATTCTGCCCTCTTACAACCAAGCCAAGGGTGACACTGCCTGTCGGCTTCTTCTCCCTTAGTTCGTATCAGTATTGCAGGGAAGCAGTTGGGGACAAAACTTGAATTAGTTTGCTCTGCTTGTCATGGGCTCTGGCCCCACTTATAGTTTGCCACCATGCTTTCTGCCCCACCAGTCCCATTGGCGCCAGCCACTATTGGCAAGGTGAGAGGATCCTGTGTTTCTGCAGTGTGAGAAATGAGTCAGGGCAGATTCAGTGCAAGAAAATAATGTTCCTAAAGTAGGGTTGCCAAATATTTTTTAACCAATCAGTGCTCTCATGCCTCTAACAGCAGCATGATCTGTAGATATTAGCAATTGCTCATGCTTATCTCCATGTTGCAAAACAAAACACAACAACAAAAGCCTCCACTGGTTGATTTATCTGGTTGCACTTCTGTTAAAGGCACCTAAGCATGATGTGTTGTTTTCCACCAATCATTTGGCAGCTTTATTTACAAAGTGCTGGCTGACAGTGTCCATCTTAGCTAGCAGGGGGCAGAATCTATTAATCAACTTGAGCACCTTATCAAGACAAGCAGTTTAATTCCAAATTATGAGGCTGAGAGAGATTCAGTGGTCCTTTAAAACTGTCTGAATAATTAAAAATAAAAAAATGCTTTCATGTTTAAAAGTATGATTAAATATTAAACACAGCTTATTTTCTTCCCATTGTGAAGCTAACTCTCCAGTGCCTACAGATACTTCTCTGCATATTTTATTTATTTATAGGTTCAGTTTATAATTATTGCTGAAATGTAGCCTGCTGGCCAAAGTCCAGCAAATCAGGAATTATTCTTAAATAGATATTTTGGGCTTGATCCAACCATGCATATGCAGGGCTGCTGAGGCTCTTCATTTAAGGTCCTGCTGCTGTTTTGAGGGGTTGCCACAAGCTCAGATTTGGCACTTGGACAGGCAGTGGCTCCCGACATACAGCACCTGCAGGTGGCAACATCGGCTTTGGTGCTTCAGTGCAACAAGGAACACAGAAAACAACATTAAAGGTAGCATTTCTAATGTTCGCCTGGTTCTCATATAACACTAAGCAATGGTTTGATGGAATGCCTGCATCCAGCCCAGGAGGCTCACAATGGTTTGTTTTCATGGAATCATAGAATTGTAGAGTTGGAAGAGACCCCATGGGTCATTGTCCACCTCCCTGCAATGCAAACATCTCAGCCAAATAATCCAGGACATATGGCCATCCAACCTCTGCTTAAAATCCTCCAATGAAGGAGAGTACACCACCTTCAAAGGGAGTCCACTCCACTGTCAAACTACTCTTACCACCAGAATGTTCTTCCTTATGTTTCATTGGATTTGTTGGGGTTCTACCCTCCAGAGCAGAAGAAAATGTACTTGCACCATCCTCCATGTGAAAGGCTCTTAATTAATTAAATTTCTATACTGCCATTCATCCAAGGATCACAGGGCAGTTTACAATATAAGATAAGAACACAAAAATATGCAACATCTTAACTAACAAAACAGTAACCCACCTACAGTTTAAAAGGGCACAGATTGTTTAATTAGCCAGAGGGCTTAGAGAAGAGGAATGTTTTTGCCTGGTGCCTAAAGATATGTAATGAAGGCACCAGGCAGGCCTCCTTTTGGAGAGCATCGCTTAAGCGGGGAGCCGCCATGGAAAAGGCCTGCTTTTGTCTTGCCACCCTCTGAACCTCTCACAGAAGAGGCATGTGAAGTTCTCATCATCCTTGACCATTGATCATGTTGCCTGAAGCTGATTGGAGTTGGAGTCTAACAACTTCTGCAGGGTTGCATCTTCTTCAGTCCTTCTCTAAACCACTTGAGTGAAGCAGCGGCCTGTTCTGGAAAAGGATGACTTGTGCTTACATAAGAATGCAATGAAAAAGGTTTTAGACTTAAAAATCACCATCTGAGCTTGATCCAGGTAGCAATATTTTAAGTGCTTGGGTGACCAAAGACCTGGAACTTTCGATCATTGCTAGCAATGCTGTGAATGTTAAATCTGTTTTTCTAAGATGTTTTTCCCTGAGAATTTCTCCTTCATTTCTTTCTCTATAGTATCCCTATTAAGACTTTCAGTTTTGCACCATCAATTTGTAATAATGCTGTCATGTTGCTTTCTTAACGCTGTTCAGGGATTGTTTTGCTTAGTGGGCAGTTTTGCAAAGCCATGGGGAAAGTTTCCTTGCTCGACTGTTTCTTCCAGAGTTCTAATTTTAGATCCAGTGCAGGGTGAGACTCCCTCATTAATGTTTAATGCTTCTGAATTTTCATTGGAACCTGAGAAAATGTTTGCATCCTGGGTGTTCCCTCGGCACTCTGCAGAAGGGCTGTTTGTCATCTCTGAGGGATTCAGACATCTCTCTAGCTCTTCTTTGTCTGCCAGATCACTTTATGAATCTTGAAGACAATTCGATGTTTGGTTGAGTTTTTTTATATGGGGCTTCCAAAGGAAGGAGCAAACACATTCTGGGTATAACAGCAACAGAGCCTTGAACTCAGACTCCTTGTTTTGATGGGATATGCCATCTTAAAGAGTTTGTATCCCTGCTGCTACAGCTACACCATCTGAACCGTAACATGGGAATGGTTGAAGCTGGCAGAGTATGGAATTGTGTGGTGCCAAGAGATAAGGCTTCTTACAGATAACATCTGGATTTACAAGGAATGAAACTATGTAAACAGCCCCCTTGATCTCATGCCTCCTCCCGTAGCCACAGGACTTTTGTTGTTGTTGTTGTTTAGTCATTTAGTTGTGTCCGACTCTTCATGACCCCATGGACCAGAGCATACCAGGCACTCCTGTCTTCCACTGCCTACTGCAGGTTGGTCAGACTCATGCTGGTAGCTTCGAGAACACTATCCAACCATCTCATCCTCTGTCGTCCCCTTCTCCTTGTGCCCTCCATCTTTCCCAACATCATGGTCTTTTCTAGGGAGTCTTCTCTTCTCATGAGGTGGCCAAAGTACTGGAGCCTCAGCTTTAGAATCTGTACTTCCAGTGAGCACTCATGGCTGATTTCCTTAAGAATGGATAGGTTTGATCTTCTTGCAGTCCATGGGACTCTCAAGAGTCTTCTCCAGTGCCATAATTCAAAAGCATCAATTCTTCGGCGATCAGCCTTCTTTATGGTCCAGCTCTCACTTCCATACATCACTACTGGGAAAACCATAGCTTTAACTATACGGACCTTTGTTGGCAAGGTGATGTCTCTGCTTTTTAGGATGCTGTATAGGTTTGTCATAGCTTTTCTCCCAAGAAGCAGGCATCTTTTAATTTCGTGGCTGCTGTCACCATCTTCAGTGATCAATGGAGCCCAAGAAAGTAAAATCTCTCTCTGCCTCCATAGGAAGCTGCAAACTAATGCCAGCCTGGTATCCCTTTTGATGGTGGTTGAGTATTTTTGTAAAACAAAACAAAACAAAACACAAAACAAAACACCACTACTATAGCTGTAACTGAACTCTTCCTTTTGGAGCGTCTCATAGCATTAACACTCCAGCAGATCTTGCCTCCCTATAGGTTTCAAAGGAAGCCCCAAAACACAGCTTTGGGCTCAGCACAGAACAAGACAAGCCTCTGTGTCTCCAGCTTCCAGTATCAGTTAAAACTTTCTGTCTCACACAGCCCCGCAACCCTCCCCACAGCCTATTATTCTCCATCCTAGGATTATGTGGCATCCAGGCAGGTGAGCTGGGGGGGGGGGACCCACCCATTTATCTCTATGGTAGCTTTTAAGACATGTAAATGGAAGTACTGAACTGGCCAACCAAGGCCATTACCTTAAAAAAGGGAATGGCTTGGCAGCTTTTCCTCTTAAATATTCCAACCCCACATATATGTGATCACAGGTTTGGAAGAGTATCACCCAGACTGACTCCTGCTGACCTGTGACTATATTTATAACCTACGCTTCAATCCAAAGGTTGCTAAAAAGCAGTATGCAAACAATTCATTGCAATACATCATAGCAATATCACATGGAAACCATGAAGCCAACAGATACCATAACACAAAAGTCCATCAGCAGAAGAAACCAATTCATCTTCATAGGCCTAAAGGAACAAATGGGGTGCCATTACATCAAAGGTCCTGCTTCAAGATGTCACAGCTGCTGCTGTTGATAGAACTGCAAGCAGGGGCTCTCTCACAGATCTTAAGGTACAGGTCAGCTGGTAATGGGAGTCTTGGAAGGTGGGTGGAAGGAAAAATTAGCCAAGCTCATGCCTTTATTCAGATGATAGGTATCATCACAAAGGTACATCCTAAGTTCAGTTCACAAATGCCCACGTCAGTAGTCATGGAAATCTACCAGCATTTTATTGAAGCTATCTCCTATTATGTACATTTTAATGCAAATTTACCTGATCCACATATTTTTGCAAGCAATTTCTCCTAATGTATTTATTTTTTAGTCCATTTATACTCATATATTCATCTATCATCTATCTCTATCTATCTATCTATCTATCTATCTATCTATCTATCTATCTATCTATCATCATCTATCTATCATCTATCTATCTATCTATCTATCTATCATCTATCTATCTATCTATCTATCTATCTATCTATCTATCTATCATCTATCTATCTATCTATCTATCTGTTTCCAAGCCTTTTTAATTACTGTGAGAATGGTAGAACAAAAACATTTCAGATCAGTAAGAAAGACAAAGTCAGGAATAAATTGTTTTGATCTTTGCCCATCCTTTAGAGGGCACAGATCGCCTTTGGAAAAGAGCAAAGCATCCCTGTTGACACTGATTGACATTGTTTTGGTGAGCAAATTCTGTTTTTATATGCAAACACTGAAATGGCTCATGAAAGGGATTAGACTGTTCTCCAGACTCTTCTGCAATTAGTAGGACAGGTTGCTGTTGAGGGTCAAAGGGGCTTAACCATAGCTGTCAACTCTTCCCTTTTCTTGTGAGGAATCCTATTTGGAATAAGGGAATTTCCCTTAAAAAAAGGGAAATGTTGACAGCTATGGGCTTAACAGGTATCATGACCACAGAGTCCAGTAGCGGTCATGGCACAGAGTTGGGGGCTGCAGAGTCACCAGCTAAAGAACTAGGCCAGGTTTAAGTCTCCAAGCCTCCCATTGGAGATTGGGAGGCAGCTGAGCCTCAGGCTGACAGCCAAGAGCCCACAAAAAAAGCCTCCCATAGCAGCAGAGCCTGTATAGGCAAAGCTAACACCTTTGTGTTAGCTGAACCTGAGGAACCATATTCTTCTGACCATACATCCCGGGTCCAACGGCACAAGGAATGTGAGAGGCCTTGGTATGTAGGAGGAGCCGCCTTCTCCAGGCCAGACGCTTGGCCCTTTTAGGCCCTTTGGAACTCCCCACCTATTGATACCAGGCAGGTACTTCACTGTACTAGAAGTTTAGAAAACTTATGCAAATTTTTAGTCTCTTGTTATTTTAACATTTTGACAACAACTTTTTGTTGTTAATTTTTCTTATTGATAATTTTTCTGTTGATAATTGTTTCATTTATTTTTTGTAAAGTAATTTGAGGGTGGGCTTTTTTTTTTAAAAAAAAATGGTGCATAAATGTTATAAAGTAAACAAACAAACCAAAAAACAAAAACAGGAAATTCAGTTCGACACAAGGGAATGGCACTTGGGAGGTGTAGTCTGGGGGCAGAGGCTTAAAGAGCCTAAATTGGCTTTCACCTTTGCTGTCCACTTATGTTTCTCCAACTCCTGACCAGCTGCCTTACCTTGTGGCTCCTTGTCCAAACCAGAAGAGGACACCAGATTGTGGATTGTGTCTAATTAAACCCTGCTTAGAGCAGACCCACTGAAATAAGTGTGCTTAAGTTGTCCATTAATTTCAGTGGGTCTACAGTGATCAGGACTATCATTGGATAACACCTTTAACCTCCAGAAGCTTAGAGTTTGTTTTTAGTGACTTTGTTTTATAAAAACAAAAGCTTTATTGTAGGGAGAAAAGGGTTTCATAGGGAAGTTGTCTAATGGACTGAAAGATCTGGTCAGTGGTCTGGACAGCAGAAGCTCACCAGGAATGCTTTTCTAGCTAGCTTCAAGTAACAGCTGGTTGTTTAGGGTTCAGCAGTTTCCCTAAAATTGAGAAAAGCACTAAATAGCAAATGGGACTAGTCGCACAACATTAACAGGATGTGTGTAACTATAGAGAAAGTACAGGAATATGAAACTGAGTGCTGAATTCAGTTATGTTCCCTGAGAATCTCAGCTTTGTCTCTAAATTAAAGATCAAGTTCCTAGTCCATGTGGCTATAGTGATACGGTTGAAAGCAAGTGGACAATACCCATGGAAGTTCCAAAAGGAAGAAGGGCAACTTGAAGCAGGGCCTCAGTACCTTGTCTTTTTCTGTGGCTACAAAGAGCAGAACAAATTGTGCAAAGTGTTCTGGAAGAATTTATGCAAAAAAGAGAAGAGGTACATTTGCAGAACTCATCTGCTCACCAGACCTTGTACTCCTCCCAATTTTAGAACATAGTTTTTGCACCTCTTTAAATACATGTTTTTAGAGAGAAAATGGACATTTTAATATAAATTAAAATATGAACTAAATAGGCATTTAAATGGGTGTTTTGAGTTTAAGTTTAAAAATTAAAAACAATAACCACAGAGTAATGTATAACTGGATTATGGATCAAAACATGTGAACATCACATGGTGACCGATTTACCCCTCTTTAAGTGGACAGTGGAGGCTACAAAAGAAGCATGGAGTGTATCAGACTAGTGGGGGCAAGGAACCCACTAGTGAGGGGCAAGGAGTAAGAGTCAGACAAGAGAAACTATGCAAGTGAATGGACAGAGAAGAGATCATCCAGGTAGCCAAAAGCTGCTATATTGGTATGAAATAACCAGCCAAATCTTTGGCTTGCAGTTTTCAAGTTATATTAAGGCGGTCCAGATATATTGACATTTGTTGAAGTCTCTTTACTGAGTGTTTCTTTAATAGTTTGTTATGTGCAAACTTATTCTTCATCTTGAATTGAGTGATAACTGAATTGAGTGATAACTGTAAAGTGGATTCTGTCTTTGGCTAAAACCAGCTGGTGGCATTAGTAAAACAGTGTGTTCCCTTGAACTTAGTCAATGCCTCTTGCTTGCCTGGATGGAGGATGGAGATGTGGACAGCTTTCGCATGGCTGGAATGTAGCCTTCTGTACAAAGACAAGAGTCACACATATTGCCCCACCCACTTTTACCTCTGGCTTCTCCCACTCTGGTAGGTGGCCCCCAGAATGATGTTGGTCAAGGGAAGGCAGCCCCCAGGCTGAAAAGGGACGGGAAGAAGGAATAGAAATAGTGAGAGAGATGAAGGGTGGTGGGAAAGAGTCTATATGGCCTGGAGCTATATTGCTGTAATCTTGGTGAGCTCCACTAAATAATGAGATGGCTTCTGTTCCTGAATGACGCTTTTCACCCTCTGCACTTTTCCATTGCATATCCATTGCCTGATCATTCATGGTGAGACTTCTTGACAATGAATATGCCAGGCTAGCAGAGTTTTAGCTTCATTGTGCTGTCTCTTTCAGGTCCTAGCAGAGTTTTAGCTTCATTGTGCTGTCTCTTTCAGGTCCTCTTGTCATAGAGGGATTAAGGCTCTTCCCACTGCATAACAATGTCTGGCCAATTGTCAGATGGATGACTAGACAAAGGCTAGTCAGCAGCTGCTCTGAACCAAGGGATTTGGGGCTAGAGCTCTCTCCGGCTGGGTCACAGCACCTAAGGACTCAGCTAGCCCTTGACAAGGGCTATGGGAAGGTGGGATATAGGAGCTCCCCATCTTTTTTGAGGAGTAGTGCTGGTAGCTCAGGGATGTTTATGCTCAACTTGGCACTACTAGGGATGAGTGAATCAGCCTATTTTTCTGGTCCTGATCTCTTGCTTATTTGCCCAACCATAAGTCCATTCCATTCCAGTTACCCTTGAATACATCATTTTTTAAAACCCACATTTAAATATATATCTTAATATATTTTCTCTCAAAATAGCATTTCTGAACATAGCCTTTTCTTCATTACATAGATTGCAAAACATATTCTTCATCTTGATCTGACTGAAACAGATTTGTTACTTTTACCCCAGTTTGCTGCCCATGGGTCACATACACACTACAGATTTAAAGCACATGGCTTCCCCCATGGAAGTTGGTGGGAGCCATAATTTATCCCCCTATATCTTTGGGTTGCTTTTTGAGCCAGTAGACGTTTCTGAGCACTTTTCAAAGGCAGCCTCACGTAGAGTATGTTACAACAATCCAAATAGGATGTAACTAAGGCGTGTACTACTGTTGCCAAATCAGACATCTCAATGAATGTGGGTGCAGCTGATACACCAGCTTGAACTGTGCAGATGCACTTCTGGTACCTACCTGCACCTATACCAGTAAAAATAAAGTGCAATTTTGATGCTAGGTGCAGGCAGTCCCCTGTTCTCTTTGGCAGGGGAACAGGCCCTCATCCTCTCACCACCCCAAAGTGTAAAGCCTCTTTGGTGTCACCAACAAAGCTTGATGACCTAGTCAGGTGTTGTTGGGGACTGTTCAGTCAGGGCTTCAATTCTGCAAAGAGGCAAGACAGATCAGGAGTCACGCTAGGAAGCAGCCAACCACAGACAGCTGGCTCCTGATGTTCTTGGGTTCTCCCCCTCTCTCACTGGGGTGCTGTGCATCCATTTATACCTATTGTGCCTGTGTATATTTTTGTGTGTGTGACGATGAGGAAGAACTGTTTCCATTATTTTATTCTAATTATGTGTTGGGTACTTTCAGGGTGTTCAACAGAAGAATAAATGTTTATTATTCAGATTTGCATGGCTTAAATGCCCTTTTCGAATAAGAGTCATTTGCATGAATTACATAGCTTTGTTTGAAGGCCAAGGCAACCCGAAGTGGACCATTTCAAAAAATTCATGCAAATATCTCATCTGGGCACCCCCACTTCCACTCTGATTCATTATTTTAGAACCATGTGTGCAATTTGGCCATAGAAAATATTGCTGAGCCTATGCTAATAAATTACAAAATGGCTTTTTCCAGTTAGAAGTTAATCTGGAATGATTGGCAGTGTCTTTTGTTAGCGCTAGTAGAAATGCAAATAACTCTGTGGATGGGGATGCTGAACAGTGGAAATGCAGAAATCCATAAATGAGCAGGAGCATATAGGCAATTCTCTGAATCACGCTCTTCACTTTAGTCACTGTTAATCCCCAATCCCCTTGAAATGAGATGGAGCCACCAACCAGAGCCTAACTCATTTATTATGACACGATGCGTTAACTGGCCTAAAAAGATGGCAGATCCTTCTCTCCCCTTTTAATCTGAGGCCACATTCACACCATGCCTTTAAAGCACTATGCTACCACTTCAAACAGCCAAAGCAATCCGGTGCTGAAAGTTGTTAGGAGACCCCTGCTAATTGGGAGCCAGTGTGGTGTAGTGGTTAAGAGCGGTGGACTCGTAATCTGGGGAACTGGGTTCGTGTCTCCACTCCTCCACATGCAGCTGCTGGGTGACCCTGGGCTAGTCACACTTTGAAGTCTCTCAGCCCCATTCACCTCACAGTGTGTTTGTTGTGGGGGAGGAAGGGAAAGGAGAATGTTAGCTGCTTTGAGACTCCTTCAGGTAGTGATAAAGCAGGATATCAAATCCAAACTCCTCCTCTTCTTCTTCTTCTTCTTCCCTCACAGAGCTACCATTCCCAGAGTTCCCTGTGGAGGGGGATTGATTGTTAAACCACTCTGGGAGCTGTCACTCTAGGAGGGCAATAGGAGGCCCTCATACCCTACTCATATTGTACAATGGGGAAACTCAGGCTGGGGACCAAACACAGTGCTTGAGGCCTTACTGTTTCTCATGGTTCCCTTTGATTCAGAGTAGGGGATGGAGGCACCTGAAGACAAGGACTTGAAGTGGGAGAAGGGGTAATGTGACTATGCAGCAGAGTCCACTTGATGGAGAACCTCCTAGATCTGATGAGGCAGGAGACCCAGGGACATTCGCTTCCTAGCCTATGAAGGATGATGGGAGCTTGGGGGCCCAGCCTGATGGGACACAACAAGAGAGTTCAGAGGAGGAGGTGTGCTCAGTGATGTCTCCTAGGGAAAGGCGGCACATCTACCCACTTTACCTCTTGCCGCACACCTGTGTCCCCCAGGAAGTTGCTCCAAGAAGCTTTTATCCATTTGTCAAACCTAATACCCAAGTGGGGTCCTGAACTCACGTCACCCACTTCCAAGCACCACACTGGTTCTTCTGGTATAACCAACCTCATATAACCAACATGCTTAAGTTTAATTAATACATGAAGGGGTGAATGCTATAAAGTAAGCTGTGCTTTGTCCACTTCCGCTCACCTTGGGAGAAACTAGGCAATCAAGCCTTTGTTCTCCCCCAGTCTAACTGAAAAGCTCTGTGCATGAAGAGGTTTGAGCTGGTTGCTCCTGCTCAACCTCATGGCTCTCACAAGCCACTCTTGCATTCCTATACTGATAATGTAGGAACTTTCACCACTTTGTAACTAAGCTAAATTTTACTGCCTGTGCAACTTTTTCTGAATGCTGTATGGAGAAGCACATGAATCTGATCTTTGGAGAATTTATAAGTAAACCATTTCTAACTTAGCAGTGTGTGGTCCTTTCCTATGCTGGGGAAGAGGGAAACTTTGGAACGAAACTATTTGGAACTCACTTGAAATGGCATCTTTCCATGCATATTTGGTGTCTATATATCTTACCTACAGTTCTCCACTTAGCCCATGCAGGTGCAGAGCTACCTACATAACCAGAGTCAGACACTGTCTGAATGGGATGGAAATGACAAAGCACTGAAAAGAGTGCAGTTTTTAATGAGCCCAAATGGAATATTGATGAATTTTGAAGAAGGGATAACAAAAGGAGCACGGTTTTGCTAAGAGTTGGGAACTCCCAGTGCGATGGATACTGTTTTTGAGGAAAGCTTCTTTCTCTCCTAGCAATAGGAGAATATGATACCCAGCTGTGGTTTGTTTGTTTGTTTGTGGTTGTTTTTTGCTGCTCTTTTAATCTGTGTAATGGGCACACTTTATTTATTTAAATCACATTGAGGGCCAGGCAGAAGGTTAAACAGCAATATGTGGATGGACAAGAGACTATACAAAAGCCCTGCTAGTTTCTGAAAAGTCAGCAAGATTAGCAGCCATTTAAAAATAGAAGCATTATCAGACAAGACAATGCTTCTGTTTTTTAAAAAACACCACGAGGCCATGGTGTTGACACTGAATATTATCCTGGTCCTGCTAGTTCAGAAGGACCACTCCATCATAAAGCCTGGATGGGTTTAAAAGACAGATTCATGGTGATAGGCATGGTGGCTTTGCTCGACCCTCACTGTCAGAGGCAGTATGCTGCCTCAGAATCCCAGTTGCTAGGAAGCCCAAGTAGGGAGAGTCCACTCTGGCCCTGTTTCTCATGGGCATCTCATTGAGAACAGGATGCTGAATGAATGGATTTCTTATTATTGTCACAGGCACAGGTTGCTGGGCCAGAGGAGCCTTTGACCTGATCCTGCAGGGCTCTTTTGTCTTCTTATGCATTATGCTGTTAAGTAATAACCCACTGGGGACTAGGCAAGTTAAAAATAGGATGAGTAAGAGGCATGGTATCTACACTGTTGGGCTTGGATGGGGTGGGGCATCAATCCATGCTCAGCACTGAAGCATACTGGACCAAAGACTCTCACTTGGGCCAGACTCTTACAGAGTCATTGTGAGGACAAAGATAAATTACCCACATGTGCATCAACCTGAGCCCTGCAGAGGAAGGCAGTGCAGAAGACAATTGTGCAATAAATAAAAATAAAACCATTTCATGTGTTTTGAGGGCTAACTGGAAAATTAATGCAAGCAAAACTATGTCCCTTGTTGGTTTCATTTAAAGTTACATTGACCAATAAATTCTCTGCCCACCACCTGTGGTGAATTACATCTTCTGGCTGGCATTACGTGCCCTTCAAAAGTCTAGATGAATTAGATTGCAATTATATTTCTGTGGACAGTATATTGCTCCAGGTCACCATGACCACATTTGCATCTTTAGATCTGTGCCAGTGCCAGTAGCTGGCAGAAATTGAGTCAGTTTTTTCTCCACTTACAGTACGCCCACTGTTACTGTCTCATTTCACAGATGAATGTGGGGTCATTCTTGTGTACTTTAAGCACACACACATTCTCACGCACAAGGTCATTTGGTTACCCCACCTTCTGCTATTAAAAATTACTGA
This sequence comes from Podarcis erhardii, assembly GCF_964252035.2. Lineage (NCBI taxonomy): Eukaryota > Metazoa > Chordata > Lepidosauria > Squamata > Lacertidae > Podarcis > Podarcis erhardii. Next base: position 27,740,247 of record NC_138504.1, read on the forward strand.
GGAAAAGTATCTGCTTCCTTTGCAGAATGGTCAGATCTTTAACCAGTCCCTGTTTCTCTTTCTTGAAGGGCAGCAGTTAGCAGGTGAAGCTCTTCAGGTCAAGGAGATACTTGTATTAGTACCTTCTACTTGCTCCAGGTAAAACTGTGGTTAAAAGACATAGAAAGTATGCACACTCCTTTCTGTAACCCACCCCATTTGCATTTTCAAAACTCCATGGATCCTAATGTGAAAATCACTGTCACAATGGATATTTACCTGCCTTTTCAATTGTAGGATAAGTTGGTAGTTCGAAGACCTACTTACATTCTCTTCCACATGCTCATAACCTGGCTGCTCCCAAGATTCTCAAGTGCATTTATTTAAAGAGAAGTGAAACTGCTTGAGAATTTTGTTCCAATCCAGGATGCCTCCAACCTTTCGTTGGAGTCTCCAGGTAGCATTTTACAGCAGCCCTTATAAACCTGGTATCCTCCAGATGTTTTGACCACAACTTCCATTGGCCCCAGACAGCACAGCATTCAGAACCACTCAAAACATATTGAGGGCACCAGGCTGGTGAAGACTGTTCCTCGCTCACTTTATGTAACTTCAAAATGAAATCAGTTCATTAGTTTGCAGCAGAGGAGAGTCAAATTCTTTCACTTAGCTTTCTGCAGCAATATTATTGTTACTTATTACTAGGGATGGATTGATCTGTCAATTACGGTTCCCTCACTTTCTTATTTTTCTAATGTTAAATTCAGTTAGCCACATTTTTGCAACAATTTGCATTAAAAAATCTGCATGAAAATTCATCAACATTTCACTGTGAATTTCTGCTAATAACACATTTATATATAATTTTTACTTAAGTAAAAAATTTTGCTAGGAAATTTCTGAAATATAGTGCATCTTGTATGTTGTTTTCATTGGTGCAGGACGTGGGGGGGGGGGGAGAATTCCTTGATGCCAAGATCCAACTTTGGGGGAAGAACTCTTTGCTGAGAGAACCTCAGTAGAAATATGCAGGAAAGCAAAGCATGGAAATATAGGCTGTTAGACATTTAAAATATGGCCTTGTGAGAATTCCCCCCTTCCCCCGGCACAGGAAAATACCACGCGTTTAGCAAGTTAAAAATTGGTTTACTTACAAACTGTTCAGAAGTCTGGTTCATGTGCTTTTCCATACAGTATGTAGAAAAAGCTGCCTAAGTAAAAAGCTGCCTAAACATAGTTTAGTTACAGTGATCAAAGTTTCTAAATTATTGTTATAGGAACTTGAAAGTGGCTTGTGAAAGCCATGTCGTCTGAGCTTGGAGCAACCAGAATACAATTCTCAGAGGGGTTCAACAATCAATCCCTCTTCACAGGGAGATCTGTGAGTTGTAGTTCTGTGAGGGTAACAGGGATTATTTGGGGGAAGCCATGGCTGTTTAAAGTGGTATCATAGTGTTTTAAAGGTATGGTGTGGATATGGTCCTGCTACTGAATAGGTGATTTTTATGTCAGTAGAAAGAATCAGCTTGTTACATCCTCATATGCTTCAAAGAAAGGCCCACATATTTTGCTTGCCTTTGATGGCAGACCTCAAAACCATCATTGCTAGGGCTCTGAACATGACAGTCCTCTGTCTGAAGAGCTGCCCATTTTGAAAACAAAGAACCGTAAGAAAGGAGAGCAAGCAGGGGCCTTGAAGTTACCCATCCACAGTTAGTAACACCTGGACAGCAAACTGAGCAGGTGTGCCGGTTACTTGGCCAAAGTTGTTCCAGTATAGTGATGCATATAATATGCATATTTTATGAAAATCCATGTTATTATTTGTTATGATGCATATAAGTGGCCATACTGTTTCAAAGGATTCTGAGTTCTGGGGCCCCTCCAGACAGGTGGTCTATTGTGTGTGTCTTCTGCACAATGTGTTCTTGGCACAATGATAGTTCATTAGTGGTGGATTTATTCTGGTTTATTCATTCTGCAATGCTTCCCCAATGCTACCACATCATTGTTGCCTGTAGAGGGCATAGTGAAACAAAAGCAGCACTACACACCCACCCTGAACATTTGTGAAATTAAAAGTTATAGAATTTCAGCAGGAAGTTACAGGTTATGCACTGACTGGAAGTGAAACGGTATTTCCTCCCCCAAGCATTTGCAGCAGCAAATATTATTGAAAGTGTGATCAGGTATAACCAGTGCTTTTTTTTCTAAAAAAAAAAATGTTTAGGGGTACTCTCATTTTGACTCAAGAAAATCACCATTTTATCGTTCAAATCGGGAAAAATAAATACAATAAATGGACAACAGTACAAGGATTCACAAAATGTTTAGGGGCATGCGTACCCCCAGAAAAAAGCACTGGGTATAACTGTGCCTTTACCACCATGAGGGGAACTGATAACTCTTAAAGATGCCACATAATACTAGTTCTCTGTTTTGCAAGTAATCAATCTTTTAGTGTGGCAGAACCCACATTTTAGAATTCCCTGGCAATTGATACAAAGTATGCATCTTCACTGTACTCTTTTTGGCACCTGCTAAAAGCACCTTCATTTAGACAATCCTATCTGGACACGCAAAGCATTGATTTGTGTTTTAATCTGGTTTTTGGCTTATTGTTGATTTTAATTATTTTTTAACGTTTGGAGTAGTTTTTTAAAAAACGTTTTAAAAAATAAATTGTTTTATTATTTTTGTAAACTGCTTCAAGGTTTTTTCCTTACAATCAAGCAGTATGTATTTTTTAAATAATAATAATAATAATAATAATAATAATAATAATAATAATAATAATAATAATAATAGATAGTTTGGGGGTGGGAGAATAGGCTGTATGCCTGAGCCCATTCTAATTCCTGGATCCAGAAGAATTAAATTAAACCAATTCAAATGATTGAAAGAGCCAGACAAAATTCTTGGTAATAGCCCTCTATGTATGGACCATTAAGGTAACAAAGGAAGTTTCTCTGTACCAGAAAGCATATGGGTGGGGCTCCCTCCCTCAACTCACTGGTATTTAAAAAGACAAAGGTTGAGAGTTATGTGATGTAGAAGCTAGAAGCTGGCAGGCTGCAGGCTGGGCAGCTGGGAGGCAGAACTATGCCTGATATCTACTGGATTCCAATGCTGAGAGAAGCAAGACCCTCTTGGAGTGTTAATGCTGTGAGCCTCTCCAGTGTAGACTCAGGTTGTATATATGTGGAAATAAGCCATATATCATAAAGGCACCACAGTTTCCACTGCCTCTCATTCCAAGGAAACACAAACCTTGGGTAAATGCCTGGAACCCCTGGAGTCTTGCATTGCTCAGAGACTGGGGTGGCATCAACAATATACATAGATAAAATCAGAAATGTGTAACAAAAATGAAGATTTCTGGATGGCCCTCACTTATAAAGGAAGAGGTGCTAGCCTCCATGAATCCGGAAGCAAAAAAAAGAAGTTGTTTTTTTCTTGAGAACTGAAGGTGGTATGTTAGTTGCTGGCATCATTTCCCCAGAATAGAAAGTGGTCCTGCCAGTAAATGCAACTTTGCCCAATTTCGCATCTTCTTGTCAAAAACACTTTCCCAGACCGGCATGTTGCTGCTGTGAACTGGGGCATGTTCTTCTTTATGCTGTGAGTCTAATTTGACCGCTGGTTATTAACTCTCACTTGCAAAATAAGAGGGCCTTGGCAACCAACTGTGTTCCCTGGCAACAGGACCCCAAAGTTTAATTAAAGTAGGCTTGGGAGTTGAAAATGCTGGTGTCGGAGCGTGTGTGTGTGTGTTTTGGGGGAGGGGGAAGGAGGAGAGTGAAGAATATTAGCAAATAAAATGGGCCTTAGGAGAGCTGGTGAGGCAGAGGGCAAAGTATAATGCCTGAATAAATAAAGCTCCTTGAAGGTAGAATGGACAGTGCTTGGGCTGCAGTCACAATGTGACTCAAGGGTGTTGTGGTCCGCTAAAGCTTATTTACTCAGATGTTAAGCCACACTGAGGTCAATGGGACGTACTCCCAAGGAAGCACCCACAGAACTGTGCGAAGCTTGGGAACACCAACGGCCAAGCTTAGTATTGCTTTTAGTGACTTCTCTGGAATGAATAAAGGGAAAGGAAGATTAATGCTTCCTCCCCACCCCAAATTAAAGCTGAATGTAGGAATATATTGAATTAAATATTTAGCAGTACTACAAAGTGATGTTTTCTTTTGTCTTATACTTTTGGTAAGCTGACAAAGGTCTCATCTCCATGCACTTCACAGGGCACAGACTTTTTATATGCAGATTGTTGTTGTTGTTAGGAGTTTGGGTGGTCAGTCTTCATGATATCATGGGACCCTTCCAAATCTGCAATCTGCATCTGTGAGAGCAGAATGTATAATAGGAAATAATAATAATAATAATAATAATAATAATAATAATAATAATAATAATAATAATTTATTTGTACCCCACCCATCTGGCTGGGATGCCTGCCAAACCAGACAAACCAGTTCCTTTGTAATGCCTTTGGTTGGCAAGTTAAGTACCATCATTTAGCATTTCCAAATAAAGCCATAGAGACCTTTCCCAGGTGGAGAATGATAGGCCAAGGGGAGCTGGGTATGTGAGAGTTGTATGAGAGAGTTTTTGGGCTGAGGCTGGAAGCTGGAAGCAGAAGCATATTTTTCCCTGAGCAAGAGCCAAGCTGACTTTGGGGCTCCACTGGAAACCTAATGGGGAAGCAAGATCTGTTCACCATACCATGATCCCTCCTTATGTTCTGGGTCAAACCAGGCTGTTTCTACCATAGCCACTCCTCATAGTGTCATTGAGAGTCAGCTGCCCTGCAGCATCTCCCAGCTTCTGCCAATGTGCCCCTGATTTACACATCAGGAAGGATGCCTTTCTGTTTCCCTGAAGGACCTGCTTAGACCCTGTTAGCATTCAAGCAGCCCATACCATCTGCCACCGCACTCCAGCACATTACAAAGGATTCTTGGTTGTGTTTGAAGGTGCCAACTCAGTTCATCTGTTATGGTGGCAGGGCATGATTTATGCATGAGCTGAGGATATATTATAAGACACACCCAGCATTGCTTTCTGGCTTTACATAAGATGGGTAGGTTAATAATGATGGGCAACCTGTCTCTCAATAATGTTTGTCCGCCACAACCAATCTTCTCATTCAGGGTATCCAACAAAGCACAGCTTGAAATCTATTGGTACAGGCATGTGTAATCCTCAAAGTGTTTCCACTCCTTTCAAAGTCAGTTTGCATTGGCAAAGGGATTTGATGGTCAGTCTGCAACTCTGGTTCCAGCCTTTACATCTCTATCCAAGCTTCCGCACTCCTGGCATTCTTGTTCCTTTTCTGAAATGGGGCTTTAAAAAATAATAAATCTGGTAAACAATAAACGAGCATCAATATTTAAATTAGAAATAATTATAATAAACGCCAGCAGGTATAGTCTGTGGATACAAAAGTAATCCATGCTGAGGAACTGGCAGTGAGACAGGACTCCTGGGTCTTGTTTACTTGTGGTTTTCTCTGTCCCATTTGTGTAGAAAATGAAGGCAACACTAACATGGTTAGTACATGATGCTAAGTCTAACCATGGCTTAATGTTAACAAGCAAACATGCATGTTCATGGAGCAGAAATTGTGGCTGCTGTGCTTCCCTCCCATTCACACTGCTTCTGCAATACCCAGAGGTAAGCCATGGTTTGACTGACCATAATGTCTGAATCTTGGCACATGGTTTGTCTTGTTCCCGACATGCCATGAGCTGTACGTAAGGTTTGCTCTTGGTTTACTGCTCATGTTTTGTCTGGGGGAGACAAACCATAAGCCTAGGGTCAGACACAATACTAAGGCAACTAAGCCAAACCATGAATTTGCCCCGGGTCGCACAGGAACAGCAGGATCAAGGGAGGAGCACAGCCCCCATCAGGGCTGGCCAAAGATATTTTGGCACCTGAGACTGACTCCAAAATGGTGTCCCCTTCCCCACAAGCGACGAAGGAGCTAGGGACGATCTACAACAGGAACAAGTGGGGAAGAAAGATCAACAACAGGATCTGCTGTTCCAGTGGATTCTACTTCCTGAGGTGGTCATCTCACCTTCCCTCATGTGTGGGCCGATCCTGGCCCCCTATTTGCTCAATTGTTCTAAGCTTTAGTTTGTAGGCATTATGGGACATTGACTATTGCTGTTGTTCTTTGTCATTTTTAAAACATTGTGCAAGGTCAGAGGAGACAATCAAAGCATGCAATTCAATTCTAGTGTGTTGTTGTTGTTGTTGTTGTTGTTGTTCCTTTCACCATCAACATCTATTTATCATGCATTATAAGCCTTAAATTTACCAAGTGCTGTAAATTTAAAAACAGTTCCTGTTACAGTCTAAAAGACACTATGTGAAAGATATATCCTGCTCATGCACTAAGATCTTAGGAGGTGGCCCTCCTTGTGAGCCTACCCCAGGTGAAGTTCACTCTTCTTCCGGTAATGATCATGTACATGATCATTCCCAGAAGTCCTGGAAGTCTGTGAATGAGGGGAAACCCTTGGCCACCTTATTTGCTTAAAAAGATAAATGTACCTCCACAGCAACGTCTGCTGCAAGAAGATCAAAGCAGGAAAGGAAATGGCTCAGCAGAGAGGTAGACATATTCTTTGCAGATATGTAAAAAGTGTACTTGCATTTTGCAGTTGTGTGCATAAAATTAATGGGGTGCAATTGCATTTTGAAGTTGGAGGTTTTAAATCCCTCTGAGATAAGGCTTGCATCTCACCTGTACATTGATGATATTTGCATTCTTCTGGGATTACCAAGTTATTTTGCCTTTTGCACAATGAGGACAGATAAAAGATGCCAGAGAGTTTTCTTTACCAATTTATTACAAAGTTATTGAATAAAATGGAAAGTGACTCTTGAACAGAATGTCTGAGAATTTAATATATGCCTCCGTCTCCATGGGAAACAGCTCTGTGTGTGTGCATGTCAAGAGTGTGTCAAGCAATTTTGTGCAGGACTAGTCACTTTTGGAGCTGGTCCTGCCCACTACAACTTTCCATCAGGGCAATGTGATCCTCAGCTCAGAAATGTTCCCTACATTTGCATTAGTACTCTCGAATTCTATGATATCAGTACATCTTTGTAGGAACGTTTAGCTAAAATGCACAGTTTTACAAAGCTTTTTACAAACCTATCAGATGTTTGCTTCTTTTCATTTTTTTATATTTGCAGAATTTTTATTGCAATAAACTGCCCATTTGTGTGAGTTAGCCCATTGACAAATCTCTTTGTACAATAATTTTTGTTTTTATTTTTACTTAATGCCATACTTTTTATTGGAAGGGAAGCAGGTGGGGTTGTAAAATCGCTGCTTTTAAAAATGTGTTTTTGAATGCCGCAGCAGTATAATTTCATTAAAAGGTATATAAATATAATATCTAGCCATTTAGACCTGCTGGCAATCAGCATTAGATCAGGCTTCCTCAACCCAACTCTGATCATTGCTGATTCTTGTCCATGATGGCAGGGGCTGCTGGGATTTGTAGTCCCAACAACTTCTGAAGGGCTGGGGAAGGTTGGGGAAGCTTGCCATACATACATACAGACAGACATAATTTTAATTTTATACTGCCTTTCCACAGTTTAAACCATGCTCATCATAATTACATGTAGTCATAAACAATAAATAAAACATCAAAAATACACAACCAAATTGAACAATTTCCCCATAAATCATAAGATAAAAAATAAACATACAAAAAACAACAACAAACAATCTATGTCAATAACAGCAACAGCACACATCTTCAACAAAACCCCTTAAGCAATACCCCAGCTCAAGAGTCCACTCAGCAGCCTCAGCTTTTGTAGTTGGAGTCAGTCTGGGCCCTGCCTTCCCAAGCCTGGTGGGAAAAGGCCTGCAAGGCAGGAGGTAGGTCTTCTAGGATGGTCTCTCCCATAGACAATGAAAGCTGGATGGACCAATAGTCTTGATTTAGAATATGGTTTATTCCTATGTCCCTACTTCATGTGGCAGACTTCATTCATTCAGCTAGATTTAAGCAACGGTGGATAGTGTGGGTGGCAGAATGGTGTTGTTGTAGAATACAAAGAACATCAGAAGAGCCCTGCTGGATCAGACCAATGGCCTATCTTGTCCAGCATCCGGTTGTCACAGTGACCAACGAGGCACCTGTGGGGAACCTGCAAACAGCAGAGGTGGATTTAGGGGAGTGCAACTGGTTCAGTCACACTGGGCATAAAGTCTCAGTGTCCCTGCGGGGGGCAATGCAACAATGAGGTACAATGGAAGGCAAGAGGCAGGACGGCATGTCAAATTTTGGTATTGCACATGGTGCTGCTGAAAATTGAGACTCCAAGGTCTGCCACTGCAAGAAGGACCTGCAGACAAGAGCAGGACTTTCCCCTTCTGTGGTTTCCGGCAGCTAATATTCAGAAGCACTAGTGTCTCTGACCATGCAGGCAGAGCATAGCTGTAATTGCTTGTAGCCATTGAGAACCTTATCCTCCATGAAAATGTCTAATCCTCTTTTAAAATCATTCAAGTCGGTGGCTATCAAGGCCTCCTGTGGGAGCGAGTTCCATATGTGCTGCATGGAGAAGTCCTTCCTTTTATCTGTCCTGAATCTTCCAACGTTCATTGGACGTCCATAAGTTCTAGAGTTAATGGGGAGATTTATTATCTTGCTCTTGCTCATCTCTCTTTCTATACATATAGTGATCTTGCATGAATGTTATGGGGAGGAGGGAATTCCTGCCTTAAAATCCAGGCACATCAAAAAAAAAAGGGGGGGGGAGATTTATAGAAAGGGACAGGTTGGAGGGTATTAGTGGATGGTGAGGCACATCCTCCACTGTAGTTAGAGAAGCCCTGGTAAATGGGAAGGGTGGGAGGCGGAAAGAGGGGTGTGGGGGTGCCACAAGGCATTAAGAGCCAGTTCTTGCCATTCCACAAATGTCAGCAGAAAGCTTAACAGTGAACTGTGTGCACACAAGCAGATCTGCTGACTCTGCACACCAGGGAGATCCCCTAGCAGAAAGGCTGTGGTGTGCGGGGTGGATGGGCAGAGAGCCCTGGAGCAGCAAAGCCAAGGGGAGGGGGCATAGACAAAGAGAGAGCATTACAAACCCCACTTGGGTCTCTGCTGTCCCCCACACCCTCACCCCTCTTTTCTGCGCGCACGGTGAGGGGGGACGGGACGTCAACACTGTTCCCTCTTCCTCCCTCCCTCCTTCCCTTGAGCATACCCAGTTTCCCAAGCACAGGTAGTGGTTGGGGAAAGAACCCAAAGAAAGAGTTGGAAAAGGAGGGGAGGAGAGAGAGAGGAGAGAGGGGAATCCTGCTCCTTCCTCAAATGAAGCCATAACTTCCCAGGTAGCAAAGAGGCGGCTGATCTCTGCTCCTTCCTGAGTTGCTGGGCTGGAAAAGACTAGGCAAGAGGCGAGGAGGAGGGGGTCTTTCTTTCTTTCTTTCTTTCTTTCTTTCTTTCTTTCTTTCTTTCTTTCTTTCTTTCTTTCCAGACATCGTCAGGCAGGCTTCTCCCCTCCTCCCCCTTTTAATAACCAAGAGGACGACATCCAAAGAGAAGATGCAGTGGCTCAGGAATGGACCTGCCATGGTGAGTTCAGGTAGCTCTCTGCCTCCCACCCCTACCGCCCCCACCCTGCTCTTTCTGCCTGCAGTAGTTGGGTGTCCTCGTTTTCATCCCCCTTGCTTAGGAGTCTCTCTTTGCTTTGGGGATAGCTTCGATAGGTCCGTGGCCATTTTATGGATCCTCTCCTCAAAGACAACGAAGCGGAGGTGGAGGAGGAAGGGGGGGCACTAACGGAATTTGGTTTTTTGCAAGGAGGTGGAGGGGAGGAAGGTTGGGTTTCAGGAAGGATGCTTGTGTGTGGAGAAGGGATCCCCTTTCCCGGGTGCAGAGAGTTGCCGTGAGGTCTCTGCCCAAGGGAAAGAAGGCGGGGGGGTGGACTTTTTGTGAGCGGCGGCGGCGGCGGGGGGCATTATTGTTAAAAGGATTGTGCGCAAGTGAAAGCTTTGCGATCTGTAGCAGGTTAATGGAGATTTTCTTTTCGGAATAGGAGCGTTCCTTAAGGTTTGTCTTCCAGCTTTGTGCTGGCAGAGGAATGTATTGAGGGGTTATAGAACGACAAGGCAGCTTAAAAATAGAAGCTGCCGCCGCTTCTTCTTTGTTTCCATTCCGGTGCAATTTGGTGGCGAATGACTTGGGCAAAGGGAAGAGGGGTCTTTCACTCACCCAGCTGTGAGGTCCTTCAGATTCTTAGAGTGCACAGCTCCACAACGCGAGGATTTGCAAAGCAATCCTGTGCTCCCTTCTTTGAAAGGAGCAACCCTGAACCTTATAATTAAGCATTTGCTGAGGGATGTACGTACCACATAATGCCAGGCGTCCTTATTCGGAAGTAAGTCCCCTTATGCTTTACTCCTGAGTTAAGTGACTCTGCATAGGATTTCTGCATTTTGGTGCCATCCTATGCACATCTACTCAGAAGTAAGTCCCATTGAGTTCACCCCCAGATAAGTATTATAGGGCTCCACAAGATTTTGTCCTTTCTTTTCATCCCCACAAAATGACCTGAGACTGAGGTGGGCATCATTTAGTGTTCAAATGAACTGTGCTTTGCCTCCCTTGAAAGCAGAATGCATATGTGAACCCAGGGTAACATTTGCTTCATCAACAACAATATCCCTCCTGCTTTTGTGTGCATGTTTGCAGCCTTCCAGTCCTCAAAAGTGGCCCGACACAAGTGAGATGCAAAGACTGGGCTGGATCCTTTTGTCTGCCATGTGCCTCAGTCAGCTCTTGTGGATCATGGTCCACACCACACCTCTCTATTCCCACAACCTTGATAATATCGATATTGTTCTGTTGGGGTGACAGTGAGGCAGGAAGGTTTCCACTACTTGGTTCAGATAAGCCTCATCTGGATCCTGAAGTTTTATGGCAATAGATATCCTTCTTTGGAGCATGCAAAACTACATTATATCAGATCATTCTATGTGATCATCTGGCACACGGTTTCCCAATCTTGGGTCTCCAGTTGTTTTGTGACTACAGTTTGCATCATCCCTGACCACTGGTCCTATTAGGCAGGGGTGATGGGAGCTGCAGTCCAAAAACAGCTGGAGACCCAAGTTTAGGAAACCCTGATCTAGCACAATTGCTGTCTACTCTGACCAACCTGCAGTGGTTCTCCAGGGCTTTGGGCAGGGTCTTCCCCATTACCTACTACCTGATATGGAGGTTAGAATCATAGAATTATAGAATTGTGCAGTTGGAAGGGACCGTAAAGGTCATATAGTCTAACCCTCTGCCACACAGGAATGTTTTGCCCGATATGAGGTTCGAACCCATGACCCTGAGACCTTGATGCTCTACTGACTGAGCCGCAAACTAGATGCTGGGGTCTGAACTGTGACCTTCTGCCTGTGAACATGTTTATTTATTATATTGCATTTATACCCCACCCTTTTCTCCAAGGAGCTCAAGGTGGCACACGTTCTCCACCTCCTCATTTGACCCCACAACAACCCCGTGAGGTAGGTTAGGCTGAGAGGCCTTGAGTGGTCCCAAAGGTCACCCAGTGAGCTTCATGGCTGAGTAGGGATTTGAAGCCTGGTCTCTCCCAGGTCTTAGTCCAACACTCTAACCTCAATGCCACCACTAGCTCCCTTGTGCACAAACACTAAGCTATGCTTTGCTTCAGCTGTGCCCCCTTCCTTTGAGGCCACCCATCTCCTTGAATAGCTTGATGCAAATAGCGCTAGATAAATCTGCGATCTGAATCATGATCCTTCAGATGCATCTGGTGGCGGTGAGTGAGGGTTGCTTAACTTCCACAGTGTTCATCTCCTGCGCCCACTCTTATCCTCCCACACAATCTACCTCCTGCTTCCCCTGCCCCCCTCCCCAACGCACAGAATGTAATATTCAAGCAAAGTCCCTTGCTTGTTCCCACGCTGTGCCAGAGCTACTCAAGCTGTGCCATGCTGATTTGCCTAGTAACATTTTCGGAAGAAAAATAGTTATGGGGGAGTAAAGCTATTCTGTCTTCCCTGTGGTGTGGGGAGAGGTGAGGGCAGTTGTAATTGGAAATAATGAGAGACATTCCCTACTGTTTGATGTTTTCAAAAGAGGCCTTGAAGGTATAACTGATAATTCTCTTTTCCTATATCTAAAAATAGGCTGACAGCTTAAACACCCTGATTTGTGTAAGTGTATATCTGATTCTCAAACATGTTCTGTTTGGCCAGTGCATCCTACTAATCTTTAGAAAATGGAGAAAATTTTCCTTCCTTCCTTCTTTCCTTTCGTCTAGTGGTTTTGCCTTAGTGGAAGCAGTTCCCCTTGCACAAAACAGGGAACCCAATTTTTGCCTTCCCCCCCTTGCCTGCAGCACCCAGCACCCCAGAAATCCTGTATTGAAGCACTTTTTGGAATAGCATGGGACACTGAGGTCCAGCTCTGAGGGCCTTCTGGCGGTTCCCTCACTGCGAAGAGCAAAGCTACAGGGAACCAGGCAGAGGGCGTTCTCGGCAGTGGCGGCCACCCTGTGGAACGCCCTCCCATCAGATGTCAAAGAGATAAACAACTACCTGACATTTAGAAGACATCTGAAGGCAGCCCTGTTCAGGGAAGTTTTTAATGTGTGACATTTTAATGTAATTTTAATCTTTGTTGGAAGCTGCCCAGAGTGGCTGGGGAAACCCAGCCAGATGGTCGGGGTACAATTATTATTATTATTATTATTATTATTATTATTACTACTATTACTACTATTATTACTATTATTATTATTATTATGGTGTGAAAGGGTGCAGTTGCTGAGTGGTTTTGGTGCCAGAGTGGAATCACAAACACTAGGCTATGCTTTCCACTTGTATAAAGCCACTGTTGGATGCAACTCCTTTCTTATATGTGCCCATTGCAAAGGCAGCAAGTAAATTAGTTTTGTAAATTGGTTAAGTTGGGGGTGAAGAATCTGTGATATGTTGTTCAACTCCAACTCTCAAAGGCTCAGCCAGTATGCCCAATGGTCAGGGAGAGGGCTGGCCCAAAACATTTTGGTACCTGAGGCAAACCACAGAACGGCACCTCCTCTCCCACCAGTGAAGAAGAAGGTGTGAATGAAGATTTACACTGGGAACAAGGGGGAGGGGGTGGAGATCTAAATTAGGAACAAGGAGGGAATAACGATCTATGTTGGGAACAAGGGGGGAGTCAAATAAACCTTACCCAATGGTTGAAGTGGGAATTAAAGGCCATTGCAAGGGGGAGGGGCACTCTGAATCACCCTGGGCAGGTGCAGACCCCAGGAGACCCCAGAGGGCAGCCCCTACTATTTCCTCCCTGGGATGGGAGGAGACCAGTAGCACCTCCTATTCGCCAAGAGGCCAGTGTAGAGGCAGCTTTGGGAGGGCTCCTGAGCATAGGAGTCAATTCCTAGGGGCTGAGGGAGCTTTGGCCTCCCCAATAAAATATTTGAAGGGGCTGGGTACCCCCAAAGTTGATGGGCATTGCTATTCAAATGGTGTGCATGTGCCCTATCATATGATTTCAGTTTTTAAAAAATACATTTCAGTTTTTTAAAAATACATGATCTACTATATTAAATTAAAATTGCCCCATTCCTGCTTAATCTCCAACCTAGAAACGAAGATGCTCCTCTTTGCTCTCTACTTCATTGATGTGCCCATCATAGAGAATGCATCTATAAAATCTTATAAGCCAAAGTATTGCACAGCAAGGCCAGCTTCACTTACGGGAGCAATGGGGGCTGTGCCTTTTCAATGCATTATGCCTTTATTGTGGCATCAAGTCAGCACATTACTGTTTTGTTGGAGAGAAGGTGCTGCTTTGATGTAAACACTGTGATGTAGCTGATGTGCAATTTGGAGTAGCACCTCGGAGGCCAGGGTTCAACTCTCCTCTTAGCTATCAAGCTCCCTGCATGACCACAGGCTAGTCACTGTCTCTCAGCCTAATCAGCCACACAGAGTTATGAAGAAGAGTTTGGATTTGATATCCCGCCTTTCACTCCCTTTAAGGAGTCTCAAAGCGGCTAACATTCTCCTTTCCCTTCCTCCTCCACAACAAACACTCTGTGAGGTGAGTGGGGCTGAGAGACTTCAAATAAGTGTGACTGGCCCAAGGTCACCCAGCAGCTGCATGTGGAGGAGCGGAGATGCGAACTCGGTTCCCCAGATTACGAGACTACTGCTCTTAACCACTACACCAAGAATAAAAGTTCCTTGAGCTTTTTGGAGGAAGAATGGGATATCATCATCACCATCATTATCAACAACAACTTCTGCACACATAGAGAGTGTTGTTAGAAATTCCATGTGTTACACATAATGGCAGTATGCCTTGGGTGGAAGATACTGAAGGGTTGAATTTCTTGTTCCATTTTCACCATAGTCTTGCATGTCAATGTGGTGGACTACACTTTTGAATGCATCAGGGCAGACATCGTCTCAGAAGAGGAGGAAGAATTACCCGTCTCAAGGGGTGCCTCCAAGTTTGTATGAAAAATTATTTAATGGAGAGAGCATTTTGAATAAAAACATTTTTAATTACTTAATAACCATGCTCAGTCAGCCAGTTGCAGCTTTTGACTTTTGCAACTGGCAGAGTGGAAGGCAGGGAAGCTGACAGGAAGTGGAGCCAGAGCCAATGGAAGGTGCAGGCAACCAATTCTAGTTTATTCTCCATCCTAGCCCCTGCTGAGTTCTACAAGGGCAATACTGAGACTAAGAAGAGAAAGTTAGCAAAAGAACGTAAGAAGAGCCCTGCTGGATCAGGCCAATGGCCCACCAAGTCCAACATCCTGTTCTCACAGTGGCCAACCAGATGCCTGTGGGAAAATTACAAGCAGGTCCTGAGCAAAAGAGCCCTCTCCCTGCTGTGGTTTCCAGCAACTGGTATTCAGTAGCATTACTGCCTCTTGCCATGGAGACACATCAAAGCCGTAATGGCTAGTAACCATTGAGAGCCTTGATGGTGATCAAGTGATGTGGCTGAGGTGCAAAACCAGTGTGGCGTTATAGTTACTTCCATAGGCAGATCCACCACATGCTTGGTATAAGTAAGAAGGCAGGAAGGTGGGGTTGTCTGAGAGTAGACTGGGATTGGTGGGGCACTGCCTCATTCACCCTAATGGATCAGCCTCCACTGCAAACCAACTAAATATCATGGTTGGTTGTAATTCAGCTCAGGAGCAGAGTGCTCAGAGAAAATCTTAAGTATCTCCAGCTGAGAGGATCTCATGTAGGAGGTGATGGGAATGAGTCTCCTCTGCATGAGTCCCTGAAAAAATAGTCCTACAGATATTGTTGCTTCTCTAGCTCTGGTCAATCCCAGCTAGCATGGGTCAGGAATGATGAGCTCCAACAACATCTGCAGGGTACCTGTGAAGGAGACAATGCCGAGGTAGATGAACCCATTGTGTGGATCAGTTCAAGATAGCTTCTTCAGTACAATAAAGAATGAATAAATTCAGTGATTTATTGATGGCTTTTGAACTTGAATTGTGGAAGGAATTAACACAGTCATTTATCCCAGTACCTGCTTCAAGACAAGGATCATAAGCTTGTTTATAGCACAACAGAAGAGAAGGTGCATTACCAAAAAGTGGTAGCAGAGGAAGGAGATCTAGATGACTTAAATAAGTTGCGCTGAAGGCATTAGGGAAATATAGACACAGATAAGATTAGCAGACAACCTAATCTTGGTAATCATTCATTCCCAACCTATATCTTTCCTGTCTATAAGCTGATTTCAGATGGTGGCATACAGTTGTTAATTTCTAAGCTATATTCCTTAAACAAGGGAGACTTCTAAAAATAATTCTCATCCAAATTTCTACCTGGATTCTGGAGTTCTGAATTACCTGGTCTCTTTACCCCTCAAAGTCAAACTGATATCTGATACATTAGGAATTCTCCATTGTATTTATCCATCCACAATAGCTTTTTCCAATCTGATTCTCTGCAAAGGTTGTGGATTACAACTCCCATCAGTTGGCTGTGGTGGCTAGGGTTGATGGGATTTGTAGTCCTAAACATCTGGAGGGCATCAGATTGGGAAAGACTGGTGGAGAGAGACAGTGAGAGGTATAAATAGATAGATATGGGTAATCTATGATTAACAAAACAGAGGGTTGTTGTTGTTTTTTTAAAAAATGTATGTGGCAAAATGTTTTGGCTTCTGCTTTCATCAACTGTTCCGATGAAAATGATGCTGTTTTCAAAGTGGTACTTACAGAGCTTTGAAGATTGAATGCTCAGAAGGGCATCATTCACTGAAGCCAAGTGATGCTGCTACTACGCTCCAAGCTGAAGCCGTGCAATGTTATTGTGTCCAGTGTGTACATGTTGGCATCTCTGGAGGAATTATTTATAAGTCTGACAGGTTGTGGTTTTCAGAACCGAAATGTTTATGAACCGGTTGCTTCACTTTGGGGGTCAAAATTGCAGATTTGTGGTTTCTAAAATGTGTGCATAGCTTGGTTGTAGTTTTACCTCCATATTAGATATGACAACCCATTTTTTTGCAGGATCTATCCATACTGGTGCTTTTGAAGGTAGCTTCACACAGCTGATACAACATTTGGAACTACAAGGATGAGATTCAGGATTGTAGATTTGGAGGCTAGCAAAATGCTATAAGAAGAGGTCATTCAGAGTTTGAATGGGGCAGCTTTCCCTGGCAAATGAAAAAACAGTGTTTAGAACAATTTATAAGTTACATCAGCTCCATTTATCCAATTATCAAGTGTTCATTAAATAGCACCACTGATATACATCCTTTTCCTTGATGTCCTTCTTGCCACTGAGAGCAACAAAATAGCAGCTGATTTCTAAAACAAACCCACTAACACCTATGCCGACCTATCCTGGAAATCCTGCTATCCAAAACATATAAAGAAAAACATTGCCTATAGCTTGGCTCTCAGAATGAAACACGTTTGCAACAGGAAAGATAAGTGTCACAGAAGGATCTTCCAGTATATTTCATTGCAACATCCTCAGGGTTTCCATCCTGTCTAGGGAAAACCTATTCCACCAAAATGAGGTGACAACAAAGAAAGAACAGTGTATCCCTTTTGTAGTAGATTTTCACCCAGCAGTTCCTAACTATCACCTGACAACCAGAGAAAGCCATACATTGTAGCTTTATTCACGCACATGTGTGTTGGTGATATATAAAGCCAAAGTGAGGGGTGGGCGGTGGACCCTGCGGCTAACTTTGTGTGTTCCGTTTGCAAAGTTAATTTTAGAAATGTTCCTGGTTCAATTGGGATTCAGGAGGTGGGAAACTCAGGCAGAGCAAAGCCACAAAACAATATGGGATCAGAATGTTAGAAATCCTTTCATCCCTTTTTTTCAGGCTTGCTCAGCTTCTTTCCACTGTACTCAGTTGTTTAATGGTTGAGCACACAGATTTCCATCCATCTTTTTTTAAAAAAAGCAGTTTAATCTATGGCTATTCATGCCAGCTTCCCATGAGGGTATTTTTGCATGCGTCATTGGTACTGGGTTGCTAAAATCTTTTGAGTATCTTCTTCAACCTCATAAAATACTGTAATTCAGTTGCCAGTAAGAAGATGAAAGATAAGCATCTGATCAGCAATGCAACAAAGTAATTGTCTAATATTGATTTCTGGAACACCCGCCCAGAACAGCTACATGATGCTGCTCCTCCCTTCTCCCCCCACCCCCTTCCATCTCCTCCTCCTCCTTTCCATCCATAACCTTTCTGTTATGTGAACACAAAAACATAAGAAGAGGCTGCTGGATCACACCATCCTTTTTTCATAGTGGCCCACCCAGATTTGTTTGTTTCTTTCATAAAATTTATACAGTATTACCACTTGATTGTAGAAAAAACCTCAAAGCAGTAGACAAAAAAACCCAAAACAAACAAACCACAACCACCCCTAATAAAATTACCACTAATTTTTTTACAGCCATGATTTAAAACATACACAAAGTTAAAACCATAAAATAACAGACTAAAATGAATTTAAACTCATACAAACTTTCTAAACACCTGAGTAAAGGTAAAAGGTAAAGGGACCCCTGCCCGTACGGGCCAGTTGTGTCCGACTCTGGGGTTGCACGCCCATCTCGCTTAAGAGGCCGGGGGCCAGTGCTGTCCGGAGACACTTCCGGGTCACGTGGCCAGCGTGACGAAGCTGCTTTGGCGAGCCAGCACCAGCGCAGCACACGGAAACGCCGTTTACCTTCCCGCTATAACGCGCTACCTATTTATCTACTTGCACTTAAGGGTGCTTTCGAACTGCTAGGTGGGCAGGAGCTGGGACCGAACGACGGGAACTCACCCCGCCACGGGGATTCGAACCGCTGACCATGCGATCGGCAAGTCCTAGGCGCTGAGGTTTTACCCACAGTGCCACCCGCGTCCCTTCTAAAACACCTGAGTAGGCTTGTCTAAATAAGAATGTCTTCAGCGGGCACCAAAAATAATACAGTGATGGACACAAGTAGAACCTGAGTGCAACAACACTCTTCCTTTTTGTGACTTCCATCGTCTGGTCTTGAGAAGCATTATTGCCTGTGGAGCAAAGGGAAAACATAGCAACCAGGGCTAGCCTCATACTCTATGAATTTGTCCAGTCCTCTTTTAAAGCCAACCAAGGAGATAACAGTGAATAATCAGGCCAATGGCCCATCTAGTCTCTTATCCTGTTCTCACAGTGGCTACCCAAATGTTTGTAGGAAACATGCAAACAGGACCTGAGCACAAGAGCACTCTCCCCACCTGTGACTCCCAGCAACTGGTATTTAGAAGCATCGCTGCCTCTGACCATGGAGGCAGAGCATCATCACTGGCTTCATCCCTTAGACTTCATCTGCATCTGATGACCCTCAGGGTCCCTTCCAACTCCACAATTTTATGATTCCTACGTTCCTTTCACAAGATGAGCAGCCTTTTAATGTTACCCTAAGAACTGCCACCTGATGGAGCCATCACTGCCAACCTATCCATTACTGTTTCATATACGGTATTTAAATTGGACACACTTACCACATTCCTATTCTTACATCAAGGCTCACTACCCAAGTTCCTCCCCCTCCTACCAACTGTTAGCAAACCTCTACTCCACCTGCTTGCATTTTGATAGATAGCAGTGGAGCTGTATGGAGACGGGAGATTCTTCTGCTGAGTCTCCAAGTGGGTGGGGGAACTCAGCACCCTTCACAAACACATTCTGAGTAAGGCATTCCCAGAATGACTCAGGCCCCAGATACCTGAAAGATCACTTCCTTCCCTGCAGACCCTCCTGGGTGCTAAGATCTGCTGAGGGCCCTCTTTGTAGTTCCACTGCCCTCAGAAGCTTAGATTGAAAATGGTCCAGAAGACAGCATTCTCTGTGGCAGCCCCAAAATTGTGGAACTCCCTCAGAGAGGCGCATCTGGCATCTTCATTATGTGAATGCTGGAGACACACCTCTTTCCCCTGGCTTTTGGTCATATTTTAGGGCAAACTTAACAACTTAAGGGCAAACTTAACAACAAGAACAACAAAAGAACAGGCAGCAATTTGTCCAGGTTCCAGAAAACAGGGGCATATGGTGACAATAAGTCCTTGGACTACGAGTGTGGTTTGCAGAAGGCCAGATCTGACCAGTTGATACCAGTCTTAGCTGGAGACCAGTGTGGAAGGAATCCCAATGCATAAGTAGTTGGTAAGCCTGAGCACATTTTGGAAGCTTAGTAGAAGCTTCTTTGTGTTGCTGTTTGGCAACTGGGAGCACTGTCTGCAGCCAAGTGTGTTCCTTTAGCTCAGGGGTTGAGAACTGCATCTAGCTGGTGGGCCAGATCCTTAATTCCTCTCTCCCTCTCCCACTGACCAACTTTTTAAAAGATGCATAAATTAGTTTTACTGAGATGTTATTAACAGAACAAACTGCATTATAGTAATGCATATGTCTGACAGAGTACTTTGAAAAACCAAAGTATAAATCAGTGAAAGAAATGCAGGAGAAGTCAAGAAGAAGCCAAAGTGGCCTAAAAATATGAACAGAAACTATCTGCCAGAATTCAGTCTGCTAATGTAAGACCTCAATAATGTAACTTGCCTTGATGAGGTTGTAGTAAATGCTCACATTGTTAACATAGGCTATAAAGGGCCACCATATTGTATCAAGCTTACCTTTCTTAGCTGTCCCTCATACTACACTATTTTGGTAAGTTGGTCTTTCAGACAAAACCATATACCATATTTTATCCAAACTTCCACAGGCCAACTTTCGGCTTTGATTGGAGAAAGCCCCTGTGATGTCCATTTGCACATGTGGTTTGGCTTCAACCCACGTCTGCAAATGGCCAAAGTGAGGTTTGCTGACACCATCAATCAGCTGAGCCCCTTCAGTTGTGTTGTTGTTGTTGTTTAGTCGTTTAGTCGTGTCCGACTCTTCGTGACCCCATGGACCAAAGTGCGCCAGGCACTTCTGTCTTCCACTGCCTCCCGCAGTTTGGTCAGACTCATGCTGGTAGCTTCGAGAACACTATCCAACCATCTCGTTCTCTGTCGTCCCCTTCTCCTTGTGCCCTCCATCTTTCCCAACATCAGGGTCTTTTCCAGGGAGTCTTCTCTTCTCATGAGGTGGCCAAAGTATTGGAGTCTCAGCTTCAGGATCTGTCCTTCCAGGCAAAGGACTGTAGCTTGGAAGTAGAATATCTGCATGCAGGCTGTCCCTGATTCAGTCCTCAATTGCATCTCCTACCTGAAACCCTGAAGAGCCACTGTCAGTCAGTGTGGACTGTGCTAAGTTAGGTAGAGGAATGTGGTCTGATTTCGTATATACAAATTTCCAGTGTTCCAGTAGGTTACTCCTTAGTACAGCCAATCCAAGAGGTACTCAATGTCAGTGCTAATCTGCTATTTGGGACTGACAGGGCACCCCACTTGCCAAGGAACCATCAAGAGCTCCCTTTAACCTCCCAATTACTTCTTTTTAGCCACACACATATGGCATCAGGTGTGCCACAGATTTCTTGTGGCTTGGGGAAAATATTCTTATGGGGCAAATAGCAGCCCATGCTTGGCCTAAGCCCTCAGGTATACATAAATTTGGAATTAAGGATCAGAGGGTTGTCTCCAACTAAGTCAACCTATTAAAATAATGGACCTCAGTAAGTCATGTCCATTATTCTCAATAGGACCAGCATTGGCACAACCCAGGATGCCAAAGATTTATACTCCCCTAGTACATAAATTAAATTCATGGGGGACCCCAAAATCCCATTCCTGATTCCCTCCACCTTACCTGATTATGGCAGGTTCTTTTCTTTTTCAAATTTAGGAAATAAAATGTTGGCTGTTGCTAAACAAATGTGAATCAGAGACCTTACTGGAAATCTGCTAGAGATCTGCAAGTAACTCAATCTACCTTCTGCCCACCACTGATATAGTATATATCAGATTAAAAAATAGCATACATTAGGAAGCTGTATTGTTCCAGACAAGACCGTTCACCTTTCTGGCAACTGCTCTCCAGGATCTTTCACATCTCTTGCTATCTGAACTTTTTTTGTGGAAGATGCCAGAAATGGATTATGGAATCTTCTGCATGCAGAGCTTATAGCTTATCACTGAACTCTGGGCCCTTATCTCTAGACAGACTGAAACCTATTCTAAAGATTTAGAGACAGGAATGGGATTGTGCAAGAAATCACTTGAATATTATTGATTATTGAATCAACTTGAACCATTTTGTGCTGGAATATACTTGAAATTGCATAGATTCGTGGTGGGGGCCCTGAAGTGAAGTATTGAGATAATTATTAAGTAACAAGTTTACCATTTAAAGGAGCTTCAGACCATTAATTTTCAACAGGGAATGTTTAACATTAATATATAACAGCCACAGAGGAGCTTTACGTGTCCTTAATGCCCCTTCTTACCCTCTTAAGTTGGTAAGGAAGCCTATTTTGCCATTAAGCAGCATACAGATTAATTAATTAATATAAATAAAATTTAAAAATGCAAGAATATCATACCAAATGATCTGCCTATGATAGTCGAACCAATAAAGAGGGAACAATAACCACTGTATTAACATGGAGGCAGCAAGATCTAACAAACCATGTGAACCTTGTACTTCCATGTCATGGGTTCAAATTTCAACACAGCCTTGAAGTTTTGAGCCAATCAGTGTCCCTTAGTTAAGTTCATTGTTTGTAAGACAGCCGTCAACTTGTAGCACAGACACAGAATGTGAATCTTTAAGACTTGGTCTATACATGCAGTAGAATGAGGAACCTAGGTAGAATCCTAAGGTGGTTAAGAGTGGATGTTCCACTTCTGGGTTCAGGCAGGAGACGATGCTTTTGAATGCTCCTTGGTGCAACAACCTCCCTGTAAGTGGAAGGTTGTCACACCAAGGAGAAATGTCTAAGCCCATGTTGTTCTTGGTGTGCTATTCATTTTTAATGCAAGGGAGAATTCAAGAATGGAAGTGGTATTGTCCCATTCTTTCACCATAAGACTACCACCTCCATGTGGTATAAACCAGGGTATAATCTTTCCCCACATCTTTTAGATGGAAGATATGGCCATAATGTTTGGTTTGTTGCCCTAGGACAAATTGGCTCTTCATATGTTGCTAATCTACAACTCCCATCAGCCATAGCTGATAAGCAAGGCCAATAGCCAGGACTAATGGGCGTTATAGCTCAACATCTGGAGGACCAAAGGAACCCCACACCTGCCCTAGGACAACACACCTCTGCATTATGGTGCAGTGGTTGAAGTATCACACTAGAAGACAAGAGTTCAAATCCCCACCCAGCCATGAAAGTTACTGGGGGACCTTTGGCCAGATTCTGCCTCTCAGCCTAAGCTACCTCACAGGAAGGGTTGTTGTAGGGATTAAATAGGGGAAGGACTTTGAGTTCCTTGGAGAAAATGGTGGGATATAAATACAATAAACAAACAAACCTGGTGCCCTCTGGGTGCATTGGACTACAATTCCTAGTATGATGGGAAGGCTGCCCAAGGGATGCAAGTTATTATTTTTTCACACCTCCAGAAAGTGTTTGACATTCCATTGTGTCTTCCAATTGACCTCTAAAAGTAACTGGAGGAGTGGGTTTAATTCAGGTGACCAAAATGAGAAACAAATAGACGATGTGCTAAGGGGTGTTTGTCTGAAAAGTTTGTATGAGACATACAGGGACTTTGTGGTTCACAAGTTTTTGATGAAGGCCACAGCATTATTTGCCTATCCTTGATCATGAAGAGTCAACTGAAGTAGGTGCCTCTTGAACAAGGATGTTCTTGACCCCTTGTTGTGACAAGAGGGTGGATTTGTGCAGTGAACAGCTTCGTTAAACCATTTCCTCCTACAAGGCCAGCTGATTGAAAAGTTCCCTCTTTCTTGCCACTTCTTCTGCGAGGTTTTTAGTTCTGCTTTTTGTTTAAAAATCTAACTATATAGTTTCCAGTGCGCCATTTTTCTTTTGGCTCTTGATTACCATCTTGAGGCAGAAAATAATCATCATCATTTAGATACGAGGAGAGGAGGGTTGCAGCAGCTAGATCATTCCTTGAGTTATAATTGTTGAGATAAAATATAAATTAAAAAACCAATTAATATACATTTCACGGAGTGCTAATTTTTAGATGCATACATTTTAAATAAAATGTTATTTGGGGTGCAGAACAGGATAAGGTAGAGACATTCAACTACAAATCTTTAGGAGGACTACCAGTTCAAATGTTTCATTGCCCACTTGTGGAAGGAGAGGTAGCCTCAAGTCAGGGTGGTCCACCAGGTGATGAGGAGTCAATGGGCAGACTGGATGGGTGCAGCCCAAGATCACATCACAGCTGTGATGGCCTGGGAATCCGATTCAGAGGCTGAACCGGAGGAATCCCAGCCTGCACAGGAGTCCCCGCCTCCAGGGCCGGCTGAACTGGGGCAGGGCCTTGATTCTGAAGCGCCTGCACCTGTGCTGGATCCTCAGGAGCAGGCACCAGGTGAATCCACTCTGGCTCCAGAGGTGGTTGAGGACTCAGTGCCTACAGGTGAGTCTCCCCCTGGGCCCAGTAACCCTTCAGCCTCTCCTGAACTGCAGAGGCTCAGGGCAGAGAGGCGAAGGGAACTGGTTTCTCCCAGGAGGAGTGCTCGCCTTAAGGCCAGGAGAGGCCTCAGAGAAGATAAAGGCCAGTCAGCCCGGTCCCAGGTTGCGGGAGCAACGTTGTTGATGAGCTGTTTTGGCCAGCATCCAGTCCTGTTTCCCCAGAGTTCCTGTCCTTGCCCGGCTTCCCTCTGTGGACCCCGCTTTGCCCGAGGAGGACCATCTGCCGACCCTCAACTCAGGTCCTGGACCTCGCCCCACGGTAACCTCTCCCCGGACCAGCACAACAGCCCAAGAATGTCCAGGACTTGCAGACCTGGTGGCTCACTGTATGGGACAACAGATTCTGAGGGTGTCCAGTTGCCTCCAAATAACAGCAGGAGATGCAATTTTTGAATGATTAATTGCTGTTGTCATTGTTATTTAATTTCTATCCTGTATTTCATTGCTGAGTGATCCCAATGCAGGCTACATATTGAAAACAAACACACAAACACCACCATTCAATAAACTTATCAATGCAAGACCTTCCTTGGGGAAGAGTCCGTAGCTCAGTGGCACAGCATCTATTCTCCATGCAATTTCAAAGCTCCCAGGGCTGGGAAAGACCCTGTCTGAAATCCCCAAGAAACCACTGTCAGCCAGTAAGCGATACTGAGCTAGGTGGACCAATGGTCCGACTCTTTGTAAGACAGTTTCCTATGATTCAACTGGCCACTAGCAGCTAATGGTACTACAAAACACACCCAAGTTTGACTTTCTTTAAATACCAGGTGTAGGGATGCCCAGTTTTATTTGGAGCCACATTGCAAAGGGAGTTTTAAGCCATGGTCCTTAACAAAAATCCCCACCCCGTAAACAGGTGGTATTAACCCTGGAAGAACAGCCCCCCTTGGTGCCTCTTGAAGATAATGGCAACTGTGGGGGCAACTTTCGTTGTTACCATGGATTTTTATCTTAAAGACAAACCAGTAGACTGAATTCCCACATACCCTTTTGCCTGTCTTCCTTCCTTCCTTCCTTCCTTCCTTCCTTCCTTCCTTCCTTCCTTCCTTCTTCTTCCAGGGGAAGGGCAGTTCTAGTGTTTGGTCTTAGGCTGCACCACTGTATTGCACAATGTTTTCCACTATAGCCTTTACCAATGCACACTGCTGATCTGTGCTCCATGGAGGAAGTGTGGGAACAATTATTGTTAAATAAATATTGCACACCATTCACCTCAAAAGTTAATAATGGACTATCCATGTTCAGAAGCAGTATACTTTACAGGACATGGGGTTGAGGTTGTCTATAAGCCCTGCTTGAAGTCTTCCCAGAAGCATTTGACCGCCCTTGGGCCATTGAATTCCAGGAATATTATTGTTGAATCATTTCAGAAGTTTCATAATTCATAAATGGAAATAAATAAATAAATGCCTTTTCAAAAGCTAGCGGGTGAGAAGGGGGGGGGAGGCTGGAGTCATTTGATAGAGCAGGAGTCTCAATATGCTCTTTCAGAGTTGCTTCATCTCTTTTTTTCAAGAGCTTCCTGAAGGTACTTCTTCCTTCGACAGCCTTCTTGGATCCTTCTAATCCTCCCCTCCCCACCACACACACCTTCACCCCTTTTCATTCCATTTTCTCCTGCTATTCTGGATCAGGATGAATGAAATGGCATCAATTCTGCCCACACACTGCCTCCATCTTCTAGCAAGGCTTTTAATGCCATTGTGCTGTGAATACAAAATATGTTCCATGAGGCTTAAGCTGATTAGCAGCTATTGTGAATCAAGGACCTCTTCAGTCACCTCTATACTTTTGCATTTCACTCTGATGATGGGTATGGAGGGCACGGAAAGAGGCAGTTTGGGGAAGCATCAGAGACTCACCAGGAGAAAGGTTTAGTACAGGGGCTGTTGGGGGAGAACAAATGGACCTGGATCATGGCAGTGACAATCTCAGACCCTACAAGTGTCCCTATTTTCCAGGGACAGTCCCTGATTTACAGAAGTCATCCCAGTTTCTGATTTGATCCCAAAATGTCCCACTTTTCCTTAGGATCTCCCTATTTTCACTGGAGAAATGTTAGAGGAGATGCAGTCATGGCTTATAGGAGGCCAAAATATTAGGGGTGCCTGGAGTGTGAAAGACAGAGAAAAGAAATGGGCTGCAAGATACATGCTTCCTAAACTGCAGTCAGATTTTCTCAAGTATCATGCACAAAGCAAAGGTAAACCATGTTGTCCATTAACAGCCATTCCTTTGTATGGTTTGAAGGCCTATTACCCTTGCTGAAAAGAAGCCGGTCTGGGATGGGAGACCTTCTGAGAACCATACACATGCCTCCTTGGGTTGTGCGATTGAAGAGAAGAGGGATGCAAATGTTAGAAAATGAATCAAACAAAATTTATAGTGGGGCAATACATTTATTATGCCCTGCTAATTAAAATTTCTCAATAAATTTATTTTACTTCTTTCTTTCATTTAAAAATCAAGCAATAAATGTTGTTTCTGGCATTATTTGAGGGGAGAAAGATAAAAAGAAAAGAAAAGAGCTTTTAAAAATATAAATTCCTGATTCCTAAAACTGCAATAGTCCAGCTATTTAGCAGCAGAATCCCAAGCATAACCACTTGTTGGTAAGTCCCATTGACTTAAACGGGCCTTACTCCCAGGTTAGAGTGTATAGGACTGCAGCTATGCACACCACGGCTGTGGAGCCAACCCTTCCTTCTTAAGCATGGCATGAGAGAATCAAGGGCTGATGCCACTTCTAATGCTAAATAGTCTCACCTATGCTGTGATGATTTCAGCAGTCATACCTGTCTGGATGCAAACAGATTCAATGTCCATTGCTTACTGCCTACATAACAGCATGGTTCTGTGCAGAATGCATGGGTTGAGCATGAGCCCAGTATATCAGTGAGAAGCATGTTTGCATTAGTCCAGCAAACACTTCAGGACTGGGTCTTTCAAAAGCAGTCAACTGGCATCTGGGCTGCACCATTTGAAACTGAAACAATGAAGCTCTTCTATGACAGAAGCTCCTTCTACAGTGATGGCTGGTGCCCATTGGGACTTGCAGAGTGGAAGGT
This sequence comes from Podarcis erhardii, assembly GCF_964252035.2. NCBI lineage: Eukaryota > Metazoa > Chordata > Lepidosauria > Squamata > Lacertidae > Podarcis > Podarcis erhardii. The sequence goes on from NC_138504.1 coordinate 27,767,439, forward strand.
AGGGAGATCAACTGTAGGTGGAGCCAGAGCCAATGACAGGTGGAGCCAAATCATTCCAGTTTTCCCCCAATTCTTACCCCTGCTGAATTCTACAAAGGACAAAACTGAGGCCAAGGAGAAAGGAGCTGTCATCCAATTCTATTCCAACCTAGTAAGAAGGCAGGCAGGTGGCAGGTGGCTGGCTGGGGTTGGTGCAGCAGCGGCATTTGGTTTGCAAGTAAAACTATATGCATTAGGTGGATCAGCAAGTACTACTGAACTAGAAACCCCTCACCCTGCCCACCCCCTGTTACTGTTCTCACTGCCCTCCATGAGTTGGAAGGAGACTTTCTTAAGTAGGGAGGTCTTGCATTTTTTGATTGATCACTTTAAAAGGTTTATAGGTTGCCTTTTTAGAACAATCATCTCACTATCACTAAAATGCATCAATAGCAATACAGTGGTACCTCAGGTTACATACGCTTCAGGTTACATACGCTTCAGGTTACAGACTCCTCTAACCCAGAAATAGTGCTTCAGGTTAAGAACTTTGCTCAGGATAAGAACAGAAATCGGGCTCTGGTGGCGCAGCAGCAGCAGGAGGCCCCATTAGCTAAAGTGGTGCTTCAGGTTAAGAACAGTTTCAGGTTAAGTACGGACCTCTGGAACAAATTAAGTACTTAACCCGAGATACCACTGTAATTAAAATGTAGGAATAAAACTGCTCAACTTGATTACAAGCGGGTAAATAAACATAATGAAATACACTAAAACTAGTGTTGGACACATGGCCCAACTGTTCTAAATCAACTGCCAGCCTCACATTTAATCCCCAAGGGCCAGTCTTTAGAACTCATTCAAAAGATGTCTGTGAGGGGCCATTGCAGAAAAGGCACTGCTCCTTGTGCTTACCAGCCAAATGATTTTTACTGTTGAGCCTCCAACATAGATTTTAAGGGATGGGTAGGTTAGTATGGGTGCAGATGCCCCCAAAGTTAACTTGGTCCTAAATCAGGGCTTTAAATGGCAGCAAACGACATGGTGAGGCTGTGCTTCTCACTTGACTTCAGTCCAATTGAGTTGCTGCAGTATATTGGGATAGAGAGAGGGAGGGACACTGTGGCAACAAGGTTGGTATGGTGCAAACGTGGCATCAGTGCCAATCCAGCACTCCTGCTGGTGCATTTGCACTCTGCTGTGCTTGTTAACACAACGGCTTTGAACTGAGGCAAGATTTTGGAGGCTCCTCAGGCAATTTAGAATGGTGGTATAATTGGGGTTCCATTTGTGACAGCATAGTTTTCATATTTTTCCTTTTGGCTGTTTTGATTTTCAAAAAGTGCCTCTTCCCACCCTCACCCCACTCCCGGACTCCTCTTCAACACTCTTTCATTCCCAAAATGCATCCTTTCAGTTAGTAATTTCAACACATCTACTCCATCTTTCTTTCACTGAGTGGGTTCCAAGGCGGTTAACAATATATCATTACAATGTCATGAAGCATTTGCCTTTAAAAGCATCAAAAGCAAAACAAATTACCATTATATTTAATTGTTCCAATTAATTGCCAAATAGATGAACCTAATAATGACCACACATGTTTTAATGCAGGCAGAAATTGATAGAAATATTCAACAATTAAGATTGCTGTGAAGTTGTGATTGAGCCATAATAACAATTCACCAGGCAGAATTACCTACCCCTGACTAAGGCTGTAAGAAAGGAGGGGAACCCTCAGCAATGTCTCATGCAAAGATGCAGTGGAGGGTCTCAGTGGGCAAATGCTTCCCAGGAGCCTCTGAATAGTGAATGCCTGCATTTCTTGTGGCACCTTTGTGGTTGTGTTAAGACCAGAGTTTTGGATAAATGCACTTTACATGGGGCTACTTCGAGAAGTGACTTGGAAACTGGTGCAAAATGCAGCTGCCATTATGCTGGGGTGGGCGTTGGGAGGAAGCGGAAGGCCTGGACATGTGATACCACTTTTTCAACATAATTGAATGGAGTATGCTGGGATAGGGCCTGGCTGGCTAAGCTGAAAGTTGAAAGTGGAGCACCCAAAACTGGATGATGATGATGATGATGCAAGTCTTTAAAAAGAATAAGCTGTTTCATAGAGGGACATCCTGTCAGTGACTACTGGTAGCCAGGATAGCTAAGTGGTACTTCTGTATTCAGAGGATGCCTATCTCTGAACACAAGCCGCTGGGATGCGGGAATAGTAATGGGAGCACACTGTTGCATGTGAGGTTTCCGGAATCCGGAGGCACCTGGTTGTCTTCCCCACCTCCGGCCCCGCTGGAATTTTGATGTTGGACCAGATGGACATACCCCGCCAGATATAGCATCCAATACCTTTTTCTTCTTTTGCTCCTAAGTCACTGCCGCCTCCTTCCCTTGCGGAACAAAGGGAGGTCAGGAGGAAAAGAAAGAGCGGAAGGAAGGAGGAAATGTGGGGCGGGGAAAGGCAGAAAGAAGGAAGGAAGGAAGAGGAAGGAATGGAAGGAAGGGGGAAGGGAAGTCTGAAGAAAGAAAGAAGGGGGGAAAGGGGGCATGAAAGGAGAAATAGGAAGGAGGAAGAAGAAAGGGAAGAAGGAGGAACTTCTGCAGGAACAAGGAAGGAGAAGGAAATTGGATTTTGCTTTTCCGTGCTTGGAGCTTTTGCTCCTCTCCAGTTTTTCCTCCTCCTCCTTTTACCCTTTCCTTCTCTTCCTTGCCACTGAGTGACAGCGCCGCCTCTCCTCCGCCCGCCCGCCTGGCTCCTGGCAATTGATTCGTATGCGAAGGGGGTCCGCCTCGCGACGAGAGATGCGGCAGCAGCAGCAGCAGGAGTGGCGGCGGCGGCGGCTTCAAGAGCCCTCCAGCGCGGCCAGGCTTCTGCTGCTCGGCGCTGCCTTGGCGAACTGAGCGGGCAAAGGCAGCTCCCCCACCCTACCCAAGAGCCGAAGCCACTCACACACGCAAGCTCCTGGGGGAGAAGGACCTTTGCGGGAGTCGGCAGCAGCAGCAGCAACAGCATCCTGCAATCTCAAGCGAAGAAAGAAAAAAAGAAAGAAAGCACAGAGGAGACTCCCCTCCCTCTTCTGTGGCACCTTCCCTTCCTGCTCCCTTCCTTGTGCATCTTCTCCAGCGCTCAACTAGTTGGCGATACTGCTGCTGTTTTGCATCGCAGGTTCCAGCAGGGGCTGAGAGAGAGAGAGAGAGAGGAATATACAAAGCAACAGGCGCGTGCACGCTCTCCCCCTCCCCTCCACACAAACACACACACAAGCAGGCAGACCCAACAGAGCCTCTACCACCACCACCACATCATCCTCCAAACCAGCCACCCTAAAAAACCGCAAGCGGAGAGAGCCAGCGGATAAAAGAGGGAGCCAGAGAGCTAGAGAAGCGGTGCCTTTCCCTTGCCTCCTCCTCTCCTATAGCATGGTGGATGTATGGACAGTCTCACAGAGCAGAGGTTGACAGCTCCAAGCCTCCAAGCTCCACATCTGGAGCACTACAGTGTTCTGCACTGCACCATGACCTTGGATGTTCAGACGGTGGTGGTGTTCGCTGTCATCGTGGTGCTCCTGCTGGTCAATGTCGTCCTCATGTTCTTCTTGGGCACCCGTTGAATGGACTCTGGAGTGTGTTTTTTTTTTCCTTCCTTTTTTGATCTCTCTCTCTCTCTCCCCCCTTTCTCCTCCCCCCCCCCTTTTTCCTTTTATTTTTTGCTCCTGAGTTGGTGATGGTGGCAGCGAAGGAGGCGGCGGCAGCATACCACTAGCAAAACTCAAAACAAAACAAAACAAAAATCCCAAGTTTCCAAATTAACAAACAAAATCCATCCAGAGAGAAAGGGAGAGATTACACACACATAAAAGAGAGAGAGAGAAAGGAATTTCCTAACTGAGGGGGGAGAGCAGCTTTGAGAATCAACATGGCCTCGCTGTGATCTGTATGACGTTGGTATATTATCTCTCCCTAAATCTTTTGTCATGTCTTGTCTATTAAGTATGCCTGTAAGTGTATCTGCTTAATGCCCAGTTAATTCTATATTGATGGCTATAGATATACAGATATATATACACACACACACACTAAGCCAATGTCTCTGTGCCTACCTATCTAGGTAGACACAGAGTACTACTATAGCTCCATATCTCTGTCTATACTGAATTAATTCCTGCTTATATTTCTTGTTGTTTGCAAACGATCAGTGGGAGATAAATATTTCAAAGTGAAATGTGGGTTTGCATCATAATAATGAGCAAGGGATGCACTGCTAGTTTTTACATAGTGTGTGCATGTACATTTATTATTACTTCTTAAAGCAGAAAGAGGGCATTGGAATGTTTTAGCTTAATACCAAAATAAGGCTTGCTTTGTGCCAAGTAAGTGGGAATCAAATGCCTTTGCAAAGGAGATTGCAGGGCTGGAGAGAGTGCCCATTCAGCTTTGCATTTTCTTGATATATATTTAAGAGGTTTGAGAGGAAAGGAATGTCATTGAAAGCTTTAGTCAGCTATTGGGAAATAAGAGTGTGTGGGGGAGAGGTTTATTTTATTTGGTTGCCTTGGAAGTGTGATTTGAATCCTCAGACCTTCTGGCCCTCGTTTCAACCCTTTCAGATCTGCTTTTACACTGCTTATTCACAGCTGCTCCATTCAGCCCACTAGAAGCACAACCAGCTGGGCTTCGGCTATTAGTGTGCTTCCCATCTTTGCAGACTGGAGAAGCAAATGGAAGAGGTGTTTTGTTTCCTTTTAAAGCATGCTTCCCCCCTTTTTTTCTTTTTGAAGCCATATTTTCACAGTGACTTGGTCTGTCAAGGTGGATGGGGGAGTGGGGGTAGGGTGGGGAGAGGGGAAAAAAAAGCTTTATGCACCACTTAGATAACAAGATTCAAATATGGGTCGCTTAGGGTGACTTAATTCACATTGATTTCCTTGAGAATGAAGTGCTAAATTATGTTTTATGAGACTCTGGCAAAGAGGTGTCTTCCTAAAAAGAAAATGAAATTGTTCCATGAGAGATAGCTTTGCATGGCGCGGGGGTGGGGGTGGGGGTAATGAGGGATGCAGGTATGATGAAACAAAGTCAAAGTGGTACAAAATGTACCTTTGTGTCATATGTCTCCTGAAGCTGTGATATATATAGAAAGGGTATGGTTGATTGCAGTCTTCCCTGCTCTTTATTTATTTATTTGCAGGAAGAAACGGCACAGGCAATTTTATCTTGTTCTATTTGCTTACATCATGTCCATCCATTGCCGTGTGTGTGTGTGTGTCAGTGTAAGTGCTGGTGTCTGAAATGAATTAAAACACCAGCACATAATTTTACAAAGGTAGAAGTGCTGGTGTTTGAAAATAACTAAAACATGACCAAGTTGATAAAATCACAGAGAAAAAGAAAATAAAATTGGGTGGGAACACTGAGTGATTCTCGTTACCTATGGTTGCTTTGGCAAATTTAGGAATAGAAAATTCACTGACATTCACAACAAGTGTTAATATAGAAATACATTGTGATATCGCTTTTTATTCATAACCTATTGCTTGGATTTCCAGCTTTCCTGATTTCTTCCCTTCTCTCTTACTTGTAGCTTTAAGAGAAGGAACAGGTGTTATTGCATTCAAGTTTGGGTGGGTGGTCTTTAAAAATAAAATAAATATTCAGTGAGACAATTTGGCTTGGAATATTTCCCTCCCTGAGTATTTAGACACACAAGTTGGTGTCCCCTTAACACAGCAGCATTTAGCAGGGTTCTCTTTTCTTATCCAATGCCTCTTTCCAGGAAACAGGAGATTGTTATAATGAAGTTAATATCTTTCATTCATTCATCTGACATGAAGACTGAATGGTGGAACTAGGAGGGGCGGCGGAATGAGTTCTAAGAGGAAGAAATAAGATACATGGATTTTATTAGCATCTCAGAATGCTGCTTATTTCTCTGATGTTCAGTTTAGCCAAAACAAATAACTACAGGCAGCACTTGGCAACTGTCAAATTCCACCACCTGGATGAATCAGATTTCTCCATGTCCAGATGTTGGCAGTTTGCTCTATGCATGTGTGTGCATATGGATGTGTGAACACTTAGTATGCAAAGGATCTGTTTTCTTTTGGCATGGCTCTCATGACTCATTTTGATTACATCACTGGTGCTTTTTATTTATTCATTATTTTGGAGGTGCATTTAATCAAGCTTGAAGTACCTTTAGATGCTTTAATTTGGGGGTGCCTGTTAGTTTATAGCAACAGGCATATTATTTTGCTGATGCTGATACTCCTTGCCAGAGCAACAGATGCCTGAATTCTAAATTTTGTCTGGAATTCTGCAATTCAGAATCAGATCTCTCCCCCACCCCACCTCACCCCACCCCACCCCACACATAAAGAACAGTGGATGCCAGATTCAGACATTATGTCATGTCACCTGGAGTTTAAGGGTGGGGGGTGGAGATAGGAAACTTGAAGTGGGTTAAAATTGGGGGTGGATTTAAGATGTTAAAAGCCTTAATTCAATATTGTTTACTGTAAAAGACTTAATGAGTCTAATGGAACGGATTCAAAGGTAAAGCTGCCTAGGATTGCAGAAGAATTATTAGTAAATGCTTGCTGCATATGTTTTAAAGATAGGTACATTTTGAAAACAGCCCCATTGTTAATACTCTGCCTACTGATAGTGTGTTTGCCTGGAGTTGGCAGAGAACTCTGAGAGCAGCTGAACTTTGTGGTTAGCTGTGCAGATATAGTACTAAAAACAAAACAAGAACCAGCAACCCATGATACTTACTTGTACCCCAGTTTGCAGGGTGTTGGTTGGGTCCCTTCCTGCTGTAGTGTTATATGATTATATACATATATAGTATATAACTTAAAAGAAAGACCCACTGAGATCACTGAGACTTACGCACACATTAGTGTGTGCCGGACAAAACCGCAACTACAATTTTGCGTTTTGGGTTTGGTAACTTGGCTTGCTTGATGGGCAAAATAAGCCTTAAAGAGGGAGTGAGTATTTCCTCAGCTTTGAATAGGGGTGGAGAACCTGGTGCCCTCCAAATGTTGGACTCCAGCTCCCATAATTCCTGATTATTGGGCATGTTGGCTAGGGCTGATGGGAACTGAAGTCCCAACAACCAGAGAGCCACAAGTTCCCTATGTTGAGTTGTCATTATTTTTATAAGAGAGAATAGAGGTCAGTTTTGTAGGCAACGGCGTTCGGTTATGCTTTGTAGTCCTAGAAATGGGTGCTCCATACACCTGCTGCACAATATGTCACCCACCTGTCATGCAAATTTGAGCTATCCTGCTTTATGGCATCAGAAGCCCTCAAATTTTGCATCTGGTATTCAAACCACAAGACGGGGCAGAGGGGGATCTCGCCTCTCTGATCTTTTGTGATGATAGGTTCCCTTAGCTACAGCTTTAGGTGATACCAGGGGTGTCAAAATTTGGATACAGTTGACAATAGTCAAGGAGTGAGGCTTGTGTATTTCATCAATCCCCTCCACCTTATGTTTTCCCCCACCCCATAATTTGAGCACAGTTCCCCTCCTGGATGTATAGGAACCCTCCAACTTTGGCATTTCCCCTCCCCATAGACAAATCTGAGAGAGAAATCCTAGCAGCTGTGACCACATGTACTTTATAGATAAAAGTCTCAGATGCATTATTTTCTACAATATCCAAGAATAAAGCTATTGACTGTATCATAGCAACTCCTGCACCACTGTACTTTTTAAAAATAAAAAAGCATATTTCCTCCTGATCTGTAATCCACCACCTTAAAGCTCCAGGATCCTTTCAAGATAAGAGGAGCATTGACACATCTCTCCTCCCTCCCTCCCTCCTGATGCTCTGGATTGGGGGGGGGGCAGTCTCTCATGCCACCGCTGCTGATGCCAGACCCATTGGGCTTTCCTGGTGGCTAGTACATTGAATCCTTCCAGGCTGATAGGATAAATTATTTTTATTTATTCTTCTCTTCAAACTCTCCTTTATTTAAATTCCAGCTCCTCCCTCCCTCCTTCCCTCCCTCCCTCCTTCTCCATCCCCTCTCCCCCTTCATTCTGAATTTCACATGTCAAGTAAGAGGGAGGGGGAATAGGCGAGCTCTGGATATTTCTGACGCTGTTTTGGCCTTTTTTGCATGAGCATTTGAGGCTGAATAGCTACTTATTTATTCTCTTCCCTGCCCATCTCCCCACTTCAGTGGAGGGCAAGGGTAGCTAGGGAGCTTTCCCCTTCTTTCCCAGTTCAGACAGTGGCAGGAAAGCTTTACTGGATCCCAGTCTTTCTGACTGGAGGGGGCAGTGGGGAACCCGGCAGAGAGGTGCTTTCTTCTAACGTTTGTTAACAGCTGCATGCCTAACCTAATTCCTCCTCTTCCTCCGTCCCTGTCTCTTTTCATAATGTGGTTATATTTCTCTTTGGATCAGGTATTCTGTACACAGCCCAACTGCTGTGTATAATGAACGAAGGAAAATTGCCAAAAATCAATGTAAGTTTTCTTTTTTTAAACACCCCCCCCAATTTATTTTAAATTATTAGAACCCATAGTTTATGGTTCATTGTCTCGTCTTGTGCTGTCCTGTCCATTAAAAAAAAATGTAATGAATGCTAGTTGAGTGAAAATGCCTTTCCTTCATTTCTCTGGGTGAATGCTGCCTGCCTGCCTGCCTGCCTGCCTGCATGTATGGGTGTATTTGTGCATCTTTCTGCTTGCACTTCGCTTGTGTGTGCAATGGATTGTGAACAATGCCTCTATATGGAGCAAAAAACCCCAAAAAAGCACCGGAAAAGCTTTGATTCGATATGTTGCATTTACAGTGTGTCTCTTTTTGTGAGCTGAATTGGGTACCGTATTAATGTGCATCTCCATTAACTGGATATGAATGTAGCTGATGTATTAAAAGCATACTTAAAAACACTGCTAGTTGCTGGAACATAGCTGGTAATTCTGCTGAATGACTGATCTAATGGCCTGTTGTATTCAGTAGATTATGGGTTTTATGGTGGTTATTTTTAGCTGTTAAAACTGGAAGGTTATGCTACCTCTTCAATGCCTCATTTTGTTAGATGACCCAAAGCAATGCTTCCATGAGGTGAGGAGGTTGCCCTCACATTCTTATTGTAGGGTGAGTGGGGGGCTGGCTGTGAGAAATGCCTGATGAAATACCCTTCAGTTAGATGACACATGGCATTTAAAAACCAATGCAGATGCCTAAAATATGCTGGTGGCCAAGATCAGTTGAGGTAGATAAAGCTGTTTTTTTAGCATTCCTTTCTAAGGAAATGGTGTGCCGTAGTGTGAACTGCAGTGATTTATATGCTCCAGCCTAAAAATAGATGCTCTTAGAAGGAAGACTACTGAGGAAACCAGAAGAGGGCTTACGCGTCTCATTCGATGCACTGTAGACGGATTTCATGTGACACCTGACTTTCCTTTTAGAGAGGGGGGGTCGGGAGGGAATAGCATTTTATCTTCCATTTTAGAGAACCCGGAGACAACTGGGATTTCTCTTAGCCCTCCTCCTTTTCCATGTTGAGTACATTGCTTTTAAATCCTCCCATGCTAGCTGTACTGCATGCAACATATATCTCCCCCAACCCATTTCTAAAAATAATACTGCCTTCTGCTTTATTGAGCACCATTATCTCTAGCATTCACAGGGCAAGCAAATAGGCCAACAGAGAATCCCTCGTTTCATTGATGACTTGTGTTACATTGGTGAGCAGGCAGCTTTATCATTAGTGCAGTGCAACTGCATGTTGGCTCAGGAGTAGGACCAGCTATGCTCAATGTGGCTTACTCCTAGGTAGGCATACACAGAATTGCAGCCCAAGAGGCAAGAAGGCTCAGTCTTTATTAAATACAAGTACTGAGATTTAGGTCGCATTCGTGGTTAAGGCACTTGACAAAAGTCTGGATTAGTGTTTGTCATTTGTAAGGCTGGGTTTTTGGCTAAGCTGAGCCCCAAGGAGATCTAGCTTCTATATATAAGTTTTTAAAGGCAGCTAACGGTAAATCTGACACTTGTGTTTTGTATGTGTTTTACTTCTTGGAGTTTCATCTTTATTTGCAAAATTGCAAGTAGATTTCAAAAGTTTTCTGACTTGCTTTGGACCAAATAGCTCTCTTTCAAGGGTAGCCTTCAAAATTTTTTTTTAAAAATGAATGGTTCAACTGTCTGCTGTGAGATGGAAACAAAAGCAAAAAAAGAAGAGTTGTGTATTAATTTAAAGTTTGCATTAATGGAGTTGCTAAAATGAATCTAAGAGCTTTTTCTGTAACTACCTTGGTTTTGTACAATGGGGTGCCATGAATACACTTCTAGATAAATATGGGGTCATATTCACCCGCTCTCACCTTCATGTAAGATCTCTATCCTGTAGTGTGCAGTTGGGCCTAGGCCTAGTATATCATGGTAAATACAATAATTATCATCACTTTACTACATTCAAGCTAGCCAGTTTCCAGTTGTTCAGAAGGATGAAATGTCTGTTTCCACTGCACCGGTATATAGATATAGCACAGTATCCGATTAAGAACTCAGAATAGACCCTTGGAAATCAATGGCATTAAGGTGGTCATGACTGACAAGTCCATTGATTTCCAAGGGTCTACCCTGAATACAAGGTATCTGGATACAGGCCATGACCATTAATAATAGCATACTGCTGTAATGTCACCATACAGTGTGGAGATTGACAATGTGACATAATGAAAAAGTTAGAGTCTCTGTCTCAAGGAGATTCCAATCTGTATGATGCCAGAAGTAGAATGCGTAAAAAGGGGAAGGGAAGAGTAAGAGGGAACAGATCCAGACAAACTGCAGTTACATGTAACTTAGGCTTTAGCTGGATTGTACGCAGTGTTTGCATCACAGTTGTTTTCATAAGATGGGTTGCTACTAATGCAACTCAACTGACCTTTTTCCACTGCAAATCTGTGCACCATTATTTGGGAATGAATCCTATTTGAAATCAATGGGATTTACTTCTGAGAAAGCATGAACTGGATTGTTCTGTATGTGTCTGAGCATGTTTGGTTTGGAAGTCTCATGGAAACCAGGCTGATAATTAGGTATCCGGGCTCATCCATTTCTAGTCTTATCTAGGATACCTCAAATTTAGCCTTCCCTCCTGCTTTTTTAAAGTGATGTTTCCAGGATAAAAAAAAAAAACCAAGATCCAGGAAATTTAGGTACATGAAATATGTGCAGGGAGCACCTTCCACCACTGAGCAGATATTTTTGGAACATTATTAGTGTGTTTGAATTCAGGGTGTGTTTTTTACAAAATGTTGTTGACTAGTCAAGAGACTTAGATATTCATTAACATAAAAGGTGGAGCGTCTCAAGAAAAAGCATTAAGCTTTACTGATTCCTGTCTGTAATAGTTTAGGTTCAGTACTCAACCAAATATATGAGAATGTGTCCTCCAGCTGGGCTCTTTTTTCCTTACTTAAAAGGGGTCAGCCACAGCCCTGTTTTCACTTTAGCTGTAAGGCTACCAAAGCTCTCAGATTAAGCTGCATTTGATCCTGGTCAGTATTTGGGCAGACAAGGACCGAAGAGACTGCTCTGCACTGTGTTGAAAATTTGGGAGGTAGCCTTCCTCTGTCTGAGCTGGTATGAAGAGAATATTCGGGATTAAGGTGAGCAGGACTTCTTAATTCTCATAGAAATACTTATAACTACGTTTCTCCTTGTTTCAGCATTCCTCAGGATCACAATAAACCTGCTAGAGATTCCTCTGGCATCTGACTTAGGCCAGCAAATGTATTTTCCTACATGTCCCAACAGCGCTGACTTACTGGGGGAAATGCTATTACTTTGCAAAAATAATAAATAAAAACAAATCACCATAAATTCCGTATGTAACGGAAAGTGTGGGCACTGTCGTTCTGTGCTCATAATTTGATGAACGAGTTTGCTGTTTAATCTTGAACAAACTGTGCTGGTCTCCCCAGAGGTGGATGCTTCTCTGTAGTAGTGAATGAAAGAATTCTGCTTTATATATCTGAGTGTGAAAGGCAGCACCTCATCGGAATATAAGTGTTGTTCTGCTTTTCTCTAGTGTTGTTTAGTCCTCGTTTGGTGCTGTTTTTAAAGGGAGTTTTTAAAGAATCCAATGCTCTTTACAATGTTCTTACCCTTCACCTTTATTGTATTGAGGTATTTATTGTAAACGCTTCCGCGGTTCCGTTTGAGGGCCAAAAGATAGTTTATAATTTATTTATAAATATAAATACGTAAATAAAAGACTAGGCTGTATTTGCTGTTATATTTCAGGAAGAGACTAAGAGCAGGCTCTCAATGCTGATCTTTTTAAAATGACATGTTATTCATAGTACATTATTATGCCATTTGTCGCTGACCTGGAAGGCATTTCTCACTGAGCTATGCTTCTGGCAATCTTTCGGATGCTCACTGCTGAACAACGGCAAATCTAGAAATCTCTATTTTTCTGGGTTTTCTGTTGTGATAACTCTGATATATTTACATGGGCATCTTTTTGGTTCCCTGTGGAAGGCAGGTGCCTGCTGTTCAATGACTCCTTTCCTTTGGCTCCAAGTCCTTGAATGCACAATGTCCTTTGTTTAGTGGGCCACCTAACAGGCAGCTGTGAAAATGATTCTGATGGTGTCACCAAGACTTCAGGAGAGAATTTGCCTGCTGGAAAGGAATGAGATTAAAACACACACACAACTTCTTTATGAGCAACAATAATAGGGTTATTACAATTGCATGGACTATGCAATGAGCTATCTTAGGCCCAGTATGGGGATCGGAGAGGAATTAGTTTTGGTTTGCGTTTTAATACAAACTGACCTAGTTTGCATTTTGCAAACCAAGACATGAAAAACAACACAGCTGTCCTTTGAAATTTGTGCATATCAGAATTTTATGATGCAATTTGTCAATTAAAACAATGTATACAAAATTGCATATATTAGGGAGATGTGTGAGCAGGCGTATATATTAGTGGAAGTGGCATTGAAAAATGCATTAGAGGAAAAGGCTTGCAAAAATGTACATAGGCAGAATTGTGTACAAAAGTGTTTATATCAGGAGGCGTGTGCATGAAAATGCACATGAATTTTTGTTTATGATTCCCTCTTCTCCAATCATAAACAGAAGCAGAAAATGGGTAAACTGAATTTAAGACTGGAAAAATGAGAATCTGAAATTGATAGATTCTTCCATTCCTAGCCCAGACTCCCTGCTGACTCCCTGCAAACTATGTTTTGTAAATTGGGAGCCAGCCTTAAGACCTTGCACTCTGCACTTCCTTCTTTCTCTCGCTCATAAAACCCCCTTCCCTTTGCTTCTTAGTTTTAATCTCTGGTGTAACACTGCACACTCAAGGTATCCAAAGTTAATTTTAACCATGGTTTCTTCTTAATCAGATTTGGCAAACACATGCTTATATATGAGTTCAGTCCGTGGTTTCTGAGTAAACCATGGTTTACTTAACCACAATATGCATTAAGTATGGTTTGACTCAGTGCTAATGTATCGCTAAACCACAGTCAACTATGGAAGGGGAAGGAGAATTCATGGTATGGAAGGCGAGAGAAGGATACATTCTTGTTAGTGAGTCTGGAGGGAGCCACATACATGGCCCTAGTTTTATTTGTACATGCTAATTTGTTTTCAGTGGGTGTAAGGTAAAGTGGGACATTGGCTTTAGGACTGAACAAGAATGCTAAATACAAAGTGGAGCTGGCGCAGGGCTCTGTTGCCACTAATGTGACATACAAATTCAAGAAATAAATCGCTTGTCACCCCAGATTTTTAAATTTCTTTTTAAGGTATGCTGCTAAGCAGCTACACTTGTATTCTGAGCTATGCACACAGAAATGGTTTTGACATATCAAGTGCCCCTGCTATGTGAACAAGATTGAAGATTTGCTCCTAAGAGGATTATTTCAATAATTCTTATAGACTAGATTTTTCCATGTTAATTTTTCTGGGCTTTGTCTCATTCGGTCCCACCAATCAGTATTTATTTGCCAAGCAATATTTAGATGCCTGTGTTTTTCACAATTGTTACTATTCTAATGTGGGGTTGGTAACGATGTTGATGATGATGATGATAATGATGAATTATTTGATGCCTGCAAGTATGCAGCTCGGGCAGTCTGTGGTTCATGCCGCACAAGCAAAGCATTTCAAGGCAACACTCACGGCTAAGCCCCAGAGCGTAGCCACAAATTTGCTGGGGCCACAGTGTTGCTCCCATCACAACTGATGTTCTGTGCTTCCTCTTCACATATCAGAAGTTTGAAGGATTCTTGGTTGCACTCCCTTTCTCTTTCTAGGGAGCCCCTTTACCGAAGTCTGCACACAGCCTTCGCAAAAGAGAGAGATAAATAATCATTGAGCCATTAATAGCTACAGTATTGACCCTTCCCTTTGCAGTTAGCAGTGATAACTTATGAGTAAATGCAAGTTATTATTCTGTCTTCATTGCATTGTCTGGTCCTCAAAATGCATGAGGGAAGTGGAGATTCATGCTGAATCTAGTGCCCTGATACTGTATCAGTGTAGTTTGATTCACATTGCAAGGGTTGCGGCCAGTGCTTTTTTTTTCTGGGGGCATACATGGGGACGCATACCCCTAAACATAAGTTTGGCCTCATTGAGGGACAGTATTTCAATATGAGTAGGTAAATGAGAGTACCTATATCTATATAGATATAGATATAGATATGAAAAAAGCACCAGTTGTGGCTATCAGATGCTCTGATAGATTGGTTAAGAGTGTGGGCTGTGAGCCAGGAATTCCTTGGTTCAAGTCCTCTCCTGAGCCATGAAATTGACAAGAGGCCTGAGGCAGGCTGATACTTTTCCCTCCCCACTTTTGCAACAAGGGGATAGTATCACCTACCTTAATGTGTTGTTGTTAGTGTTTCTGTCAGTGTCTGACAAGTTCTTTCTGGGCACTTCAGAACAGCTCTAAATCAGGAATGGGGAGTACTGTACTTTTTAAGCTGAGGGCTTCATTAACCAGTAACAAGTTATTGAGTGGAGCCAGATCCAAACATGGATAGGGATAGATAAACATCTATACACATGCACACCTCATACACACTCTCTCTCCATTCAAACTGAAGCATATTATTGAACTCTTACTAACTCCACTAAAATTGTACCTTCAATTTTCTCCATAGATAATTTAAAAAACCAATGTTTGTTAAAAAAAAGAAACAAGCTCCCCAACATTCTTTATGTGTTCTGAATGTGCAGAAGGCAAAAATAACTCACAAATTCCAGAAGAAATATGCAAAATAAAGGTGCACAGCTCAACTGCCTTACAGCTATTAAAGCCTCAACCTTCAAATGCAATTGCACCCTAAAAATTCCATTCATGCAGTTGCAAAATTCATGGACAACATTTGCATTTTTGCAAGGAACATAATTCTACCTGTCTCTGCTAAGACATTTCCCCTCTGCTTCGATTTTCTAGCAGATGAAGGAGCAGCAGTTGCTCTTTTTGCACAACATTAAAGTCCTTGCTGAACAGCTGCTGAGTGGGAGGGGACCAAGAGGGCCTGATGAAATCTGGCCATGCAGTGGGAGTTCCCTATCCTTGGTTTAAATATAAATATTAGGTGTGAGCATTTTTGCAAGCATATTTACTTATTTACATAGCACCATCAGTGTGCATAGCAACTTACCGAGTACAATAGGATAGGTCTCTGCCCTGATGAACTTGCAAGGAAAGGAATTGAATGCACATGGCAGTTATATGTGCTTAGGGTTAGTTGCAGTAGGAACAAGGAAGTTATACCAAAGTTGGGTTTGGGGGAATGTTCTGAAGGAACACAATCAGGCAAGTGATCTGAAAGACAGTTCCAACAGAAGCAGCTTGTCACAACTGGGTCACTTCTGCTTACCAGGAGAGGGGGGGGGGGAGAGGTGGTGAGGATTTGTGGTGCAAATCGTAGAATCATAGAACTATAGATCTGGAAGGGACCCTAAGGGTCATCTGGTCCAACCCCCTGCAATGCAGGGATCACAGCTAAAGAATCTGGCACTCTTGGCAATGCATTTAAATTGCACAAGCTAGCATGCAACGCTCCTCCTCCCAGTAAACAACAGCAACCCACCTGCCATGTATCTTAACGTAACAACTCTGCCCTACCCAGCGAGTTGTTTCTGAGTTCCAAATGAATAGGGGCAGCAAGGAAGAAAAGTCTTTGGAGGAACTTTGAAATGAGAAAATATATTGGAGGGAAATTTGCATTTGAATTAGAAATATATTGCCCCCAATCCAACAAAGGAGAGATTTTCAAGCAGCAGGTTTTGCCACATGGTGCTGGGGTGGGATGAGATCTGCTTCTGCCTTGCAGTGCTCCTTGAACCCATTGAACTGGCTGTATATCTGGGTGCACATTCTAGTCCAAATGCAGGTCACTGATTGTTGCATGTATGACGAATAGAGGCCTTGATCCATGCCGTTAACTTTTGGAAACTTCTTGGCCTGTTTTTAGTGATAGGGTTGTTGTTAATGGCACCCATGATTTCATACCCTCCAGGTGCTTTGAAAATGCCGGGACCGTCCCTGAAAACCCTCTAGCCACCACAGCTTCTCACAGTGTCACTGGTCTCAAAATCCCAAGGGACCTTCAGTAAAGCATTTCAGTCTATTACCAGAAGTTCATATCTCTGTGTCCCTCAAACACATTTCTTAGATCTATGCCTCCCTCTTCCCCACCCACTCAATAAGTCTCACTTCCAGTTGGAGGAGAGGGACGTGTAAACAGCATATAACTTTGCATTGGGGCTTGCAAGCCTCAGTTATCTTGAGTCCTTTCCCTTTCCACGTGCTATTAAAAAATATTTATGCTCCAGCTGCAAACCTTTTCAAATAAGCATAACTTTTGGTTTTTTAAAAAGAGACTGGTTACTTGTCCTTCTGCTTCTGTTTTGTGAGATGGGCACGCAGCTGGTATGCACATTGTTTTTTTCTATGGGCAGGTCCCCCTCCCCCTGCGTGTGGTGCAAGATAAATTGTATGAATAAAAACAGGAAGGGAATTTGGTGCACCTTTTAACTTTTCATAACTCTATGCCCATGTTTCCCAAACTTGGGTCTCCAGCTATTGCTGGATTACAACTTGCATCATCCCTAACTAGCAGCACAGTGATCAGGGATGATGGGAACTGTAGTCCAAAAACAGCTGTAGACCCAAGTTTGGGAAACCCTGCTCAGTGCGGTGAGTTCCTACCATCATCTTTGCGCGAGGTGCCCCATTTGGTCAAGTCGGGGAGCAGCAGCAGCAGCAGCAAGGGGAGGAAGCGAAACACATGCCACAGCTGCATACTGATGTAGAATAGGATGTCCCTATTTTCATCTGAGGAATGTTGGAGGGTATGTGATTTACAGTGGGAAATAGTGATGGGGCATTTTAAAAAGCCTTAGTGGATCAGACCGAAAATCAGTTCTAGCCCAATGTTCTGTTTCCAGATGCCTTTGAGAAACCCACAACCAGGAAATGAAAGATGGCCTTACCTCTTTTATACCCACTAGGTCACTGTGTTCTATAGGAGAGCTACACCTGCAAATTACAAAGATTATCTGAAGCCTGCTTTACAGTAACTTGGAGCAGGACTATTAGTGTAGGTGCCACATTCTGTGGAATGGCATTCCGGTTGAGATATGTCAAGTGCCCCTAACTCCAGTTTCCGGAAACAGTTGGAGACATTTCCGTTCCAAAAAGGTTTTCCTAGTGAATGAATAGGTCTCTACTATGGGTGTCTTCTGAATACAGTGGTACCTCGGGTTAAGAACTTAATTCATTCTGGAGGTCTGTTCTTAACTTGAAACTGTTCTTAACCTGAGGTACCACTTTAGCTAATGGGGCCTGCCACGCCGCCATCACATGATTTCTGTTCTTATCCTGAAGCAAAGTTCTTAACCCGAGGTACTATTTCTGGGTTAGCGGAGTCTGTAACCTGAAGCATCTATAACCCGAAGCACCACTGTATTGTTCTTAAAATTAACGGACATTATCTTAAAAAAAAAGAACTTCCAAAACTTTTTAAAGAAAAGTTGCTCATCCCCACACTTCTGACCTTTTCAGTTTTGGCATGAATGTTTGAAGCAGAATTGTGTGCTTGAATGGCTTGAAAGCCTCTTTGGAACCAGGAACTCTGCGTTGATTCACCCAGGAAGGTAGAACTGGTTGCCCCCCTCTAACACATGCATATTTTGCCATTTGTGCATATAGATGGTTTCTTGGTACAGTAGTACCTTGGGTTAAGAACTTAATTAATTCTGATGGTCCATTCTTAACCTGAAACTGCTCTTAACCTGAAGCACCACTTTAGCTAATGGGGCCTCCCGCTGCTGCCGCCGCGCAATTTCTGTTCTCATCCTGAAGCAAAGTTCTTAACCCAAGGTACGATTTCTGGGCTAGCAGAGTCTGTAACCTGAAGCGTCTGTAACCTGAAGCATCTGTAACCCGAGGTACCACTGTAGTTGTTAGGGGGGTTTTGTTTCATGTTTGTTGCCACTTGCTCTGGGATTTATTTTCGAATGAAAAGCAGAACACAAATTATAAATAAGGAAATAAAGCTTTTAAGAAAGTGTTTTGGGAAAGGGCAGAGCCTGTGTTATGTGTTTGGGGGACCCTTGATGTCTCCATTCAGAATGTGATCTCAGATAGCAGAAGCAAAAAATGTCCCCCAAGCAGACGGTACTGGGCTAGGTGGTTTGACTTGGCATAAGGTAACTTCCTATGAATCAGTGGTTATGATTCAAGGGCTGGACACATGCTTTGCATGCAGAATGTCACATCGTCGGTGGCATAGTGCTGGGGGGGGGCACAGAGGTGATTGCTCCAGGTGCAAAGCTGCCTCTCCATGCGAACCAGGAAGCTACCTCTCCAGACAAATCCAGTTCTTATCTCTGTGGCTGTGATCTCCTGGGTGACTCAGACACTGTGAGGCAGTTGAATGTACATGCATGCTCAGTTTCGTACCTTCTGCGTAGCCCCCGGCACTGGCAACCCATGCTATGTCACTGCACACAGTTAAAGTTGTTGCTTCTGCAGCCAAGAGGATCTTGAGTAGCAGACAGGACTTGGATGAGCCAGAGGAGATGGTTCAGGAGTAGATCAGGGCTGGGGAACTCATGGTCCTCCAGGCATTGTTGGGTTCACAACTCCCATGAACCCCAACCAGCATGGGCAGTAGTCAGAGAGGAGTTTTAAAAGACTACCAACATCTGGTTCCCTATCTCTGGGGTAGGGCAAGCAGCAAGCAGTGGTGGGGCAAGTAGAGTAGCAGCAAGTTATACCCATAGTGTAATTTGCTAGTTCTTCAAAGTATTTTTATGCTTCCACTTATCGAAAATGATCTGATAATTAATGTCAAACGACACGGGTGGCACTGTGGGTTAAACCACAGAGCCTAGGACTTGCCGATCAGAAGGTCGGCAGTTTGAATCCCCGCGACGGGGTGAGCTCCCATTGCTCGGTCCCTGCTCCTGCCAACCTAGAAGTTCGAAAGCACGTCAAAGTGCAAATAGAGAAATAGGTACTGCTCCGGCAGGAAGGTAAACGGCGTCTCCGTGCCCTGCTCTGGTTCGCCAGAAGTGGCTTAGTCATGCTGGCCACATGACCTGGAAGCTGGACGCTGGCTCCCTCAGCCAATAAAGCGAGATGAGCGCCGCAACCCCAGAGTCAGTCACGACTGGACCTAATGGTCAGGGGTCCCTTTACCTTTACAATATATACATTTACTATGTGAGAAACATCTCAGTAACTAGTCAGTAGTGATCAAAAGCACATTTGCTCTCCTGGCTTTCCAACGCAGAGGGTCACTGGGACTTAACAAGAGGGAGAGGTGACAGCCACGGCACAGCGGAGTTTAGCCCAGTGTGGTGCATGGCAACCGCTACTGGAATTGGTTCATTCCAGGCATTGTACAAACCAACTTAAGTGTATCCAAGATACCGATAGTAAAACAGATTTCATTTGCAGGGCGAGGGGGGGATATGTCTTGTGCTTTATACAAAGTAATTGCTTTAGGTTGCTGCGGTCATAAAGACAGTAAAGTTGACATACGTTGATGCCCTTTGTATAGTGTCTCTTGTTGATATGCTTCTCCCACCATTGGGGGGAAATGCCAAGCTCCATAGGGCAAAATTCAGAAAGAAATGCTTCTGAGCAAACCTCATTGAAATGAATAGGTGCTGCACAAGAGTTATTGGATTGTTCTTGCACAGTTCCCATTCAGTTCAACAGGCCTTTTGCTAGAGAACTTTTCCTCCAGATGGTCCCCTTAGACTCCTGCATACAGTTTGTTTGCTTTTTCAGATGATAACTATTCCAAAATCTTGCATATATGTCAATTATGAGAAGAATGCATTCATCCTTCACTTGTTTACTGGTGTCTTTTGATTGGCAGCAAACTCTCAAGAGCCCTTGTGAAATCTCCCTTTTGGTCACAACTCCATTACAGTGATCAAATAATCTTACTTGACAAATAATCATACTTGTAGAATAGAAACACAGTAGTTTACTCAAATGTGGGGAACACAATACTTTATATATACGGTATTTTCTGTTTCTCTTAAAAGAATAAATGGCCATGTGAAACTGACAGAAAAATGCCTTATGGATCAATCAGCAGCCGTGGTCCAAAAAATGCAATTACAAAGCTTATTTTATGTGCTATAATCATAGCTGTCAACGTTTCCCTTTTTTAAAGGAAAATTCCCTTATTCCGAATACGATCCCTCGCAAGAAAAGGGAAAAGTTGACAGCTATGGCTATAATGCACATTTGTAATCCTGGTGAATTTTTTTTTTGGGAACCTTGATAGGTTATATTATGAGAAAAGGATAAATAAATCTGAATAACATGTTACTATTTTGTGGAAACTGCTTATTTTAGGATGTTGTGTATTATTAGAGTTTTTATACTTCCTTTGTTTTTAGACATAATTAGCCTAGTACAAACCTGATTTTCTAAAAGTTGCTTTGGTGCATTTTGTGTGTGTGTGTGTGTGTGTGTGTGTGTGTGTGTGTGAGAGAGAGAGAGAGAGAGAGAGAGAGAGAGAGAGAAGTGGGGATATTAACACCCCTCCCAAGTTATTATTTTACCCTGAACATGTTTGCAGGTGATCATTGAGTATAGGCCTCCTAAAAATAACAAAGAGAATATATTGTGTCACAGTTATTTCTATATTCTAGGGCAGGCGTCTTCAACTTTTTTTCAGACTCAAGACGCACTTTTAACTGAATCATGCATTTTGTGACCCATTTGTTTATCTTAATTTCTTAAACAGTGAAACAGAGAAAAAGTGAAACTGACAAATTCCTCTCTTCCTATTCTGGAAAGGGTATGGTCCCCTCAGTTATCCAGATGATAATATCCTGTGCTTGAGGAAAGGCTGAGCTGCTTCCTTCCAATCATATTTCAATCTGCTGCAACATATCCAGGGCCTCCGTCATCATTTCCTATCCTGCTGAGAATTCAACGCAGTTTATGAGCTCCTGTTGGGACAATGTTGACCAAGAGGCAATAAAAAGAAAAAAAGTTTAGAATGATTTATGGGTTGGGAACAGCTACCTTCCCCTTGGTTGAGGCAAAGGCTCTTTTTTTGACCCTTTGCCCCTGATTTTCTTGAAGGCTGTCTCCCCAGCTCCATCAGCCTCTGTGAAGCACAGGTATCTCATTTCCATAGTTTTGAGCAGAGGGTTGCATTATCTTAATGGGGAAGAGACAACTGGTAGTTAGATTATGTCCATCCCTCTTCCCATTTGGAAAAAAAAGAAGAAGAAAGAGAAGATGCTGAAACCTTGCTGGGGGAAAAATAGTTCTTTGGTCTTGATTTCTCTCTAGACTGTATTTGACTAGCCTGCCATTGTGCTGGTTTCATTGACTGTTTCCCAATGGAAACAGGTAGGAGAAGAAGTGGAAGTTGAAAAGGGTGCTTTGTGGTTGCATGGAGTGGGAAAGGGAAGCTCCAGCAAGCGAATTTGTGGGGAGTGATGGTGGGAGGTGGCAAGCAGGATGGCTGATCCCCCCTTTAGTACACCTAAATGCATGCTGTATATCTAGAAATAGATGTTTGTTTATTAGCTGTTGCATTTATATCCCACATTTCCTCCAAGGAGCTCAAGGTGGGGTACATAGTTCTGCCCCATAACATTTCATGCTTGCATCAACTGTGAGGTAGTTCTGGGTGAGAGACAATGACTGGCCCAGGGAGCTTCATTACTATTATGTTTTACCATAATAACCACTGCACCACACTGTCAAGTGCAAGAGTAATGACCAACCTGAGAGATGATTTGAGCCAAGGAGTGGGTTTCTCAAGGGTTAATCAGAACCTGTTGGTACTGAACCATTCCAGCACATTGGAACCTTGAGATTCTCTAGCCCTCCTTGAACCATAGGTTATAGGAAGTAGCTATGTTATGCCTAAAAGTGAAGACCCATGGCTAACAACCCAATAGTAGACCCACCCCTCCTCAGTGAATTTGTCTAATCCCCCTTGAAAGCTACCTGTGCCAGTGATCATTAGCTCACCTTGCGTTAGCAGATTCCAAAACCTGTTTGACTGTTGGGACAAAAGAAAAACCTGTGTGTGCCATAGAAAGTGAAGCCTCTTTTTGGTCCCTTCTGACTCTCTTAAATATAATTGCCTGTCTCCAACCTAATGCAGAGTGCCTGAGATAATGTTTAATACCACGTTTTAATAGGACAGTTTCATTATCATCACCATCCTTAACCTGGAGGATTTTCTTTGTCTTCCCAGGCATGAAGAGAAACTTTTCTCGGTGTAACCCAACTGCCCCATGCTGTAGAGAAGGGGAGGGCAGACTTTTGGCTTGAAAGATCTGTTTGTTTGTTTTTTACTAGAACCCAGAGATTCACCAGCATTAAAGAATTCTGAGCCCAGGAATTTGTTTTGAGTATCAGAACTGGACTGAATAGATAAAACCCACTCCATGTTTTCCCCAAGCAATATCATTTAGGAGTTCTTTCATTGCTGTCATCTGAAATAAACAGGGGACAGAAATACTTGCTAATCTACTTCAGATCACTCAGGTATCCACTAGTACATCCCAGTCTACATTTTGCTTATCCCTGTTTAGGGATGAGCTTTCAATTTTGCATTTTCCCAGCATTAACCCACACTTAAAATAATTTTTTTTTTGCCACACTTTCGTAGCAGTTTAAAACTTAAAAAAACTTCTTGTGAAAATTCATCACAATTTCTCCCAATAAACACATTTTTTTAATATGCATTTCTGACTAGAAATCCAAATTTGGGCAAGCAATCTTTCCTAATAAAATGTAATTTTTGTATGCTATTTTCACTAATGTATGCACTTCCCCCTAATATATGCATTTTTGTATACATCGGGTGGTTGGAGAACTGCATTGCAAAATACAAAGTGTGTATTTCAGGGGATAGCTGTGTTTTGACTTTCATATCGGTTCAGAAAGTGTGAAGTGGGGAGTTTCTCATGAAAATGCAAAAAAACACTGAATCCCCCCACCCACGCCCTGCATTCCAACGCCTGCTATGGACCATGTGTTTGTGGCACGTGTGTGATTTTCTGACTGCATTGTCCATAGCACACAGTCTGATAAATGAAGGAAGAGCATCTTATGTAATGCCTTGAAAGGAATAACCCAATGCTGCTGAGACCAGCCTTCCTCTGCAGGCAGCCTCTGTTAGCATCAGCGAACCATTGGGGTGTGCAGTTCTGCCAACTGGCCTTGTTTTCTTCTCCTCTTCCGTCAGACATCACCTTTGTTGCATTCTTCCTTACCCCAAGCAAAAAAATGGGGGGGGGGTGCGGGGAAGCAAGAGCATGAAAACTTAAAGAGGGTGGCTTTTTCTGTCCTTCCCATGTTACGTGCAAGAACATGCTTCGTGTGGGTGGGTGGAGCTCAGGGGAGGGGAGTGAGAACTTCCTCCCCACTCTCTTAAAAAAAAAATCACAGTTTCTTCTAGAAATAAATGCAATGCCCTTTCTTCTGCCTTCCCACACACTATCGCCCACTCATCCGCCTACGTACAAAATAAATTGTAATCAACAGCTACTTTTAGGGCTGATCTGTAGCGCCTCTGTGCTCTTTCAGTGCACCGATTTTAGACTCCTTTGTCTCTCCCACCAGCTCCTGCTGGGTACACGCCTGTGATTGCTGTATATATTAATGGTAAATTAGGAACTCCATCTGAGTTTTGTTATTAATTAGCACTGAAGCTTTACAAGCCAGGTCAACAGGGTTTCACGCTGCTGTCGTTTACATACTGTGTCCGATCATTTGCAGCAGATAGGCAGTTCCCTTCTTGTTTGGGTAAGCTCTGTGGTTTGGGGGGCTCACTCCACTGACAGCGCCTGCTGAGCAATCTGTTAGTCTTTGCATAGTACCGATGCTTGGTGGATTGTGCCCTTGGGTGAGCTGTGTATATAGTAAGGGACAGTGCTTGCCAAGGAAGAAACTATGAATGGTCTAGATTTGGATGGAGTTGAGGAGGGCCGCCAATTCCTAAACGCTTGCAGACAACTGTCTTTGGCTGCTATAGTAGTATCTTAGTGGTTTCCTAAAGCTAAAGGCGACAGAATCAGGAGGAGATCAGACATCATGTTGCAAATGAGCATTTAAGCAAGGCTGTTGAAAGACAATAAAAATGCCATTCTAAGCAATTCTTCAAAATTGGTTCCCGAGGGTGAGGGTCGAGCTGAAACTACCTGCCTTTGCTTTCGTCTTCTGAAATCTGCCTTCCGTGTTCCGTGACTTTTGACACCTATGGCAAATAGATTTGTATCTCCCCCCTCCCCCCGCCGCCATCATTTTTAGTGACGCTTCTCTCCTTGGTAAATCCCACTGGCCTTAGCTTCATTGGCTGTCGCTGCATTCAAGTTTGGTCAGCTACGATGGCCCACATGGTTTTTGTCAGTGACATTACAGCGTCATATCTAACTCAGTGGCATCACAGAGACCAGATGTGAAATCATGCAGATAGCCACAGCCTGAGAAAAAATTCTGAAAAGGGCATTCAAAATGATCAGGGGGCTGGAGCAATGCCCCTATAAGGAAAAGTTGCATTGTTGGGGGCTTTTTAATGATGCCCTCAAAAAGAGGCTCTCCAATAAAAGGCAGTACTTCTTCATGCAGCACATAGTTAAACTGTGGGATTTGCTTCCCCAGGAGGCTGGGATGACCATGAATGGTCTGCTAGTACAGGGCAGCTTCCTTTCTTCCCAGAAGAGCAAGGAGTAGAATTGCTTGCCTTCTCCCTGCACCTTATTATTTTGGCAGTGACTTGTGCAGCCCTCAATCCACTTTACTCTAAAGTAAATCAATAGAAGACAGTGTGAGAACACTGAAGGTAAATAAAGAAGTGCCTTAGAGGTTTTCAGCTCTTCATCCATTTAGTTCCATGTCTTGGTCACCTCTTCTGACTTCTCTGATGTTATGGCAGGAACAAATCTACCCAGAATGGCTTAATATGTGCATTTCCTCTGTACAAATATCAGATTATAGAAAATAGTACCATGGACACACGTGGGGCATTAAACATCACTAATCTTTATTTATTTTCGTTTAAAGTACAGCTCAGCCTTTATTTCTGTGTATATTTATTATTTTAAAATTTCATGATTATATTTAAAAGAAAACATGTGGAACATCTTCTGTGGAATCTCTAAAAAATATATCTAGCATTCAGCTAGTCGGTAGATAAATGAGTCCAGTAAATGTTGCAGAAGTTTGATCTTGCTTTAATCATCATGAAAAGCATTATTGAATTGGGCTTCAGGTACTTTAAGGTGAAGCTCTTTGAGCATTGGCAGGCAGTGGAAACATAAGGCTACAATACAACACACACAATTGTCCGGTCCTAAGGTCCATAGAATTACGTGGTATTTACTTAGGAGTAAACTTCCTCAGGAACGGCATTTCCATGCGCTGCTCTAGTTCACCAGAAGTGGCTTAGTCATGCTGGCCACATGACCTGGAAGCTGTACGCCGGCTCCCTCGGCCAATAAAGCGAGATGAGTGCCGCAACCCCAGAGTCGGTCATGACTGGACCTCATGGTCAGGGGTCCCTTTACCTTAAATTTCCTCAGGCTGCTCTGTGTCGCTCCAGCCCTATGCATACTTACTTGGGACGAAACCCCCATTGAATTCATCAGTGGAGAAGGATGATAGTTCAGTGGTAAAACATCTGTCTCAGGTCCAATCCCTGATGTCTCCAGATAGGGCAGCTTCCTATTACCATAATGCCAATCACATCTGAATGAACATGTGCAGATTGCACATTAATTAATTAAATTTACAAGGCACTCTAGGCAGCATGTAGAATATTCATTTTATCCTCACAACTGTGTGAGGTAGGTTAGGCTAAGTGATAATAGCTTTGTGTGTTCAGACCCAGAAACCTCCCCCCCTAAATAAATTCACACATGATTCAAATTTTGCTTTTGGTTTTTGGCAGAATTTAGGCCACAACTTTATTGATTACAGAAAGTGATTGGTTGCATAGGCTCTGGTTCGACTAGCTCCCTGCCATGCAGGTAGCGCTGACCCAGGGTTCCAGAATAGGTCAGCCAAGGGTGAACACCCAGATGAGCGGAAAGCAGGGAACAGGCTAACTCCGCCACCCAAATGTCCTTTATTATATTCCCAACAAATAAGGCACCTTCCTGGCTTCTTAACCTCTTGCTTGGATTTTGCTTGCTCAGTGGATTTGCTCTCAAAATTCGGAGAGATATAAGTAGTCCACACATCAAGGTCTTTTCAATCCCATTAAGCAGAAGGGATCCTGGCGGCACAACGTCTAAAACTTTCATCGTAGCCTATAGCTGCCGCCTGACAAGACAATGCAAAAGCCTTACGCACCAACGATTGGTAAATCCACAGGTGCAGACTTCTTTTGGGATATACTCCTGCAAATACCTGAAAGGCATTGAGCCATTTCTCAAAAGACCTCTCTACCTTAAGGGAGCTGGCCTTTCCCTTCCCTGACGCTACCTGCTTGTCCTTATCCGGACATTCCTCAGGCGGAAGGAGTTTGAAAATGTCAACATACCGGCCATTGAGAATCCTATTCTGGGTCCTAGATGACAAGTGCGCACTGGGAATAATATCCCTAACCACATTGGTTGAGACTTTAACGTCCTTGACTGGTTTGCCATCTACACATTCAAGGGGAAGGCTGTACCTAGCCCTGTGCAAATTGGCTCTATGCTGCCACGCCCACCTGGGGAGGCCCGAAGCCCCTTCACCGTGGCCCCAGTAAAGAACTAGAACCACATCTGACTCATCGTCAGATGTCTCAGAAGACGTACCAGTAGAAGAGGAGGTATCACCATCCTTGCACCTCTTGGCCCTGTGTTTGGAGTGACAACTCTTCTGCCGCTTGCCACTGGATGAAGAGACCTGGGGCACCGGAAGATCCTCCTCAGAAGAGTGGATGCTGATTGCCTCCCTCGGATGAACCGACTTCACCTGAACAGAACTAAAAACATGAGGTGCTAGACTGAGAAGAAGTTCCACTCACCATAAGCTGCGCTGCAGGAAGCCCTGAACTCCCAGAACCCGGGGGTGCTGACTGTGAACGAGGCAGTCCAGACCAAAAGGCCTGCTGAACCGTAGCACCCATACTCCTGGGACGACCCCTAGGACTAGCTGGGACTGGAATCCTGGAAAACTGCGATTGGGGAAACAAAGCTCCAGAAGAATCAAAAGCCTCACTTCCTTCACTCATATCAGAGGGACCATGGGCTTCACAAACAGTAGAAGAAGAGGAGGGGCCAGGCTGGGGATCAGGCTGCCTCCCAAACTGCTGAGCCAATGACTCAAGCTCTGAATTAAACCTTGTCAAGGCCGCAGGGTCCGTGCCAATATTGGCCATGATAGCACCCAGACGATCCAGCGTTTGCTGAGGAACTGCTGGGGCTTGAACTGAACGCAGCGACTGAGACAGGCCTCTAATTACCCTTTTTGAAGGGAGAGCAGGACTAGGCATCTCGATAAGCGCTCCCAAAGTACAAATTAATAAATTAACACTTAAGGCGTTAAAATGGCGTTCCCGCCAAAACAAGAAGGTGCTCCTGCCAAAACAAGATGGCAGAAATGGCACTATCACCGATGCAAAATGTTCCGGCCAAAATTAAGCTGCCAGCCCTAGGAATCTCCCCGACCAGCCTTAAGCAAATTAGGAAGGTGGGGTGTAGGATTCACCAAGCTTACAGAAAGGGAACACTCAAAAGCCTAAACAGCGAACAAAACAATCACTGTAACTCAAATTCTTTCACCCCCACTAAAACTCAATTCAAGGCTCTTGAAATTAAAGGCGTGGCTATACCCGCTCAAAATTGCTGCTCCTAGAACCCAGGGAAATGGAAGAAACTCAGCAGCCAGAAGCGCTAAAGGCAAAAACCCTGTAGGCAAAACTTTT
Source organism: Podarcis erhardii (assembly GCF_964252035.2). Taxonomy (NCBI): domain Eukaryota; kingdom Metazoa; phylum Chordata; class Lepidosauria; order Squamata; family Lacertidae; genus Podarcis; species Podarcis erhardii. The sequence continues at coordinate 27,795,855 of NC_138504.1, forward strand.
CCCGAAAATAGTAAGTGGGGCCGCTGCGCAGAGGGTTTTTTTGTCCACTGCAACAACGCACACCGGGAGCCCCCGGATCGACCGGCTCATGAGCTAAGGCCCTTTAAGGGAATAGCAAGCTGCAGAAAGTCACAATCACAGAATCGAATCCGCGGCAAACCCCGCAAAAGGGAGCGCTCAGGGAAAATCCCAGGACAAACACCTAAAGAAAATAAAAGAACAAAAAGCTCTGAATGTCTAGCTTGACCCAATTTTTGTTTCTTTTTATCATTGATACCCTGCATTCTTTCTCAAAAGTTTTACTCAAGTTGGCTTCCATCCTTCAGCAAATGCCAAATATCCCTACAGAAACGTGATATATGTATAGCTCAGGTAGAACACGATTTCCGATCCCTTTAAAACAAAGCCTTCAACAGGTAGGATATATCTATAATAGTAGTGCCTAGACCCACCGTGAGAGAGAGTTAAAGCTCCTTTCCCCTAGAATTATAGTATTATAGAGTTGGAAGGGACCCTCTTAAGGATCATCTAGTCCAGCCCTCTGCAATGCCTAGAACCTGGCATTGGGCTGCAAGAATGTACTGTGACTATCACATTTTCAAAATGTCTGATAGCCAAGACTACTTTTCACAGGCTGGGAATAGTGGCTCCTTCAGATTGTACCCACTATGGAATTAGACTTGAAAGGAAAGTTTGTGCTGTGGATATGCTACTTCCATAGTTTACTCGACATGGTTCAGACTGACCAATGCATTATTTTCAGTGACAGTCTGTAGCAGTTGAAGCTGTGAAATGTGCTAGGGCAAGCATTTTTGTTGTTGTGAATTCTATTGCTGATAACATTATCTGACCAATAGTACACAAAATCTCTTAACTGGTCTTTGCAGCATACAGTACAGTCATACCTTATGTTACGTCCGCTTCTTGTTACGTTCTTTCAGGTTATGTCCCATGGCGACCCGGAAGTACCGGGAGGGGTTACTTCCGGGTTTTGCCACTCGCGTATGCGCAGAAGCAGCGAATTGCAACCCGTGTGTGTGCAGATGCACCGCTGCGGGTTGAGCTCTTTTCATGTTGCGAACGGGCCTCCAGAACGGATCCTGTTCGCAACCAGAGGTACCACTGTATGTGTTAATGAGATGAAAGAAAACTAACCATGGCTCCAATTGAGAAAATGTTTGATATACATTGACTTTTAATGACTTATTTGTGGGTTGATTCATTTTCCATATTGATCAAAAGGTCGACAACTCTGGGAAACAGGGGGGGGGGGCGCAGAGGGATCTTTGCACCACAGGGCTGGATATGCTTAAGACGGCCCTGTTTGAACCGCCCTGAAATCTTCAGATGAAGGGGTGTTATGCACATTTCATAAACAAACAAACAAACAAATTATGCAACGCCCTGAGCTATAAATCTTTGAAAATGTAAGTTTTATAGACTTGTAGTCCTATCCCGACTATTTGCAGGCTTGGGCACTGGAATCTGGAATCTGGATAAATTTGATGGTAGGCAAAGACTGCAAATGGGAGATGTGATTCAAAAGTTACACTACCACCTGTCTGGCTCTAAAACAACCTGCAGGGGCTCAGTGGGGAAGGCAGGGAATGGAAGAGCAGCTGGGTCAAGTGAGTAAGGAGCCTTTCTGAGCCCCTGGAGCCGCTAGCCATTTCCCAACTTGGCTTGTCACTGGCACAGGGACTGCGGTCCCTTGAGCTATTCCTGCACCAGACCAGACGTGTAAAATGGCTACTATAACAGCATGTTAAAGGTAAAGGTACCCCTGACAGTTAGGTCCAGTCGCAGACGGCTCTGGGGTTGTGGCGCTCATCTCGCTCTATAGGCTGAGGGAGCCTGCGTTTGTCCGCAGACAGCTTCCAGGTCATGTGGCCAGCATGACTAAGCCACTTCTGGCGAACCAGAGCAGCGCACGGAAATGCCGTTTTACCTTTCCGCCGGAGCGGTACCTATTTATCTACTTGCACCTGATGTGCTTTTGAACTGCTAGGTGGGCAGAAGCTGTTAGTACTGTGTAATTTTTGACCTCCTTTATTAGTGGTGGTTGGGGTTTTTTTGGGGGGGGGAGTGTGACACTTTACTAGATAGTCTAGCAGGTTTATACATCCAAATAATATCCATTTTTAACTTTTCCCAATTGTTAAAAATCAATGAGCTTACTAAGAATAGGACGTTGATAAACATAAATAATTGCATTTGGTAATAAATTCGTTGTAATACAGTAGTTGCTGTTCTCCCCAACCCAGACACCCAGTTTATTTTTAGCTCAGTGGTAGAGCATCTGTACTGCATGCAGAATGTTCCAGGTTCATTTCTTGGCATCTCTAGGTAGGGCTGGGAGAGAGACTGTCATAAACTCTGAAACCCTGGAGAGCTACTGCTAAGTCAACATGAACAATATACATAGACTGATGTTGTCATGCTGCAATAGGCTGTTTCCTATGTTCTTTTGTTAATTTTTAAAGTGGTTTTATTGTACAAGTGTTTCCAATTCAGGATTAAATTAGTTTGATTAGATTAGTTTCCTGTGGAATGTTATTCCTTAAGGTTAACAGGCTCCTTAATTCTCTTGGCATATTACATATCATTCATTCTGATTTACTGTGGTTGATTTTATAACCAGATACATTACAGGGTTATTATAATATATTTATGAGTTGTGGAAAATATTATTCAGGGCTTGTTGGAGTTAAGGCAATGTTGCCTGTGCACTGTAAATGATTTCTACCCATGCTTAGTCTGTAGCCCAGGTGTCTTCTTATAACAGGTGGGAACAGTGTTAAAAACTGAGATATGAAAGCTAGGAGCTAAATAGGACCTAAAACGTAGGTTATGGACACAACAATGGAATGTCTAGGTATGTTTTTTTTATAACAAGAATACAAAACTGAAAATGAACAAACTGCAGCTAAAATATTATGTTAATTTTTCACATGGTCTAGTCCTTCCCCTGCCCACCTCCTAATATTCTTAAGGGGGTCCCTTTTCCAGTCTTCAGAGAGTAGCTGGAAGTGGGGAGGCAGAAAAAGGCCCTCCTTTCCTTCCACTCTGCAATTTTAATCTGAAATCTTAGGCACAGTACTGCGCCAAGAGCTCAGAATCAGATTTCAGTGCACTAATGAAATCCCCTGTCACAAAATGCACCTAGAATAATGGGAGCTTCGAATGCTGAGTGGGAAACCTGTGGCCTCATGAAGTTATTGTACTACAGCTCCCATCTTCCATGACCATTGGCTTGGAATTGAGGTCAACAACATGAGGGCCACATGTTCCCCACCCCCATCATATACATCTAGCTAAGTCATAGAGTAGACCTATTGAAATCAATGGACTCGTTACTTGAGTCTGGATTTCAGTAAGCCATTTGTTGTCTGGGCAGCCCAGGACCTCCATGCACACTGTCTAGGCTTGCTTCCAGGGAGGTCACTTTGATGCTGCCTCCCACACAGTGGTTTGAGTTCCCCCCTCGAAATGCACTCTGTTAACAGTCTCTTATGACAGATGGGTGCCAACAACAACAACTCTACGTATGCCTAATGTTGGCTACCACCAACTTGATCTGTGAACAGCAAGGAAGGAAGTGGACATCCCTGTCAAACACCTCTTTGATACTGGGGTTCATGATTGTGGGGAGGCTTGCAATTACGTTCAAGCAAACACACAACCCTCTTCAGATCTTTCTGCTCAGCATACCAAAGGTGAAAGGGGGCAGGGCCTGCACACATAGCCCTGAGGGCTTCATTCACAGTTAGAATTTTATAACAATCGAACAAGAAGCCATCTCCGCTGTGTACCTCTGGTTTTGAGCCATCGTCACCATTTTCTCTGTGGCAAAGAATACAGAATGGAATAGAATCTAGTGGAGGCTGGTTTATTAGGGCAAATGGGGTATTGACCCACCAACTTCAGCCTTCCCTGCCAGCTACAACCTGCCTGCCTTCTTACATACAAACACTCACTGGCTCCAGTTCTACCTAGTGTTGGTCTCCCAGTTGAGACCCACTAGTCCCAATTGGCACTCACCACTGTATCTAGTGGGGAATGGAATCTATAAGAGCAACGTATGGAAAAGAATCTTGAGGGGCTTCATGTGGAATAGAATCCACAGGGGGATTGCATATAGAGGGGTTATATTTGCCTTCTTTCCAAGTGCTTGCTGAGAGGAACTTGCAAAAGAGTGAGTGCATTTGTTCATGTTTCTACTTTGCTCAGCATATGATATGAGCATCATGCGACTGATGCAGTGGCTCCCAGAACAGATGTTATGTTGCTTAAATGCGCAAGCATCATTGTAAGTCCTCTCTCAGCAGCCCTTTTTTAGTTCCTGAAACAGGAATATTAGCCATGGGCAAACTATAAATAGGGAGATGTAGCAAAGAGTATGAGCTGCCCATAATGTAATCCCTGACTTAATAAAATATAAAGGCGGATGGATGTAGAACAGCTTGACTTGAAAATGAAAAAAGTCGGGGGGGGGGAGCAGGGGCAGGGGAAGACAGAACTACAAACCATGGACATAATAATGTCTAGACCAGTCTTTTTCAACCTGGTGCCCTCCAGATGTTTTGGACTACAGCACCACTGAAGAGTTGCAGTCCAAAACATCTTTAGGGCATCTAGTTAGAGTATCTATTTTGGGGGTACTTTGGATTCTACCCCCCTCAGAAAAAATACCCCACATAATTTTATTTAACAAATTTATCTTGAAGATAAAAAACACAAATTTCTGCACATTTTAGAATTCGCACATAGCACTAATAAAATTTAGATTGGTAATGAATGGTCAATTACTTAATTATGAGATTATTTTTGTTAAGCCTCACAGGACAAAAAAAAACCCCAAACAGTGTAGTCTTATACATGTCTACTCAGGAGTAAGACCTGTTGAGTTCACTGGGCCTTACTCCCGGGTAAATGTGTGCATTGGCCTTCCCCAGCCTGATGTTGTTTACATGGTTTAGCCTGCAACTCCCATTAGCATAGTCATTGGTCACGGATGATGAGAGTTGTAGTCCAAAATATTTGGAGAGGACCAGCCTGCAGAAAACTAGTTTAGAAGCATGAAAGGTTCTAAGAACATTGCACAGAGAGGCTCTACAATGAAAACACTAGTGAAACGAAGGTACTATTAATGACATAGTGCCATTCTTTTGTGTCTTGTGCCTGTATGTGGCAGGAAACCATGACAAACACAGGCCTATGGGTAGGCCAACTAAGGCCCTGGGGCTGGATCCAGCCCAATCGCCTTCTAAATCCAGCCCGTGGACGGTCCGGGAATCAGCGTGTTTTTACATGAGTAGAATGTGTCCTTTTATTTAAAATGCACCTCTGGGTTATTTGTAGGGCCTGCCTGGTGTTTTTGCATGAATAGAATGTGTGCTTTTATTTAAAACGCAACTCTGGGTTATTTGAGGGGCTTAGGAATTCATTCATTTTTTCCCTTCAAAATATAGTCTGGCCCCTGACAAGGTCTGAGGGACAGTGGACGAGCACCCTGCTGAAAAAGTTTGCTGACCCCTGATTTAGACGATCCATATCACAAACTAAAACAGCTTGAACTGTCATTTCCTCTCCTGGAGAGACCCTCGACAAGGGTTGCTTTGTCACAGTAGCCTCACCCTATCAAAATTCCTTGGATCCTTTGGGGGGGAAGCCTAAGTGACAGGGCAAGGCAGGGCAACAAAAACATGAACAATGGTTTGCATCACCCCAATAGTGCACCTTTCTACTTTCCCCCATGTATGTGAATGTGTTGGTTTAAAAATTAAAAAATAAATAAATCAGCAGCTCTTTAATATATTGTTGCATTGTGAGCACAATTTCTTCTCTATCCAAAGTACTGTCCTCGCAGTGCAGGGGGCAGTAGTCATCTTCAGGCACAGTGAACCCCTGAGAGATGTCTCAGTTGGTAGAGCATGAGCATCTTAATCTCAGGGTCGTGGGATCAAGCCCCACATTGGGCAAAAGATTCCTGCATTGCAGGGGGTTGGACTGGATGACCCTCATGGTCCCTTCCAACTCCACAGTTCTATGATTCTATGAAAGCTGTTGCACACTGATTCAAACCATTTATCCGTCTACCCTAGTATTGTGACAGCCAGCTCTCTAAACTCTTAGGCAAAAGAGTCTTTCCTATCTCCTTCTAATGTGATTCTTTTAGGTAGAAGTGACAAGGATTTGAACCTGAGAGCATCTACACACACAGCAGATGCTCTTCAAATGAGCTGTGGTCATTCCATATCTGATACCCCATGGTTTAGGTGGGGTTAAGGAATAAAAAGAGAACAGAAAAAACGGAGGAAGGTAGTGTAGTGGACTGTAATGAAGTCTAACAAAATTGATCTTCCCCCAAATGACCACTTCAGTGGGGTTTTTCTGGTTTTTTAATTAATGACAAAATCTTTTATATATAAAAAATGTGTTTGTGTGTGTCCCTGCTTTACTATTGGGCAACCCAGGTGTGGTAAAGGGAATATGAGAATACTTTGACTTTCTCTGTGTGGCTGGTGACTGTACCTCAGTTACCTGTTTCCTCTTTGTTAAGGAAGGACATTCCAGCTGTCCTTTATAGCTTTTGAAAATTGGGCAATGCAACTCCTGTGATCACTGCTGGCCATCAGAAAGGCAGAACAAATAGCAATAGACTTTCCCTGGAAGCTTGGCAGCCACTAGTGTCAGGGTCATAAGAAAAGGGAGTCATCTATGAGTGTTAATATATGGACTCTGTCCAAGATGTATAAAGGAGCTGGGATCCTTAACTCTGAATATGCTGAAAAAGATTTTGAGGTTGATTGGTTAGCTAGCAATACAACTAATCTATCATGATGAGCACTTTGCGACTTACATGCTTTTGCATTTTCAGCCAGAAGCCTCTAAGATTCTTGGCAGATCTCAATGCAATGTGCCATTTCCTTTTCTTTTCAGATTGGGAAAACTTTGGCTTGGTCTCAACTGCTGACTCTCAATCTCAGATGGGCAACCTGTAGCCTATTTTAAGTAGATAGATCCCTGCTGCTGCATTATACCTAGTCTATTATTTTTCCTAAAAATGGCAGATACCTGTGGGAAGCCATATACCATAACTGTAACCATTCTTCATTTGATTTTTGTTTGTTTGTGTTTTGCCATGATCTGTTATTTAGATGAAGACTGCCTTCAAACATAGAGATTCCTTTTGGCTGTCAAGGTTAATAGCTATTGATAGGCTCAATTGCCATAAGTCTTCTGTTCCTTTAAAAAAACAGTCTGAACCATTGTCGCACCTTCCTGCAGTGAGTTCTCTGAAGATTGAACAATCTCCCCTGTAGTTGCTCCTGAGTCAGGAAATAATTACTGTACAGCAGACGTGGGGAACTGGGTCCAGTCAGTGGGCTGGATCCTTAATGCCCTCCCTTGCATGAGGACCAACTTTGATAGGTGGGGACACACACTTTTGAAGTCCATTTGCAGATGCAATTTGGATTTAAGGAATACTTGCAAATGGACAAAGTGAGCCCCTTTAGCTGCACTTAGGAGTTCCTATTAGGGAACTCATTAGTGCAGCCAATCTCAGTGGGGTTTGTTGTCAGCTGATCGGTGTTGTTAGCTAGCCCTGCTTGCAAAGGAGCAATTTCAAGCTTATATTAAGCTCTTGATTGTTCCTATGCAGCCATACCTGCCAAACACTTGGCATCATTAAAAAAACACACACACACACACGAATTTTAATTCTTAAACCTAAATGATCAAAGCTGAAATTAACATGTTTGACACAAACTCCTACTGAACGTCAGGCATTTGAGCGCAAGTTGTTTTCTGTTCTGCTGAGTTTCCTTTGGGCAGAACAGGATGGGTGTAGCAAAACTGAGGAGAGCAGGTCCCACCTTTAAAGTCTAGGTTTAACTTTTGGTCTATTAAAACAAACAAACAAAAAACATGACCCCAAATCTGTTCTGACAGTTTGTCACAATGGCTCAGACAGTGAATTCAGTCGTGAGGAAACTAAACTATTTTGATAAAGGATCCAGTCAACTCACTTAAGTACAGTAGTTTCTGAATATCTGCTGTACTGACTTTGGTCTAGAATCATGGCTGGCAACTATTAAGTCTTCCAGGCTCTAATCTGATTTCAGCAAAGGAGTGACTTGCCACCGACCAGTAAGAAACTGCTTTATATCAAGTCAGGCTGCTGGTCAATGTAGCTCAGTATTATCTACACCAGGCACCCCCAAAGTTGGCCCTCCGGATGTTTTGCGACTGTGATTCCTGTCATCCCTGACCACTGGTCCTGTTAGCTAGGGATGATGGGAGTTGTAGTCCCAAAACATCTGGAGGGCTGAGTTTGGGGATGCCTGGTCTACACTGACTGGCAGTGGCACTCCAGCATTTCAGACGGAGAAGATCTCCAAGCCTAACTGGAGTTGCCAGGTATTGAACTAGGGACTTATGCCTGCAAGACAGATGCTGTAGCCACTGAGCTATGATGCTTCCCCCACTTGCTGATTCCTCTGTGAGCTAAGTACAGGTAAAGGTCACTCTGGCATCCTCTTTCTTGAAGGCTTTAGGAGAGCATAGCCTCCAACATTCTTCAGAGAAAAATAGGGGCATTTCTCACTCCCCCCTCCAGCTGATCCCATTTTCTCGCCGTCCCTGCCGTAGACCATTTCTTATTAGAAGAAGGCCACCACCACCACAGCAAAAGGGCACAGCACCCATGCTCTCCACCATCATGAGAAAACCCCTTAATCCCAATTTTATTTGTTTCTTTGGCAGATTTGCAAAAAGAAAAAACACACACACACCAATAAATAAATTTTAGAAAGGGGCAAGATTAGACATGGATGCACAAAGCATTTTAAAAAACCAAAAAACCCCGTCAAGTCAACTTGTGCTCCATTCTCCCTTTCTTCCTGCCCCAGGCAGCCCTACCCTTAGAGCTGGCATGTAATGCTGGGCTGGGCTGGGCCTTGGCAGTAGCAGCCTCTTCTCCTCCTCACCTGCTCTCCAGCAACTGCTGCAAGCTGCCCAAGGGAGGAGGCCAGCAGCAGCAGCCATGGAGAGGCAACCGGATGACCCCTCACAGCTGCTGCTGCCGCTGCCACCACTAATATCACTTGGGACAAGTGCCGGCTTCTCCTCCTCCCCAAGCTTGGTGTTGGTGGGGGAAGCAGGGGCATTCTGGGATCAAATCAGAAGCTGGGATGGCTGTCGTAATTTCAGGGCTGTCAGTGGAAAATCGGGACACTTGGAGGGTATGGGAGAGCTCTCTCCTCACAAGTCTTAAGAGACTCGCTCCAATTTACTGTACCTTTAAAGCCCTATGCACTTTTGGATAGCAGACCCAGCTACCTGACGAAGCACTACCTTCCACAGAAGCTTTCACACACACAAAGGTCATATTTCGAGGCCTTCCTCCAGATGTCCCCATTTTATTTATTTCTTGAGACAATGTACTGTGTATAACATTTACTTTATTTTTTAAAGGAAAGTTTATGAATCAGGCCTCTAGGAAGACTTGCTTGCGTATATGGTTTTGGTTTCAGGTGGATAGTTATTTCCTCAAACCTTCACTGTTTTGTTGTTCTTTATTTTTGTAGTTTTTCTGTTCTCTGATTTTTCTGCATTTATTTACTTATTCATATAATAGCCTCCCTGGAAATAGTAAGATTGATCAGATATTAGTACAGTGGTACCTCAGGTTAAGTACTTACGGTAATTCGTTCTGGAGGTCCGTACTTAACCTGAAACTGTTCTTAACCTGAAGCACCACTTTAGCTAATGGGGCCTCCTGCTGCTGCCGCACCGCCGGAGCACGATTTCTGTTCTCATCCTGAAGCAAAGTGCTTAACCTGAAGCACTATTTCTGGGTTAGCGGAGTCTGTAACCTGAAGCATATGTAACCTGAGGTACCACTGTATAATAGATGATGATTAGATGGAGAGAGAGATAGCTATTCATATCCATCAGTACTAATATTCACGTATATAGAAACAAGGTTCTGTGCACAAGCTTTGAAAGAGATTTGCCGAGTCCTTCCTGTGTTACAACTGGAAGAAAAATAATAATACAATAGTAATTAAAAATATCTAATTTCTTTTATTTAATTCTTGCAAGGGGAGAAAAGAGAAGCGCAATAATAAAATGCCTTTTCTATGGCTACAGGCAGAGAGGAAGGAGAATCTCGGGTTTGTTGAGCTGTGCAATGCATGCTGGGACTGAGGCTCACATTTCCTCTCTCTGTACATCCTGCCTTCAGAAGAAGCTCCTGTGGCGCTGCCTTTAATTTCCTTTTCATATAAATACTTAATACTCCTGTGTTCATGCTGCTGGGTGATCAGCTGTGAGGGTGAGATGCAAAAATGCACTTCTATTTTTATATCACATGCTAATGAGGCTTTGGCTCAGAATTGCCTGCTGCATGATTGGGTGCCAGCGAAGCAGAGAGGAGGCAGGCAGGGCAAATGGGCAAGGAGGAATACTAGGAAGATGGAGCACAGAAAGCTGTCTTTTTCTAAGTCAGGCCATCAGTTCATTTAGATCAGCGTTGCCTTCACTGACTGGCAGCAGCTCTCCGGGGTTTCAGGGAGAGGGCAGGGTCTGAACCAGGAGCTTCGCTACTGAGACAGTCAGATGACATTCTAGTCCTTACTACCGTTGTTAAGAAACATTTGCATATAGCTTGACAGTAGTCTGAGTACGGGTTCCTGAAAAGGTTTATATTTGCAAATTCTGGTGTGATCTAACCTGACCTGCACCTCCTGGACTCAGTGACAGCTACTGTATTGGGAACCCTCAAATCATGAGGCTACCTTCAGACTGCCCTCACTGTCAAATGCTGATGCTGTTCTTCTGCCTCAGTCATTGCAGCCAAGCTGAACTAGTGTACAAATATACAGTTGCAGATACTTCTAATCACAATGGTTGTTTGCTTCCCTATTCCACACCTGCCCCTGCTTGCACCCGCCCCCTTACTGGGACAGAATGTGAGACAGGTTGTTATTTGCCTATTTATTACCTGCCCAGGGCAGCTTATAACATTAAAATGCAACATTGCTAACCTGTTGTAATATTTTCCCTTCCTGCTGCAAGAAGGGGGGGGGGGGGGAAATCCTCTAATTTACTAGCAAGATGCCTGTGTATGTGAGTCTGGGTTGAGAGTTTGCTTATTGCCAGAACATGGCTGGAGAGCAGTGCAGTGCTCTCTGTGTGCTTCGTACATGAAGGGGCCTGGCACTTTTGGGGATCTTCCATAGAAGCCTGCAGGGCAGGTACCATGTGCGTACTCTTAAATCTTTATGAAGAGTAAATAAAAATGGCAGGTAGTAGTTCTGGTTCATTAGATAGAAGAGGAAAATAGAGAAAGTTGGTCCTAATGAAGGCATTACCCAACCATCTTTCAAATGGTGTGGGGAAAGCCATTATCACATCACCACCACAGGAATTAGGACAGTTGCTACCAGTGTGAGAGTAGCAGTTTACACAAGCTGCATGTATGAACTGACAGCAGGCGTGCCAATTCGTAGGGGTGGAGGTGTCTTTGGCCCCTTTCAGTATCGGCTGGCAGGGAGCGCGAGCAAGGAAGCAACACCACGCTGGGCTCCATGCTCAGCCTACTCCCAACAATCTGACATATCGCACATGGGTTGTGCATTGCGCACTCGATGTCCCACAAACATGACATGTCCCCCTCAATCTTAGGTGCAAGATTGCACCTCTGACTGACAGGTATTTGCTTGTCTACCTTGCCTTCTTCTAGTGAAAGGCTGGTTTTAGTGATAAGTGGCACCAATAATTGGTGAATATGAACTATGTGCTGTGTTGCTTCTTCTATGAGACTCTTGAGGTTCCTACCACCATCTGGTATTTTTCAAAGCTGCTGAAATTCTCATATCTTTGGCAGATAATCACTATAACCTCCCACTCATCTATTATTGGCTTCCCCCAACTCCTGTTCTCCCTCCCTCCATCATCCATCTCCAGCATGCTACAGCCCTGGTATGATTATGATTATGATTATGATTATGATTATGATTATTATTGGTAGTCTGCAACTATCTTCCTTCCAACATGCTTGTTGCTAATATCTGCCTTTCTTGCAGCAGGGAGATTTTCTTCTTTTCACTCTGTTAAATATCAGCACAAAAGCAGGTAACCTGACAGGTATCTTACTCCCCTTTTAAAAGTTCTGCCTTTCCCCTTCTCTGCCTCCCCTCCTCTCTTATACACACACACACACACACACACACACACACCCTTTACATGCCAAGATCCATCTACCTGTAGCTTAGATTATTGGCAGTCCCTTCAGGTATGACAAATGAAAATGCTCCTTTGCCCTCCACTTAAAATGTTGGAAAGCAGGTGAGGGCAAAATCCCTCCCCCACCTCATAGCACTGCCATGTTCCTCTGGTGTCAGTTCCTTCAAACAACAACATCCTCCTCAGAAGGAGTGGGGAAGAATCCTGGCCAAATCCAGAGTTCATCTTTACAGGGAAGAGCTCTGTGCACATACAGCAGTACGTAAGTAGAACTTCTTACGTAGTTGGAATGTGTGGACTTGGCAGGGGGCGGGGGAGCCAACTTGGGCTCCAGGTTATGGGTGCCCAGTGCGCTGATGTCATGACATCACAGACGTGCCCCCGGCCTTGGAACCTGACTTCTGGTGGCATCTCACACACATCAGCGAGTTCCATCTGACTGTGGGGATGGCCTGTGTCTCAGCGGAAGAGCTTTTGCTTTGTAAGAGGGATCTTATATTTATACAACAATGATAATTAGGGATGCATTGCAACAATCAGTGCAGCTCTCCATGTGTTGCCTTTCAGACATACCTTCTATTTTCTGTTCACATGGCTGGGTAAATGGTTTGGAGTACTCCAATATACCCTTTTGGAGTGACTTCAGTTGTGTTTTCCTTGGAGTCCCATTGAACTTGCACTCCATTCTCTTGAAACCGTGGCACTTTCTCTTTTCAGTGCTCCTAAATGCTTAGCTTTGGAGCATACAGAACAACTCCTCAGAGGCCTTCCCATGTACCTTCTCCAGAGTGACTCTCAGAGCCAGCATTCAGTGGCTGACTCACCTTATTTCACTCTGATTAGCTCCAATCAGCACAAAGGGTGAGAATACTTCTTTTCAGTGGCTAAAAAGCTCCCATTTTGTTGTGATTAGATGGCTTTAGAATGCTGGAGACAGTGACCCTGTTGGGACCCTGCTGCAGAAATAGTAAATGTATGTTAACTTCTCATGACCCTGATTTTAGAAAGGAAAAAAAGGGGTGACAGAAAGAGAGACTGGAGAGAGGTGAGTGTGAAGATAGAGGGGGGAGGTGTCAGGAAGACAGAGAAAAACAGGTTGTTGGGGGGGGAGTGTGGCACCTGCTTTTAGTTCTGGTCCCACCCACCACTGCCTTAAGCTCCACCCATGTTTCCAAAAGACCTTGGAGGTTGAAGGCCAGCAGAGAACCTGTCCACTGTTTTGCTCCCAGAAAAATGTCAGAATTAGTTGCCAGTTTTGTACAGCTTTTGTTCTGTTAAAACCAATGAGGAAGGTTAACACCCAATCAAATGCATCAGAAGTAAATTGCTTCTTGATGATTCTGAGATTCGAAAAGAATTGCTTGCTGGCACCACATTGACAGTCTGGGGTTTCTTCTGGCATCCATTACACTGTTCCTTGTTCCAAGACTCTGGAACAGTTGTATTTGTAAGGTCTTTGTTTCCCAGAGCTAAATGGTTTGGCTGCATTGGAAGGCTGGATAATTAATATCCTGTCTAAGGATTCATTTTCAGGACTGCTGTGTAAAGGCAGCAAGGCCTTCAGTAAGGCCCCTTTTACTGAAGAAGATATATTTCCCGCAAATGATGGGGCTTTGTTGATTTATGCAAAACTAACATAGTACAGAAATGAGAATGACGAGGCAGTAAGGCTTTGCTTAATTCTAACTTTGGTGCAAGGGGGGGGGGGAGCCTTTACCAACGTGGGCTTCTTTGCCAGGACTATTGCGTGAGGTCTTTAACCCAGCAAAATCAACATTCTAACTCTCAGGTTCTCAGCTACTGTGCTCTTTTTCAGTATTCCATGATTGGAACTTTAAAATCAATAGTTTACAAATGGGGGCCCATCTTGACATGGAAACATTCTTTGTTTATCAGGCTTTAAATTATCTATGGCCTGTTTGGGTGGGTGGGATGTGTTAATTTCATTTTTTAAAAAAGCTAACTTGTCTTTTAGATTACCGTATTTTTTGCCCCATAGGACGCACTTTTCCCCCTCCAAAAATGAAGGGGAAATGTGTGTGCGTCCTATGGGGCGAATGCAGGAGGCAGGCAGGCAGGAAAAGCTCCCTAAAGCCGCACACAAGCTCCGCGCGGCTCTTGCGGCTTTTCCTCAGCTGGAGAGGTGACGCGCGGCTTTGGAAGCAGCCTCTTTAGCTGCGCGCCATCTCTCCAGCCCGGAGAGTGTGCGAGGGGCTAAGGAACAGCCCCGCGACCCTCTCCCAGCTGGAGAGGTGACGCGCAGCTTTGGAAGCAGCCTCTTTAGCTGCGCGCCATCTCTCCAGCCCGGAGAGTGTGCGGGGGGCTAAGGAACAGCCCCGCGACCCTCTCCCAGCTGGAGAGGTGACGCGCAGCTTTGGAAGCGGCCTCTTTAGCTGCGCGCCATCTCTCCAGCCCGGAGAGTGTGCGGGGGGCTAAGGAACAGCCCCGCGACCCTCTCCCAGCTGGAGAGGTGACGCGCAGCTTTGGAAGCAGCCTCTTTAGCTGCGCGCCATCTCTCCAGCCCGGAGAGTGTGCGGGGGGCTAAGGAACAGCCCCGCGACCCTCTCCCAGCTGGAGAGGTGACGCGCGGCTTTGGAAGCAGCCTCTTTATCTGCGCGCCATCTCTCCAGCCCGGAGAACGTGCGCGGGGCTAAGGAATACAGGAGAGGTGTTGCGCAGAGAGGGAGAACTGCACAGCGCCCCTTCAGCCACGCGCCTGCCTGGAAGCTGGAGGAGGAACAGAAGGGTCTCCTTCTATTCCTCCTCCAGCTTCCCAGCGATTCGCCTGTCCTGCGAAGCCGGAGGAGGAACAGAAGGGTCTTCCACTGCATCCCAAAGCCTGGGGCGTGCTGAGCTCAGCGCGCCCCAGGCTTCGAACTTTGCGCAGCTCTCCACAAGCCGTGGGAGCCCGGCGCGACTTCGCACTTGGCTCCCACGGCTTGCGGAGAGCTGCCTGTTCTGGGGGCTGGGGTCGGGGAAGCTCGGGCTTCCCCTGACCCAGCCCCGCACCTGGGGGGGGGGGGAAATAATTTTTCCCCCTTTATTTCCCGCCCAAAAAACCAGGTGCGTCCTATAGGCCGGTGCGTCCTATGGGGCGAAAAATACGGTACTTTAAAAAATGGTTTTAATGTAGTCTGTGGTTTTTGCTTAAAATATTGTAGGTTGCTTTAAGTTGCCATGGCAAAAAGGCAACTAATGCATTTTATTAATAAGTATTAATTATTTTGTGGTTTGTGTATTTTAGTCTTAAATTCTTTACAGGGGACGGATGGCTATGCCCATAGGGCATAGAGGTCAAAAACTAGATGTGTAAGAAAGAGTCTTGAAAATAATCTGTCTCAGAGGGAAATATTTAGAAAACTCCTAGTTGTAATAACAGTGATAGAACTAAAGTCTTCCGAAAGAAGCTTAAAGCTACAATTCCTCCCCCACCCAAGAAACAGCTACATGTTCTCAGATGAAGATGTTAATTTTCCCATTATCAATTAAAGTTTAATCCTTTGTATTATATTTTAATCATTAGTTGTAGAAGTGGTAATAAGTCATCATGAATTGTACAGGCAGTGCATCTAAACGTGGAAGATATTTCATTTCCCAGTAGGTAGCCACTGTGGTGCTCTCCAGATGTTCTTGCAATCCAGATTCCCAACAATTCCAGCCAGCATGGCAAGTGGAGTGGTGGGCGTTGTCACCCAAAATATCTGGAAGGGTTGACACTGGCTACTCCTTTCTTAGTTGAATGGGTGTGGGCTTTTTAAAGGTATGAGTGCATGAAGTGTAACTGAATATGCCTGTTAATATATGTATCCATGCATATAGTGCTTGCTGATGAATATTAAGGCATGCATATTTTTCTTGTTTTGATCACTGTCATCTGCAAAATGTTACACACACAGAGAGAGACACATATGAGAAAGAGAAATATGTATCTATATCTAATACACACACACACACACACACACAGAGAGAGAGAGAGAGAGAGAGAGAAAGAGAAAACCCTTGCTAACATAATGAGATAATAACTTTAAAATAAATGGATATTAATTTACTGGAAGGTTTGAAAAAACAGTTCTCATCACCAATACCACTGGGTTTTCCATTCCCCTTTTCGTTCTGCTATAAACTTGTAAATTGTCACCCCTGAAATTTGCAAAAAGGTCAGCAAGCATCTTGCTTTGCTCTGCTCCATTCCCAAAGGTTCTGAACATGAAAAGTAGCAAGCCCTAGTTCAGCTTTTCTTCAGACTTGCTATTTTGATAGGCTCTCTCCACAGACCTTTCAATTATTTATAGCAGTAAAGGGAAATAACGTGAAATGTAGGGCCAGCGCTGGTGAATTTCTCACGCTTTTAACATTAGTCACAGCATTTCCCCTTGAGTTGAGGGCAGTAATTGCAGGAATACATTCTTCTGTCGTTACGGCAAATGGTTCCATCTTATCTTAAAACTTAACCATCAAGTAGTCACAGTAGATGAGAAATTGTTTTCAAAATAATGTCAGTTCAATAAACTGTAGCCGTCTTTAAGGGCTTTTTTGAGGGGGCAATGGCGTTTGTACGTGAACTCAGCCTCTTCCTCCACTTTGTCCAACCTCTGAATATTTATAGCTGTCTTTCAAACCTGGTGCCCTCCAGATGTTGTTGGACTCCAACTCCCATCAGCCCCAGACAGCATGGCCAATAGTTTGGTATGACGTTTGAAGGGCCGCAGGTTAGGGAAGGTCAGGCTGATTTACAGCATTACAGATGTTGGGGGTGGATTCCCTCAGGCCTGAAAAGAGTGGCTTGAATCAAGTTTCTTTTAGGGAAGGTCTGCAACTCAGTGGTAGAACACATGCTTTGCCTGTAGATCTCTTGGGTTCACTCCCCACTGGGAAAGACCCAGTCTTAAGACTTGGAGAGCCGCCGCCAGTCAGCATGTAGAGCAGGGATGGGGGACCTGTGAGCCTCTAGATGTTTGCTAGACTACAGCTCCTATCACCCCTGACCACTGGCCATGCTGGCTAGGGCCGACAGGAATCACCAAATAACATCTGGTGACCCACAGGTTCCCCACACCTGGTGTAGACAACACTGAGTTAGATGGCACAGTGGTCTGACTTGGTTGATCAGAGGTAAAGCTAGGAAAGACTCAGACTGAAACCCTGGGACCAACTGGCTTTGGTGTCTGGGGCTGATGGGAGTTGCATCAGCCTCTCTATGGTTAAATTGAACAGAGTTACTTAGAGATATCACCTGAAAGGGAAGTAGAGGAAGTCACTTGTCAAAAAAATAACAAGTTAAATCCAACCAGCATTGTCTTTATTATTACTACTACTTTGTAATCACAATTTCAAAGCACTGATATAGATATATTTTCAATAATCTCCAATCTAACTAATTTCAAACAACTTTATATAAGGGCATAAAATATGCAACTCTTTAGCGGTATTATTAATAGCTACGACTGAAAAGCCCACTTAATCATTAAATCTTTTCTTTTGTCTGACTGTAAATCTTAATTTTTATGTGAGTTCACTCTTTCCATTACATTAAGCAAAATATAATGAGCAGGAGGTTAAGCTTAAATAGATGTACTCCTCCTCTTCTTCCTTTTTGATGGGTTTTGTTACATCTCCCCACCCTTCTGAAGTTTAGGTGCAAGTTAGGCAAAATGAAGGCTTATGTTGAGCTAACTTTGCTGATAGAATCTATGTATAAAAACACTGTTTATGTCAACTTGACATTTAATAGATTGAAAAAGAAAACAGTGTCTGGAGGGCCACAGGCATCCCATGCCTAGTGGGGACAACATTGTACAATGGCGTGATTGTACAAGGCAACTTCCTGTGCTTCCTAAACTGTGCCAGGGCACTGCAAATTCATCGTGGAACAGTGTCCATAGGAGCATAGAGCTAAAAGGGACAAAAATGCAATTGAATCCCATCCATGCTCCATGGCAGAGCCCGCTAGTGTTAGTACAGTAGAATAGTAGTAACCTGGACAACTTGTGTTGGAAGGTCCACAGGAAGACGGCACCTTGCCTGCCTTTTTCACACCATCATATATAGAGAGAAATAATCCACTGCAATTTTAAAAGTGGCATTTGTTTGTTTGTTTGTTTGTTTTTATTGATTCTCTGAGAATGTGAAGCTCCTAAACTGGGATAGTGGGGTAAGGCACCTAAGTCAATGAAAGGAGATATTGACTTGGGTGCTTTACCCCCACTTTCCAAGTTTAGGAGCTTCATATTCTCAGAGAATCAATAAAAACAAACAAACAAACAAACACCACTTTAAAAATTGCAGTGGATGATTTCTCGTAAGCAGTTATACCAGGAGGCCTTTTGTAATTCAGTTTTTGTAATCAGTTTTTGAAAGAGTTGGGGAGGTCAATGCAAGCAAGGATAAAAAGACAAAGAAAAAGCAAAGTAAATATCTGATATATGTCTTGATGTTACTCTCCCACTGCCACCACTTCCATATGTGCAGAGAGAAATGTTCCTTGTGGAACTCTCAGTTTGTTTATGCTGTAGTAGCAGTAGGAATAACTGTAGCATTTGTTATCTTTATACTATACCGCATAGAGAATAATTCCTGTGTGGTTTTTCTGTGCCTACGAGTTTCTTGAACTGGATTTTGTTTCTGCTTTAAGTGATGTTCTGAATTTTGTTCATATTTTTAAGTCATGTTCTTTGTATATTTCTGTGGGGGGGCAATTAAAAGGGGGGAAACAGGAAAGCATTGTTAAAAACTATTTAAGAAGGCAGCGCTAATCTGCAATAATTTTAAATGGGGGTGAGGAAAGTTCACACCAGCCAAAAAAAGCAATGGAACTGATTCTGCACATGTTCCCAGAATAGCATCCAGAGATGTAGGATGAGATAAAGATATTTGGGAAATGTGAGGATTATGAAAATGGCAAATGCAGCAAAATGAAGAATCAGGCAGTCACATGTGTGCTCCTTCTATACGAAACTGCTCTGTCTGTGCTTCTGTTCTGTCTTCTAAATAAAGGAAGGGCCACTGTTCATTGGTAGAACAGCTGCTTTGCATGCAGAAGGCCTCAGGTTCAATCCCCATTCAGAAGGATCATGCAGGTCCACCGGTCGTAGAGATCCACTGCAGACAGAGTAGGCCAACACCCTCCAAGTGTTTTGGTCCCTAACTGGTGTAACGACTAGTTAGAGATTAATGGAATGGCAGCACCAGGTTGGGGAAGGCCGATGCAGACAGTCTAACTTGATGTAAGGTAGATTCCTGTATAAATAATGGGTGGGAGAGTATTGCAGAGGGAAAACTGATTTAGGGAAAGGGATGGAACAGCCTGTCCTGTCTCCAGGCTATCAGAGTCGACGAGTCTTTAATTAATACATGCAAATAGGGGGTGGGGGAGGCCAAGCAATTTTTATTTATTTAATTCATTGCATTTATATGCCACCTTTCTTCCAAGGCATTTTACAATTTTAAAGGGCTTAAACTAATTATACATGTAAAGTTTAAAGTTGACTGGGGGTGAGCAGGGAAAGACAGTCCCTCCCTTGACCTTCTTCTTTCTCCCCAGCGGGCAAAGAAAATAAGGCTAAGAGCCTTCCCATTATGATTTATACCTTTATTTAAAAGCATTTATAAATGGCTCATTAAAAAATAAAGTGGTGCGCAAAGTAAAACAATAAATGATATCATTAAAGCAAAAATCCAACATGAAGCCAGTGAAGCAATAACATAAAATCATATAATAACAGGAATTCGGGGAATTTTTGAAAAAAGAAAAGCAGGGTCTCATCTGATGGGTCAGACAAGCTGGGGCAGAAAGATGAGTCTTCGCACAAGAAATCTGAAGCAGGTGGTGGTTGCTGCTTCATATACATGTAGAAAGAAGGGAATTGCATAATACAGGGGCAATAGTGGGAATTGCCTGTTTTCAGGTCACTGCCCCATGATACCCTGTAGGGTTTGCCACAAGCAGAATTTCCCCAGATAATTCCAGTGATATTATAGGTCTATATAGGGGCAGGCAGTCCTTCAGATAAGCTGTAATTAGCAATACTGTATTGTGATGCTGGGCATTTTGATAGCGTGCAAGAACTTTACAAACTGTCATACAAATGCATGTCTCTAAAAGAGGTGTGTGTGTGTGTGTGTGTGTGTGTGTGAGAGAGAGAGAGAGAGAGAGAGAGAGAGAGAGAGAGCGAGCGAGCACGTTAGGCTTCTCACTGAGCTATTCACTTTTCTTCTGGGTCCTGCTAGCCAACATCCAGTCCTCACCAGTTGCATGACACACCTGTAGTCCTGTTGGCCAGTGTAACAATAGGATTACGCAACAAATGAGAGGGACCAGCTTCTTCTGTGTTCTGGTGTGTTGGGAGATTTAAGTTAATTGTACAGAGTCCAGGTTGCGAGGTTGCAACACATGTGCAGACACATGACCACACTTGAGTTTGACTTGAGCACAACTTGAAGGCACCTGCCTAAGCAATTCTTGATCTGCTCAGTGCCTGGATGGGAAGCACCAATTGGCTGCCTAGGAACTCCATCTTTGGCACCTTGAGCTGTGTCATAAGAAGGTAGTATATTGATGTAATAAATAGATGCTGTGTAGTTCTTGTTGCAATCTGATAAGGCCCCCCCCCCCAATGTAATGGACACTTGTGGAATTCTATTTGAGAGGCCTGTAATAGAACAAGGCAAAAAGAGCTTGTAAATAAGTAATGGAACTTCAGTTACGTTTTGTCTTTTGCGGCTGGAGACTTTCTACACAGTTCAAAAGCAGTAAGTGCAAAGCAAGAAGAGAGGGAAAGAATCGTAGCAGGGAGATGGGCTTCAGCAAAGTGACTTGGCAGGAGACCAGAGACTTATTTCAGAACAAAGATTTCTTCACAGCCAGCCAGTTCCAGCAAAGGATTCAAATGAAAGGTCTTTATTACTGAGGGAATGATTACAAGTTACAAGGAGGGGCAGTTGTAACCATAGAGCTCAGCTGGCATGGCATTCCCTTCCTAGTATGTGTTGTAAAATAAGGATACGTTAATTAGATTTCTATGTGCATAAAATTGTGTTTCATTTTTGTGGGCCCTTCCACCTCCAGTGAGCCAGCCACAGTAAGACTTATGCTTGCCTAGTCTACTTCATATTTAGTCAGCGGTAGGGATGGATGGATCCACCCATTTTGATGTTGGAGCTCAGAATATCACTCATCAAGCAGATTGAACTCCTGAAATCAGTGAAGAGGTCAGTAAGATTTTTATAGGAATATAAGACTGTGGTCTCGAGAATAACTGTTAGGGAGGAAATAGCACACCACCACTGAAAACCTTCTTGTGCCAAGGGTCTTTCTTTTGTTCAACTCCCCCCACCCCAAAAAAATTAAATGCCACAAATAACACCCAACACACTTGATAGGGCAAGCTGGGAATTCTTCTCTGACTCAGATTGTAATGCCTCTGTGCGGTGAGCAATACTGAGACCGCCAAAGCCCATTTCTAGGTTTCAGCCCAGTGAGTTTTGCCAACATCTCTAACCTTTAATCACCCTTCCAGTTCACATGACAGTGGAGGGAAGGTGCAGCTGAGGTTATTTAACTCATATCACTTCCTTGGAAAGGTGTGTGACCTTTTGTGCACTCTTTGTAGCATAAAAGATTTCTCCACAAGGCAGCAGCACCTTTCAGGTGACCTTCTCTGTGCAGTGCTTACCTAAGGAGAGTTGGTGGAAATTACCTTGAGACAAGCTCCCCTCTTGCTTGTGTGTCAGAACACCCCTGTACTTTGGAGGTGCCAGTTTGATTGTTTGTGGGGAGCTGTTAATTTAGTCTCATGAAATCACAATGTTTTGGGTTGTTTTTGATAATTCCAGTTCAGCTTACTGGTGTGTGGTGATCATGGTGGAACGGCCTTATTAGAGACATTTGTATGAGCAATCCCTAACCAGAGCTGAGTATTATACTGTAATTCTGCAGTAATTCCAAAAAGTGTAGAACATTAGACGAGACCCAGAATTCAGCTTCCGTAGAATCTTAGCTGTTTCTTTCTTAAAGACCCAGATTTCTACCCTCCCAGGTTGAGTAGATAGCCTTAAAGGTTTGTGACCAATGATGGCCAAAATATCAGGCAATGGGAGGTTGAATAAGATTTCCAGGTGTGTATGTGTATGTTTGGGTCAGGGCCAGTACCTTTTCTCCCCTCATGAACAGCAAAATAACAAGCATTGTAGAATAAGGTTTATGTGAGGGGAATGTGTGCCCCCAAAGTGGATACATTAGTGAAAATAATGTACAAACAGGTTTTATGTTTAGGAAAACTGTTTGCAAAAAAGGGCATGCATTAGGCAAAATTGCTTACAATATGGGCATATTAGAAGAAATGTGAGTGGGAAATGTGTGCAAATTTTCACGTTCATTTTAAAAATAATCTCAAACTGATGTGAAGATGGGATGAACTGAATGTGGGGAAAACTTGAAACTCAAGGAAACTGAAATGGATGCAACTCATCCCTTCCTAGTCACAGTCACACCACTGATCCATCTAGCCAACAACTTGGCTACCCTTTCCTTGACAACCATTCTCTCTGCTGTATGATATATTTTTAAATGGAGATTCTGGGCATTGAACTTGGGACCTTCTGAATGCAAATAGGTCCTTGACTGCTGTGCCATCCTTTTAACAGTTCTGTCCTTCTCAGACCCAGGCTTCTAATGAGCCAAAATCACAATCCATTAAAGAGGAACAGCCAAGCAGCTTATTCTACAGTCTGGAGAGATGGGATCAACTGATAAGGGGCAGGAGCTGAAGCAGTTATCAGAATCATTAGGACATCAGATTTTATTTTATTTTTTATCACAGACTCTGGCTGTGGTTTTCCCAAATCCAAGGCAGCAGATTATAAAGATTCAGTTTTCTCCTTCCACTAAATATCTTCTTTTTTATGGCAAACCACCAATTGATTCTCACAGTTGCAACAAAAATGAGCAGGAGTGGAAGCAAGGTGTAATAGCCCACTGAAGATGTTTTGGTGAAATTCCAAATTGCACAATTAACAATGGGGGCAGGGGAGCTATTTTGAGAACGAGGGTCAGCTTCACAAGGAAATGAATTATATAACATTAATGGGTATCCACAGCTATGGAAGGGATGGAGTCCTCCAAGTAGTTCCTAATTCAGATGTTGAGCAGGTTCTCACACTGACTCTCTGGACACTAGATGGAGGGGTGTGAACCCTAGGGTAGCCAAGTGCCCTACATTACAGAAGATAACCCTCTATTTGAAATAGTACTCTGTTTGAATGGCTAACTTAAAGATACACATGAAAGAAGTACATAAGGGGCATTGAAACTGTCCATCCATAGTTATCACTTGGGCAGCAGACAGACCAGGCACACCAATTATCTGACTATGGTCCTTCCCACCGGGATGAAATATGTAATATAGTAATTCCCCACTGTGCTGAGAAACAATATAGTAATTATTGTGGGAAATTTCAGTCAAACTTTACTATGTATAAGTTCTAGTTAGTGCATGAAGGGGTTAAGACCAGAAAGGTCTTGTTTCTAAACTCAGGTGGTCATGCTCCCTCAGTAAGGGAGGAATTGAAGCTGCTTCTCTTCCTTTCACTTTCTCCACACCATATAACTGACCAAGTGCGGTGTAGTGGTTAAGAGCGGTAGTATCGTAATCTGGGGAACCGGGTTTGCGTCTCCGCTCCTCCACATGCAGTTGCTGGGTGACCTTGGGCCAGTCACACTTCTTTGAAGTCTCTCAGCCCCACTCACCTCACAGAATGTTTGTTGTGGGGGAGGAAGAGAAAGGAGAATGTTAGCCGCTTTGAGACTCCTGAAGGGGAGTGAAAGGCGGGATATCAAATCCAAACTCTTCTTCTTCTTCTTCAAGGAAGATGTGACTGAGCAAACTTCTAAGCTTAGAGCACATGTTTGGAACTACAGTATCTGTATTTTCTACCCAAGAAGTATTATACCTGTGTTTTCCTTGCTGCTGCTTAGATAAGTGCATGAATCTGACCTTTGGAACTTTTGTAAGTAAGTCATTTAAAACTTACTGAACAGTGTGTGGTCTGTTAATTGCAAGAGGGGTAGAAAATGAGGAGTTTAAACTCTGCTACTGGGAACTCTCTCCTGCTGGAGAGGGAGTTTGTCCCATGTTTTGAATACAGGTACCCAGCTGATTCTTTTGTTATTTACCCCACACATGTGGGTCACAGGCAGTGCTTCTTTTTTATAAAAAAAATGTTAAGGGGTACTCTCATTTTCCTACTCATATTGAAATACTGCCCCTCAGTGAGGCCAAACTTAGATTCACAAAATGTTTAGGGGTATGTGCACCTTTGCGTCCCCCCAGAAAAAAAGCACTGGTCACAGGGATTCATATTTTCCTCCCACAGTTGCAAGAAAGTCTCTTACGTTCCACTCACACACAGACTGAATATGTGGAAAAAGGGGATTGAAAAGTAAACTTTAGCCAACATATTAAGTTAGGTTCCTTCCTTTCATCCTCAGCTCTTGCTTGTTTCTGATTGAGGTCATGATTCTGTCTTCTTCATTGCTGGCATAGCTTGAAAAGCAGATCCAATTTCTGGATGTTGCCCTTAAGCCTTTTAAAGTGTAACAGAAAATGATAGTTATTCTGGAAACCTTTTAAGGCATTCTGCGGCATTTAACAGGGTCAGAGTGTTGCAGTCAAGAATGACAGCTGTGGTACAGAATGGAAAACTTCTAGAGCTGAACTGAGTTTTCTGTGATAAATTTTCCCTGAAAGTCTCATATGCCAAGTTTGAAAATTAACATTCTCTAAATATGTGATTGCAGAATGTGTTTTTGACACACTGTGTTATTTATCATTGTGTCCTAGATGTTATTTATTTAGCCATGTTTGATGAAGTCTACAATTGTTGTGCCATAATATTACTATCCAGCACACTTGATAACTGAGGCACAGCAGTATCTAGTGTTTGACAGTACAAAATTTTTGCAGTGTATCCTTACCCTGTGCAGAGTGGGATGGGGGAATGAACTTGTTTAGAGTGCCAGCCAGCTAGCAATGCCATCCTCCAGGATACCCTATTCCATCCCCCCACTCTATGGACATTTAGGATTGGCCCAGCCCTCATTGGATTGTTTGGGCTTTATTTGCTTACATTTAGGTTCTTTCTTCCATTGCAGAGTCCAAGGCAGGGTACATGTGGTATTCAGGCAGTCTCCCACCCAGACGCTGACCAGAGCAAGTTCTGCTTGAACTCAGCAATGTGATGGTCTCATGTGTCTTCAGACCATACTCTTGGAGTGGGAGTGGCCAGCAGAGCAGCACATGTGGGTCTGCATTGCTCTCCTAGCTTCTCAACACCACATAGTGGTTCTACTTCCCAGGATGGGGTGGGGGAGGTGGGGAGGTAGGCATACATCCCACTAGCCACTACTGCCTGGGACCCCCTTTTTGTCTCATTAGATTTTAAAAAAGGAATTATACTTCTGATATTCTTGGGGTTCCTTCAAGCATACTGATACCCCCTTCTTGTTTACATGTCACCCTATTTTGGGTACATAGGCATTGTCACTCAATACATTAGTTTGCTACTACAGTAGAGGTAGTGATTTGACTGTGATGACTAAGACCCAATATGGGTTTCTCAAAAGCAAGTCATATCAGACGAATCTCATATATTTCCTTTCTTTTTCTTTTTTCTTTTTTGGTTACAAGTTTTGAATTTTGGGAGGGAAATGCATTTTTAATGGAGTTACAAGTTTAGAATTTTGCATTTAAACTGCGAACTAGTAAAAACTAGAAAATGTCAAATGTTGAATATTTGCAAACATTTCCCTCCCAGCTTCAGTTGACATTTAGTGTGTATTGGTATTTAGTGTGGTAGATGACATGCAGTGATAACATTTAGTAGATGACCTGCAAGAGTATTAGAATCTTGACAGTGTTTGATAGCCCTAAAAGCAATATTGCCAAGACTTGGAGTCAAACATTGATGTCTATCAATTGCTACCAAGGATAAGGCTTTGTGTTTTGAGCTGCTGTATTTCACTGACATGTTTTGCAAATAGGGGCTCTGAACAGAGCTGTTGTGTCTGTCTACTGACCCTCCTCTCTTCCTGTTATGGTGCATGGCCAGAGAATTATCACATAACTGTGAATGGACACTTCCTTCTCTTGTAATTAGAGCATTATTTTGTGGGCTCTCTGATTCAGATATGCCGTGTGTGTGTGTGTGTGCATGCGTGCATGCGTGTTTACTGCTTTTAAATGCATGCAGCCCCATTCTTAAGTCACGTGCCTTGTGAAAGACTTATATTCTGACCACATAGAGTTTTCACATGGTGTGCCTCAAACAAGCACCACCACACCACAGATTCTGAGACAGTGTGAGACTGGGCCATATTGGCAGCTGGATATTTGAAGGGATTCTCATTAATAGCTTCTTCAGAGCCAATCGAAGCCAATCCAGGCTTTGAATCAGTGGTATACCTAGAGTTGGACAGCTGGAGCTGGAGCTTAGACTAAAACCTGGAATGTGGCCTTCTTTGGAGAACCCTTGGATGTTATTATCCTGTTCTGCTGGGCTTTGGGGTCTGCAGGGCAAATTGTAGTGATTACTGGAGTCTTTTCCAGTCCTAAGCCCTCAGCAGCTCCCAGTGGACTCTAGCAGCTAAATTATGAAAAACATTCTCTCAACCAGAGACCAGAGCGCTCCGAAAACCTAAGAAGGTTGGCAGGGCTTTCCCTCTCCAGTGGCTTCACCCTCCCCTCCCAAGACAGGCTTTGTGGGAAATAAGGCTATCAAAGTGTACTTGCCATGGTGGTCATATCTATGTCTAGGACCAGATGTTGATGCTGAAGGCTAGTTGTGGGAAATCCTAAGCAAGAAGAGTTCTGCTTTTGTGCTCAGGTCCTGTTTGTAGGCTTCCCCAGGCATCTAGTTGGTCGCTGTGAGAAGATAGGGGTGGCTAGATAGGCCTTTGCCTGATCCAACTACGGGGCTTTTCTTGTGTTCCAAAAGAGCTCATAGGAATTCTGCAGCTGTATGCATCTGCATGGGTTTGGGGCAGGTGAAGCGGAGGTTCCGAGGATGATAGGAGAGACACATACTTAGGCTAGGATGGTGTAGAAGGGAGTGTTGAGGGGGGCAACTCATGAGTCATCTGAATCTGCATTCTCCTCAGGCCAACCCTGGGACTCTGAGGCAGGGGATATGATACTTATCAAGGTTGCCTCAATGAGAAGATTACTAATGCTGGAGAAACTTTCATAACCTACTATTGTCCATCTCTTCCTGCATGTCTGGGAGGACTGGGTGTTTTCTGGGGTGCACACTAAAGTCTAGTTCTTTCTCACTGAGACAGAAAACCTGCATCTCAGTTATATCGCCTCAGGTGGAAAACGCTTAGCAAAGTGTTTTCTCCTGAAACAACTCCAACAGACAATTTGCATAGGAAATCTGCCCAGGCAATACAAAGCTTGGTTATAACCATGATGCTTAATTTATTTATTGCATTTATACTCCGCCATTCTCCTTTCTCCAAGGAGCTCAAGGTGGTGTACATGGTTCTGTTACTCCTCATATAAATCCCACAACAACCTTGTGAAGTAGGTTAGGCTGAGAGGCAGTGACTGGCTCAAGATCACCCAGTGAAATTTATGGCCAAGTGGGGATTTGAACCCTAGTCTCCCAGGTCCTGGTCCAACACTATAACCACTACACCATACTGGCTAGTTCTGCAGAGATTTTATTTGTGCATGGAGCTGTGTGTGCCTTCATCTGCAGCCTCTGGAGTGCTGCAGCTCAGACACAGAGTGATCTTGGTGAGATTTAGTCCCCCAAGGTGCCAGGAAGGGCCCAACAAACTGGCCTGGTGTGTTGTGTCAACTGGATGTGTGCCCTAATACATGGTGTGCAGGGGGTTTTGTAGTGTGCGAGTCACATGTGAAAGAGTTTCATAAAAATATAAAGTTCTTAAATATAAATTATGTGTTTGAAATGTTATACTGTTTACTTCTCTCTCTCTCTCTCTCTCTCTCTCTCTCTCTCTCTCTCTGTGTGTGTGTGTGTGTGTGTGTGTGTAATGTAGGTTTTCCATTAACTAGAAAATGCTCTAAAAGTTTATTGGAAAAAAGTAAAAGCATTGCTCTGGGGTACAGCTGAAATTCCTCACAGCAAGGTTGTTGTTTTTAAAAGGAAGAAGTATTGGACAAACCAACCTGCTGTAATGATATGGTTAGGAAATGCCTGCTGATGTTTCATGTGTTAAGAGGGTGGAGGAAAGGGTACAAACCTTTTCCCAGGGAAGACGTATTTGCTGATTGTCTCTTATCTTGTTTTTCAAGCTGATCAGTGGCGGTTCTATTGTAAGCGCTGAGGCAGTATGGGATCACGTCACCATGGCCAACCGGGAGTTGGCGTTTAAAGCAGGAGACGTTATCAAGGTCCTGGATGCCTCCAACAAGGACTGGTGGTGGGGACAGATCGATGATGAAGAAGGATGGTTTCCTGCCAGCTTTGTAAGGGTGAGTCAGATCCTCTTTTTTCTCCCTTTCTCCCTTCTTCCTCTATTCCTGAACATTTGTATCTTGCTCGTGGATATTGTGATGACCATTGCTTTAGGAAATCACACAGCAGGGGAAGACTTTTGCCACCATTACCTTTCTCTGCAGACTTTCAAGAAGCATCCGGTTGGCTATTCAGGGGGTGGGTGGCAAGGAGGTCTTCACTTTGCACCAAAATGAGTACACCATGGGCACCAGACAAGCATTTCTGAGGAGGGCAAGCCACAGTCAGCGTGTCACCACTGCAAAGATCCACTCTCTGATAGCCACTCTTGCACCTGATTTGGCATGGGCACTGCAGAGAAGGGGCTTGGTAGATGGCATTAGGGTCAGTTTATATGGGAGCAGATGATCTTTCAGGTATTCTAGGCCCAAGCCACTTGGGACTTTAAAGCTGGCACTTTGAATTACCCATCAAAAGTTAACACATATAAGTTAGCACATGCAACTTGATATGCAGATCTCTTTCCCTTTTTGCCCACCCTAATGAACAACCATGTATCGCCACCATCATGTTCACACCTGCCACGCTTTGTGCCAGTAGTATGTTTAGGCTAATGGCCAACTCCTCACTTTCATCTCCACATGCTCCCCCAGCAGCTGCACATACAATGTGTGTTTCTGCATATATACTTCTGCAAATATTTGCACACATACAAATTTTATGCAGATATGTGCCCACTTTCCCCCTCTTTGTTACAATGAATTTCATGGCCACCCTAATTGTAGAGCAAAGGCCTTTCCAAAAAAGAACATCTGTCAAAACACCATAAGGAAGGGGAACTAAAGAAACTTTCCCCCAGGAGGGAATTCGAGACCCCAGTCATGAATCCTGAGTAGACCTCCCTCTCTAGACCAGGGTTGAAAACCTCTTTACAGCACAAGAGATACATTTCCATCCAGGAAACCTTCAATGGACCACATGCCAGTGATGGGTGGGGCCAGAAGCAAAAGTGGGCAGAGCAGCTGGTGCCAATTTTACCTTTCTAAAGTAGGCTACTTCCTGCACAGCCATATCTCCATCATAGCAAGCAATGAGCATTATCATAGTTCAGTGATATGTTCCAGTCAGGCAGAAATACTCAGGGAAGATTCATAATAGGATTGGTGAGGTATGTGGTCTGAGGAGGAGAGTTTGGCCTTGAGAGAGTCCCCAGGTCTGCCGTAGACACAATCCAAGTGACATCAGGGAATGTTGGAACACATGAAAAGACCTTTCTGCCAGGGCTGCAAAGGGCCTGGCTAAGAATTCCAGAAGTTTTTAACATATGTCTTTCTTGGCTGTTTTATTCTGCTGCGTTTGTGTTTGGTTTTGTAGGCTGGACGTCTCTTTTATGTGTATTGCATATTTCTTGTTATGTTTCATTCTTTTTTTCTGTACAATGCTAGGGAACTATATTTCACAAAAGAGTCTCATAAATATAGCAAATAAGTAACCAGCCTATTGAAATTTTCCATCCTATTTGAGAACAGAAAAATGTCAGGTGGGGTAGATTTAATGGCATTTCTCCAGAGACGGAGAAATTTTCCCTTCTGTTTGTCATGGCTGGGGCTGACCAGTGGTGTAGCGTGGAGGGTGCAGGGGGGGCCGGCCGCACCGGGCGCAACATCTGGGGTTAGGGCAAATCCACGGGTTAGGGGGCGCAAATCCACGGGTTAGGGGGCGCAAATTACTTGCCTTGCCCCGGGTGCTGACAACCCACGCTACGCCACTGGGGCTGACCATTAACAGAGACAGTAACACAGCATCATTCTTTTACCCCAAGTCATTTCATTGTCCCTACCACCACTGCATCTGTTTCAAGTGGCAGCAGCATCAACATCTGATTTAACAGCCTGGCCACTATTTTGCTTCCACCACAATCTTTTGTGATGTAGCATCATAACAAGGTATTGTTCGGTGGGGGAATGGTGGCAATCATATAAAGTGGTGGAGAAAATTCTGCAAGATTTTTTTTTCCTTTTATGGAGCGGTGGACAGAGAGAGAAAAGAAAAAAATAGCAGATATTTTCTCTCCAAAAAATGTCAGCTCAGCTGTGTTTCTGTCATTCTTCCCTTCCTTGTTGATAGGATTTGTGGTGTATTCTCATGGCTCCCAAAGCAACCCTGCAATTTGTCTCGAATGCAGCAAACCTTTCATAGTTGGGAACAACAGGAGAACTTTGATGATGGTGTTATTGTTATTAGTCCCAAGAGAGCAAAAGTGCAGCAGGATAACTTCCTCGCTGTCATAATTCCTTACCATTTTTCTAGGGACTTCTCAGACAGTTGGGGGGGGGGGCTGAGACCCAGATATTAACCCCTGTCCTTTTTAGTTCCATCCATCCTTCTCCTCAGCACAGCGTCTCTGTGATAGGTAGGGCAATAGCTTTAATCTCTTTTGAAGCCTAAGAGATATGGCGATTCCTTTTTCCTTACAAAATCATCTGAGTTGGGTGTTATCTGCTTAACTTTCCAGGTAATTTGACTAGCTCTGTGCTGGTGGGTGGAAAGAGGAGGCAATTTTATAAGCAGCACATGCAATACTTTTCTGATGGTGCATTGCTTTTTCTGTCTCTTCCACCTGAGGTTATACCAACCACCCTAGCTTGTCTTAATCCCTAATTTATGTTCACTGTTCATAATGTCAACCAGTTATGATAACAGTAATAATTACCATTTGCAAGAAAAATGCCTTTATGATAACTGGTGTGTGTATAGCAAAGGCTTGTATCTATTCCACGCTTCTTCTATTCCATGCTACTTCTATTCTAGCTTGCATAAACAGAAGTATAGCACCAAATCAAGGGAAGTAATAGTACCGCTCTATTCTGCCTTGGTTAGACCATACCTGGAGTATTGTGTCCAATTCTGGGTACCACAATTTAAGATGGATATTGACAAGCTAGAATGTGTGCAGAGGTCTGCAAACAAAGCCCTATGAGGAATGACTGAGAGAACTGGATATGTTTAGCCTGGTGAAGAAGAGAGTGAGAGGAGATATGATCGCCATCTCCAGATATCTAAAGGGCTGTCACATGGAAGACAGAGTAAACTTGTTTTCTTCTGCTCTGGAGGGTAGGACTTCAAACCAATGTCTTCAAGTTACTAGAAAGGAAATTCCGACTAAATGTCAGTAAGAGCTGTTTGACAGTGGAACCTTCTTTCTTGGGAGGTAGTGGACTCTCCTTCGCTGAGTTTCTTGCAGTGGGTTGGACTAGATGACCCTTGGGATTCCTTCTAACTCAGTTCTATGATTCCCCTCACAGAGCTACAATTCCCAGGGTTCCCTGTGAAGAGGGATTGATTGTTAAATCACTCTGACAATTGCAGCTCTTTTGAGCAGAACAGAAGTCTCTTGGCAACTGGATGCTGTTTCAAATGGATGGTGTTAATGTGGGAACCAGACTCAAAACAAAACCTAAGGCTAAATGTGAGGACTAAGCATCCTCTTTACAGTAGAACAGTTTGTTCTGGACAAATGTCCTTCAAAGTACAACAGCAAGGAGAGCAAATCAAGCACCTCACCTTGTTTCAGAAATACTTCTCCCCCAACCCTGCAGGGACTGTTTTTCAGATGCTTTAGGTTTGCATCTTAAAAAATTGGCAGTTTCTTCCCAGATTTGTCACGGTGAAGACTTTCCAAGAACTACTGTAGCAATCTGTCTACAGCGTGCGACCTCAGTGGGGAAGCGCCTGCTTATTTATATGGACATCAGCATCCAAATAAGCATTTCCACTAGTGCAAGGACTTTTAAAATAATTTTATTATTGAATTAAATCAAATCAAATTTCTTATCCATCCTTCACCAGCAGGGCAAGTAGTAACAATTTAATATTCAGAATTTTAAAAAGGTAAAACAGATTACACATAATATCAGTTCCTCTTGTGAAAATGGGAAGACAGTGGGCATTTCAGAATAGCAACTTTTTATTTATTCTAGCTTATTTTAAAGCATCACATATATGTTTATACATACATTACCAAGAAGCTCAAGTCAGCTGGAACTTTGCACATGTCCTGTAAATGATGTGTCTGTTTTGTGTTTGCTCAGAGCAGTGAATGTGGTACCATTGCAAAGGTCTCACAGAAAGCTGCATTGGTCTAAGCCAAATCCTCTCTCACAGTGGTTGCAGCCTGATTAGTCCTTTGAACCTTTGCCATTTTGAATGCAACCATGTGCTCTTATTTGGCCCTAAGGCATTTTCCACTGGTAATTGGATTAAGTCTAAATATTTCCTGGAAGATGCCACCACCTTTCTTCACGAGAGACACCTCAGTAACCTGGCTGTAAGTTCTGGTTGGCCAGAAATCCCTCATGACCTTCTGGCCATTCTGAGGTTAGAGTATTGATATGTCTGGTCAGCTAATTGGCTTCTAATCCCCCTTTACATCCAGAGCTGTCATTAAAGTAATCATTTTGATCTGCATTAGAGCTAGCACCCACCAGGAAGCAACTGGGCACCAAGCACTTCCCCAAACTTCTCTTGCCTAGGAGAGAGGTTAGCCTCTGACGCTGAGATGGAATGGGTCCCAAGTCTGAGATCAAGTGTCGCCTTTAATGCCAGAGGGAAACCTGGCCCATCTGGAGAAGGACCTGACTACAGGCAAGGACTACAGGCAAGAGCAAACTTTTCAGGAATAAGGCCCTCCTCTTAAGAAGACCTCTGGGAAGGAGGAAGTTAACAGGAGTCAGCTGATGTAAGCATTTGGTTCCAGCAGCTCCCACTGAAAACCCCCAGTGTTGGGTTGGAAGAGCTGCTTAGACAACATCAATATACCAGCTCTATGTCCTGCCTATCACAAACCTGGCCATGGACTCCTCTCACTTTTGCCTCTTGCCTGCCTCTTTGTTGTGGACTCTGATCTTGGAGTAGCCCTGGATATCACTTTGGTTGCTACCCCATTGTTGCTGCTGGCAGGTCCCCTGTTTACTCAGGATTGAGAACAGGTTGGGCTGTGAGTCCTGGAAAACTTGCTCCCTGCCTTGCTGGCCTTTTCCCACCTGGCCTAGAAAAGTGGGACATGGACTGACCCCAGCTACAAAAGTTGCTGAACACACTCTTGGGTTGTGGTATTGTTTAGGGTTTTTCATTTGGTTTTGTTGTTGTTAATGATATTAATTAGGGTATGTTTAGCCTGGATAAGAGGAGACTGAGAGGGGATAGGATAGCCACCTTCAAATATCTAATAGACCGTCCCATGTAAGACAGAGCAAGCTTGTTTTCTCCTGCTCCAGAAGGTAGAATCCAAACCAATGGCTTCAAGTTACAAGAAAGGAGTTTCTGACTAAAAATCAGCAACAACTTTCTGATGGTAAGACCTGTTGACAAAGGAATGGACTCTCTTGGAAGTTGGTAGACTTCACTGGAGGTTTTTAAGCAGAGGTTGAATTAAGTTCGCACTTTTAGAAGACACCTGAAGGCAGCCCTGTTTAGGGAAGCTTTTAATGTTTAATAGGTTATTGTATTTTAGTGTTTTATTGGAAGCCACCCAGAGTGGCTGGGGAAACCCAGCCAGATGGGTGGGGTAGAAATAAAAAATTATTATTATTATTATTATTATTATTATTATTATTATTATTATTATTATTTTGCAGTCTCACATAAAGCCTGTTGCAATAATCCAGCCTGGAGACTATCAGTGCATGGACACAGTTATCAGGCTATTGTGGTCCAGAAATGAATGTAAATTACCGTATTTTTCGCTCTATTAGACGCACCAGACGATTGGGTGCACCTAGTTTTTAGGGGAGGCTCCCCACTCCCCTGTGGAGACTTCATCCTGTGGCTAAGCCAGAAGCCAAGACATCCAGCGGGATGCATCCCGCTCGCTGTCCTGGCGTCTTCTTTAGGCACGCGCAGCCTCTCCGGCCTGGAGAGGCTGTGCACGGCTAAGGCTCCCCCAAGAGCCGCGTTCCCTTTAAAGAGCGCTCGGGAAAAGGCCCCAAGAGCCGCACACACGCTCCATGCGGCTCTTTAAAGGGAGCGCTGACAGAGCCTCCCGCCTGCATTCGCTGCGTAAGACGCACACACATTTCCCCTTACTTTTTAGGAGGGGGAAAGTGCGTCTTATAGAGCAAAAAATACGGTATGTACCAGCCAAAGCTGGTGGAAGTCACTCTTAGCTACTGATGTCATATGGGCCTCTAGCAACAGATGGATCCAGGAGCATCCCAGATTGCAAGTTTCCTCTTTCAGAGGGATGTCGATTCCATCCAAAGGAGGCAATTGACCAATTATCCAGACTTGGGAACCACCCACCAACAGTGCCGCTGTCTTGCCAGGATTTAGAGTCAGTTTCTTGGCACTCATTCAGCCCACCACCGAGTCCAGGCACCGGTCCAAGGCTCCACAACCTCTCCTGATTCAGATGTTACAGTGAAGGAGAGCTAGGTATTATCAGCATACTGATGACACCACGTTCCAAATCTTGCAACGGTGACTTCAACAGCTTCACATATGTTAATCAGCATTAGGGAACAAGATGGTACCCTGTGGCGCCCAAAGCACAATTGCCAGGGAGCTGCTGACAGATCAAGTAAGAATAATAGAGTTGCATTCACCACATCCTTCTCCATCCATCAGGGTGGCCAAGGTGAATGCAGTCCCATAACCAGGCCTGAACATAGACTGAAATTGGTCCGTTGGATGAAATTGGTTTCATCCAAGAGACCATGCAATTGTTGCACTACAACCCTCTCAATCATCTACCCGAAAAAGAGAGTATTTGCAACTGGTCA
Source organism: Podarcis erhardii (assembly GCF_964252035.2). Taxonomy (NCBI): domain Eukaryota; kingdom Metazoa; phylum Chordata; class Lepidosauria; order Squamata; family Lacertidae; genus Podarcis; species Podarcis erhardii. Next base: position 27,831,365 of record NC_138504.1, read on the forward strand.
GTAGTTGTCACATTGTGTCACAAGCCAGTGGGTCTGCGGTGGGCTTTTTCAGGAGTGGTTTGATAACTGCAACTTTCAGGACAGCCAGGACCACTCCCTTCCACATGGATGTTTTGCCCACACCCTGTATACACACATTCATAATCCCATGGCAAGCTTTAAGAAGCCAAGAGGGGCAAGGGTTGAAGAGAGATGTTGCTGGCCACTGGCTGCATTGTCCCAAGAACCTTGTCGACATTGTCAGGCGACATCAACTGAAGCTGATCCCAATAAGTTGAAGCAGATGTTGCACTGGATGCCTCACTGGGGAATGTAGTCTGTGGCAGAGGAAGGGGGGGTGCAGGGAGTGCTGTCCACCCCAGGTGTCATCACTGAGGAGGGAGGTTTGACAAAATGAGGGGTTTTTTTAAAAACAACAACAACAACAACGGGCTCACGAAACTTTTTAGGTGTGACGTAGTGGCTTAGATGCCTGCAGGTTCCACACTGCCTGAAACGGCAGCATAGGACTTGTGTCTGCCTACTGCCTCTCCCTCAGCCTCCCTACAGCTAAGGGGGAGGCAGTGGAGAGGCTCCAAGCATCGGAGAGGCTCGCCTCGCCCCACCCCCGGCTGCAGGACACCCTCTCCCCGCCCCAGGCACCAGAGCAGTTAGCTACGCCGCTGAATGTAGTGAGTGTGGATGTGGCATTGATATTTCTACGAAAGCGAGTGACTTTACCCTCAAAGTGCCTTGCATACAATTTACACTGGCCCTAAAACTCGCTTCCCTGAAGTAGATGTTAACAGACCCTGAACAATATGAAAATGTTCCATGCGGTGGCTACTTTAAGATGTGAATGGAGGCAGAAAAGTGAGCCTTATTCACCGCTCTGACTGCTCCACAGTTATGTTTCACTCATACTCTGTCAGCTTCTTTCATCACTTGCACTCTAGCCATTGTCTGGCCTGTTTCATTGCCCCTAGTTCACTGGTGAGCCAAAGTACACAACAGGCCCCACAATGCAGGAGAGGGTGCTCGGGGCAGTCGTGTCAATAGCCCAACACATCTAACTGTTCCACAGCATGACAAGGGCTTCAAGAGGGTCACTTGCTCTGTCTACTAGAAACTCACCCAGTGCACTCTGGAATCCAATGAATTCTGTGAGTCTTCAGAAATGAACCATCATAACCCACCATTCTTGCTTTTTGGTATGTTATTTTCAATGATATATATGTTTCTAGGTAAACATCCCATTAAAATACGGTTTTTTGGTTGGAGAACTGAGGCAGTATTGTTTTTGTTTGTTACTCTGCAATTTGTTTTTGTGTTTTTATATTGTAAACCACCCTGCGATCATCGGACAAAGGGCAGTAGATAAATTTAATAAATAAGAATAAATAAAAACCATATTACAAAATTCAGAGCTGTCCCCGGAGCTTGCGGGGCAGGCAGCGGGGAGAAGCACTCTTCTCCCCACCACCCGCCTGCAGACCAGGTCCGGGGACAGCGGGAGGACGCGCTGCGCCTCCCAGCTGTCCCCGGAGCTTGCGGGGCTGGCGGCGGGGAGAAGCACGCGTCTCCCCGCCGTCAGCCTCCAAACCACATCGGGAGACAGCGGGATGGCGGCGTTCCGCCTCCCCGCTGTCCCCCGACCTTGTGGGACTGGCGCTGTGGCTCTCCTGAAGCCTGGAGAGTGAGAGGGGTCGGTGTGCACCGACCCCTCTCGCTCTCCAGGCTTCAGCGAAAGCCTGCATTCGCCCCATAGGACGCACACGCATTTCCCCTTCATTTTTCGAGGGGAAAAAGTGCTTCCTATAGGGCGAAAAATACGATAAATCCTGCTAAATATCTTATTTAAAAAAATAATAATTGCAAATTTCTTAAATGCAATTCTCCTTTTCATCAAGATGGCCTTCCTGTTATGCATGACTATTGCTCGGTAGGAGGAATCTTAAGACCAGAGTGTTGGGCTCTGCAGTCTTGTCATTGTTCCTTGAAGGGACTCCTGTGGTTTTTACAGTCTCAGTTCTCCCACCCGCAACAATATGAAAAGCACGATTGTCAGAAATGTTTCTCACTCCTACTCTGCTCACACAAAAACACAGAGCAGCTCAGTGAGAGGCAACATGAGTGAGGTTAGCTGCGGAAAATGTTCTGTCTAACCAGCTAAATGGAGAGTTGTGTCAAATGCTCAAAGGAGACTTGCAAGTGGGAATCTTCCTGCTGCACTGTCTTTGCCTTCAAGTAAATGCAGGTGTTATTTTTTTAAATAGCTGTAGGCTTAAATATCTAAATGTGATTTATTATTTATTATTTTTACCTTTTTAAGGAAAGGGGTGCTTGGGACATCTGAGTGTATGGGTGGGCATGTGGTGGCTCAGCACCCTTGGGCTAGTTGCCAGAGACCCTCTTTATGTCACTCCCTTTTCTCCTGTATAGGTGAGATACACAAGGGAGATGGACGTAAAGGGTGCCTTGAAACCTTAATTTGCTGTGGGAAGAGCAACAAAGTTTTTTACAAAGCCCTCATTTTTCACATCTCCCTTTTAGACATAGACAAAGAGCTCTTTAAACCCCTTATTCCTCTAGAGTGGACAGCAGCAAAACCTGGCTCATTTCTCTCCCTCAGCTGCTGACCTTGCATGTAGCAGATACCAGGAATTGAGAGTACTTATGCGGGATGAGTGTGTTTCCATGGGGCTTTCTTGTTATATCTATCTATCATTAATTAGTTAATAAGTTAATATCTATATCTATCATTAATAAGTTCTTGCAGCATATTGAACCATTAAACAAACATAACCTTTAATATCTCACCCTGAACCAGAAAATGAAGTTTGAACAATCCGTCCAAAATGACAATCAAATAGAAAAAAAGTTCCTAGCCAAGACCACCATGTGTAGAAAAGACATTGTTTAGTTTATGCTAACCAAAATGTTTTATAATATGAAAGGAGTTCTCTGTTTTCATGTTTAGTCATGTACGTGTACCAGTCTTTATGCTTCAGACCTTGTGCCAGTTGTATTTTATTAGTTTCTTACAAGTGCTATTTGTCCTACTCCTCATTTCTCAGCTGATGCATAGGAACCTCATTTGCATGCTGGCAATTTTCCCCAAGAGTGGGGTTGTCACTTTTTCTGGATGAGGGTGTGTCTTTCACCTCCTGCTCTTATCCTACTGAGTCAGCTGCCAGAAAGACACTGCTGCCTCCATGACTACACTGTTCTCACCTATTTGATTCACCTGTGTAATGCCCTGTCTCATCCTAGCTTGGCTCAGGGCTCTCAGGAGCAGAGGCACTTACCTGGAAGGGCAAGGTACTACCAAGATCACAGTCAAGTCCAATGGGGCAGGAGGATCACAACCGTTCAGTCTTATTCAGCACCCTGGACAGATCACTATGCCAGGTGTTGGCTGGAAGTCATCCAGGAAGAATGGTTCTCTTAGCAGCATATTGACGCCTTTTGAAGGCTGGCTGATCTGGACCTGCTTTTATCCTGCTCCTCTCAGGGGAAATATCTCTGTTTCTTAAATGGGCATTGCCTAGTTCTACAAGTGTTGTCTCCCATGGCATTGGGCAGTGAGGGGCACTCTGAGCCTTCAGAATGCAGTAAATGTATATCTTCTGACCTGCAAGATCTTGGTGTAGGGAACAATGACTCCCCAGACAATGCATCTCCCCACTCTAAGTTTTCCTCTCAGCCAGAGGTAGGCTGAGATAACAGTGTCTGACACTTCTCAGATCCAAGTCTCCCCTGACATGGATCCCACTCTTGTGATCTCTGGCTTTTTGCAAGGAAGATGCCTCCTCTACTCAATCTCTCACAGTAAACAACCTAGGTCATAATGGGAGAGATTAGAGTAGGATCTCCACAGGGAGTGCACTCATACCCCATGGAGGGGTCTGGGCTTCAGCAAAACACTGAAAAGAGTGTTGGAACTGGAACAGTGTCTCATCCAAGTGAAGATTACATCTAATAAGGTACCAAACTAAGAGCATGTCACCCCCAATTTGTCTCTTCAAGTGCACTGTTGTCTAAAGCAAACAATCAAGCAGGGTTGAGTAGGCAGGCAAGTGAAGCATAGAAGACTTACTTGGCAGTGTTGTCACTGGGCCAACAGGCCCAATTAAAACTGTACAGGGTATAACCCTTTGAAGCTCAAAAACCTGTCTACCTCTTAGACATCACTGGATGAAACCTCTGCAGCAATCCTTCAAATCCCCAAGCTCCTAAAAAATATCTGAAATTTATTTATATTTGTAAGTCTTAATAATTGGAGAGAGATGATTTGGGCGGTGGTTTCAGAGACTGGAACTGGTGTGGGGGAGGGACCATAGCTCAGCGGTAGAGCATCTATTTTGCATGCAGAAGCCCCAGGTTCAATCCCCAGTATCTTCAAATAGGGCTAGGAGGCACCCAGTCTGAAGCCTGGGAGATCTGCTGCCAGTTTGCATAGACAATCCTGAACTATATAGACCAATGGTCTGACTGGGTATAAGGCAGCTTCCAGTGTTCCTTGTCTAAATTCTTTTGCTTCTGGTTAAAGAGATTTTGCATTGTTTCTATACCTGTTTGGCCAGAGTTGACAGTGGGACCCCCTGGAAGTGATACCCCTTATTGAATTCTTGAGGGAAATACTCACTGCATGTGATGATTACCTGTGCCATGTCATTATATGATCAAGACTAAGGCTTATTCCCCACCCCCACCCCCCGCCTTGCCTCTGGCACAGCAGTGAGGAAGATAATAAGAAGCTTCCACTTTTAAATATCAAAAATATAAATGGGGGGAATTGGGATGGCCTTAGAGAGGGTCACAAAAAACCACTTTTGCCATCAGGGCACCACTGCAATCATAGTGTGTGTGTGTGTGTGTGTGTGTGTGTGTGTGTGTGTGTAAATGACAAATCTGTGGGATCTCTTAGGAGGCAGCAAACTGTCTTTGGCCAGCCTTGCTTACTTTACATGCTGAAGTGATAAACTGGCTGTGATTGGCCTTGTCCTACAGCACCCTTCACTAGCTACTGCCTTCCAGATGTTTTGGACTACAAGCCCTTTCAGCCTCAGTCAGCATGTTGTAGTCCAAAACATCTGAAGAGTACCAGATTGACAAAGGCCAGCCTTCCTCAGGTGCTTCCCCGCCCCCCCCCCCCGTGTCACATGCTGTTCAACATGTACATGAAACCACTGGGGAAAGTTATCTGGTGGTTTAGATTGAAGTGTTGCCTACTCTGCTTTTCCAACTAAGTGTCCCAGGGAAACTGTTAAACTTCTGACTCAATACCTTGAGGCAGTTTTGGGCTGGGTGAGGGGGAACATTCTGGCACTTAATCCAGATAAGATGACTGATGCTGTGAATGGGGGAAACCCGTCTCTTCAGATGGAGGGTTGCAATCCTTCTTGGATGAGGCAGCACTGCCCTCAAAGGGCTAAGGGTATGTTCACATTACTGTCTTAGAAAACAATGAAAGTGTTATTTTTCTGATAAGTTCTAGAGCTCTCCCTCCCCTACCTGTTCACATCAGCACAGCTTCAATTAGTTTCTTATTGTATACACACCTGTCCATTTGTTATCTCTGGGTTTGGACACTTCTTGAGTTATTATCGCCAAACTTTGCCGAAGGGTTTTTGCAGTGGGGGCAGCAATTTTCATAGACTTTTGAACATCAGGCACCATTTTGATTCAAGATGGCAAACCGAAATGTGACTTTGGAGGGACTTTGCCCATTTCTTGGCATAGGTTAAGCCACCTCTTGAGATATTGTTGCCATGAGAGATCCCGGGATGGGGGCGACAATCTTAATCAATGTTTGGATGCTAGGCACCATCTTGAATCAAAATGGCAGACCGAAATGTGACTTTGGCATGAAGTCTGAATTTACAAGCCATAGAAGAACAGAGGAAGCTGCCTTGTACTGAGTCAGACCCTTATATTTCCTTATACTGAGTCAGACCCAGATCCATCTAGTTCAGTATTTTCTGCATTGACTGGTGGTTGCTCTTCAGATTTTATAGCAAGGGACTCTCCCAGCCCCATTTGGAGAAGCTGGAGACTGAACCTGGGACCTCCTTTAAGACAGTCAGTGTGCTCAGCCCTAACCATGTACCACAGAGGCAAGAATGTAGTTATGAAGCTGAGTGTCAAAAGACTGGAGAATGGGAGTAGAAATCATTATTTGCCTGTCAACATGTTGGAAGTTCATGTCATGGTTTTGGGTTCTAAGCAACAGTTCGCACCAATAGTAGTTTGACATGATGTTTTAAGTGCACCTACCTCCTTTATTTTCACTCTCTGTAAGCTGGCACTGAAAGCATGTCTCTAGGCTATAACTCACAGCAAGCTATGAGAACAAGCCCAAAGGTACAGCTTTCCACTGTATGGAACAGTGTGATTCTTCCCTTTTCTAAGAACAACCCTCTAGTTTTTACTCCACGCACTCAGAGCCTGCCAAGTAAAAGCTTTGCTTTGCCTTTACAACAGTGGTTCTGTTTGACCCCAGCATCACTACTAGTAGGTTCAGTATCGTGGAGGAAGTGTTTTGTTTTTTTTGCAGCCTGACTCCCCTAGTTCCACCTTAGGTGCATCAGGACATGAAAAACAAGAGCTGACAGCCGTATTCTCTGCATTTCATTTCTGCTCCCTCATGTAAGACATTAAAATGGGCTCTCAGTTTTACTATTGCTGGAAAAGGTACAAAGTGTTAGGAGTCAGAAGGTGAGCCTCTTATATAACGCTGGGTAGGTGTGGTTGGAGAGAAGGGTGTAAGGTCTTTTTCTGGGAGATTTCTCACGCACGCACACTCTTTTGTAACTCAGATTAAAGAAATAACAATAAAAATCACTTTTCTGCAAGTTACATTTTCATATCCTGATTTTCAGAAGAAGTTGAATATACTAACACATTTTCACGTTCAAAACAATTATAAAACACACTTGACAGTTGAATAGTTGAATAACAAGTCTGGGGTCACCACTGTTCACACCTGGAAAGGATCCTTAAAGGTAAAAGTAAAGGTACCCCTGCCCGTACGGGCCAGTCGTGTCCGACTCTAGGGTTGTGCGCCCATCTCACTTAAGAGGCCGGGGCCAGCGCTGTCCGGAGACACTTCCGGGTCACGTCGCCAGCGTGACGAAGCTGCTCTGGCAAGCCAGCACCAGCGCAGCACACGGAAACGCCGTTTATCTTCTCGCTATAACGCGGTACCTATTTATCTACTTGCACTTAGGGGTGCTTTCGAACTGCTAGGTGGGCAGGAGCTGGGACCGAAAGACGGGAGCTCACCCCACCGCGGGGATTCGAACCGCCGACCATGCAATCGGCAAGCCCTAGGCACTGAGGTTTTACCCACAGCGCCACCCGCGTCCCGGAAAGGATCCTTGCTCCACCTTAAACTGGGAATTAGATCACTCAGGGTTCTAGTATTATGAGAGGGAGAAAAATGTCTCTCTGTCCAGTTTCTCCATGTGATGCATAATTTTAAGCATTTCCGTCACATCTTCCCTTACTTACCATTTCCCCCTCTTCCTTAAACTAACATTGTCACCATGTCTCTTAGAAGAGTTACTCCAGTCCCTTGATAATTTTGTTTGCAAACCAGCATGTCCCGCATTCAACAGGGAGCTGCATTGGATAGAACTCCCTGATATTTGCAGCGGACTGTGGTTTACATCTGTAGAATGTGTGGAATGGCCTTGAATTGGGTGCACGAAAGAACTCGGTGATCAGACAAAAATGGATCTCAACAAAGACATTTGTAATTTGTCCCCTATCTCATAGTTTGTTTGTTTTTTGTACACAGTAGTTCTTTTCCTTGCTTAGCCCAGTTTCTGGAATTGGTTTTCTATTCTTAAAAAGCCCATTATGTATTTTTTTCACTTCATTTTGAAAATAACCTATTTTATGCTCACTGTGTCTTTAAATCCTAAATTAGGGAAATTGGTAGGCCGTCTCTGAGATCTCCCATTTCTTGACCTTTAAAGTTCTCTGTAGGAAGAGAAAACACTGGCACAGTAATAAAAAGAATGTTGTTTAGCGAAGTACAATCATCAGACAGAAGAGTGGTGAACATACATTGTAGGGAAAAAGAATTGATGGAGCCTTTTGCAAATTAAAAGGACACAGCCATTTCAAAGGTACATGTTGTAAATGCAACAGCAGCTTTGTACTTGCTAAATTATATTTTGGCGCAGAGTATAACTTGCATGCTTTTCTTAATATGCATGCTTTTTGCTGCTGGACTGTGATGGCTAATGAACAGAGTTCTTCTGTTTGCTGCAATCATTTTCAATTATGAATGGGAAGGAAGCATTGGAATTTAAAGAATACCATGCCATGTACTTAGGACTTATTTCGACCTCTCACTGTTTCTATTTAAAATTGTTGGATGTTTTCAGACCGGACTGAGATGGTTGCGCCTTCTAGTCATATTTTTAAGGGATCTTGGCGGGAAAAAGTGGGGAGGAGGAGATCAACAAAACTAAAGGAGTAAAGCTCTTAACTTTATAAACTGAAGCTGCAAGCTCATAGACCCTTGTCTTAGAGAAAGTCCTGTTGAATTAATGTTACTTACTAAAGGCCAGACACCCACAGGATTGCACTATTAGGCTCCAATCCAGAGAAATTTGCAGTACAATCCTAAGCATTTTTAATCAGAAGATAATCCTACTGCTTGTTTTTAAAATTGCAGCCTTAGTTGCACTTATGTCCCATCTGAAATAAAAAAAGACCAATTTATTTTTAATAGTTATAGTCCAGTCTGATGTGACTGTGCCTTTTAGGTGGTCTTAGGGAAGGAGAGAGAAGGAGCTATGCAGTCGAGACGTATGTCCATACTAAAAAAAATCAAAATCAAAGATCAAGCTTCTAGTTTCATAAAACTAACTGTTTGGTTTCATAAATTCTGTTAAATGAAGTGGGAGTTACTACTGAGAAAACATGTTTAGAAATCCAGTTAGGTTCCTGTGCAGAGAAAATGAGTTACACTTTTCTCCTGTTTGAAATCACTTGAGACTTACAGCTTAAGCTACGCATTACATGATGTTTTGTGATTCTTATCTTAGCAGGCTGTATTTGAGTAGTTGGAAATGGGCAGAGAAATACTGCCTAACTGTATTATGTGTTTTCTTTTATCTGTCCTAAATTATCCAGCATTCAGCTTCATTGAATATGCATGAGTTCTGGTGTTATGAGAGTGTTATCATTGCAAGGTGGCCCAGGGTGTTGTTGTTGTTGTTTACTTCCAGTAAACATTTTCCAGTAGTCTGCATCCTCCCTAGCTGGCTGTGCTTCCTAATCTGAAAAATCTTCCTGAGAGGAGTTACCTCATGATGTCTTGCCTAGGCTTTAATTGAAGCTGGCCACCAGGGAAAGTTACAGAGTTCAAGGCATTGATGAGATGATTTGTAGAACAACAACAACAGGACACTCACAAACACCCCTTTGGCAACATCAGAAACCCTAAACTTCACCCATGAAGAGTCCACTGATTTTTTCCTCTCTTCTAATCATTTGGAGATGCAATTTCTTTTCTCATTAATTGATGAATAGTGGGGTTTTGTTTTGTTTTTTTTTAAAAAAGAAGGAATATTTATTGGCACAGCACTAGCTTGTTTAGCTTGGAGAAGAGAGGATGGCTAAGTAGTACCCTTTGAAGATATATAGGAAGCCAAGAGCTGACCGTGGACTCAGACTCCTCCTCAAAAGGTTTAGATGGAAATGGTCTCTCAAAACTCTTCACCCTATTTGTGTGCAAACTGCAGAAATCATGTCACCAAATTTCTTAAGGGGGGGAGAAATTCTCCCTACTGTTTCCAGCTGTGACTATATTATTTTAAAAAATTGTTGTGACCTGGTCATGGGATCTGTTGGTGTTAATGGGTATTAAATATGATGATGATGATCATTATAGGGGTCCCTATTAGCAGTGGCAATATCACAAACTCTGTTGTTGTTTTCTTTTAAAGTTTTGTTGTTGCCCTTGCAGGTGGCAACAGTAACAACTTCGGTGGGCAGCCTGGTCCCCATTTTGCATTCCCACAATGCATTGCATCCTCTGCCTAGCATTGCTCCAGGGCATTGCCCCCATGTGGAGACCATTTGGAGAAGGTTCTGCAAAGTGGCCTTCTTTCCTTCTTTTTTCTGGGGGTGGGCAGGGAAATAAAATAATAAATTGTCAACTTATAAATATCATATGATAACCTTTGCAAAGCACAATCAATTATTCATTTCTAAAGCTTCAACAAAGCATATAATATGGGTATGTGCAAGGAGATTTGCACATATGTCAGGTTGGAGACATACTGCAAATAAATACATAGTAAATTCACACATTGCTTTTCCTTATGCTTTAAACATTATGAACCAATAATTTGCTTCTGGCAACAACTGTTTTCTTTTACCACCCCAGCTGCAACAAAACATGTTTCTTCCACATTAGTCTCTACTGCCACAGCAGGCGCTTTAATCTTCAAACAGTTTGACTTTACCCTCCAAAGGTGCACTCCTCCATTGTCTCCTGAGACAGATGGAAGCCAACCAACTCATTAAATGTATTTTATCTTAGTGAAAAACTATCATGCCTTTGCTTTTGCTCTCTAAAGGTGTCAATTTAGTCATAGCTGCAAATTCCTATAATTTCATGACCTGTTCTTAAAAATCTATTTAAAAAATTGTTGGTGGTGGAAAGTACAGATTTCTGAGACGTTTCAGAGGTTTACATCAGACATTAGGGAGAATTGAAAGAACGGTGAAGTAGAGATGAGATTTGGAGAAGCTTATCTCCAAATCTAAACTTCATAGTGTTACATTTCCTTTCCCTACAGCTATGGGTCAACCAGGAAGATGGTGTTGAGGAAGGGACGAGTGAAGTACAGAATGGGCACCTGGACCCAAATGCTGCTGACTGCCTTTGTCTCGGGAGGACCCTCCAGAACCGAGACCAGATGAGAGCCAATGTCATTAATGAAATCATGAGCACGGAGCGCCACTATATCAAACACCTGAAGGACATTTGTGAGGTATGTATGCATGTATTCTTACTTATCCCTGTTAGGCACAAGGTAGTGGCTGTGCTGGTGGAATCGTAATGGGGAAAGCCAACAAATGATTTTCACAATCATTTCATTGCCATTGGAGAAGTCTTCCTGGCTGTCAGCAACACCAGCCCATAGCAAGCCGGCTGTGCCTGATTCAGTTCCAGTTAAACTTTTCTTCTACTACTTTTCCCTGCCCCACCCTCTGGGGAAAAAAACAAACCCAAACCCTACCTCAGGTTAGAGGGAGCGACAGAGGTGGTGAATACTCACAGCCCCCTGGAGCATCATTTCCCACTGGTGTCGGGGACTCAGATTCTCAGAATCCAGTAATCTGTTCTGCATGGGGGAGAGACCTGGTTGATAGTGTAAGGTTCAAAGGTGAGTTTCACTGCAAAGGGGGTTGAAACCATTATCCAATTCTGCATGAGCAGTGTTCTGCTCATGAAACAGGAGTTCCCTTCCCTCTCCTCTCCCCATGCACCCCCAAAATCTGCTCCAGAGTGTCTCTCCCATCTCTAGGAGGAGAATTTGAGAGGGTTTCAGGCGGAAATTCCAAAGTGCAAGAAGAAGTCTGCTTTGTGAGCTGAACGGCAGCATTGGATACAAATTGTAGTGGCAAACTCCACAGCATCAACTCCTTTTGCTTAAACAACACTGCGTGCTTCTGAGGGAAAGCAGTCAATTATTGCCTGTTTTTTGCCAAGCTGTATAGTATCCCCTCACACTCATTCTTCCTCCTTTGTACATAGCTTCAATGCTCTCTGCTTTAACAAAAAAATGGGAAAAAGATCTGAAATCAAAGCACTCGGCTTTGAGCTGCGTGCCTCAGAAAGTTTAAAATTTAACAACTCTTGCTTACAGCCTCTGCAGAATATATGCTGTTGTCCAGCTTCTGATGCCTTTAACTCTTAAGGGGGCTCCCTTCCTTTACCTCAGAGAGGGTTCTATTTCAGTTGAGAGGCAAATTTCACTCCATAGGAAGGGGAGCCTCCAAATGAGGGTTTTAGCATAGTATTAGAGCATCTGTTTTGCATGCAAATGGTCCCGGGTTCAATCCCTGGTATCTCCATGGCTGGGAAAGACCTCCTCATCTTCAACTCTGGGGAGCTGCTGCCAGTCAGTGTGGACAATATTGAGGTAGATGGACAAATGGTCTGACTTGGAATCATACAATTGTAGAGTTGGAAGGGACCCCAACAGTCAAAGACACATTCCTATATTCCTATTCAAATCATCCCTTTATTCTGAACTATGTAAGCTGGATTCTCGTTCTTTTTTATGAGAAGGGCAAGAACACATGACTTGCATGCAGAAGGTCCCAGGTTGAATCCCCAGCCTTTGGGAGAGAACCCCACCCAAAACCCTGGATAACTGCCGCTGTCAGACAGTCTAGACAATACTGAGCGAGATGGACCAATGGTATGACTCAGTATAAGGCAGCTTGTTACATCCCTATCCCACTCTTCAACTGAAGAGGCTCTCAATGTGGCTTACAAACATGTAAAAGAGCAACAAAACCATCAATGAAATAGCAGAACAGCATAAAAACAAAGTCATTAACATGCAGGTTAAATAAACCATGCGTCTAAAAAAAGATCAAGAACACCTAAGCAAATAAAAAGACATTTTCTCCACACTTGTGTCCCCTGATTTGCATGCAGAAGAACCCAGGCTCAATCAGTGTAAGGCAGTTTCCTGAGTAGCAGTCTTATTGCATCCTGGGGAGCTTTGTGGTTTTAGTGTAGAAGCAGGTACATTTAATTTTGTTTACACCCCCTTTTAATCAGAGGAATCTTTCTGCACTGCAGAAGAAATAGCATCTTCAGTGTGTGTTCTCCTGTCCTCCCATCCCCCAATCTTCTCCTATTTTCCTGCCAGCAAAAGCTAGCAGCTTTTGAATCTGACCGTGCCTGATACTCTTAAACTGGATCTCCTGGGTCAAATTTGTAGCAGGCCGATGGCTCTGTTGGAATTGCTCCCATTTACTCCAGCCTGCAATTAAAATCACTGTGTCAAGGCAAACTATATTGCTAGGCCTTGTACTCTGCTCTTTATTATCCCAAATGGAATTGAATGAGAAAACCTGCCAGAAGGTGAGAGTTGCGACAAATCTTCCAGACATCTTTTTAAACTAGAGACGACTGCAGCAAACATTCCCATTTGCAACGTGATGGCCTATATGCCACTTTTGGTGGGCAGGGGGCGGACTTCACTTTGCCCAGATTAAGTGCTTGAAACCAGAGTGACATCATGACTACCAAAGAGAGAGAGCGCTTAATCACTCTATAGGCTCCATCTAAATTGGTCGGCTCTGTTATGTGCTTAAGTGGAATCCAAGGGCGCTGGCACGAGCTTGCCTTTCACAAAGGAGGCAAGTAAATGGGTTTCTTGCCTTTTGGCAAGGATGGGGGACTTTGTACCCCTTAGGACTCTTCCCAGACCACATCATGAGGCATGACCAAAGGGATATTTTAAGAGTGTTCCACAACATGGGATCGGCAACATTAAATGCCTGATTTATAGTGGAAGCCAGTCAGGCCTCTGTAACATGGGGTACAAGTAATAGCGCTTCAGCGGAAGATGCCACTTTCATGGCTGTCCGCTGAGATCATCAGCAAGAGGACAATCAGCAGTATTGTAGTGCTCCCTTGAGCACAGGTTGAGTATGTTGCAGTGGACACTCCAACATGCACACTACCATCATCAACAACAGAGCCCCACTATTAGAACCATAGCTCAGTGGTAGAGCAACAGCTTTGCATTCAGAAGGACCGATGTTTAATCTCTGGCATCTCCTGGTAGGGCGCTCGGAAAGACCCGTACCTGAAACCCTGTAGAGCCACTGCCAGTCAGTGTAGACAATATTGGGCTAGATGGATCAGTTGTCTGTCTGGGTGTAAGGCAGCTTTACTTTGCTTGGTGGGTGTGTTGCTTGCTGGCTGGTTGACAACCCATCCATGTTAATAATGAGGCAAACAGCAGGCACTGGAACACTAATTCACTTCCAGAGACAGTTGTCTCCTTGCTGCTCATTACTGAGCCAGTGCTGGGAGAGGGAGAATATCAGAGGGAAGCAGGACCTCCCTGGCTGGCAGTAGCATTTTTTTGCTAGAGCCCTGTAAATATAGGCATAGTTTCTGCATTGGAAAAGCATGATAAATGAACTTGTGTGCACTTTCTAAAGAATTTTTGGGTTATCTGAGAGACCTCAAATTCAGTACAGTTCCAGGCTACCCACTAGATAAATTCCATCCACTCCTGGTTCCTTGAAAAGGAGGGAAGGTAGATGAACAATGATGGAATGCATCTATCTCCTAACCCATGACTCTGAAAACTTAGCACTTAACCTCCTGCAAATACTCCCCAACTTTGTGCAATACCACAGGGACTACATGGAAACGTACTTTAAAAGGAGATGGTCTGGAGGCTATTTATAGCCCATCACCAAGCACAGACTTCTCCAGCCTTTGATCATCTGTCCTTTGAATCTGAGGATATGAGCAGTGACTGTATGACATTCATCTTGCATAACAGGCATAAATTTACTGGGAAATCTATGGAGTAGCCCTTTCAGGTGATAACCTGCTGCACATTAGTCATGTTCAGCCTTGGGGAACTTCACCAAGCCATCATGGCATATCCTATGGAGCATTTCAGCGAGAAACATGTTCCCTCTGCAGCTTGGTGGTCAAGCTTTTCTGTAAATGTGCCAGAAGCAAGCCCAAAAATGTGAGAGGTGTCACTACTGAGGGGTTCACAACAGTACACATAGAATCATAGAAATGTAGAGTTGGAAGGGACCTCAAGGGTCATCTGTTCCAACTCTCTGCAATGCAGGAATCACAACTAAATCTATGACCGATGGCCATCCAGCCTCTGCTTAAAAGGAAGGAAAGTCCACTACCTTCCGAGGGAGTCTGTTACACTGTCAAACAGCTCTTACTGATGTTTAGTCGGAATCTCCTTTCTTGTCATTTGAATTTGTTCAGCAAAACAGCAAAAAACAAGCTTGCTCCATTCTTCCATGTGACATCCCTTCAGAGATTTGAAGATAGTTATCATGTCATCTCTCAGTCTTCTCTTCTCCAATCTAACTAAGCCTAGCCAACTCCCTCAAACATTCCTCATAAGGCTTGGTTTACAGATCCTCGAAAAGCAAGAGAATGCAGAAAATAATAGTTTCATTGCTTCAGGAAAAAGTGTAATTGAACACTGGGCATTTGTTTGTAATATTTGTAGCATCCTTATCCACTGGTGTCCTCTTTTCTCTGTTTCTCACAGGGTTACCTGAAGCAATGTCGGAAGAGAAGAGACATGTTCAGTGATGAACAGTTGAAGATAATATTTGGCAACATCGAAGACATCTATCGGTTTCAGATGGGCTTTGTCAGGGACTTGGAGAAGCAGTACAACAATGAAGACCCCCATCTCAGTGAAATTGGGCCGTGTTTTCTGGAGCATGTAAGTGATTTTGAGGGGAAATAGCTTGAGAGGGAGAAGTAACTCATCTTATTTATTTATTTATTTATTTATTTATTTATTTAACAAAGTACACTTGTTTAAGGCCCCTGTGCGATTCTGCATAAGACCACAACCCCTAAGAGTGTTCTTTGCCACCTCTTATATCAGAGGACAGGAGTCTCTGTTCTTGAACATAAAGCCCCAACTCATCATAGAGGTTGCGTTGAGGACTTACCCATTCCTTCCTCTTGCAGATGGACAACATTCTTGGAGTTTTCCTTCTCCAATATTGTTGCTGCCAAGTTTCCTCTCTCACAGACTCTTCTTATGTTCTTAATGGTAACTTCTATTTATTAAAGAATAGATTAACAACAAACATTAACATATTAGATTACAGTTCCCACAATATACTCTTAATTACACGTAGTATTGATAGATAATACCTCCTCACATATGAACTGACCCGGACCCTGCAAACATAATATGAGGCTGTTCTCTAGGTGCCCCCTCCAGGTAGGTTTGTGGGGGTAGCAACAGTACAATGGCTCTTTTCCCAGGTGACTCCCACTTGTGGAATGCTCTCCCCAGGAAGGCTCACCTGGGGTCATCACTACTTATCTTTAGGCACCAGGCAGAAACATTTCTTTTCTGACAGGTCCTTGGCTTTTAATTATCTGTGGCCTCCTTCAGAGAGTAGGATCTTCCGTTTGAAAATATGACTGAGTTTTATGAATATGAATGAGTTTTAGATTTTTCCATGTTGTTTTATGATGATTTTAATGTATGTGCTATTGTTGTAAGTAACTTTGAACTACCTTTGTTAAAAAGAAAAAGAAAAAAAGCCACTAAGAAATTTAATCATAATAATACATGGGAGAGACCGTTCTCTGTGGACATATCCAGATTCTTGAAGTCCCTGTCTAGGGAGGCTTGCATGACCCATCTCTGCTGGCCTTGTGCCATCTGCTTAAAAATGTTTCTTTCCAGCAAGTGCTTGTTTTGCTCAAATGATGAATTGCTTTGAGCTGACCCTTTCTTCTAAGGTTATGTTTATTGACCATGACTGTTACTGCCTCTCTTCTTTTACAATAGAAAGGTGGGGTGCAACTATTTTTAAATAAATGTTTCACAAATAATTAACACAGAAGGTGAACTAGCAATGACTGAAACAATCAAATTAATAAAATGATTCAGAAGTCATATGTTTCCCGCCACAACAAACACACCTATGCCCACCCTTTGGGGCTTCGAAACCAATGATGGAATTCAGATCAATAGCAACATGTGTGCTTTGAAGGATTGTGTGGGATGTCAGCAATAAGAAAATGCCGCAAATAGTTTGCTTAATTTGATGCTCATAAAACTGTACTGGAAACAGCAGCAGCCAGAGCACAGGTAGTTAGGATAGGAGCAGGAGGGGTGAGGAGTTGAACTTTTTGCACTGCTACCTGATATCTGACTCTGCAAACTGCAGGCAAAAGCTACATAAGGGTGTGTTGTGAGGTAGCGGCACTGCCAGGTGCCTTCTGTGGCCCTCCCAACCACTCTTCATCACCTTCCTTTACATAAAACTAGGGTTGCCATATTTCAAATGTAAAAACCAGGACACCTAGAAAGTTGTTGAGCAAGACCCCAAAGTTGTTGAGCTTTATTTAAAAAACAAGATTTTTATTAGCAGACCAAATAAAACACAAGGTGGCTGAGGGTTGCTTTCCTTATCTTATGCCCTCCTACCCCTTGCTTATCTGAAATTGTTTTTTAAAGGAAAGCTACTGCTTTCTCAACTCTCAGGAAGGGGGGGGTCCTTTCTCAGAGTGAGGCATTCTAGGAAACGACCTAGGAGAGAGCACCACCCCTGCCTTTGCACATTAGCAACTACAAAAGCAATTTTAACATAGACAAGGGTGTAAGGAGAGGGGATTGTTATCTGGTGCCTGTTGCTGATCAATTTAGTCTTTGACTTGCCTTTGGAGAGTTTTTTGGCATGAGGT
The DNA here is from genome assembly GCF_964252035.2 of Podarcis erhardii. Taxonomy (NCBI): domain Eukaryota; kingdom Metazoa; phylum Chordata; class Lepidosauria; order Squamata; family Lacertidae; genus Podarcis; species Podarcis erhardii. Next base: position 27,848,835 of record NC_138504.1, read on the forward strand.
TGCCTTGTTAACATTTTTATGTGAATGCTTGTCCATGCTTTAGCATTGCTGTTCTTTGAATTTTTACGCCTTTCCCTTTAACTACCAGTAGGTAAATATCGGAGAGAGAGAACAGGTGCCTCTTGACTCTCAAAGACATGCATGCACTAAATACCTCCCCATAAACAGTAAGGCACCATGTAGCGAGCCTCCTCCTGTTCCACAAACTGCAGCTGGCGAAGTTCATTTTGAACTGTTATGCCTGATAACATAATTTAGGATAATTAGGCTCCCCCTCCCTCATCCCACATGCACATCCTTACTCCAAACAGCCTCTTTTCTTTTAAATCATGTGACCAGGCTCAAGCTGTGTCTAAGTTGATCCATTCTTGGTTTTCTAAATATAAATCGTCAGTACACAACTAGCCTTCACTCTCCCTGCTTTATTCTGATTTTAAATGCTTCTGAATGCAGCTCAGAAAGGTTTTCGACTTGCAGCAATTGTATATAAGTGCAGCCTGTTCCATAGTGATATTCTATCAGACTTTCTTCATTTGTTTATATCAGTTATTATTGTTAATTGTTTTCTGCTCAACTAAATCCTACTCAGAGTAGACCCACTGAAATGACTAGATCTAAGTTAGCCCTGTCTTTTCATTTCAGAGGAGTTTACTCTATGCATGACTAACACTAGATACCTGTTATTACATTTATATACTGCTTGGTGCCAAAATAGATTTCTAAGTGGCTTATAATGTATGAAAGCCAGTTACGCACACACTTAAAAGTCCACCATTCAAATCCACAATGAAACAATCCCATTAAAAACTGTGCAGCAATTAAACAGGAGATAATATCACAGAACTTCTGTGGTTTATGCTAATCATGGTGGCTGGCTAAGACTATTATCTTACAATTGCCTAAAGAAATGGGCTGGTTTGACAAACTTGCTGTCATACCTTCTCCTTTTTGTCCCATAATCCTGCATTTCTGCCCACTGGAACCTCTGACTACCCTCAGGATGCTGGAAACCCCCCTTCCCTTGGGCTCCTTCCCAGTGCATCACTGAATGCCCACTATGGCTGGGAAATGCCTGCTCACCCTGGGTTTGGATTTAATCACCTGCTGATGATTCACCTTCCATCCCCAACTTGGCTCATCTCAACAAACTAAGAATGGTTAAAAAGAGTTCTCTCGCACACTCACTTCTATCCCTGACGTATTACCCATATTTTACTAATTATTCTCCAAAAGGAATAATTGCATAGAAATTTCAATTGCGTAGAACTGGGAGCCTGCTTCAGGTGAAGAAATCCAACCCACCCCTATCACAATTACTGTTTTTCCCTGCATGGAAAAATGAGTTTTAAGGAGGCACTGATAAGACTGCTTCTTCAGAAACCACCCCTGGATTCTGGGAACTTCATTAATTACCAGCCAGTTGCCAACCTCCCTTTTCTGGGCAAGGTTTTTGAGCTGGTGGTTGCTGACGAGATCCAGGGGCTCATGAAGGAGACTGATTTTCTAGATCCATTTCAATCGGGGTTTCGGCCAATAAGCTGAAGCTCAATCCAGATAAGACAGAGGCACTGTTAGAGAGGGATTTTGTAGACCAGATGGATGGTCTTGAAGGAGCTACCCTCCCTCTTAAAGAGCAGGTCCTTAACTTTGGGGTGCTCCTGGATCCATTACTGTTGCTTGAGGCCCAGGTGGCCTTGGTGACACAGAGTGTCTTCTATTAGCTTCTGCTGGTGGCCCAGCTACGCCCCTATCTGGACAGGGATAGCCTAACTCCTGTGGCCTACACTCTGGAAACCTCTAGGCTGGATTATTGCAATGGCGTTATACATGGGGCTGCCTCTGAAAACGGTTTGGAAACTTCAGCTGGTGCAAGAACCAAAAACCAAATTGCTCATCAGAACAAGATGATTTTGGCCTATAAAGCCAAACCTGGCCCAACTGCACTGGCTGCCAATTAGTTTCTAGGGCCAATTCAAAGTGCTGGTGTTGACCTCTAAAGCATTCCACAGCTCAGGACCTCAATATTTTAAGGACCGCCTTTCTGCATATGAACTGACCCAGACACTGTGGTTGTCATCTGAGGCCCTTTTCTGTGTCACCATTCCCTGAGAGGTACAGAAGGTGGCAACACAAGAATAGCCTTTTTGGTGGTGGAATGCTGTCCCCAGAGAGGCTTGCCTGGCGTCATTATTACATGTCTTTAGGTGCTAGGCAAAAACATTATTCTTTACCCAGGTCTTTGGCCATTAAATAATCTATGGCATGTTAAAGCTCTGGGGGTGTGGGAGGCTGTTACTATGATTATTTTATTATTATGCTGTCCATTATTCTGCTTTTTATTATGTTTTTATTATTGTGCCCTGAAAAATGTGTTCTTAATGTTGTATACCACACTGGGATGTACCACACAGGGCAGTATATAAATTGCAATAATAATAATATTAATAATAATAATAATAATAATAATAATAATATAAATAATAATATACAGTGTGTATGTCTCAGACCAGTCTCTACATGATGAGTTGATAACCACTGGCGAGGGGCTGCGATTCCATCGTATTTCCCCCCCTACCTGCTAGGCCCATCTTTTTCTTTTTGCTACTGCCAAAATCAGGGGGCTTTTGTGAGTGGGAAGAAAAAATTACATATGAGGGAGGTAAATACGGTGCTGGCTGGTTGGAGATGTTTAAATTTCTTCACCCAGCCTAGTATGGAGATACAAATCTTCCCCTTCCCACGCATCAGGCTAATCATTTGATGAGCAGGGAAGGAAGAATTTGCATCCCCATTAGGTGAATCTCTACAACAAATTAAATGGATGTAAATCTGACATCAGAAATAACAGAGTTCAAAAACCAGTAGAGGAACTTTTCAGTATTGCAGAACCTTCTGTAACTGAAGGACCACCTTTCTCCATATGAATTGATCCAGACCCTGCAATCATAAAGTACATGTGCAATCATAAAGTACATGTGCCCCTTCCCCAAGAGGTCTGGAGGACAGCAGCAATAGAACAGGCCTTTTCTGCAGTGACTCCCCATTTGCAGAATGCTCGCCCCGTGCCTTCATTACATATTTTAGGCTCCACTAATTAAACAAACTATGGCCTTTAAACATGTGAGGAGGGGTATTGTTTTGGTTTGTTCCTATGTTAAGAATTTTTATTTTTTAATATTGTAAACTGCCCTGCGATTCTCAGATGAAGGGTGGCATATAAATTTAATTAATAACAACAACAACTTGCAATGACCATTTTTGAACAAAGGGGAGTGTAATTTGAAATGGCTGAGTTATAATTAATCAAGTAATTAAATTATTCCATATGTGGCTTGAGTTGGGACAAAGGTTTTCATTTCATTTTTAAAATCACACTACACGCGTTAGTTAGCTTATCAATGCGTGTGTGTTATATCACCAAATTTTGTGAATGACCACTGTTAATAATGCAGGTATTACTTTCTGGACTTTCTCCACTTAATTCCCCTCTGGCCCCACTGTTCATAGGTCTCCCTTTCTCCCAGCCATGTGCATATAATATATACCTGTAATTCAGGATAATGCTCCAAGCATTTGATGAACTAAATTGTAGTCCACAAAAGCAGATGCCACTGTACATTTGTCTAAAGTTCCACAATACTCTTGGTTGTTTTCCTGTTCCCATATTTCATCCTCACAACAACCCTGTGAGATAGGTGATCCTGAGAGATAATGAATGTCCCAAAGTGACTCAGGGAACCTCACAGCTGAGAAGAGATTAAAATCTTTCTTTTTTCCCCTTTTTTGGTTTGATGATCTTAGTTCAACACTCACTGTACCACACTGACTTTTCCCAGTTGGTACATAAACATATACAATGAGTAGGATGCTTAAACTGACAGCGTTCACTCTCAGAGATCCCACCAAGCCCGTCCTCCCTTGTTACATAAGCTCCACTGTTATGGGAGCTGACGAAATGGCCAGTGTTGTAAATACGTCAGGAAATGTCAAGAAAATCATGCAGCCTTGCTTTTTGAGCTTTTCCTTGAGGGGGAAATAAAGCACTATCTTGGCACTTATGTAAGCGGATGCAGCTATCTAGGATGCTGGATCCTTTTATGCATAAATATATTACTTTCAGTTATGGCTTGGCTGGGCTATATTTCACACCGGCAACACTTCAGATACTATTAGAGAACCACACTGTAAATGCTAATGAAATTACAACAGGGCACAATTAAAACCATTCACAGCAGCTTCTCTTTGAGTGCCATAGATTTCCCATTCCTGTAGTTTCATTGTTGTTGTTGTTTAAAAAGGGATGATGTTGTAATAGCAGCACTTTTCTCTGCTTTTCAAGCTCAGGCTATTATTGGCAAGCAGGCTTCTGAACAGGGGTGAGCAGAAGGTAGATTAGGATATACTAGTAGGTCTCTGATTGCCAGTTTTCTAACAAAAACAACAGCCCAAAACATTTCTCTCTCTGCTGTCGTCATATTAGGTGGCTGGAAAAGATAATCGAGGGAAAACTAGGAGTGAGTTTTTGTATGAAAGGGTTTGTGAACTTGGTTCTGATACTGATCACATGTTTATACTCGAAGCATGTGCTCAGAGGCACCCTGTTCCTTAATTTTTACGGCGTGCTCAACCACCTGAACTACCATTTGCACTTGGCTCCAGTTCATAGACATCAGAATTCTAGTAAAAAAGCACACACGCAAAACAAAATAGATCCCAGAGGTCCGTGCTATAAAACATGCAGAGGAAATAAGCAGAACTGGAAACTGTCAAAATCCATCTGTGGATGTAATGGCTTTGCTCCAAGCAGAGCTCTTGCCACAAAGGTCAGAAAGTTTAACTTCAGCTGTCGGTTTCCAATAGAAGAGGGTAAAGAAACCTTGTTGGCAGAACCACGTAAAAAAGGAAGCTGAGGGGAGGGGGGTGGAGGAGAAATTTGGTTTGGTTTAGCATTTTACTGCATACCTAATTCACATGCAAACAGCAACATGACTGTCCTTCCAAAATTCATTGAATATTGTAATGCAATTCTCCAGCTAAAAGGTGTGTACAAAAATGTTAAGGCTAAGTTTGCACAGAGATTAGGGCTAACTGTGCATAAGGATGCATTTCTTAGGATGCAACATCATTCAAAAATGCATCAGGGAAAATTACTTGCAAAAATTTGAGAACTGCTGATGAATTTTCAAGAGGGCTTTTGAAAAGGAAATCACAAACTGGTGCAGAAATATGGAGAACTCACATTTAGGTTGTAAAAACAACTAGAAGAAGCCAAAACTGACAGCTCTGCCCATTTTCCACAGACGAGGGAGAAATCGGTGAAGTATAGTATATATTCTCCTAGGTCAAGAAGGTTTTACAAAAATTAGCCCTGGCATTGAATATTGGAGGCCAAAGTTCAAATCCCCACTCAGTTACGAAGCCCACTTAATGGCCTTGGGCTTGTCGCTGTCTCTTAGGCTAATCTACCTTACGTGAATTTTGTGAGGATAAAACAGGCAGGAGAAGAAACATTCACGCCACCTTGACCTTGTTGAAGGAAAATAGAATACAAATACAAATAAGCCAGAATTTAGAGCTTGTGTAGTAAGGATGATGGAATTTCAGGAATGGCATACTCAGGAATTTCAGCACTTATGCCCAGATAAGGATATCATGTAAGCTGCTCTGAATGTTTCATCAGCTCCTATCAGGGTGGCCGATGGTAAGAGAGTTGTACTCTAGTAACATCTGGAGGACCACAGGTTTCCCGTTCATCTCCTTTGCATCAAATCAGATTCAGAGGAGCCCCAAAGCAGACCAGAGGAGCAGTGCTAGGGTTGAAAGTGTTAAAACACCTTTTCCCCAGGGCATTTTTCACACATCCCTGCCCAGCCCCCTCTGTATTGTTTTGGCTTTATGCTGTGCTATTTTTACCCTGCATGTTTTCAAAAGTCACATATCCTGCATTAAATGACTAATATGTAAAATACCTCTTACAATGTATAGATCAAGGGTCAGCAAACTTTTTCAGCAGGGGGCCAGTCCACTGTCCCTCAGACCTTATGGGGGGCCAGACTATATTTAGAAGGGGAAAAAATGAATGAATTCCTATGCCCCACAAATAACCCAGAGATGCATTTTAAATGAAAGGACACATTCTACTCATGTAAAAACACGCTGATTCCTGGACCGTCCGTGGGCTGGATTTAGAAGGCGATTGGGCCGGCTCCGGCTCCTTGGCCTTAGTTTGCCTACCCATGGTATAGATACAATTGTTATAAATCACATTGGTGTTTTTATGAAATTGCAAATATGAATATCTATATAGATAATATGTCCAATAAATTAATAATAGCTCCCTGCAAGTAGAAATGGATTTTTTTTATTAAAAAAATGCAATGTTTTTGTGGATTGATGCAACAGCAAGACAGAGTGGACTTGCAAACGAATGTATGCAAAACTGAGATAGACTGAAAATAAACTGATTGGTCTATTTCTAGGTGAGTAGCTGATGGTTTGTGATGTTTTTCACACACTTCTTTCTTTCCTCCCCCCCCCCCCGCACTTTCCTGCTCCCACCCCTTGCAGCAAGATGGATTCTGGATCTACTCAGAGTACTGCAACAATCACTTGGATGCGTGCATGGAGCTATCCAAACTAATGAAAGATGGCAGATACCAGCACTTCTTTGAAGCATGCCGCCTCTTGCAGCAGATGATTGACATTGCCATTGATGGTTTCCTTCTGACACCGGTGCAGAAGATCTGCAAATACCCACTGCAGCTGGCAGAGCTGCTGAAGTACACTGCACAGGACCACAGGTACACTGGTGTTTGGGTTTGGATTCTTTAAAATAGGGATCTGGTAGAAGGAGGACAATAGGAGTTGCTCTCAGCCCCTGCCTGCCTATCACCCATGGAACTTCAGAGATTTGACAAGTTCCTTAGGCTGAGCATCTTTTGGAAGTCCTCCCAAAGGAGTTTAAATGATTTTAGAAATAGTTAATTTGATTTGCCCTAAGCTTTTGAGGAAGATAGTACAACTGCTATAACACCCATTAGCCCCAGGATGGCCACTGATCAGGGAAGATGGGAATTGTTGTTGTCATTATACTACTATTACTATTATTCCTGCAAACCTTGGGATCCTCCCAAGCTTCCTTATACCGCATGATGGTGCATGGATGCTGCTATTTTGACTAGAATAAGCAACTGTACTCATAGTCTGCATATGAGAAACAGAAGGGGTGGGGACAGACGATGATCCAGCCCTCTGGCCAGGCAGGTTCCCCATCCCTGATCTGAACCAGCAGCATCAGGTAGGCTGTTTAAATAATTTCAGGGACATCTCTGTGTCTCCCACAATGAAGGGTTTGTAGAGCAAGGACCATACCAGACGGTCCTTTCTGGTGTCCATCTAGGCAATCAAGACTTTTAATGCCATTTATTTCCATTAGCTACCTTTAGCTAATGGAAATAAATAGCAACAATGCTTTGTTCTTCAAGCCATGCACATTTACTGTACAAGATGCCGTCTAAGGCATTGAATTGGAAGCCAGATTTCTGGTTATTGAAACCCCAATTAGCATAGGATGGGCTGGCAGAGAGCCTCATCCATGTTCCCTGCTTAAGCATTGCGAACAACTCAATGCCTGTCCACCTAAAGCCAAGGAGCAATTTCATGGCATTAAGGTATAAGGCCTGACCAAATGCCTTCCCTCCCTCTCCTCTGATGGTTTTCATCTGTGTGTTTTTGCTGGTTCAGCCGAAGCTGCAGATTCTCTTTCTAAACGTTCATTTTATTAATGAATGGAGGGGAGGTGGGGAGGGGAGGGGACCTCGGTCATGATGACACCTCTAATAAAATGAGTGAATTAGGCTGGAATTAGACGTTGAGCATCCGTCGCTGCCATTGAGATCAGCAGCCCAGGATCGCCTCCCCTTTGGCTCTCTCTCCTGCTGACAGCTAAAAATACCAAAAGTGATGTCATCATGCTCCGTTTCCTTCCCCAACCCTCCACCAATGTCAGCCAGTGAGGCTGAACAAGGGCAGCAGCACACAAGGCAGGGGTGGGGAATCTGAACCCAAGGGCCACATTCCCTTTTGGGAATGACTTCCAGGGGCCACATGCCAGTGGTGGTCAGGGCTAGAGGCAGCAGTGGGTGGAGCAATTGATGTAAATTATACATTTGTTCACTGGACTGTTTTCTATGCACCACCATCTATCCCCCATCTGGGAAAGCAAGAAGCACCATCAGGTTCAAGGACACATTCCAGCTAGGAGAGTGTAAGGGAGGCTGGGGAGGGGTGCAGCTTGGGGACAATACAGTGGTACTTTGGAAGTCAAACAGAATCCGTTCCATTCGACTTCCAAAACGTTCGGAAGCTGCAGAAGCTGCACTGGACATTCGGGTTCCAAAGAACATTCGCAAACCAGAACACTCACTTCTGTGTTTGCGGCGTTCGGGAGCCAAAACATTCAAATACCAAAGCGTTCGGGATCCAAGGTACGACTGTACTGAGGACCGGATAGAGAGGCCTGGAGGGACATATTTGGCCCTTGACTCTGATGTTCCCTGCTGCATACTATAGGTATGCACAATTTGGTCCAAACTGATTTGGCGGATCAGCGGATCTGTGAGCATGTGGCACAGAAGCATTTGCCCACATAGTGGCACACACTTTTGTCTTAACACTAGCTGTGTAGGGATAATGGGAGCAGATGTTCCACAACACTCAGAGAGTATTAGCCACCCCTGCTGTATAGCTACAAAGCCTACCACACTCTCAAGCCGGATTCATGCCATTTAAAGCACATGACTTCCCCCAAAGAATCATGAGAAGTGGAGTTTGCTGCTCACAGAGCTACAACAACGGTGGGCAGATCCCAGGATTCTTTGGGGGAATCCTGTGTGCTTTAAATGTATGGTGTGCATGTGGCCTCAGCTTGGGCTGTCTATCACTGAGTGAAGCCACTAGGATGCTTTTCTGCCCAGCCAGATGCCACCTGCAACTTCCTCCTGTTGGTTTTTGCCTTCTGCCTGCCAGTCTCTTTTCTGCTTAGTTGTACTTCACATCCATCAAACCTTTGCCCCTGGCTTCTGCCATTGGCCTCAGTTTCCAGTTTTGCTTTTCTCCTCTGCAACCTGCAGCCTCTCCAGCCACAGGGATCTGAGCCTGACTGTGCTCAGAACTGAGTGTCTGTCCAGTTGCCATCTTACACATCTCCTTGCCTCCACTGAACAAACACATTCTTCCACATGCAAAAGCAGCATGGGTGGCTGCAACAAAACCATAAATAAATAGCAGGAACTGGCGTACTTTTTATCTGACATAATGAAGAGTGGGAACACACCAGGTGCTTGTAGGAGGCCAGAGTAAACTCTGTGCTAAAATGAGCAACTCATTTTAAAGCTGAATACATGGGAACATTCTGCACAGGGCAGGTGTCAAGATGCACTGAGGATGCTGCTAGTGAGGATAGAAGAGAAAATGGGTTCCGTTTGCATTTAAAGACGAACTCCCTAATATTCACCCATTCCAAAACAAATGAAAATAGATACATGGTTGCCTTTCAAAAGCTGCACTTTTCCATATTTTGCAGTGCTGTTCTCCAGTCAAGAAATGTGTGCAAATATACATGTATCACACATATCAGGGGGATATGCCTATATTTTGTTTACAAAACTATGCATATAAGGAGAAATTCACACTAAAATACTGATGAATTTTCATGATGACTTTTTTTAAAAACCCTCTTCTGGATAAGAATTGAACTTGGAAAAATAAGAGAGAAAACCAAAATTGACAGATTAATTCTGCCAGTACCCTCATTTTAGATTCTGATGGAAATGCTGCCATGTGGTGTCAAGTGATGAGGGGCTCAGAGATAAAGGTGCTTGAAGAATTCAGGCTGACTTTGATACAAACCAACCTGATCTATGCCTCTTGCATCAATGTGCAGATCCAGCTATTCATTGGGTTTTCATATCTCTGAAAATTCTCCCCATTCCTCCTCAGGATCTGGCCATCTGCTCCATGACATCCCCATGGAACTCATGGCACATATAAAATACGTAATTTTGTAAAACACACACACACACTAAACAATGTGAAGCTTTGTGTGGTGTAAAAGCCAATTTGCAAATTGAAGCAGAAATGGGACAGGGTGACTTCCAAGTTGGTGCCTCCGGTAATGGCAGAATTCCTCTGAGCGGGAGGAATTTGCCCCGTGGGAATCTGGGTCTGGCCGCCACGGCGAAGGCGGAAACTCGCAAAAAATCACAGGCGGGAGAAGCCTGTGAGCGTGGGATTCGGCTGGCACCTTTTGCGCCTCCCCTACTCGCGGGGAAACCCGGCTTCGGGGGTCCAGAGCGACGTGGGGTGAGCGGCGCGGTGCTTCAAATCGTCTGCTTCTTCCACGGAGCGAAGCCACATAGCTGTTGCCGGAGAGCGCTGACTTTTTCCTGTGGACAATTTGATTTTAAAGTAATTACCCGTGAGTAGAGCTGAAGCGGGAGAATTGGATTTTTAAAAAGTTTAATTTGGCATTGTAATGGGGAGGTTCAATACAGGAAGTCCGCCTTCCCCTTTTGTAAAAAGACTGAAGCAATGAGGCTGCAAGCTGAAGTCTTGGAAAGCCTTGGAAATTTAGTAAAGGACTAAATTTCCACTGGTAAAGAACATTAAACCCCCCCTTGGAGGCAAGAGAAGAGGGGGGAAAGTTGTGTATTGAGTATGCCTGCAGGAGAGAGCGAAGAGAGCTAAAATACTGCTGCTCTGACTCTGGAAACGGGCTGCTAGCAGGACTGACGTCTTTTGGAATGCTTATTGACAGTGTTTAGAATGTTCATTGACAGCTAGCTAAATAAGAGAAATACATTGTTTCTATTGTCTCCAGCTGCTTTTAAAAAGGAGTAAAAGTAACTGAAAATTGAAACTAACTTGGGATTGTTGGAAACTGTGTTTAAAAGAGGACATTACTGATTAATATAAATAGAAACTGTTTCCCCCTAGTGGAAGCCTTTGAAACTGGTTGCTTTACAAGAGCTGGGCTAGGGGAATTTCCAGCTGCAAGATAAAGAACTGTGAGACTCTGGGACTGACCTTGAATTTTTTAAGTGTTATGGCAAATGTAAAGGAAAAAACAGACCAGTCAATTGCTGAAAAAACATTAAGGTCTGGGAGGACTTGGCAGCAATCCAGGAGAGGCTCAACATCAGGCCCCTCTGCCTCTTCTGCTGCTGCTTTTGCATCAGTACACTCAAAATCAAGAGGAATGTCGACAGAAGAAGCCTTAGTGGCTGCATTAAATAAGATAAATGATTCACTGGAACAGCTTAACAAGAAAACAGACGCGATAAATGTGAAAGTGGATGCTGCAACTACTAAAATCGACTTAAATACAGAAAGTATAAATAATTTGGGACAAAAGGTGAATACCAATACAGAAACTATCCAGAAATTGATACAGGAATCTACTTTGATACGGCAGACTGCGGAGGAAGCCAGGGAGAAAGCCGTTGCTGCTGAATGTAAAGTAACACAACTTGAGAGAGAGAGAGAGTCCCAACCTTACAGAGGCAACTTGATGAACATAAGTTGACGCTTGTTATGATTGAACTTAAAGAAAAACAGACGAATTTGAGGATCAGAGCCCTACCTGAATTGGAGAAGGAAAGCTTGACAGATTTTCTCATACAGGAATCTGCTGACTTTTGGGACTTGGACTTGGGCCAAGAAGAGTTTAGAATTGTGAGGGCCTTCAGACTTGGAAGAGGAGGGAAAAAAGAGAAGAATAGATTAAGAGACTGCTTGATCACCCTTCGAATTAAAGAAGAGAGAGATAGAATCTTGGGTTGGCATTACCAGAAGAACCTAGAAGTACAACAGTCAAGAGTGGACATTTTTAAAGACGTCCCGAAATATCTTGTGGATTTTAGGCCTAAGTACGGAGATATTGTTGCCCTGCTGAGAAGGAACAAAATCATCTTTAGGTGGGAGTTTCCCCAAGGTCTATCCTTCAGTTTCAAAGGAAGGAAAATAAAAATAAGATCAGTAGAAGATAAAGTAAAGTTTTTGTATAAATATGAAGAAGATCTGCAGAAGGGACTTGGAAAAGAACCAAGAGCATAGGATATAAGATCACCAGGATGAAGTTGATGGACTACACGGACTATACGGAACTGGCGGAAATGACTGGCAGAATCCGAGACCAGGGAGAAGAGTCGGTGGAAGAAGACTGGAAAAAGTTTAAAGATTATTTACGGAAATACTGTAAATTTAATGAATGTTAGAAAAATGTTGGAATGAAGTTATATGGCTTTAGTAGAAATGTTATAAGGAATTAAGTATAAATAGATTAATAGAGTATTAAAGATGAATGTTAGAAAAATGTTGGAATGAAGTTATATGGCTTTAGTAGAAATGTTATAAGGAATTAAGTATAAACAGATTAATAGAGTAGTAAAGGGAAAATAAGGTTAGAATGTGCTAAGATAATTATAGGATAGAAAACAGAGGAAGATGGAAAGGAATTGCTGAAACAATTAACAGAAGTGGAATACAAAAAGGGAGGTGTGAGGAGGTCGTGGAAATAAGCGAATGAAAGATAAGATATTGAAATTATTTGATGTGCTTTAAATTGTTTTTGTTTTGTTAGTTTAATGTGTTAGTGTTATGTAGTGTTTGTGTATTGTACTGTACTGTACTGTATTGTATTGTATTGTATTGTATTGTATTGTATTGTATTGTATTGTATTGTATTGTATTGTATTGTATTGTATTGTATTGTTCTTTTTTTGTAGTGTTTAAATTGTTGGAAAAGTAATAAATATTATTTTTTTAAAAAAAACAAAACAGAAATGGGACAGGGTGGATTTATGAATGAAGACATCCAAAATGAACTGGGAATATACTTATATGCTCATCCCTAGTGGGGAAAGGGCTATACTTCAGAACCACAGCTGTACACCTCCAGTCCTCTTGCTCAACAAGGAAACTGACTCTGCAGAGCGCCTTCACCAACCTGGTGCCCTCCAGATATTTTGCACTACACCTCCTGTTGTCTCCAGCCAGCGCAACTGTGCAGCCTCAACCAGGACACAAATACGCTCAGCAGGCTTCTTCATTTTTCTCATTAGTCAGCAGTCAATAGTAAGTCCCGAGTTAATCATAAATTTATGATGACACTGAGATGGCAGCTGGCCCTGTCTGGCTCTCCAATTGTGATGAACATTAAGGTTTCTTGGAATGGAAAGTAAAGCATAAGGCAGAAATCAATAGCATTGATTCCAACATCACTTTTTCAAAAGACTGCTCATTGTCCTTGCTGGCCCTGGCAGGAGGCTATTTTCTTTCTGTGTCATGACGCACATGTGCATGCACATACACACACACATACACACATCCAGAAAGCAGAAAAATCCCCCTCTGATTTGCTTAGAGAGCTCACAGGCCATCAACAGTGAGAGCCAACACTGCCTGGGCTAAAAGGGCAGAGAAGGATGCCATATGGCACTCCTTGAATCACTCTGTGGCCACAAAAAAACCTCTTACAGCACAGTTGAACTGACTGGCCTCCTTCTGTCTTCAGGGGCTGCAAGGCCACTTACGCACTGTGTATTCTCTCCTGGCTCCAGCCATGGAGCTCTGGATTTGATATTCTAATGAATAATGAGACCACAGCTAGGTAGAAAATTCTGCTTGGAGCCAGGGAGTAACTGCATGTGTGGAATGAGCAAGTGAAGGCAGCCTAAAGTGGATGGGGGAAGAGTCCATGGCTCTTTGTAATAGCACATATTTTGCATACAGGAGGTCCCAGTTTCAATGCAGTTGAAAGAATTGGGTAGGAGATGATGGGGATGACCCCTTCCTAAGACCCTAGAGGGTCACTGCCTGGCAGAGTAGACTTATGGGGTCCCTTCCAACTCTCGGGTTCTATGATGAACCAATAACCCGGCCTGGTCTAAGGCAGCTTACCAATGAGTATCTTACTAAAATTTCCATTTGCATTTCTCAGGCTGGTTTCTCTCTCCCTCCCCCCCCCCTTCTGCATAGTGATTACAGGTATGTGGCTGCAGCTCTTGCCGTTATGCGGAATGTGACTCAGCAGATAAACGAGAGGAAAAGGAGACTGGAAAACATTGACAAGATTGCTCAGTGGCAGGCCTCAGTTCTGGACTGGGAGGTATGTTGCACACGGAACAGTAATTTTCTTCCATCGTTCAGTGTGATGCTCCAGATCAGATCCAGTGTCTTATGTTCTGGGCAAACAGTTATTGCACTTTTACCTGGGAGGTTGCATTTGTAGGAGGTTCTCTGTGACAAACGCAGCCTGTAATGTTCTCACCGAAAGACTCTTAGGGCTTACCTTGAGAGGTCCAAGCTACCTCTGTAGTATAAAGCACTATTTTGCCTGTTGATTTCCAGCTGCAACTCTTGATGGAGTTTAGATAGCTTGTCCACATGCTCTGGCAGCCTCAAAGTTAGATTACTGCAATGCATGGGGGCTGCCTTGGGATACTCATTTGAAACGCCAGTTTGTTATATCTGTTTAGTATATTCCATTTCCTTGGGCTCCGGGCTGGCCTTACCATTAGGCAGAGTGAGAGAGCCCTTTCAGGTGACACATGTTGAGGGGCATGCAGCAGGCCACCCAATCTGCTCTGTGTCCCTTAAACTAGCTTGCTGCCTTTGGGTGCAATGGAGGATGCTGTCCCATTGCCGGTGCTAAAGAAAGAGTGAAGTCCCCATAGAGCTGACTTCTCTATGCAAAATGGGGAGGGCATCTTATCCTTTGCCCCCGGCAGCCAAATGTCTTGGACTGACTCTGTTTTGACTGCTAATGTTACTTCTGTGTAGGAACGGCTAGGAAACTGACACACTGATTGATTGATTGATTGATTGATTGATTGATGGGTTTATTAACTTACTGCACTTACATACTAATGTTCTGCCAATGTACTGAGCAAATTAAAGCTTGTGGCCCCAGGTACCTACCCTCGTTTCAACATGCCCACATGCTACAATTTTCTACTGAGGTCCTTCTCCAGGTACCCTTGCCATCAGATATAAGGTGGATGGTGGAAGCAGGATCAGGCTTTTTCACCTGTGGTGCCTAGCTATGGAGGCCCCTCTTCAAAGAAATGCACATCTGGTTTCTTCTCTGTTATCTTTAAGGCACCAGGCAAATACTTTGCTATTCTCTACACAGTCGCTTACCAAGTCATTTAAAAATGTTATAATGCTTTTTCCATTTACACTTGCTTTTGTCTTACTGTATTTACCATTTTTAATTTGTATTGTAAACTGCCCAGGGATATATATTACAAAGGGTGGTATAAACATCTTAAAATAAGAACATAAATGAATTTAAAATAGCATGCAATTTAATAGAGACAATGCAGAAGGAAAGAAGAAAATAAGCAAACCAGGTCTCAGTTCTTGCATATTGTTATACAGTTGTTATAATGACCAGGTAGAAAAGATTATTATAATGTCCGTGCTATCACCATGGTTACTGTGGCATAGTAGATCTGGCAGTCCATTTTAACTCTTTAATCTCTCCCAACACAAAAAGCATCAGGGGATTTCTCAGCAGACACATTTAAGCTGCCATGAGCTGTGAAGTAAAGAAATTATGTGGGTTGTCATAGCCAATTATATTTAATAACTGTGTGGGCAAATGAAAGGAATGATCAGATTCCTTAAAATTTTCTGCTGGGATTAAGGGAGTTGCTAGGAGGCAGGTTCTGTCCCAGGATAAAATGAGACACACCTAACCTCTCAAATGCTATTTTGCCACAGTGTGGAGATAGACCACCAGAGAGATTTAACCGGTCATGAGGAGTTTGGTTAGTAAAATGATTTATATATTTATATTATATGCCATCTGATGCCAATATAGGCTTGTTAGCAGGTTTCAAGTATAGAAAACAGACCACACAAGCATGTGACTATAAACACCCAATAAAACAAACCCATTAAAATATAAGCTTTGATACTTAAAATATGCAACAAAGCAATCTGATTAAATAAGAGCTAGTGTGTGTTAGCTGAATCCTGCATCTCTCTCTCTCTCTCTCTCTCACACACAGACACACACACGGTGGCCACTTAATGCATCACACACACAAACCCCAAAAGGAGAATAAAACAGAACACACTTTTCATGAAATTGCATAGGTTGCTTTGCATGTATATATGCAGCTATCGCTATCACTTAAATAGAAATACAAGCCATCTCACCAGAGTGGAAGAGGTTGTGTACAAGTGGCCCCTGTGCCTGCTCAGTTCTCTCCAGGTACCTGTGGCAGCTCCTTCAAGGCCTCTTGCTCTCGCTCTCTTCTTAGGGCTCTTTGTGGAAGTCAGGCTCACAGATTTCATGTAGGAAAAATGGGGGAGTAGATGTAGGGCCAATAGCCTTCCTTTTTTGTTTTTTTTAAAGCAGTGCAGTCCCAACAAAAGCCTTTTTGATTCTCACTGGGAGTCACTTTGATGAGTGGAAGTATAACTTGGAAAGAAAACTCGCAAGTGTTAAACCAGTTTGCAACAGATTGATTGTGGGTTATTGCAGGGGTAGCCAACATGGTGCTGAACTACAGTTCCTATCATCCCCAGCTGAGTTGTAGTCCAGCAACTTCTGGAGGGCACAACATTGGCTACCCCTGGAATTACTGTTTGTGTTCAAAAGCAGTTGCTTGGGAGGCAATATAGCCTCAGATGTGACTTCCCTGTATTTTGATGCCTGCCTGTGATCTCATGTGACTCATTTGTAAGGATCCTCATGCTGTAAAAAATAAATAAATCTCAGTGTAGGAACATTTCAGCCTCAAGATGCTTAATATTCATGTATGGGTGGAAGGATAATATGACCTCTGTCTTGGATCGATTGCTATTTTTATTCCACCACCATTACTACTTTGAGGCATTCACTTTTAGCAAACTGTGGCTATCTGCCAATTTTCTCTCCTTGGGATTTTCTTTTTTACATTAATTTTCCAAATCATTCGGGAGGCTGCCCAAACACAAGTCACTTTAAAAAAGAAAACTGTAACCTGTTTGAAGATGAAAGCACTCCAAGCATACCAACCATTTAGATGAGAGTACTGTAGTGCTGTTGTGGCTATTAAACTTCTTGTATTAATTGGCTGAGCAGGTGCTTGTTTGCAAGGAATGTTCAATTGCCTGAGGAACTGATCAATTTGCCACAAGGGTGGCCAAGCTGAAGGGTAATGCCTTGAAAATGAATTGAGGGCTGTTGTGCAGTTAAGAATGTGGGAGAATTCTGACAAAAATGGAAAGGGGATTGGAAATTGCCAAGGTTGACTTATTTGTCTCCTGTTCAGAACAGAGATCAATACAATGAAAACGATTGGCATTCACTGTTGTTCTTGCATTCATTTTGCTAATTTTCCATAATTAATTACATCCCCTCACATTTTGCATTGTGTTTCCTTTGCATTGAAATTAATTTGTAGGGATAATAATGCAATGGCATTAACAGCAACTGTTTGCCTACCCTTGCAGGTCTGTATTGCACCTGTCAACCCCTTTGCTTCCTGAACAGGCAACCCATCCATTCATTTGAACATAGGAAATTAAGAGGAATTGAGTGCAGAGGCAAAAGAAGGGTATGTCCAGAGTGATTAAAAAACTGAGAACAAGGAACACGAAGGAACTTAACAACTTGATCCATACCCTAATTTAATGAACTGCCTCACAGCTCCCTCGAAGCATAGAGAGAGTTTAGAGGTGGGCAAATAGAAGTATTTTGAACCTCTATAAACACCTGGAGCACAGGCTCACTGCATTGGTTTGTATGCAATTTGCATAGGCAAATATATATGCATATGTGTCCAGGGCAGATGTCTCCATCTGGTACGCAGGCTGAGACCCTACCTGCCTGTGGACTGTCTTGCCAGAGTGGTGCATGCCCTAGTTATCTCCTGCTTGGACTACTGCAATCCGTTCTACATGGGACTACCTTTGAAGGTAACCCAGAAACTGCAACTAATCCTTTCTTTTTGAGCTCTCTTCTTAATTGCATTCTGCAATTAATCCTCTCATAACTGCTTTACTTGCATCCCAGATTACTCTTTTTTCAAGAGTGGTGTTCATATTTATCTCAAAGTAGTCTCTCAAGTTTTTTTTGGCCTTCTTAGTCACTTCTTCATTCCTAAACAAAGTGTCATTCATCCTCCATCTAAAGGAACCAATTGGTGTTAGTTTCATTTCCATCTTCACAGCATTGTGGTCGGAGCAAGTTTTAGGACAGATTTCCACTTTTCTAGTCTTCGGAGCCAGCCCTCTAGTTACCCAGATTTGGTCAATTCTTGTCCATGCCATTTTGGCCTCAGAGAAGAAGGTTCCCTCTCTTCCCAAGGGGTTCTTCATTCTCCAAATATCAACTAAATCCATATTGTCAGTCATGTCAAAAAAGGTTTTTGGTAGTCTGCCATCTTTGGTAACTACCTGTCTCTGTGCCTTGTCCATATTTGTAGACACCACTCCATTCATGTCTCCCATCAAAATCATATTATAATCCAAATAGTCCATCAGAGTTTCATGTAACTTCTTGAAAAATTCCGATTTCCCCTCGTTTGGTGCATAGATGCCTACTATCAGAAATTTCTCTCCTTGTGATTGAATTTCAATTGCAACAAATCTTCCTTGATCATCTTTAAATAAAAATTTCAGTGATAGGCTCTCCTTTGCATAAAGTACTACTCCACTTTTCTTAACTTTGTCTGATGAAATAAATTCATGTCCCAATCTTTTATTGCTCAATACCTTCCTGTGAAGCCTTATCACATGTGTTTCTTGTAGACAAATCAAATCCAATTGTTCTTTTTTTAATAAATGAAAAACCCTCCGTCTCTTTTCCGGGGAATTGAATCCATTCACTCAGTTGTTGTTGTTGTTACATTTTTATGCTTCAAAGGGGAAGGGGAAAGAGATCCCGGTCTGGGACACACACACAACTCTACCAATGCCCCTGGTGGTCTTTGCAATTGTCAGCCATGCAATGTTGTGTAGGAGCTACTTGGTTGTGACCCACTGTGTCTACTTTAGCTGGGTTTCCCACACTTTTTTCCTGCTGCCACTATCATCAGAGGAGCTGGAGAGGGCAGATTTTTTTTTATGGGATAGGAGTAATCAGGCTCCTGTACCAGCAGGTTAGCCACCCTTGCTCTAAAACAACCATGGCATATCTGAGGAAGGATTCGGAAACATGAAGTAGAAGCAAGCTTGTTGGCCTATTTGTGTCAGCATTAGTATTCATAGTTCTGCTTGGCCCTCAAGGTTGTTCTGTTAATCCTGTAGTCTGAAGGTTAAATTTGGGGGTCGGCCTTTGCAAAACACAAATGCCCGTGGGTTAGTTAGATAGTGGTGTTCTCCCCCGCCCCGCCATCAGACATTTAATCCAGCCCAGCTCAGGTTTTGTTCTCTGAGTTTATCTTCCTTTAGCCTTATCAAGATTGAGAGTAAGCTATTAATGGCTATGAAGTCAACCAAGGGGAAAGGAAACTGGGAGCGGGGAGCAGCTAAAACTCAGTAGTCATCAGCTGTGCAGAACAATCTTAAGCATGTTTACTTGGGGGGGGGGACCACTTGGAACCAGGGGACCTATTCAGGATGGTCCATTTGTTGGACTTAATGCTCTAACCAGGCAGGGGAGGGGAAGTCAGTATCTCAGGTGACTTGCTCCACCTTATGTGCAGTGCCTGCCTTGTATAAATTGTTAACATGGGGAAGCAGCTCTAAAAAGCCACTAAAGAGAAGTTTTGCAGGTGAAATGGTGCAGTGGGTGTCATTTGCAGCATTTTGAGTGTTATCTGCAGCACTGTCGCTTGGGGGTAGTAGTGCTTCTGAATACCAGTTGCTAGAAGCCACAGGAGGGAAGAATGCTCTTGTGCTCGGGTCCTGCTTTCAGGTTTCCTGCAGGCATCTGGTTGGCCACTATGAGGACAGAATAATGGACTAGATGAGCCATTAGCCTGCTCCAACAGGTTCTTCTTATGCTCTTAGTTTATTATGCTCCAATTGCCTCATAGAAAAGATTTTGGTAGTTGAAATGCAAATATGAAATTCCCCACTGCTTTCAATGCACAAAAATGCACAAATTCAGGGATATACACAGTTGTCCCCTGTCGTCCCACTAGGTTTTCCTTAGTTGTCACAGTGTAGTGATAACATCATTCAATTCCTAAAGCTACAGCCTGGTCTGGGCCAGTCTTCTGCAATATTGGGCCTTCAAGTGTTGTTGGATACCCCCTACCCTTCAGGTTTCTCTTTGTCATTTCACGGCCTTCTATCATGCTTTGCACCCAGTGCTATTTTTCTGGGGGGACGCAGAGGTACGCATACCCCTAAACATTTTGTTAATCTAAGTTTGGCCTCATTGAGGGGCAGTATTTCAATATGAGTAGGAAAATGATAGAACCCCTAAACATTTTTTAGGGGGGGAGCACGGTTTGCACCTATCATTCCATCCCATCTTTAGGCTACCCTCTGTCCCGGGACTTCCTGCCAGTCCTGGCCTTTCTCTGTGTGAGATTTTAATCTCAGCCAAACAGCCTATTGGTCCTTCCCTCCCAGAATCTGAACCGCAAACTGTTTGATTCCCTAAGCATATGAACATTCCGTGCCTTAGGAAGCAGCTCAGCCAATCAGTGCCCGAGGTTTACTACTACAAGCGTAATACAATACATATGTTCTCTCATTGGATTCAACTGTTTACAGTAGCACCTCGGCTTACGTTACCCTTGGGTAACGTAAACTTTGGGTTGCGAAAGCGGCAAATCTGGAAGTGTTTCGCCGCATGCGCAGAAGCACTCTACTGCGCTGTGCGCATGCACAGAAGCGGTCCCTCCGGTTGCAGAAACCTCGGGATCCGATTGGAGCTCTGAGATGGATCCCGTCCGCAACTGGGATCCTTTCTGTATTGGCTTTCTGTATTCAATAAATTACTGTGTTTCAAGACTTGTTATTGAAACTTCTGCTGTCAGTGATTACAGTTTTCCTTGTGCTCACCATGTTAGCCCCTAGAGTTAACTTTAAATACAGCAGTTCTGTCTGAGAAACGGCGTTCTGAAGCTCAGATGGTTCCACCATCTAATCTGTCAAATTTTCTATCCCCCTGCCCACCCAGATTTATCCTTACCTAATGTGCTACTCTCATTCTCTGAGGTGTGATTTTTTGCGCTTTCCAGTAATATTAAATTCACTGAAAGATGAATAACTGTAGAAAAATGTAATTGGCACTGTCCTTTTAAATTTCTTCTAGCTCAGAAACCTTCCAGTTATTTATGGAACCTCTAATGGAAGCCTCCGTGCCCTTAATTATGTAATGTGTGAGAGCTGGCTGCGGACTAATGCCGCATTATTAAATCCAAAGACCGTTGTGAATAAAAAAATATGATGCATGCAGCAAACTTCCTGTTTTCAAAGCTAGAGCAGTCTGACAAGAGATAACCTTTTGAGGGAGGGGGAAACTCATATGGAGGTTCTGCAAGAAAGGAAGGTTATTTTATCCTCCACTCCTGTCTCCGGCAACAGAGGGTCTGAAAAATGAGGCTGATGAAAAAGATGGTATTTCTCCTGCTTTTTTTTCATTCTTTCTGATCTTTCTATCACCCAAAACTTTGATCAATCAATCATTAAAGCACTGGAGGCTCAGTCATGGAAAGGGCATGTTTTGCTGAATAATGCAACTGGTGCAGTGCCAAAAAAGCCCCTCCTTCTGCAATTTCCTTCAACCATTCTCCACCAGTTAATGAGAAAAGAACTTTGTTTGATAAAAGGGGAGTGAACTTTTGATGAAATGTTCATGGGTGGGGTACCAGGAATTTGTCACTCTTACCTTACTGTTGAGGTGGACAAGGGGTGTCTGAGTGTCTGAATCATTTCACCAGTGGTCTGCACTACCCAACTTATCACTCTTCAGTGAAAGCCATGGGTGCTTCCAGACTGCTGCTCTTTTCACTTGGGATTCAGTTGCATACAGGCAAATTCAGGTTGTATGATTAAAGTTGATTAACAAACCCACTTCCTCCCAAAATTGGACCTTTTGTAATAAGGAAAGTGACTGGGAAATGCACTGGAAAGTGTGGGATAACATTTGTTTGATGCAATGTCATTGCACTTTCCTGCAGACAAATCAAAATGAGTTCTAAAAGAATAGCTGATGTCTGCAAACTTTGTGCAAACAAACCAGGGTAAATGCTCAATGAACAGGTCATCTGGAAGTGACCCACAGAATCCTTCCTTTCAGGGGAGGGTGTTGAGATGAGGAAATGGGGGTGGCTGCAGTCAGTTGGATAAATGTTTGCTGAAAATAACTTTCACACACCATGCTCAGCCACCTCACATGATCAGGTAAGCTCAAAATTTTACTCCCATTGGAAGTCTTAAATGTCCTGAAAATAGTGTTGGAAACTGGTGGACCTCAACCCTATTCAGTGTTTGAACCCTAGTCTCCTCATTCTCCTCAAGGGGTCACTAGGGAATCCGAAAACCCTTATGCCCACCATGGGAGAGGCCAGAAAGTCAATCCTCTTCAAGCAGGTCTCATGCTGCATGCTCTCTGGGGGTCGAGGCTATCGCAGAAGTGATACCCGGAGGTCCTGAGTGTCAGTATCCTTGTTGCTGATGAAAGCTGTGAATCAGGGCCCAGGATGCCACAGCACGTTGTTCTCTATTTTTCTGCATAACCAGGCATAGAATGTGGGGGATAAGAGGGTATAAAGAGGCCTCACATAATGGCCCAAAGTGGAGCATAGGAAAGAGAAGCAACACACTGGCAGAAGCTAATAGGCTGTCAGTCATGCATGACCAACCTGCTAATGAAAAGGGCTGCAGAAACCATCCTTTTACCAGGCATGGGCACTTAATTGCCAACCAAATATGGAGATTCTTTGTATTGGAATATTGGTTTACCATTTCATTGCAAGCCCACATCAGAGATCATGGAATAATTTGGTCAAGTGCAACCCATTGTTCTTCCATGCTTCTATAAGCGCACAGGTGTATGGACTAAGTTCTAAAGAACATCCCCACTGATGTCAATGGGATTTTCGAAATTCATGAACACTAACAACCTTTGCCTAACTGCCCCCCAAATGTCATCATCACACTTTCTAAAAGATATATAATATGTGGAGAGAATCCAGTACCTTCTGAGCAAAGCACCAGTCTCCCTAGGGAGGTGGAGGAGAAAACTGGTATGTTTATACATAGCACACATCTGGGTCAAGGAGACGGAGTCTTGCGTATGCTTCAGAACTTATAGCAACTATGGATGACCTGCCTTAGAGCTGTCCTTAGATGAACTCTAGTCACCTATTGTGTTTTTAAGGCATTGTGTGAGAGCCCCTATCTGAAAGATGCTGAATGGTCACTGTGTGAGAGGCAGCTTGGGTTTCGTGTTGACTATGCTCATTACAAACACTTTCAATGTTCATATGTAAATTTTGTTTGAAATTGTGTCTTTGTAATCTATTTTACGTGTGTGGGGATTGTGTCAGGGGAAACCTTGTCTGAATATTCAGGGCAGTCTACTAAATACGTCTTTTTAAAAAAAATAAAAAATAAAAGAAGGCATCCTGGAGCCCCTCCCTATATGTTAGGCTCCACATCCCCAAAGCATCTTTCCTCCAACCTAACCATTGCAGGGCACATCACCGTGTCTTGGAGGAAAAATGCTGACTGTACTTTTGCATATGGAATTCATACTGACCTCTGAGGCTGTCAGCTTTTTCACCTAAGCCGGTCTGTGCATGTTTGCAAACAGAGATTTGAAATGCATCTATTTATACCCTTGATACAATGCATTTAAGTGGGGCTCCCAAAGTATTCAGTGTAATAAAAACCTGATCTTTTTCAATCTCAGTCTCATTTCTCCATCCCTTGCAGGGACTCAACACTTTCGATTCAGTTAATTATCTTGGAGCACTTGCAGAGGCATTCAAGTCCTGAGGCCTTAGCTACTGCTAAAACTGGCTCCAGGAGCAAATGTTCTATTTTTGTTAGGCAGGGGGTTCTTCTCCTTTTTCCTGACCAAAACATAAGATGGCCAATAAGTGTTTTCTTGAATAATTTCTCTTTAAAAAAAGGAAACAGAAGCCTTTGAAAAAATGGATTAATTTGTAACATAAAGTTAATATAAAGTAGTGAAGAGAAGATTCTTGCCTCCACTGTGTAGACTACAGATGATGTTGTACTCCAGCTTCCACCATCCTGGCCTGATGGGAGGTAGAGTTCAAAAGCATCTGGTTCCCCATCCTTGATCTACAAGGATGGGAGTGGGGCCTTTTTCAGATGAAGGGCCACATTGCCTTGTGGGCAGTTTTCTGGGGGCCACAGGCTCATAGTGGCAGAGCCAAAGGTAAAAGAAGGCAAAGCAACAGACACAACCCTTAGTTTTGTACAGTAGGCTACATTCCCACCATGCAGATGACAGAGCTTTCTACAGACGTACACATCTTTCCACAGTCTATCTAGGCAAGCAAGATATGCTGGATCCTTTTATTGGTTCCAGTGTAAAAAAGAAGAAGAAGCCAGTGCCTGATAATCCAAATTCCTTCCTAACATTTGATGGCTTTACAGCAGGTATCAGCAGGCTTGCAGCAGAGTAATTGCTACATTCCAATGATTCACTAGCCTAGTGCAAAAAAAACAAAACCAAACACACACACAGAGAGAAAACAACTCTTGTAATTACAGTCATATCTTGGGTTAAAGTAGCTTCAGGATGAATATTTTTGGGTTGCGCTCCACGGCGACGTGGAAGTAACAAAGCGTGTTACTTCCAGGTTTCGCCACATGTGCAGACACTCAAAATGACATCACGCGCATGCGCAGAAGCAGCAAAACGCGACACGCACAGATGCACAGTCGCGTGTTATGTTTACTTCAGGATGCGGACGCGGCTCCAGAACGGATACCGTTCGTATCCAGAAGTACCACTGTAAAGAGTTCTGAACCCAACAATTTATCCTTGCACAGTCCGTATAATTCGGAGGTGGAGGCCAAGTTTGTTGCAGCTGTTATTGAGGGTAAAAGAATCCTTGCTCATCTACTGAAAATCACCCAGAGATCAATCTTCTGTCCACCTGTGATTTACACATTCTTCCTCCCTACATCTAGAATAGTTAATTTGTTACCTGAAATTGTCTCCTGCAAATGTTGATGTCTGATATTTTCAGGAGCCTGAACTGTTTGCTAAATTTATTATCTCACAGCAATATTTCATTTTGACAGTTAATATCTGACAGTATTTGATAGCTGACATGCAATGGTAGATGTGTCTGATACTATTTGATGTTAGCATGCAATGGTGTTGCATTTTCACTGCATATCTGTTCTATAGATGGAGTTGGCATATAATGGTACTTACTATTTGACAGCTATTTATGAGATTTCATTTTTAAGGCTTGCCAAAGCATGAAGTGCGAATATGTCTTAAAGCTCTCAAATGTCAAGATTTGAAGTAAAGATGTCAAAATTTGAAGTAAAAAATTCACATTCAATTTGGAAAAAAGGAATACCTTATCACTTTCAAGTATGTACTATTATCCATTGGTACATGTGAATCCCTGTGGGAAGTTTGAAACAACTAAATTTCTGCATACAGCATACTAAATTTCTGTCCATGTTGCTTGTATTCCCTGAAAATAAAAAGGATTTTTCCCATTCTGCAAGCAAGATTTTCTACCTCTGTTTTATGTTCCATATTCCATTGCATTTCATAGGAGGACCCTGTTGTCAAATGATGCCCCATTAATTAGAGAGGTAGGATAATTTATTCTCCCATCTGTCTTATACCCTCTAGGGGGAGGACATCTTGGATCGCAGCTCTGAGCTGATCTATACAGGAGAGATGTCCTGGATTTATCAGCCGTATGGACGAAGCCAGCAGCGTGTCTTCTTCCTCTTCGATCATCAGATGGTTCTCTGCAAAAAGGTAGTGAAATTTGGGGTGTATGAAGAATTTAATCTTTGTGAATTCCTGTGAGAACTTACCTGATCTGTGCCACACAGACTACTGTGCCCATTGGAACAGAGATATTCACCCACTTTTGCACTTTTGAATTTTGTGATATGGTAGTTCTCAGCTCAAAAACACTTACCAAAGTGTGTTTTAAAATGTGTATTTTTAGGATAAAATACATTTAGAAAAGTGTACCTTGAGCAAAATATATTTGGAAATCAGTATTTTGTGGAAAATACAGTGGTGCCCTGCAAGATGAATGCCTCGCAAGACGAAAAACCCGCTAGACGAAAGGGTTTTCCATTTTTCGAGGCGCTTCGCAAGACAAATTTCCCTATGGGCTTGCTTCGCAAGACGAAAACGTCTTGCGAGTCTTGCGATTTTTTTCGCTTTTTTCTCCCTTTTTCTAAGCCGCTAAGCTGCTAATAGCCGCTAAGCCGCTAATAGCGCTAATCCCCTAAGCCGCTAATGGGGTTGCTTCGCAAGACGAAAAAACCGCAAGACGAAGAGACTCGCGGAACGGATTCTTTTCGTCTTGCGAGGCACCACTGTACATTGAAAAATTGGCATTAAATAGAATTTTTAATGAACAATGTGCAGTTTAATGCGGAAAAAAGGGAATACAGACTTTTGCATGAACATATATAAAAGGATCAGATGTTGTTTGACCCATCCAAGTGAAATCTATAGCTGCCCTCTGGAGGCAGCAAGGGTTTAGTCTACTTCCCCCTCAGAAAAGGAGGAGAGTCTTTGAATGTTATGACACCCCTGGTGAACCATAACTCACTGCTTATTGCAGTTGGCTTCCTTTAATTTCTTATTCATCCTTTTCAGTCTGAAAATGGTTCAGATATGTTGTTAGTCCAAACTCTGGGTAGAGGCCCTCAACCCGAAAGAATAAAATATGGTCTGATTTGGTCTAACACTAGGTGTTTTGGGTGGGGGGATTCAGGGTGTACAGCAGAGCTTTCCAGACTTTTCAAGTTGGCGACACACTTTTTGGACATGCATCATTTTGTGACACAGTAATTCAGTTTTGCATTATTTTGTGACACAGTAATTCCGTTTTACTAGCAAACCAGAGGTTAAACTAACTCTCCAGGAGGAGCTCTGGGAGCGTTCGTGTTACACTGCAGTCGACACACTAATGTGTCGCGACACACAGTTTGGAAAGCTCTGGAAATTCCAGGTTTAGCCCTAGTGCCCTGCAAACAACTGAATAAAGGATTCTGTGGGAAGGGAGGAAGCTAGGGTCAAATAACCAAGTTGTCGTGTAGGGTCTCTGTATAACCTCTTCCTGTTAGTTTCTCCCTATATCTGTGTTCTTTTGTAAAGGTCCTAATGCCTTCTTTTGTAAATTCATTGGAAATCTATTGATGAAAAGAGCAGAAGGCTGCATTTTCAACTTCTGTGTTCCAGCATAATTTGATTAAATCGGGGGGGGGGGGGGAGCACGGAAAGTCGAAGTGTAATGTCACTGTCAGCAGAGCACATCAGGATACAATGAATGCATCCTCCCTGCCACCAGGGAATTGGCACAATGAGGGAAAGCTGTGACTCCTTCTGACGGATTGACTTTGAATCTCAGGGCTTCATGGCTCTGTCTTTCATGTTGATGCTTATTAATTTTAATAAGGTCTCTTCTGTCAAGGTGTCGGAAGTTCAATATCGAAGCCCTGTGGGTTGAGATGGGTAATTCTCTTTGCAAGACAAAAGGGGGTCCTTCCACATTATTCAATTAACTTTGATGTGATAGAATTGGGTTTCACTCTTCCTCTAATTCAGCTCCTGAGCCAAGAGAGCATACATTCAGATGACTCACCCTATTGTGTTTGCTGTCGCTGTGGGATAAACACAGCGCCTGAGTAATATTATCATGCTATTGTAATACTGGTTTGCATAGTTTTATAACCATGACATTTCTGAGCATGGTGAAAAGTACTGGTATTAATCTTCAGAGCCTTAAATGCCTTTTAGTTGGGATACCTGAAGGATGGCCTCCACCTCCATATACCTGCTCAGACCTTGAGATCTTTATCAGAGGCTGTTCTACAGGTTTTCACGCCTAGTTTTTAGTGAAAGAACCTTCTCAGTGGTGATGCCACAGTGTTAGAATATCCTCCTCAACAATAATTGGTGTTGTCGTCACAGTCTTCTAGGAGAAATTATTTCTAAATTATTTTATTTTCTTAAGTGTTTTACTGGTTTTTCACTGACAGGCTGACAAAGGGTTTTTGGTTTTTTTTTTGTAACAGCTGTTTTTAGCTTTGATTGCATTTGCGTTAGCATTTTGTTGATTTTTAAATTTGTGAGTCATTCAAAGGAAGTGGTTAATTGGACCATGTAAAAATAGCTAAATTCCCTTCTCCAGAATTCCTCCTTGAATTTTAGAACTCTGAATTTGCCTCTGCCAACTAAGACTTGAGGAAGAAGTTCAAACACACAGCTGTTTGTATTCCACAGTCCTGCAATTGCAGCTCCCTCAAAAGCTCAGCTTGATTTTAAAAGCAAAGTTTCTGCTCCCAGTTATAATTATTTATGCAGTTTGCTGAATTTGGGGGGGTGGGGTTCAAAGTTTGGGTTACCTTAATGCAGAGGTTCCATTGCAGCTGTTAATACAATCAACTCAACAGTTATCACCAATCTGCTACTGTAAAAAATTAAAGATGTTCTTATTTAACGTAGATTTAAGCTCCAATTATCACTGACTTAATTTTTGCATCTCATTCACATTTTATCTCTTCATTATAAATAAATATCCCACATTTCCTCCAAGGAGCTCAAAATGGAATTTCCATTTGAAATTAATAAAGAGGTTTGTATTACAGTATTTTTACTGCAAATTATCATTGACTCTTAAATAACTGCATCATTCATAATCATAGCCATGTGTATTTCTAAAGAAATGTATGGGTTATGTGTCTTTGATCTCTAGATCAAATTTGATCTACAATTCAGTTAGCTTTTTGCTCCTAGAGCGTGAAATGTGCATATAAGTCAGACTTATCCAGTTATTACAGTATGTGTCTGAACTCACATGCATGTCCAGCAGTCATGTGCATCCATACACACACTAAATAAAGGTTTAGGATCATTTGCTAGAGTTACAATGTGTGTCCGTTTATGAATGTTCTTGACATCCAATACTTTTTGTTTTGGGCTGGTGATCCTAACAATCTCTTTAACTACCAGATGGACAACCAGTAATTTTTAAAGGTGAACAAATAGCTTTACATTAAGATCCTTGAGAGACAAATTAACAAAGAGAGCTTGGTTTATTATATAAAATGAAAATGACAGACTACATAAATGCTGAAAAATACAGTTTAAGCAGGCAGCAAATCCTACCTTGATCTAAAGAGTAAAAGAATCCCTATGTCTTCTCAAAACCTACAGAAGTGAGCATGACAATTTTACCAGCAGGACTCATACTAATAATATGTTAAGCAATGGAGGGGGGAGTATACCTGTCCTTAAGTGAAGCAGACATGTGCTGATTCCTTGAGAACAGTGAGTGAGTTATTTTTGTTGGAGCAAGGAGAGCCAAACTAACTACTGAAATCTGGAGGTTTTAGGTTGAAAGAATATCATCCTAGTGTCATCCTTTGTTTTCTCTCTGCCTTCAACTTATCTCACCATTATCTTGATAGCTCCTATTCAGGTGGTGAATAGACTGTATTGGCAGCTAAATTTACACATGCTGACCTTTATGCAAGATGTGAGAAACTCTGGACATTTCCTGCATGACTTCAGGTCATGTTTTGTGATCAGACTTATACCAAGGTCACCAGAATTCATCATGGAGAATCTCCTGTCATATTAGAGTTATGTCCCTTTTCTTTCTTTTTTATTGAGTTTTGTTGGACAAATAGCCCTCTCATAACCGCCTTGCTGGCGTCCTATACTGTCTGTAATGAAACCTCCTTATTCAAATTTTGACACTATTTTTTAGGGGGGAAACCTAGTCTTATACACGGAGAAATATGCTAGTTGGTCAAGAGAGCTGTGGACTCAAAAAGGTTGGAAACCTCTGCCACAGTGAAACAGACCAGCACCCTGGAGAGCTCCTTCAAACAGCATAAACATTCTAATCTAGGCAAAAAAAAAAAAAAAAAAAAAAAAAAAAAGGAAGATGTAAAACTGGTCTGTCAAAAGCCAATTGCAGAAGTGTAGACTTACTAACTAACTAACAAAGACTTGATTCAAGAAGCTGTGAATGAATGCAGAATTGGTGAATTATTTGGACTTACCTTATTCTGCAAGATAAGACCAGATACTGTACCTTTAATGCAATTTCAATTCAAGCCTTCTGCACTTACTTACTTTGTTTTTTAAAATAATGTTTCATTGATTTATTAACAAAAAAGTGCAAACATAACCAAAAAAACAAAACAAAACCACAAGGCAATCAAGGATATTCCCAGGGGAACTGAAGGAGGCAGTGGTGCGCCCGCTCTTAAAGAAAACATCGTTAGATCCCTTAGATCTATCCAATTACCGCCCGGTTTCGAATCTTCCATTCCTGGGTAAGGTGATTGAGAGAGCAGCTGCTGAACAGCTTGGCAGGTTTCTGGATGAAACATCGGCTCTGGATCCATTCCAGTCTGGCTTCTGCGCTGGTCATGGGACCGAGACGGCTCTGGTCGCCCTAACAGATGATCTCCGCAGGCAGCTGAATTGAGACGGGTCGGGGCTGCTGATTCTTCTAGACCTGTCAGCAGCCTTCGACATGGTCGATCACGAACTCCTGGACCACCGCCTTGCCGACGTGGGGATCCAGGGCACAGTCCTTCAATGGCTGCACTCGTTTCTCTCCGGTCGGGGACAGAGGGTGGCGCTTGGGGGGGAATTGTCATCGCGCCACTCCTTGGTGTGTGGAGTGCCTCAGGGTGCGATACTCTCTCCGATGCTTTTTAACATCTTTATGCGCCCCCTCGCCCAGCTTGTCCAGAGTTTTGGGTTGGGTTGCCATCAGTATGCCGATGACACCCAACTCTATCTGTTGATGGATGGCCATCCTGACTCGGCCCCAGACACACTGACCAGATGTCTGGAAGCTGTGGCTGGATGGTTACGTGGGAGCCGGTTGAAGTTAAACCCTTCGAAGACAGAGGTCCTCTGGCTGGGACGGGACGATATGGGATTGAGGGGGCAACTCCCATCTCTTGCAGGGGTGCAATTAGTGCCAGCACCGTCCGTTAAGAGTTTGGGTGTAATCTTCGATACCTCCCTCTCTATGGAGGCGCAGATTACAGCTATAACAAAGGCGGCATTTTTTCATCTCCGCCAAGCTAAGCAGTTGGCTCCTTATCTCTCTCGCCCTGACTTAGCTACTGTGATCCACGCGACGGTCACCTCCAGACTGGATTATTGTAACTCGCTCTACGTGGGGCTGCCCTTGAGACTGACCCAGAAACTCCAGCGGGTGCAGAATGCCGCGGCGAGACTCCTTATGGGGTCTTCGCTGCGAGATCACATTCATCCTGTACTATACCAGCTGCACTGGCTCCTGGTGGAGTACAGGATCAGGTTTAAGGTGCTGGTTTTAACCTTTAAAGCCCTATACGGCCTAGGACCCTCGTACCTACGGGACCTACGGGACCGCCTCTCCTGGTATGTCCCACAGAGGAACTTACGGTCTGCAAACAAAAACATCTTGAAGGTCCCAGGCCTCAGAGAGCCAGGGCTCTCTGAGGCTGGCCTCAACTAGAGCCAGGGCTTTCTCGGCTGCGGCTCCAATCTGGTGGAACGCTCTGTCACAAGAGACTAGGGCCCTGCGGGACCTGACATCTTTCCGCAGGGCCTGCAAG
The DNA here is from genome assembly GCF_964252035.2 of Podarcis erhardii. NCBI lineage: Eukaryota > Metazoa > Chordata > Lepidosauria > Squamata > Lacertidae > Podarcis > Podarcis erhardii. The sequence goes on from NC_138504.1 coordinate 27,880,617, forward strand.
ACAGAGCTGTTCCACCAGGCCTTTGGTCAGGGCGCAGCCTGACTCCCTTCTCTGGCAATCTGCACAGAATTTTGCTTAACGGTTGCCATCAATTTGATTTTAATTAATTTTTAGAATGAAATGTTTTTAGAATGTCTGATTATTTGATTGTTGTTAGCCGCCCTGAGCCCGGCTTCGGCTGGGGAGGGCGGGATATAAATAAAATTATTTATTATTATTATTATTATTATTATTATTATTATTATTATTATCTGTACCTATACACACTTTTCTGATATTTGCATTTGGGTGTCTTATTAGCATCTCAAACTAAGTACAGTGGTACCTTGGGTTACAGACACTTCAGGTTACAGATGCTTCAGGTTACAGACTCCACTAACCCAGAAATAGTACCTTGGGTTAAGAACTTTGCTTCAGGATGAGAACAGAAATTGTGCAGCGGCAGCGGGAGACCCCATTAGCTAAAGTGGTGCTTCAGGTTAAGAACAGTTTCAGGTTAAGAACTGACCTCCAGAATGAATTAAGTTCTTAACCTGAAGTACCACTGTATATTCATACTTGGATTGCTCACCTTTCCCCTCAAGTTCTTCTGTCCTTCATTTGTATCCCTACCGAACAATCACCTTACTAGCAATGCAGGAGAAATGTGTTCATGCACATTTGCACCTGATGGATTCTTTCTGAACCAATACATGAATTAAAAAAACAGCTTTCCTTTGAAATTTGCACTCCTCCAAATTTTGTGATGCACTTTTCCAACTGAAAAATGCAGCCCCCCAAGTGTATATTAAGGAAAAGTGCACACAAGTATGTATTTTAGTGGAATTAATGTACACAATTGAACTGAGAAATGTGTGTATTAAAAGAAATTAGGTTGGAAATGCATCCACATAGAAATCATAAACTGATGTAGAAATGAGGGTAAACTGAACTTAAGACTGGATTTCCACCAGCCCCATCTAGCATAGTCATTGCTTAGGGATGTTGCAAGTTATATCCCAAAACATCAGGAGGGCGCCAGGCTGGGGAAGTTGATTACTACAGTCCCATTACCCTTTTCTCTTAAGCTCTGGCTGGTACTCAGTCAGTCCTCCTTGCATCACCAGCTTCAAGTGCGTAGTCCTTGTTTTTCCCCTTTAAAAACCATGCAACTGGGAACCAAAGTTTCACCCGAGGAGTTCTGCTTTTTAAGCAACCATTTTCCTGTGCTCACCCAAACCTACAAACAAGATAATTCTGTAGGTGAGCTGACCAGGTTGTACTGGCTATCTGCTGAGTCACCTAATACTCATGTAGGTCAGCTGACTCAGCTGATTCCCCTAATGCTCCTATGAAAAAGCTATTCAGAGAGCTAGAGCATGGGATTTGTTTGTTTTTTAACCACCACCTCTGTGCCAGCAGTCCTAAATGAGTGTCTGTGTCTAAATAAATTATCATTTGCCGATTACCCTTGGCCCAAAACCTCTCCTGGACTTTTCACCATTAAATTTTGTTGATGTTTGGTCTGCTACTTGTTCCTGCTGCTAAGATTAGTATTTCAGTGTGACATTTATCTTTTCAAAAGGTGCTTTTCAAAAGCCTTGACACAAAATTTCCAAGAAATTTCAACTCCTTGCTGCTTGAATGGTCATGAGATTAACATTGCACAGCCTGAGATATGTTTATGGTTCTCTTGTAAAAGACAGCATTGCTTCAGTTCTGTTGAAATTAGCTATTTAAATTTTAAAGGGTTATTGTTTGCTTCTCCTTATAAAGTTGTGCCTTTTTACATAATCGGTTTCTGTGGGTTTGTGTTTTTTCCTGATGAGTTAGCTTTTCTAGAACCAGGTCATGTAAATGATTGATACAGCAGGACCTGCTTTTCATTTGGGCTGCACTGAGGTTCATCAGAAGTTAAGACCTTAGAAACAGTTATGTCTTGAATCTTGGATGATTTATATTATATATTGCCATGTGGATAGGAATAGGAGATGTTCTGTGATAAGATGGGTGTTTGCTAACACCTGCAAGTTTTGTGGTACCCTTCTGTTGAATTTCCTGTAAGATCTTTCCAAATATTTGCAGTGTGGCATATTCACTGAGCTAGAATAAGCAACCAGCCAGGCTGGCTGATGGTTCAAGCAATGCAAGCAAGTCAGAAGCAGGAAGGGATATTAGGCTATGCCAGACATATCTAGCTGCTCAGTAAGCAGAGAGAAATTTGTTTAAGAAACCTAAACTGTTAGAAATAAATAGCAAACAGTTCTGGGAAATGTACATCCCACATGCACACTTGAAACCCTGCAATCCCAAGCTCTTTTGATAGAGCTAAAAAAAATCATGGCTTGAGGAGTTCCCCCTGAAATCTCCCTGCCAGTTTCCATCTCCCACTGCTCCCCCAGCAGTTATAGGAGTAAGATCAGCAATAGGAAGAGCTTGCTGACAATGGCCAGAACCTTGTAAGTATCAACCTTATGGTCTGGACAGTCATGGAGTATGATTATGGTGCTATTTCCTGCTGGGCTTTTTGAAATGTGTAGTTTCTCCTGCCTCCCAGAACAGAACATTTAAGGCATAGGAAATTACAAGTCCTGTGCATCCTGGCTGGAAATGATGCTCTAGAGCAGGGACAGGGAACCTGTGGCTCTCGCATCAGCAGTAGAGAACCATTAGTCAGTACATAAGACTTGTAGTCCATCAACATCTGGAGGGCCACAGTTTCCCCAGCTCTGCTCCAGGGCATGTTTTAGACTACCTGGCTTTGTTGTTGACAGTGTTCACTGCCATTCACCCTCATTTCAAAAAAGAACATTGCTTGGGAAAAGGGAAATGACAGATTCTAGAAGCAAACTCAGTTTGAACTAGGTCTGAACTTCAGGGAAAGACTGGTTTTGGCTCCTGTTGGATTTCTCTCAATTCTGAATGTCCTCCATTGTCAAATGGTTGTACTTTTAGAGAGAATGGAACATTGGAAGAATGAGTATAAAAGAAAGATGTTGATAGCATAGGATGGAAAAAAGCCAAAGTAAAGCTCATTCTAGTATATGATTGGGGTCCTCTCTCCTGCACTGTCTAGCATAAACAGAGGACTTAGGAGAATGGTATCTTCTCTCCATTGTGTGGGGTATGGAGAACAGTGAAAGTCTCTTCTGCTTCTTACAAAGGACTCCTGCTTATTCCCTGCTTGAAGATTACAGTGAATATGTGTCCTATGGTAGGGATTTCTGTGGGTGCTGAATGTGTTGCTCACCAAAAGACTAGGAGAGGGAAAGAATGTATCCCTGGCAAACTTGCAAGTGGAGTTGTGGATTCCTGGCTGAAGTTCATAGATGAATAGAAAACTACTATCCAATCCTTGCCTCCATACCTCCAGCATTGAGAGAATACTGCAGTCACACCCAGACATCCCATTTCCTAGTGCTCTAGGATTACGATTAAGGATAAGGTTTAAGAACGCTCGGCAGCTAAAGCTCTGACCACCTTAATTAGCAGCCTTTCATATTCTGCTCTTTGATTACATTGTTAAATCTCCAAAGGACATTAAGTTGGTATTTAAGTCCACCTAGATTCTAAAATGGCTTCTTTTTCTTTTTCAACTTTCCACATAGGACCTGATAAGGAGAGACATCCTGTACTACAAAGGACGCATTGACATGGATCGGTATGAGGTTTTGGATATCGAAGATGGAAGGGATGACGACTTCAATGTCAGCATGAAGAATGCCTTCAAGCTTCGCAACAAGGAGACAGATGAAATGCACTTGTTTTTTGCCAAGAAGCTGGAGGAAAAGCTGCGGTGGCTGAGAGCTTTTCGGGAGGAGAGAAAGATGGTGCAAGAAGATGAAAAGATAGGTGAGCCCCATAGGTCAAGTCAGCTGGTGGGCTGGGTTACTGATACTGATACCCCAGACTAGTTGCTGCAGACTAGGACCGTCTCAAGATATTTTGCTACCTGAGCTTAAAGGGTATGTTGTAAACAAAATCTGCCCTTTTCCCCTTATGGGGTATCCAAGAACCTATGTAGAGTCCTTAAGTGGGTTCCCTATCGGTAGGGGAAAATAATAGAAGTCAACCAGAGAATATTGAGAAGCAAAGCAGCCAGTAAGCCTGATCTTTATTAAATTGTTCAACAGGGTGCTCACTCACCACATGCAGGAGGGAGGAGGAACCCAGAACATTGGTGTGCAAGCTCTTATATAGATTTTGAAATTGCCCACCCCATAGCCCAAGACTACCACCCCTATCCATCATACATACATCACTGAAGGAGGCGGTCAACAGTAGAGGAGGCGGTCTACAGCAGAGATTCTGTCTGCCAGGACCTGATAATGGTCACTGATTGCATTACTTGGGCAGTCTGGCCATTCTTTTGTGAGAATGTCGTGTGCATGTGTGCATAGTGGAAACCACAGGAGTGGAGAGTGCTATTGCACTTGGGTCCTGCTTGAGGTACGTGCTTGGCCACTTTGATAACAGGACACCAAACTAGATGGACCATTGGCCTGATCCAGCAGGCTCTTCTCATGTTATTGTGTTCATTAAAAGTAAAGGGGGGGAGGTGTACCTGGGCGGAGAGAGAGGGAGATCTAGTTGTATATCTGTGAAGTGTCTGTGCATGTAGGAGTTACAAAGATGCCCAGGGGGATGCATGTGTCTCTGTGGTCTGGATGTGCATGATGAGTGCATGTCTCTTGTGTGCGCACACAAGGGAGTGTGGTGTGGTCACATTACATATCTTTATTGGTTTTTTGAAGTTCATCACAAATTCCATAGTGCGGAGGGGCACAGGAAGTTGGGAAGGGTAGAAGAGGCATTTGATGGTTTATCAAGGTATGAGTACAGGCTCCTCGTTTCCTCCTTCAACAGAATAGTAGCACTGGGAACACCCGTGTGGTGCATTAAGTCAGACAATCTAATTTCGCACACCAGCTGATTGGCAAGAACTTAAACTATATGAGGTGGAGTTGACCTTCCATTTAGAGTGTGTGTACACAACAATCAAACTAACATGACTTCACCTATAAAATATGGGGATTGTATTTTTTACCATGATGAAGAGAATGCTTGTTCTGACCTTTATGTCACATTCACTTTCCTCCAACACCCTCTTTAGGTTTTGAAATTTCTGAAAATCAGAAACGGCAGGCAGCAATGACAGTAAGGAAAGTCAGTAAACAGAAAGGTAAATTACCTGTGCACGGTCTCTTTGGTGGGGGGGAGGCAGGGGGGAAGAATCCATCTTGGTTAATGTAATCCCACCAAATTATCATTCTTTGAGCCAATACATGAACCAAAATGCAGATATTCTTTGAAATTTACACTTCTCTGGATTTTGCAATACAGTTTCCCAAACAAACGTACACACAAAAATCATATATTTGAGGAAAGTGTGTGCATAAATGTGTATGTTGTGCAAATATAGGGACAACTGCATTATAATAGGAGAAATGCCCTGCAAAAATGTGTATATTTACAAAAATGTGCATGAAAATGAGAAAGTTTTTTATGAGAACTTTGTAAAAAAACTGCAAACTGATAGAGAAATGCGGTGAACTGAAGAACAGAAAACTGAAAAACTGAAAACAGCAGATTCTTCCATCCTTTAAGTGGGGCAGTCATCCTCATTATTTTTATGCCATCTTCCCATAATTAAACCATACTCCAGGTGGCCTGGAGAACTTTTGAACAAAGCACACATACTCCTTCAGCTTCTTGAACAAAGTACAGTCATACCTCGGCTCCCGAACACCTTGGGAGTTGAACGTTCCGGCTCCTGAACGATTGAGAACTGAAGTGAGTGTTCCGGTTTTCAAATATTCTTTTGGAAGCCAAACATCCAATGGGGCTTCCGTGGCTTCCAATTGGCTGCAGGAGCTTCCTGCAGCCAATCAAAAGCCGTGCTTTGGAAGTTGAACGTTTCGGAAGTCGAATAGACTTCCAGAATGAATTCTGTTTGACTTCCGAGGTATGTCTGTACACTGAAATGAAAGAAGCTTGCAGAAATAGATTTCCTCTTCTCAGTTATATCAGGAAAAGTTCCTAGCAGGTTATGAACATAGCCTTGATTATGCTTAATGAAACTCAAGTCAACCCAAGACTCTGTATGAACATTTCCAATTAAATTTCCAGTTAAATTGCTTTAGACCTTCATCTGAACAAAAACAGCATACTTAATTGTGTTTAGTTTTTTTTAACATAACAATTGCTTTCTCATTTTCTCTGTCTCTCTATGGATCCTCTGAAAAATTGAGGTATAATGTTAGTCCAAGCTGCTTTCAACATAAAATTAATTAGTTTCTGTTTCTCTAGTTGATCAGGCTGTGCCTTCCTTGTGCAGTGTGAATGTCTTCTGCAATACTGGGAATTCCTTATATAATTAGACATCTTTGGTCTTCCTGCTTTGGAGAAACAAATGGAGTGAAAACCCAATTGTGCTCTCTCTCTGTATGTGTCTTTTAAACCAAAGACATTAACCTGGAGATTACAATTAGAAGGATTTCTGTACAAACAAACAACAGTTACGTAGCATGCATGTGCCTAGTCTGTGAAAGCTTGTGCCGCCATGAAAGTTATTAGTCTTTAAGATGCCACACAAACATTTTAACTGTGTCAATAAGCTGCTTTGAAGGCTCTTGCAGAAAGGCAGTGTATTCATTTCTCAAATAAAGCTCATAATAAAACAAACTCCCAAAGTGTTGTAAGCTGGCACTCAAAGTAAGGAGGTATGCTTTGCCTCTGATGTACTAGCTCATCACCTGCAAGGAGGTTTAAGATAATGGTGGGGGTAGGGGGAGTTAAAATAACACATGCCTGCAGTCTGATACTATCCAGAAATCTACCACCTCATTCTGTATAATTTGTAGATAGTGGCTCCTGAAGACTAGTTAAAATTTCTGCAGCACTTGATTATAACATCCCATCCAGCAAGGCGTTTTTTTCTTGTGGATTCTTCCAGTAATTGTCTCTTACATGGAGAAGGGACCTCTGACCCTCTAGATGTTGTTGGACTATGATTCCCAATAATCACCCCTGATTCAATATGCTGTCTCGTAATGCTGTCTGGGGCTGGTGGGACAACATCTGGAGAGCCACAGGTTCCCAGTTTCTGGTCTGTTGCATCCTTTAAAACATATAAAATACAACAATATATTTCTCTGTTGCAGTTCTTTCCTTTGTTCCCTGTGTTTGGGGAATAGACCCTCTTTTTTGTCAGTGATAGAATTCCTAAGGCAGTGGGGAAGGAGCAAAAAGAAGTGTTTAAGGGAATGAAACATAAACACATGAGCCAATCTAACAGAGGTGAACTTGACAATAAACTGCCACTTACTTCATGAATGGGCATGCTACATATCCCGAGAGTATTCAACAGGAGATGAGGAGTAGACTCATTAAATGGAAGTGTGTAGGTAACCACTTTCTGCAAAATGACAGGGAGGAGACGCGAATAGAACAATAGCAAGGAGAAAAACCTACAGAATGCATTTGATCCAAATGTGCACAACAAAAGCCCAGTGACTTCTCTTTGATGGGGAAATCAAGATTTGCAGTGCAGAAGCTGCAGGAGTATGTGTGCTTAGCTCTTCAAACACAATGCAGTTGTGTATACAGAGGCTATTCTAAATTATCTCTAAAACCCCTACACTATTGGGACCATACTCCTGGCATGTGTGGACAAGTACATCAGTAAAACATTGAAGAAAGCATCTTGGTGCAGTCATGCATAGTCATGCATGCACCCCAATTTCCTGAGTGGCGTGCTTTCAGGGCTCCCAATGCTTACTCAGGCTTTTGGTTTCATTTAAAGGACATCGCTTGACACTTAACTGGTGTTTTGTGATATGTGGTACACACACGTGCGCGCGCGCGCGCGCACACACACACACACACACAGAGGTTGAGCATATTTGGAGAGTCCACAGCTTTACATATGTTGCAAATTTCTCAATAAGAACCCCTTTTGTGCAGCCCAACTCAGCTATGAGATGCTTTTCTTTCTCGTTCTTTCAGCCTGAGCCAAAAATTCAAGAGCCACAGCAATGTAGTAGACCACCTAGAGTGCTTGATTTAGACCTGGGAGACTAGGGTTCCAGTCCCCACTGAGCCATGAAGCTCACTGGGTGTCCTTGGGCCAGTCACTCACTTTAAACTTAATGTAGCTCTTTGAGTTGTGAGGGTAAAGGGAGAGGAGGGAGGACTCCTGTATACCAGCTTTAGCTTCTTCAAGGAAAAGTGGAATATAAAGAAAATAAAAACAGCACTTCCTCTAAGCCCACTTCGATAATCATGGAATTGAATCATAGAATCACAAGGGTCAACTAGTGCTACCCTGTGCAAAGCAGATGTCACCTGGTTATTTCCTTAGCCAGAACTTGCTGCAAAAATGGGATCTGACAGGCTTAACTTGTTGAACCAGTATAGACCTCTTTAGCACACTATTAATTTTTCTTTACTTTACAACAACAACAAACTAAATGATCTTGGAAGAGGGGATCCCAGAGAGATCATTCAGACCATCCCTCACCTGTCTCCTTACAAAATGCTCATGTCAGGCTTGCTTCTGGGCACATGCTAGTTTCTGCAGAAGCGTGGGGGAGGAACAACAACAGAACAGAGAGCCAACCTTTGCTAACCACACTGTTTGTCCTTGAGTGCATGGTTTTGTTTCCCCTGCAAGGGAGGATAAAATCTGGATTGGGATCGCAGTGGGGAGCCAGAGGACTAAAGGACCCCTACCTGCTACACCAGGTTTCTGATACACTTGGAGGGGAAATGCTGGCTGTTTCTGAAACAGAAATTCATGCAGTCCAGGGTGAATGAAGTGATTAATGTTGTGTAGTTTGGCCCAGAAAGCTGTGGGAAGCAATAAAGAGCAGCAAAAAAGCCTGCATAATGCTCTTCAGGCATTCTCTTTGCCATGCAGTTGCCTTTATACGAAGGAGAGTGGGGTGCACTGCCAAGCCCCACCTCCATTGGTGTGGCCTCCTCCAATGATTTTGCAAGGAGCCTATAGGAGGCTTCCTGCTTCATAATGTTGCCCTCCCTCTCACAGTGGGCTGAAAAGCAGAAAGCGATGTGCCAGAAAGGTTTGGATTTGGTAGCACACAAATGCATGCACACACCATGTGATAACAATTGCAGAAGCAAACAGAGGAGGGCTCACCTAGGATTCCTAATTCATCAGTTCCACTGCAGAATCGATTTCTGAATCCCTGGATTCAGAACTCTGTAATCCAGGGGGAAATTTGCATGGTGAGAACTCCAGGTGCCTCTTTAGTTAAAAGATTTCAGGGCTTTGTGGTGGATTAAGACCCCTCCAGAAATGATATCATGACAATGAGTTTGGGATTTGCAGTTTCAGATTGAGAAAACCCAGCCATATTAAACTACTTAAGGCAACTCTAAACTAATTCTATACTTTCCCTAAGTCTGCTAAGCTTAGAGTAAAGTGCACAAGGGGAAGATTGGAGGCATTTCTTACCCAAACAGAATATTACATTCAGTGATCAGGAACAAAATTCCAGATTTAGAGTCAAAGACACAACAGGAGACCTGTGATTGTGACTTCCCTTGGTTTGGTTCATTTTAAAGCATCCACTCAAGGAGGTGTCCATTTTATTTTATCAGAGCATCAATGCTGGAAGTGGGAGGGGGATGTTCCTCTTTTCTCCCCCCATTTCAACCCTCTCCTCCCATACAACCTTTAATTGGTGGGGGTGGAGAGACCTTTCTACAGACATCATACAATTTCGTATTGAAGGAATGGGTTTGGGAAACCCATTCCTTCAGTATTTTTTGCATTAGATTACAGTCAGGGTCAAATCATAATGTGTTTAGTAGGGGTTAAATGCTGACATGTGGTACAATCCTAAACAGAAGTAAATCTAAGTGTGTCCAATGGTGTTTAGGATTGCTGCCTTAACTGAGCTTTATCTGACCACATTGTCAGACTGGTAAAGTATTATTATTGTTTTCCCCACATGTAGGATGATTATTGCTTTTTTCTGCCTGAGAGGAAATTGAATTTTATGCAAGGGCCAGTCTGTACAGGTTCTGGGTATTTGCATCCTTGTTCTCAACTCCTTTGTCATCTACCATGACTCTGCTGCTAGTCCAAAGGAATTTACAATATTTGCAGGCAGGTCATTGTCTATCTTGTGGCTGCCACTCATAGTTATAAGCACCTGACACTCAGTTTAGGATGATGGGCTTGGATGTATACAAACCACCCTGTTCCAGTGGTTTGCAATGCCTTACACTGTACTAATTTAAAATGCCTTGCATTGCTTCAGGAAAATGCTCAGGCTTTGATGGAAAAAGCATCCCAGGAGTGTAGTAATGGTTCTGACTAAGCACATAGTTAGACTAACGAAAACACTTCTGGCTGTGTAGACATGTAAGGTGGAAACAGCTTCCTAAATATGTGAGCTTAAGACTGCTTAGGGTTATTTGTAAGTCAACATCAGCACCTTGAATTGAGCATGGAGGGCAACAGGGATCCAGTGCAGATGGACCCTAGAGCAGGGGTAGCCAACCTGCTGCACTCTAGATGATGTGGTTTCCACCTCCCATTCACCCCAGACAGCATGGTCAATGGCTAGGGATGGTGGGAGTTGCATAGAACATTGGTGTATGGCTACCCATGCTGTAGTACATTGATGTGGGCAACACAATTCCTTTCTGCAGGGGCAATCTGGGAATGCTTTTTTTACGCTAGGGGAATGACCTAGAGTCAAAAACAAACATTCCCAGATTGCCAAACTTCAATAAAGCCTAGGCACTTTTATGAATCTATTTCTTCCCTCCAGAGTTTCAGGTAGGAATCTTTCCCAGATCACTCCAAAATGTCTCAAAAAATGAAGCATAATGCCCTCTGGCATATGTTTCTGGATGTAAACTCTAAATAATATTCTCACCAGCTTCCCACCTGAATGTATTCATCCATATCTCGTGGTAGTTCATTGCCCAGCTGCTCCCATGCTAGGACTGCCCCCTTCTGGCTTTTTTTCTAATCTGCTCTGATCCAGTGTAGTACAGCACAGGCTTCAAAAGGTTTGCTGTTCAATTTTTGAGACATTTTGGACATGCTCATAAGTATACAGAGCTCTGAGAATCAATTAGATGTTGGTCTTTGTTGGTTTTATTGGAGTAATTAAAATTAAAAGGGAAATCTGTAATGTTAAAGTATTCAGAGAGCATAGGACAGTATTCTTACCCTATGCTATATTAAGTCTAGAAATAATAATAATAATAATAATAATAATAATAATAATAATACAACCAAACAGTGCAATTCTTTGCAAACCCCAGTGAAGCAGAATATTGCAATGACATATTTATGCTGTGCTCAGTCAGATCAAATTTCCCCATGCCCAGTATTCCACCTGTATCAGTCGCCAGTAAAAAGCAGGATGAAGATAACTGTCATTTGCAGATTGCTTCACATCTATCAGTTAGATGTGTTAAGGTTTCCTCTGTTAGCTATCATGACTAATAGCTAATGACCAAGTACTCGGCGAGAAAGGATATCCTACTTTTTTGAACAGAGCTGATTCAGAAAATGATTCATTCTTCCTACCCCTTAAAATATGGTTCAGTTTGGCATTTATCAGAGAGCTGTATCTTACCCTCAAATGCATTTATTAGTAAGTGAGTAAGTTAATGCATTTATTATGCATCTTTTCAATGTTGATTTGCATGGGTATTTTTCTTCGTCTTTGTTTATTAATTAGCTGAGCTACTTCTCTGCCTCTTTTCTGTATGCTCTCAACCACCATTAATATTGGGAGTGGGGTAGCTCAGTGTTTGAGCACATGCTTTGCATGGAAACGATTCAGGTTCAGTCCTTGACATTTCCAGGTAGAGGGTTGAGGGGAACCCTGCCTGAAACCCTGTACATTGGGCACTGTACATTGGGCTAGCCAAAATGGTGCTCTTCAGATGCTGTTCTATCCATGAGCCCCATCCAGCATGGCTAATGGTCAAGGGTGTTGGGTGTTTTAGTCCAGCAACATGGAAGGCACTATGTTGGCTAATCCTGGTAGCCAAGCTACCCTCACATGCAGCTTCCTATATTCCTAGCTAAACAGGAACCATTAAGAAGTAAGAGACAAGGTTGCTTTTTCCTGTGTGGCCTTGCCCTGGATTCTGCTTCTTGAGGGGTATTCATACATTACATTCAGCTAGAGTACAATCTGTGTACCTGTGTTCACAAACAGTTGAGCTCTATATTGATATAGTCATTCACATGTAACATTCCACAAGTGAACCTGTGTATCCAAGAGTTGAGCTGCACAAATAACAAGTGCACAGTCTTTCATACAAACACTTGTAGATGTGTAGAATCACAGAGGGGGAAGGAAACCTGAGGGTCTTCTAGTCCAACCCCCTGCAATGGAGGAATCTCAACTAAAGCAACCATAAGAGATGGCCATCCAACCATCGCTTAAAAACCTCCAGTGAAGGAGAGTCCATCACTGGACATCAGCCCTCCAAGGGTGTCCATTCCACTGTTAAACAGCTCTTATTATCAGAAAGTTCTTCCTGATGTTTAGTTGGAATCTCCTTTCTTGTAACTTGAATCCATTGGTTCTGGCCCTACTCTTCAGAGCAGGAGAAAACAAGCTTGCTCCTTCTTCCATGTGACAGCCCTTTGAAGAGACAGCTTGAAGCTTTGTAATGTGTAAATAAGCCTTTGTGCTAGAATGTGATGTAATATTGGGAACTGGGATGAAAATATGTTCGTATCTTTAGCCAGTACATTCTGATGGGCATTTCTTTCTTCCTACTCCATCCCACCCCATATTCTTTTCCCTCCACCATTCATACAGGTGTTGGCTACTCTCGATCAGTTCCTCCAGCTTACCCACCACCCCAGGATCCACTAAATCAGGGACAATACATGGTGACCGATGGCATAGCCCAACCCCAGGTCTATGAATTCAACGAACCCAAACGCAGCCAGTCACCATTCTGGCAAAACTTCAGCAGGTTAACGCCATTCAAAAAATAATATATAGAGTGAGATGGAGAATTTTAAAATAAATTTTAAAAAATGCTTAAAAATATTTTAAAAATATATATTTATAGATGGACCTTTTTTTGGAGAAGCACTGTTGCAACTTAAAAAAACCATATAGATATATATAGATATATATAGATATATATATAGATATATGTATATATACAGACATGCATATATACATATACATACATATATATGTATATATATTTGAAGGACCAAAAACCTTTTTGTTGTTGTTGTTTTGGGGAGGCAGTCTCTGCTACTATATTCTAAGTAGCACCAAGTACTTCTGATCATGTAACCTGCTTTATTTTGGCACCATTGGAACCATTGTTGTTACTGTTGTTCTTTTCTTATATATATAATTTGTTTTGTTGTCTCAGAATCGTCTCCCGGGATGATTTCTTGTTCATTGTGCATTTCCTCCATTGACATGTTCCATCCAGCGCCACACTGGTGTATATTTCCTTTGGGGTTTTATTTATAGATTACCTTCTCTTAGAAGGGGGTTGGGTGCATGGTGAGAAAAGAAAAGAAAAGAAGTGTCTGTTCCTACATCTCATTCCCACAGCCCACCATGGATGCAACCTGTTCCTGTCTGAGCACCATTGAGAAAGGAATGAGAGGCCTCATTTGCTTCAATGGGATGTGCTCAGATGGTGTGCTGGGGCGATTGTACCACACACATTGAATGCTGACTTAAAACAAGACAACAAACTGCATTTTATCTCCCCACATTCCTCTGTTCTGAGTCCATGCTCCATTGTGCACTGTATAATATGCTGCTCAGTACTTCTGTTGCTTTTTAATGTTGGGTAGAGGGATGCTGGACATGAGACCCTTCTGCTCCGCAAACTCCCAGGTAAATGGAGGTTGGAAAGCAGAAGCGCCTGTTGGACTGTGTCCCAGGTGTGCAGGATGGTAAGAGGGCATCTAACTCTTTATTATGCAAATAATTATGTCAGTTTAGCTGATGTTGTTGCATTTTTTTAATTGCACTCCCCCCTTCCCTTCTTCTTACTCTGTGGTTTGAGCATAACTTCATCTTTTTTTAACCCCCCTAGTAATATCCTTAGGGTTGTTCCCATTTTGGTTATATATTTTATTGCAAACAAGTTTCCCCTTTGATTTTACCATTTTCTGTTTTATTTTTTATCTGAAAGATCTGCCAGTTACAGTGCCCTGTGCTCTATTTATACAACCTACAGACTCAAAACAATTTGCAGAAAAGAGTTTGTGGGTCCATATCCCATTTCCAAGGTTAGAACCAAATGGCTCTTAGGACCTCCCCACCCTCCCACTCCCAGAACTGGCCACTTTCCCCATCAAGGAGACCTATTGATTCTGCCATATGTAGTGTGGCTTTTATACACCATTGGTTAATGTTTAGAGATGCATTGTTCCCAGTGAAGACAAACTATTATACAGACCTTTGTGTCTGACCTGTTTCATTTGTCCCTAGTTGTAGCTTTAGGTCTCTAACTACCATGCACAGCATTAGCCAGTAATAATGAGCTATTAGCTGTAGGATCATTGCCTTAGTAATCAGAAGCATTTCCCCCATTATTAAGGTATCAAATCCATGGAAGGAGCTTAGTGCTGCATATATGAACAGACCTGCAATGCTTATTTGGACCGAGGAATGTGCTGAGCCTGACAAAGCTAATAGCTTGGTGATGATTCTCATATAGGTTATAGCAGTTGTTCAGCAAACAGGCATCACTGTCAGTATCCAACCTCTTTCTGCCTTTCTGTCTTCCTACTCTCTTCTTTTTTTTCCTCTCTCTCTCTCTCTTCTCCCCTTTCTCTATTAAAAAATGCATTTTTTCAAAGCCATCTTGTAAATTTCACTTTGGAGTTCCTAGATAGGCGCTGGTCTCATCTCACTAGAAGAACAATCCTCAGTGGCGATCAGAGCTATATGGCAGAGGTACCACCACATCCAAACCCTGGGTGGCTCATGTCAACCAGGGTGCAAAGGGTTTGGGTGTGTGGCGGGGGGCGGTGGTTTTGCCAAGCTTTTCGGCCTGGCAGATCCCAACATTTTAACTTCCCCACTCCCACTGAAAGCAATTAGTCACACCAACTCCAGGCTGGTGTAGCTGAGGGCTCCCAATCAGAGAAGCTTTGGATCCAGCTGATCCACAGCCTGCTCTGCTCCACCCCAGTTTCAGGTCCCTATGCTTGCTACCAGCAGGAGGAACACTGCTTTTTTTAGGTTCCCACCCACTTAGCAGGTGCATTGGATGCCTCCACCATGGTAGGGCCACCTGCCTCCCAAGTGAAGTTGGTAGGGAGACACCTCGATAATGTGATTGTTCTCAAAGGCTTCAGGCCTAAACACACTTACTAAGGAATAAGCCCCAATGAAGTGGAACAAAGCTGAAATTTCTCAGCAGGCATGATACCTGAGATTCCTTTTGTTTTCCTCAGTGCTTCCTGAAAGAAAGAAAAAAGGATGCTACTTTGTGAAATTTCCTTCAGATATTCTCCATTTTATTCTTTTATTTAGCTACTTATTTTGTGTTGCAGTAGCCAGTTCGTACTTACAGTGCCCAAATAACATGAGGCCCGGGGCATTGCGGAGGATACAGGATGGAGGCTGAGCTGCCAACACAGTTGGTTTTTGCTGCCGTTTGCAACAAAAGAAACCCCTTAGGGCAGAAATAGAAAGAAGCTGAGCTGCTGCCACCACTGATAATGGTGAACCCTACCTCTGAGAAACTGTTGAAGAATTTCTAACCCTTGAGAAGCTTGATGAAATTGTCTCTCACAAATAGGGTCGAGATTTCAGTGGACAGCTCTGCATTGAACAAATACGTATAGGAGTGAAGTGTGCACCCCACATTTAGTTGCAAAGACATAGAAGTAGCTCACCTAAGATACCAAGGCTAAACAATAACAGAGTGTTGCATTATCTAAAGCAGCTTTCCTCCATAGCCTGGTCCTCCCAGGTGTTTTGAACTACCCATCATCCCTGACCATTGGCTGTGCAGGCTAAAGCTGATGGGAATTGGGAGTCCAGCAACATCTGGAAGGCACCAGGTTGCGGAAGGCTGCACTGAAAGAAGCATCCCTGTGCCTAGGAATAACCAGCAAGCTAAAATGGTTGGCCTGACATCTTCCACTGTGTTGTGAGTTTCTCCCCTTCGCTGATTGCCATTTGCACAGGAATGGAAGCCCACAAAGTGGTGACACCACACAGTTTAGCTTCCTATATGTCACCAGGGCAGGTGGGAGGAAGAAAAGGAGAAGCTAGGTGGTAGGTGCTCTGGATGCCAAGCCTATTACCTTCATAATGCTTAGCTTGCAAAGAAAGGATGAGCTTGGCTAAAAAGGCTAAATTTGGAGTAGGTGTACTTTTCTTTTTTAAAAAGATTCCTTTGAAAACAGACAGTAAAATGGCCCAACCTCCTTTGCTTTGTTGCCTGTTCACTGTTGGGGTTTTTTTTGGTCACAGTATTCTCTTTCTTTCCTAGGCAAATCTGGCCAGCCTTTAAATAGGGAAGATTCATTAGCTTTGCTCATAAAGCTGATGCTAGTGGGAGTTGTAGCTCAAAACATCTGGAGTTTCATATTTTACCCAGTGAACAAACAAACAGATTTTTAGAATAAAAAATTTAGAATAACAGCCCTTGAGTGCATTATTAGGTTGAAAGAAGCCTCTTTCAGGTGCATCCATAGGATGTTTTGTTAACACTAACACGTGTCACTGTAACATGTGTCTCAACTCTTGCTGGTCCTCATCCCACAAACCCACAACATATGACAACAGCCAGTTCAATGTGCACAACACTGTTTGTGCCATGATGTTTGATATGGGCTTCTTCAGCTGCACCCCATAATTTTTAATCTTCTCTTGGGCTACTAAACCAGGAGTAGAGGATGCTCCTGGTCTGAGTAGTGATCCTGGTCTGAAGGGCTACAGCAAGTTCCAAGAAAAGAAATGAACTGGCAAGATAAGTGGTTGAACTTATCTCATGCCTTAAACACAAAGGCAGCCTAAGCATTTTCTCCCAACTTCATCTTATACAGTTAAATTTAACCACCTAATTCCAGGCAAACTGTTGCAGAGGAGCACTGCACTGTGTGTGTGAAACAGTCCCATCTGCATTCATTTCCAGGGAGAGGCGGCTCTTCATGCACAGAACTGCTTATGCAGCAACTCCCTGGGTGCTGGCTTTGGATCAGTCTTCCCAACTGACCTTAGTGTGTCCAGATTTTCAGTGCAGAGTGACCAATAAAGGGAAGAGTCAGTGACAAAGTTTTGTATCAACAAAGAGCATATTTTTATTGCGGGGTGGGGGGTGGGGCTCTCTTTTTTAACTTTGCATGTTAGTGGGTAACAGAGCAGGTTTTAATATAGACTCTCATTTGTTTAATACCTTGGTTTTCCTAGCTAGGCAGATGTTTAGGAATTGAACCAGGGTTATGAAACTGGAGGTAGAATTTCTTGCAGTTTGTGAATGGCTAGCGAGAAAGAGAGAGAGAGAGAGAGAGAGAGAGAGAGAGAGAGAGAGAGAGAGAGAGAGAGAAAGAAATTAGGGGCAAGTTGTCAACATGATGAAAGTTTTACTTATTCCTTTGCCTTTTTAATTGCATAAGAGGTGGGAGTAACAAGCACATTAGTTAAGCCTGTTCATTTACTGTTTTGTGCCCCAGAGAGCGAAAATGAAACATCCATTATTTTTATGAGAAGATGCTTCCTAACTATTCAGCGCTAGGAAAAAAAAAGAAACCAACATCGTCACACCATTATTTGCATCATAAATCAAGATTCGCTTGGTCTGACAAGAGCCACTTGTTGGACTCCCAGCATCTTTCTTAAAGTGGAAAAAATAATACCCAAAGGGGAAGAGCTTTGCCGACTCAGTGCCAAAGCAGAGCAGATGCTGGCATTTGTTCCCAACAGAGGGAGTGCGTTTGCCCCGGCTAGTGGCATTCAAGAACTCTCCTCCTTTCCATGTGTTGCCAAGGTGCTACGAGGAACGAAGCATTGCTGCCATGAAGAACCAGCCGTGGGTGCCAGTGTTACTACCTACTACATGTTCTTGAAGGGGAGGGCTGGTGTCAGGTTGGGCTGTCTTGTTATTCTCGAATGCTTACATCTGCTCAGATTTGGGGAGGGAGAATGTCGGAGGAGTATCAGAGATTGAGCATGTTACATAGACTTCAACTTTCCATTGCCAGAAGAAGAGGAAGCTGTGGTATTACAAGGTATACATCAAGGACGGTTGTAATGCGCTTACTGTACACAGGATCTCTCTGGCATATATAGATATATTTGGGGAGGGGGGCATTTCCCCACGCCTCTTTCCCTAGACCACTGATTACATTACCCCTTTGACTTTGCAAATACAAAGGATTTATCTTCAAGATTATTGGCTCCCTAACCTTCTTTTAAAATTTAAGGGAGGGGAGGCAAGGCAAAGGTGCATCTAACAGTTGTAAATAGACAATAAATAGAGGGGGAAAACAACAACATATATTTGAAATTTGTTTCAGTTTTGGATGGACGCTAGCCATCCTTTGCAATGTTATTGATAGTACACCGTGGTGCTTTTGGGTTTCTGGTTCCGTTCTCTTTATGCTCAGTCATCTTTTTTAATTGCAGCTACATTTCAGGGAACATGTATATTTAGTAGCTATTGTAAGTTCTGCATGGCATCACCAAGCTTATTTTTCCTTGAGAAGATTAAGAATGAGCCTGTCGGAGCTTAATGGCATGAAGGCTGGAGAGAGGCTCTTGCCAGAGAATGCAAGTGAGGTTGGAAGAAGATTGAAAATCCAAGTTTGGGGCCGAATGCTGAGGTTTTTGTGTGTGTGTTGTGGGGGAGGCTTTAATGGTCTGAAGGAGCAGATAAACGGAGGATTTGGGTAACCCAGCTAATTCTCACTTGCCAGTTCTATTATTTTGTTTCTATTGGATTGTTTGACTTTGTCAAACAAATGTCAGAATTGTGTGTATTAAAAAAAAAAAAGCAAGCAAACAGTGTTTTAAAAAAAAGTGTTGTAAAAGACACTGAGCCTTATGAAAAATATTTATGGAGTTAAATAAAAAGAAGTAAAAAAAGACATCTCTGGGCATTTCTTTTCTATTAAAAAAAGAAACACGGTTTCTCTCTACACATATCAGATTTATGCTTTGTTTTCAAAGTGGTGTCTCTGGGACCCACATGATGAGTCATTGCAGAAGAAGAAGAAGAAGAAGAAGAAGAAGAAGAAGAAGAAGAAGAAGAAGAAGAAGAAAGCAGTGCTCTGTGCCAAGGTACATTTCCTGCAGTTTGCAGCAGGTATTAACCCAACACAACACCCAGTTCTTCACTCCTTGACTGCACATTCGCTGAAGTGATAACTTAATAGCTGGAAGTTGTACCAAGTTTTGGACAAGGCATCCATTCAGGACTAAGGCAAAGCCACAGGCCAGGTTTCTTAAGTTTTCCTAAGGGTCAAAATTCTCCTCCCACTCCAAGGTTAGGTGTCAGCAGATGCATTTGCACTGCCTTGATGCTCTCTGGTGCTCTTTTTGCCTGGGCAGCTGTTTCTCTCCAGCTCCTCCTCTTTTGACTTCACTGTCCCTGCTATCACCGATCTGGTGACCCAAATGTTTGTTTGCTTGCTTGCTTGCTTTTCTTGATAGCATCATTAGAAAACATGTGGCCTGAGGTGTAAAAACCACAAGTAAATAAATAAATGCAATGACAAAGCAGGCAACATTAGTTAATTATTAAAAAGCTCTGACTAGCCTAAAGCATTCTGTATCTTGGTGTGAGTAAAGCCTAATTCTGTCTTCTTCCAACTGGATGTTGGTAGTAGATAATTCAGCTGCTCTGCAGCACTGGTGTGACCAGAGACCAGTTTACACATTCGGTTTCCAGCAGTCACAGAAACCACTGCAAAAAAAGGGAGGAGCACAAACCTTTGATGAGGTTTGATACCTCCAGACTTGGTGGTTTATGCTTCTGAATGTCAGACATTTTGGTACCTAGGTTGGTAAAGTGTAGCAGAGCACTCCTCCATCTCTCTGTCATCGTCCCCCCCACACACTGAGGGCTCATCCACACTTACCTCCCCCCACCCCCTGCTTTCTAGGCACAGGTCCTCACTTTAAAGATCAATGACTGAGTGTTGTTGTTTTTTAAATTTTCCCCAATGCTTTCCCCAGAAAAGCCCACTCTTCAACACTGAATCATAACAAATGCAATTTGGGTTTTTTGCATATTGACATTTGCTCTGATTCAGCGGTAAAAAAAAGCAGGTTTTCGTGAGGAAAGGGCTGGAGGAAAAGAAAACCCACTCACACGTGGAACTTTAAAGCGCAGGCGTGTGCCTAGAAATGCATGACAAAAGGAAGTCTGGATGAGCCCTGAAACCTGCTTAGTTTCAGCAGAGTTAATGCATTGTGTGCCCTCAAGTCCATGCTACTTGGCACTCTTGCTTCATAGGACATGCTTTTCACCTATGTTCCCGATGCCACCCAGAGACCATCACATGGAAGCACAATTGACCCATCATCCAGTCTGTAAGGCTGCCAAATTTAATGTGGAGCAGAGTGACTAATTATCAAAGCACATATATGCCTTTCTGATTACAAAGTTATGGAACACTTCTCCTACAAATTATTGTCTGCTGTCTTTCTGGACCAAGCGAAGATCCATCACTCCACTTTATGCTTTCACACAATAGCTACCCTGGTGCCTTGGGAATTTCACAAGCAAGATACAATGCTCTCTCTCCAGTATCTGGTAACCTGAGAAAACCTGCTTCTAAACATGGAAGTTCTGCTGTGTCTTGACAGCTCATGTAGGGATCATACTGTTATTAGGTACATTTATATTTTGTTATAATGTACTTTTAGTTCATCAGATTACCTCATTTGTTCTTACAAAAGCTATGTGGGTCACTCCCTCTCCACTAATGTGGAACCAAGCAGAGAATAAAGCTTGCCAGTGGTTAAGAACTGAGGCCATGTGCAGTGGGATTGGAACCCAGTTGTGATGGATGATGAGCAGCTGTCAGGAGGCAGCAAATCACATACACCCCCATGGCCCCACCTCAGAACAAGATCAGTGTTGCCAGCATTTACCTGTTCCATTCTGTAAAACAGGGAGAAAATTAGTGGACAGCCCACCCCCGATGCTGCTCAACTACAGCTCCCATCATTCCCAACAGGTGGCCATATTGGCTGAAGCTGTAGGGCTACAGGTTGACCACCCCTGTATGATGTATGAGCAGTAATGCCCTTGCCTCCTTACAAAGAATTGTGGCCATGTCTTTACCTGATCTCATCTCAATGAACTCAGCAAAACTATACAGAAGAGGTAGGGGTTGGTTTAACTGTGGCTATGATGGACAATTCAGATAAGGGCCTTTTAATCTTTTCATTTTGGAGAAGGTAAACAAATTAGCAAAGAGAGGGTTTCTCCTGGTCCATTCCTTGATTTAAAGGTTTTCCTCCACTCTGCACTTCCCTTACGATTGCTGGTGCCCATTGAGACTGGCAGGACAGATGACATGGCAGCAAGCACCAGGCAGAGCCAACTCATTTTGTCCCAATCCTCTTCCCTGATGGAATCTACAGTGACAACACCAAAACTAAGGACATGTAAGGGTACAAGTAGCACTTCCCCTGGACTGGTTGTTAAGTCAGAAGGCAGACGGGAGGCTGGCTGATGACAGAATGAGGTTGATGGGGCACTGTCCCTATTCACCCTAATGTGCTGGGGTTGTAGCCAATATTAGTCCTACTCAGAGCAGACCCATTGAAATTAGTGGACCTGGCTTAGGTCTATTCATTGCAATGGGTCTTCTCTGAGTAAGAGTAGCATTGCATAGAACCACTGTATTTTACTTCTCCTGAATTCCCTCTTTAACTTGGAGAATTTCTAAAATGAATTCCAGATCTGGAGCATATTTACTTGCAGTTTTCAGTATTCCCCAGTTTGTTTTGCACCTTGCCCTTCATTACTAGCACATACATTTGCATGAGTGAAACATTGCAAAAGAAGTAGTCCTGGTAACCATTAATAAAATACTGCTGAAATAAAACAAAACAAAAACAAAAACCACAGTGTTGATGCCAAATTACTTTTGTGCAGTGTTTTATTCATGCACACGAATGAGCATGCTCATTGGTAAGATGCCACACAAAGAGATATGATGTGATTGTATATATGCTTTCATTAAAAGCACTTTTTTGGCAATGCTTTATCAATGCTTGAATGTGGAAGGGGGAGTGTAGACTTGAAGGATCTGAAGACTATTGCAAACTGCACGTGAAACATGTTCTGGATAATAATTTGAAATAATAATGAAAAACATATCAATGGAAAATTCATAATTCATCAGTTCTGCTTCAGAAACAGAAAAGTTTAATATGGAACCGCAAAATACAATGATACATTTACATGAGAATTTATGCATTTGACTTTCATTTGCTATTCTCAGGGATCACTCTGCTACATACCCACACCAATAAAACTGCAAAGGTCCCCCCCCAAAAAAAAGCATCCTCAGAAGCGTAGTGCAATGGTACTAAAACAAATTTTTGAGACTTCTAGGCTACCTCACTGACCTACTGTTCTCAGAGTTGGGAACAAAGGAAGCTGCCTTATGCCAGTGGTCCTTCTAGAATGGAAATATCAGCATTTGAAACTGAGACCTTTTGTATGCAACACAGATGCTCTGCCACTGGAGAAAAGAGAGATTATTGCACCAATGTAAGTTGGTGCTATAAAAATGCCTGCCTGCTGTGAGTTGCAAAGGCACATTCATTTGCTATCTCAAAGAACAGAAACTGAATTCTGGGTTGCTTCCTGGTTTATTCTGTTGAGAAAGCTCAGATTGGTATTTGTTCCCGTTCACAATCATATTTGCTCTTGAGCAGAGCACCCCTGTTTCCTAAACCACAGGTGTAACAAAGCAGCTTATTTTGCCAGTTCTAACTTTGATAAGTCAAAGCACTGAAGCTCATCTTTTAGTGCTTTCTAGCAAAACGCTTAACAATACCTAGTAATCAGTTATTTAAAATCACTCATTGGGGTTAAGAATGTTATAGGACTTAAATGCCCCACGCAGCTAAACATGCCGTGTTTAGCAAATTAATTTGTACAGTAATTAAACAGTCTGGTGAAGGCCTGTCAGAGTTTCTTGCCAGGGCTGGTCCCAAACTACTCACAATTTTCCACAAAAATTTTGTATGCAAAAAAACACACCCTACTTTTGATAACATTTTACTATTGTAATAAACAAAAATCTGCCCTTATTCCCTTATGGGGGGCACAAGAACCCTTATAGAGTCCTTTGTAGGTTCTCCATCGGTCAGAGAAAGAACAGAGGCCAACCAGAGAATATTGAGAAGCAAAACAGCTCGTAAGCCTGATCTTTATTGAACTGTTGCAACAGGGTGCCCCCTTCACACGCAGGAGGAGGAGGACCCAGAACCCAGGTGTGCCTGCCCTTATATAGACAGTTTAAATTGCCCACCCTGGAGTCCAAGACCACCCCCAGAAACATAATACATACATCACAGAAGGGGTGTAGCTCAAGACCACCCCCCAGACACATCATGCCTACATCACAGAAAGGGGTGGTCTACAACAGAAATCTGAGTGCATTGTTTACCTACTGTCTGGCAGGTTACCTGTTAATGCTTACTTGATTGGATACCCTGGGGAGCCTGGCCAGACTTTTGTAATGATAAATACTTAGTTCCTGAGCCAGGTCACAGGCTCACCCTATTCCTTAAGACAGGATTTGTGAAGGAAAAGACAATGGGGAGGCTTTTCCACTTTCCTTTGACTTTGCAGAGAAAACATTTGGTCAGTTTGGGAGCCAAAATGGCTTCATGGCTGTTTTCCTGTGCTGCTTCAGACATGTGGTTTATACACATATGTACGTGCTTGTTTGGTACATTTGTGAACATTTATTATATATCTAAGACCTTAATTTTTTTATTTCACTATTTCTCATGAAAACACCCAGGCATTCATTTAAATAAATGAAATTAAATGGACAGTGGGGTTATTGGTTGGTTGGTTCGTTTTTATTATGAATTTTGTGTTTTTATCTTGTATTTTTATGTTGTGAACTGCCCTGAGATCTTCAGATGAAGATACAATTTTTTAATAAAGATCACTGCTGTTCTTTTCCCTTGCTGGAACCTAGCTAAGGAAGCTAACTACCATTTCTGCAACCAACCAGATTTGTAGCTGTGAGCATTTGTGAAGCTAATCAATGGCTTTTCCAGCTGGCTGCCAATTCTATTCTTGCCACAATCCAAATGCTACTGTAAAATACTTCTAATTCAGTTACATTTCTCAAGTGTTCAATCAAATGTTTCTAGTGTCTGAGTAACAAGCTTACTGGACTCACTGAAAGCCTTTAACCGACCATACGCTTTATTAATCTCTGCAGTTTTCTTCAAAAGCTCTTGATTTTACATTATTGCTTCCAGGAAAAGAAAATCAAAATTTGCTCAACTTATAATTGAAGAATATGTAATGCTAAATAAGTTTCTTTTCATGGACACACACAGGCAGATTTAAGGCAGCACAACCAGTTCAGCTGCACTGGGGGCTGAATCTCAGGGGTACCACAAATATGATATAGAATGGAAGGGAAGAGGCAGGGGGTTCTGTATTTTGGCATCACACAGGGTGCCACTGAAATTTGAAACCCCAGTGTCTGCCACTGACAAACATCCAGCCTTTTATTTGTTTTATGGCTGACCACTCCACACATCTGCTATATTTTATTTTATTATACTTTACATACAGTAACTGTTGTAATAAGAGGGTTGATTATGTGTTCATACATGTGCAGAAGCATGCTAATCAATCCTAAATGCTGTGCTTGCAACAGCCCACCATGCCAAAATACTCTTATTACCCGCTCTTGGCCATTGTGGATCATGGTTAACTAAAGCATAAACATTTGTCTAATCACACCAAAACAACTGAATCATTCAATGGTGATGACAGTATGAAAGTACCAAGCCATCTGCAATTTCTCTTTTCTTCTGTTTTGGATGACCACCCTCAAAGACGTATGGAGGTTTGGAGGTTTGGATGACCACCCTTTAAAGCAGGTATGGGAGAACCTGTGGCTTTCCAGATGTTATCAGACTGCAGCCCCCATAATCCTTGACCATTGGTCATGTTGGCTGTGGTTGATAGGAGCTGGAAGTTTAATAACATCTGGACATTTGGGCTGGCAAAGAATCCTGCTGGAGTGTTAGGAGGGTCAAGCAGACAAAGGTAACTTGTGTTCACTGCCCTATACATCACCATTCTTCAGATATTTTTTAAAGCATGGAATTGTTATGATTGTGATTTTGATCACCTGCTATTCACTATCTGAAAGGCCACAGGTTCCCCATATCTGCTGTTAAACATCTGGATGATGGCACTGGGTCAGGTGGCATACACATGGTCCTTCTGTCTGCTTGCACCCTGATGGCACCCCAGCTTGGCTCTTTGCCAGCAAGAACTTCATGCACAAGACATCCTTTCCATGGTCCAGCAGAAGTTTTCTGGATTCAAAGTGTGGTGGGATCTTTTCTTTCTGGGGTTGTGGGGCCTGGAAGGTAATGAGAGGGGAGGGAGGAGATAAAAGGATGAACTCTGCCGCCTACACCTTGAGATACAGTTGGCTAGAAGACTATCTGGATGACAAAGGAGATTTGATTCCTCCACTTGGGGGTTTCCACTACCCACCTACCACTATAACCCTCCAGCCACAGATGGGCAATCAGAGACCAACCTTCCCCACAGGGGGAAAGTGGAGGGGGAAAGCGGAGAGGAGAACCATGCATGCTGCCTTGAGATCTTCGGAGGAAAGATGGGATATAAATCTCTATTAAGATGATGGTGAATAATAATAATAAAAAAAAAAAACACCCAGCACATCATAATAATCATGCATCTTGTGTTAGGCAAGGCTGTGATAACACAGAACTAAAGGCATGGTTTCCATATGTATATTTTTTCCTTGTTAAAAATAGTTTCAAATACACAAAGGATAGGCTGCTTCTCCCTTTGGTCCACATAGCAGAATGATTCTGTCGTAGCAACCAGTTTCTAAGGAAGAAGAATACCTTGCCTCCCCAAAAGGCTGACTTCTTTTCTTTCTCTCTTATGTAACATAGTTCACTAGGAACATCTTCCATAAAATAAGGACAAATGATGTGAGCTGTACATATTCAGCGAGCCACTTCATTCAGTGTACCATACAAGTTGTGGTGCAAGCTGACCTGAGCATTTGATGACTCTTCTTGTTTAGTCCTTCAGCTTGTATTGCAATATAGTGTCAAACAGCTTTGATCTTGATGGTGATGAGCTATTTGTGTTCTGTTTGGAAGGGTCTACAGATCATCAGTGGATGCATACAGGCACTGAATGCAGAAGGTCCCAGCAACTCCAATCAAAAGGCGCTCATGTCTCATTATTATTATCAATATTTTTTATATAAAACATTATATATTAGTTTCATTTCAAGAAGGGATACCAAGGTGGTTCACAAAAAATAGAAGCCAACAGAAAAATAAGAATGGCAATTATAAAAATACAACTATCTGCAATCAAAATACATAGTAAGACATCTACATTTAGACACCTATAATTAAAATGTGCAATACTCAAGCCTGTTAAAACAGCCTCAAAGAATTTCCCCCTCAAAAGGTCCAGAATAAGTACCAAACACCTGCCCTTCCCCACACTTGAAGGAAGCTGAGGAGTCCCAAAACTCGAGGTATATTTCATTGCTAGCCAAGTAAGACATAAGGTAAAGGTAAAGGGACCCCTGACCATTAGGTCCAGTCGTGGCCGACTCTGGGGTTGCGGCACTCATCTCGCTTTATTGGCCGAGGGAGCCGGCGTACAGCTTCCGGGTCATATGGCCAGCATGACTAAGCTGCTTCTGGCGAACCAGAGCAGTGCACGGAAACGCCGTTTACCTTCCCGTTGGAGCGGTACCTATTTATCTACTTCAACTTTGACATGCTTTCGAACTACTAGGTTGGCAGAAGCAGGCACCGAGCAACGGGAGCTCACCCCGTCACGGGGATTCGAACCACCGACCTTCTGATTGGTTTAACCCACAGCGGCACCCACGTACATTCCCTTTTATTTTAGATGATACTTCAAAACAGTCAGTCCAATTGGAAACAAAACAAATTGAGGGAATTTCAGCCTCAGCATACCCCTTCTTAAAGCAAAAATTTAGAGCTGGCCCAAAAGTTCAAAACCTATATAGATACATACATAAGTTTATTCATATGCTGCCTTTCCACAGTCCAAACTATGCTCATGTTGGCTTACAATATGAAAAAATGCATAACAGTAACATAACAAAAGTAGTTATGAGTAATAACTAAAACATAAAAAAATACACAAAAATCATGCTTAATTGCATGGAAAGAGAAGGCAGGAATCCTAACTCCAGCACTGTCCCCACTGAGACACTTTATGTTCCACCCACTATTTCAAAAGATCTATACTGGTAATGTGGTTTTTATAGCAAATATACACAACCATCAGACTAAGAAATGTGGACTAAACTAGGAAATTTACAAACCCTTTGACTGCTACTCAACCCAATCCACACCTTTTTGGCTAACCCAATTACCAGTAAAGCAGCCACAAGACCACTAGTCCCTTTTGAAAGACTTGTAATATCCACAGAAAGACAAGGCCCAGATATAACCTCCACAGTCTACAAAATTCTACTTTGGTGGGTTCACTTGACCCTATTTTGGCAAGCAATAGAGACTTAACCCTAAAACACATATATTGACTGACCCCTAGGAAGCTGGCAATGATCCATCCTCATGCCTCACTCTGTTGCTGGAGGGGCTGCCCCACACTTGGTACATATCTGCATGTGTGGTGGGAATGTACAAAAATCCAGCCTTTCTGGAATTTGATATTCCAATAAATTAAAAAAAAAAGCAAAACAACAATTGGAAATCAAACTAGAATTAGCTTTATTAAATATATTTCAAGACTAGAATCTTGAATTACATAATAAATAATTAATAAGGTATTTATTACAAGCAGTGAGACACAGCATAACCAGACACTGGAAATACTTTTCTGGCAGAATGATAGACAATTGGTACAAAACAGTTTAGGAAACAGCTTTCCTTGAGAGATAAACAAATAAACTACAGTTGACACGTGGATAGCTCAAGAAACATGTTTCTACGCCAGTGTGGTTTAATACACCACACATGTCAGTATTCCAGAAAAGAAACAATCTATCCCCCCACATCCTCAGCATTTGTCTCAATGAGGTGGGATCTAAATTTAAATTTAAACATAAATTATTATATTCATTTTTAATCTGCTCCTCACATTCATCAATAGACCAACACTTTATATTGTTTCATTGGTAACATAAGAGAGAAAATTACCATTACTTATAGTGATTCAAAGCACAACCAATGAAACATTCAAGAGCCTGCAGAAAGCCAATAGTGATGGGGCCTATCATATTTCAGCAGGGAGGGAGAGAGAATGGAAAGCCACCACCTAAGCCCTTGGGAAGCTACTGCCAGTCTAGACAAAAGTGAGCTGGATGGGCCAATTGTCTGAATCAGCATGTGGCAGGCTTATAGCTGCAAACAGACACAAGAAGCACAGCAAGTAAATTACAAACAGACATCCCCAGTGCTTAACATTTTTGCTGCAATGAAGCTATTAAAAAAATCATATATTTAGACAGTATTGAAGAGAAATGCCCCAATAAGCCAAGTGTTCTTGGGTTAGTAAGAGAGGGGCAGAGAAAGCATAGTGAGCCAGTCAATAAATGCTCAGGTTTAAACCAGTCAATAAATGCTCAGGTTTCTGCTTTCCCATTGGTAAATGATGCACAATTATGTCAGGCCCATGCTTCGATGGGTAATAAGCAACACTTGTGCTTTCCAGTGAGGTAGCATGCACGATGATGCCACTTGCATTTTGCAATGGATAATAACCATGCATAATATCTGAGGCTACCCTTGGCGTTGGTCTGGAGGCTGAAAATGGTGCAGAATGTACCAGCTAGGTTGTTTGTGGAGGCAAATTACCACCAACATATAACACCCTGTCTGTAGGATTTGCACTGGCTGCCAATCCGCTACCAGGCGAGCCCAGATTGTTGGTACTTAAAATATAAGACAGTTCAGGACCAGGTTATGTGGGAGACCACCTTATAGTATATTGCTGCATGAAAGTTTCTCCTGCAAGTTCCTAAGATTTCAGAAGCTTGCTCCACAGTAGCTGAGACATCATTGGTTGGTGCCCATTGAGACTGGTAGGGCAGAAGGCAAGGAAGCCCAGCAATAGTTGGAGCCAGAGTCAATGGCTGGCAGAGCCAACTAATTCCAGTTTTGTACTCTTCCTCATCCTCCCTGCTGTGTTCCTCAAAGGACAAACACAAGACTAAGGAGAATAAAGCTGACAGACTGTGTCACCCCCTGGACTGGTTTTAAAGAAGGCAGGCAGGTGGAGGCTGGCCGAGAACAGACTGAGGTTGCTGGGGTACTGTCCTACTTTGCCTAATGGACTAGCCTCCACTGAACTGGTCCATCAGTGAAGACCCATTTATCCAAGTGGGAAAGCCTGCTGGAAGAAAAATGTGTTCAATTGTTCCAGGAAAGTGCAGATAGTGGGAACCTGCAGTATCTCAACAGGAATTCTGTTCCACAGAACAGGGGCAGCCCAGCCGTTCTGAAAATTCTGCTCTGAGTTCAGTGGAGGCTTTCTTCCAACAGGCTTTCCCACTTGGATAAATGGGTCTTCACTGATAATGTCTATTTTGCATTATTTTATTTTTGCTTTAAATGTATTGGATCACCATCTCAAAGTCTGGAATAATCTCTTTCCCCTTAGAGCAGGAGATCCAGTGCTTCCTATAGCCCCTGGGTGTCCTCTCAGTAAACATAGGATTGCAGATTTATTGGATAAGTAAAACAGTGGAATGGTTTCTGTGAGATTTGAAATTACACTGGGAGCAGAAAAATGGCAAGGTCCTTGGTGGGTTTGGCTCCTACCACAAATGAATGAAGGTCCCGTAATTAAACAGTGTAATTATAGTAGGTGTCACCAGATGGCACTGGAACATACAAGTTTATTTTGTTTGTCCACAAGTGCAAAAGTTCTCTCTTGCATAAGACAACATAAAAGCATTTTATTTTTTTAAAGAGAGAGAAAAATGTTGTATGAGTCAGAGGTAAGTTTTAAACTGAAATGTAATATGGTGTACAGAGGCACCTAAGATCACAGTCAAGTGTGGATAGGTGTGCCCATATATGTATAATCGCCTAAGACAAATTCTCAAGATGATGCACTTCTGTGATTTTACCCTAGAGACTCTACCCAGCTGGAACCACTCAAATTCATTAATAATTCCTTTTGTTGCAAAATTCTCTTCAGGAAAGGCAGTAGAATAGTAGAACTGAAAGAGCAAAACAAATGTTAACTTGAAGAGAGTTCCGCAACTGTGGGGCCACCACCACAAAGGCTCTGTCTTGTGTGCTTGCCAACCTGATTTCACTAATGGGCACACAAATATCTTAAGATAATGGGCAGAGTCCAAAAGTCACATAAGAGCCCTGTATATGCATTAGATCTGCAAAATCCCTCCCTTTCTTAATTATTTCTTTGACAGTTATAATTTATAACTGAGAGAGATGTCTCCATGGAGATTTACATTTGGTGCATGAGCTGCATTCTAGTTTCCAGAAGAAGGGAAGTCAACTGTTAAAGGGTTGAAGGGAGAACAAAAAGCCTGTCTTATGGCTTGAGACAAGAAAGTTTTAAACAAACAAGAATTGTGCTGAGAAATTTTTTATTTGTTGTTTTCTCAATGAAAGTCCCACTTAAAAATTGAAAGTAACTCATTTGATACACTGTGGGAAAGGAATGTGTTCATTCTACATGGACTATGCCTGTTGGGTCTCATGTTACATTAAGAGATAAGGCTGTGAAGATCTTAAGGTAGGGAGAGATGTGAGATGTAATGAGACTCAGTTGTTCATAATACATTCAGTATGGCAAAAGCATTCAGTATGGCAAGTATATATTTGGACATTACACTTACTGTTTGTATTCTTCAGCAAATGTTTGCTAAGCAAATGAAATTGATTAGATCAAAGATTGATTAAATGGGAAATGAAAGTAAGCCTCGGATGAGTGAAATGAAAAGCAGAATCAAAGATGATGCAGAGACTTTGGAGAAGAATACGGATAAAGGACTGGCAGAGTTTGAAATGGTAGAGTTGGAGGGAACAAATGGTGAAATGGAAAAGTCCTTCACAGAGGTGTTTGGAGGACTGAAACAGCCAAATGGAAGAGTTGTGATTTTGGAGGAGTGGAATGAAGTCATGGATGGAAAGATGGGGAAACATCTGGATCTGGCATTGATAGAGCTGAGAGAGAAAAGGCTTTGTGTACAACTTGGAGTGAACTCAGAGGAAAGAGCTATCAAATTTCTGGCACTCCTCTTGGAAAAAGAATGGAAGAAATGCAAATGAAATGGATAGTTTTAGATAAGGATGGAAAACCATGGCAAACACAACAGGAAATGGGAACTGAGGATACAGAACTGGGTGCAAATTAATGGATATATAAGAAAAGAACTGTGGAATAATATCTCAATATATGAACACAATGGGGAGACTCTTATATGGATAAAGACAGAAATATTTATTATTGTTTATTATGAAGGCATGGTTGTTGAAATTATTGGAGGCAAGGTTGATATGGTTGATTAGAGAAAAACCATTGTTGACCTTTAAAATAATAATTAGAGAACCCCTTTTGGACTTTTTGTGTGAAAAGAAAAAATGAATGTATTTGAAACCTTTGGCTCTGAAAATTGGACAAAATATTTCTTGACAGAAAGTAGAATAGTTGGATGTCATCCTTGAGTGAATATTTTGAATAATTTATTTAATGTAAGTGACAAATGGAAAATGTGAAGACCTTTCCCCGTTTTTCTTTTTTCTTCTTTCTTTTCTTCTTCTTCCATTCCCTTCTTCCCTTGCCTTTCTTCTGTTCCTTTTTTCTTCTTTGGTGTCCTCTGCTCTTGGCCACTATTGGAGTTCAAGGATGACACATACAGCGGTACCTTGGTTTTCAAATGTAATCCATTCCAGAAGACCATTCTACTTCTGAAACATTCAAAAACAAAAGTATTTACTTACGGAAGCATTTATTTACGGAAAACTCAATATGGAAGCTGCATGGCACATTTGAATTCCCAAAAGCATTTGAAAATCAAAGCAGTTACTTCTGGGTTTTCAGCGTTTGAAAACTGAAATGTTCAATTTCTGAGATGTTCAAAAACTGAGGTACCACTGTATATGAAGGTGGTAGATCATTGGTGGAAGGACCCTGTGTGAGAGACAGGGAAGTGAGATCTTCCAGTGTGAGAGTTTTGGAGAAGAAAGGGAAGCTCACAGGTGAGAGCTAGGAGAGTCCAACACTTTCTATGGGTGACAAAAGTCAAGAGCTACCTTTGAGAGAGTTTTCTCTTCTCTTTATCTCTGTTTTTTTTTTTATCAGTTTATTTTCTTTTATTGTATTATGAAAAAGCTTTAATAAAATCTTATGGGGTAAAAAAGAAAAATAATGGGCAGAGTCATACAGGTGCAGATTGTCCTTCAGGTGATCTGATCCTAAATGATCAGGGCCTTAATGGTGGCTCCTCACCCAACCCCATACCAAGCAGTTTTTTTCTGGCCAAGCAAGACACAATTAATTTTGGCAGCGGGTGCAAAAATAAAATTAAAGTAGGCTAGGCACAGAGCTGGGGTGCATGGAGCTCAGCACTGATGGAAATTAAACCATTCCTGCCCTGATTATCAGAGTAACCGTTTGATGAGCAGAAAAGGAACAATAAACGCCCATTCTCATCTGAGCTGCATGAATCAGAAGATGGAGGCTGTGTGCCTGTGTGTGCACATGCATCTAGGAATGGGAGAGAAATTCAATTCAGTTCCTATTTTAAAGGTGAAGCAACCTAAATTTGCACTTTCCCAAATAATATGCCATCTGAAACACAGTTATCCTTCTAAATTCACACTTCTATGAATTTTGCAATGCATTTCTCCAGTCAAGGTATTAAAAATGCATATACAACAAGTGTGTAGTGTATGAAATGCACATATTAGCAAAGACAGGGTAGAAAGATGCATTATATTTTGCTTTGTAAAAGTGTGTATATTAGGAGAAATTCACACTAAAAAAGAAGAAGAAAATTTATGAAATGCTATGAAAATGTGGGGAAATGAACTTATGAGTGGAAAAATGAGAAACTGAGAGAAACCAGAATTGACCGATTCACCCATCCTCAGTGCATACATAAAATAGGGAGGTTGGGTAGTGGTGAGCCAACACTGGCATGCAGCCCTCAGGGAGCTGGCCAAGTGTGAATGCACGCCTCGGGTCAAAAAAGATTAGCCAGACTAACTTAACCTTGGAGTACAGCTTCTCCACAACAATTGTGTATCACCCAAAAAGGACCACCTATCTGCTTTTTGAAACTTTTAGGGATTTTGTTCCAGTTTTAGTTATGCCTCTTTTCTTTCATTTACATTACTGTTAAATATAATGAAAAACATTAGTACATTATTGATTAATAACACACTGAGTTTATTTGACTATTGCCTGTGAAGTTCTGATAACACCTTGCAAAATGATAATGCTCACAGTTAAAACACTCCCCCCCCCAATGCTTGGCATTATTTAGGATTATGCTCCATGGCACAATAATGAAATGCTTTTCTCTTCAGCCTTTCTCGCCTAGTATGTAGAAGGAGACCTTTCCAGTTTTCCAGCTGACTTCCTTATACAGTGTTCTATCATAATCCGTTTACAAACAATACCTTCAGACAAATTCAAATCTTTGGCTTGTAGCTTCAAGATTCTTCAAATTCTAATATCTTTGAGTGATCTTATTCTTGTAGAAACCTCTCTGATGACTTTCTCCTCTGCCACCAGAGAAAATTCTATTGCTTGTTAGAAATCCTGCTAATTCACTCAAGCAGCAATTGTTACTGACCCTTCTTAACTGTGTGACATAATGATGAACAGTTTGATCTGCTTTTTGCATGCATGTACAGAATAATTCTTTCCAAATTTTCACCACCACCACCACCACCACCACCACCACCATCATCATTTTAGGTATGCAGTAAGCTGTACACCGGCTCCCTCGGCCAATAAAGCAAGATGAGCACTGCAACCCCAGAGTCGGTCATGGCTGGACCTAATGGTCAGGGGTCCCTTTACCTTTATTCTTCAACTCTGGCCAAAATTTAACTTAGTTTCATATTCCCCACTTTTTGCAAACCTAGAGCTATTACAAAAGTCCAAGGCATTCGCTCCCACAACATGTAGAAACATTTACAGTTTTGTTTTTTCACTTCTCTTTTCTGCTCCAGTTGTTGCCAGGTAAACTTCTAACCATTGTTTGTCACTCCCCACAATATCCTCTGACAATTGAAGGCTTGCAGGTGGTTGTAGCAAATCCAGGTTTTTATGGATCTCTTTCACTTCAACAGTACTTACAGAAGCCTTCTGCTCTTAATGGTTCCCTTGTCCGCTGTTAACACGTCGTATATCCCAGAAATGGTGTCTGCCAGGTTATTCCAAGGTCCTCTTCAGTCGTGTATTCTGACAGCGTGAAATGATTTTAGATCCATAAATATAGATCCCAACCTGAATCTGCAGAGTGACTCAGCAAAAATGCATGTCAGCCTGAACCCCTTCTCTGTTCCAATCTATTGTGGCCTGAGGGTGTGCCCACAAATGATAATTTCCTTAATATTTATTAACCAGTGCTCCATATGTGGGAATGCCTCTCAGTGCTAAACTATATCACTATAGTAAGGAAGCAGGACTTTGTTCTATTCTGTCCATGTGCATGTATTTTTCTGCAAATGAACTCAGGCTCAAATCCTATATATTGATATCTGGAATAACAACTCATTGAACTCAACAGGACTTAATTACAAGTTGGCATTCACAGGATTGCAGAGCTGGAAATTTAATGTCATGTGGGTACAGGCAGCCCAGAGGCCTCAAGTATGGGAAATGGAGGTGGAAAGCCAAAATGGATGGAGCTTTTTGAGAGGAAGATAGGTAAGAGAAGGCTCTCTTAAAGCAATCTGTTCCTCCAATAAGAGAGATCTGCCCTTTCTCAACAGCCCCACCAGGTGAGGAAGAAGAGACAGAGAGACAGAGACAGAGAGATATGAAAGGAGAGAAAGTGGGTGGTCCTGCCCATTTTGGGATCCAGTCCCACCCAGCCCCAGAACACCTGTAACCTGAAGAATACTAGTGGAACAGCGGGGGGGGGAGCATCACCAACCACCCCCCCAAGTGGAAAAAGGGGTACTATAGAAACATGGAATCACAAAGTACTCTGAGGGTCTTCTAGTCCAACCCCCTGCAATGCAGGAATCTCAACTAAAGCATCCATAACAGATGGCCATCCAACCTCTGCTTAAAAACCTCCAGTGAAGGAGAGTCCATCACCTCCAAGGGAGTCCATTCCACTGTCAAAGAACTGTTACTGTCAGAAAGTTCTCCCTGATGTTTAGTATGAATCTCCTTTCTTGTACAGTCATACCTCGGGTTGAAGTAGCTTCGGGATGAATATTTTCGGGTTGCACTCTGCGGCGACCCAGAAGTAATGGAACACATTATTTCTGGGTTTCGCCGCTCGCGCAGACGCTCAAAATGATGTCACTCGCATACACGGAAGCAGCGAAACGCAACCCGCGCAGTCGAGTGTTATGTTCGCTTCAGGGCTCCGGAATGGATCCCGTTCGCATCCAGAGGTACCACTGTTACTTGAATTCAGTCGTTTGGGTCCTAGCCTCTGGAGCAGGAGAAAACAAGCTTGCTCCATCTTCCATGTGACAGCTCTTCAGATATTTGAAGATTGCTAACATATCTCCTCTCAGTCTCCTCTTTTCCAGGCTAAACATACCCAATTCCCTCATCTATTCCTCATAAGACTTGTTTTTCAGACCCTTGATCATTTTGGTTGTCCTCCTCTGCACACGTTCCAGCTTGTCAACATCCTTCTTCAATTGTGGTGCCCAGAATTGGACACAGTATTCCAAGTGTGGTCTGACCAAGACAAAATAAAGTAGTACTATGACTTACCTTGATTTGGATACTATACTTCTGTTGATGCAGCCCAGAATAGAATTAACTTTTTTGCTGCTGCTCCACACTTTTGAATTGTGTTAAGCTTGTGGTCTACTAAGACCCCAAGATCCTTTTCACATGTACTATTGACAATCCAGGTGTCCCCCATCTTATATTTGTGCAGCTGGTTATTCCTTGGTTATACCAATAAATCTGGATTGCCTGTTATAAAACAGAGCATTATTTGTAGGATTCCTCTACTGCAGAGTGGAACATGTGGTTAATTCAATCCACCACACACCTTTGCAAAGCAATTAACCACCAAACATTTCTGCTTTAACACAACAAAGAATGCTAGCCTTTGTTGGCCTTTCTTGGACAGTGTTTTGATGCAGGTAATTCCCCTACCAATGGTGTAAATATATCCTCATTCCAATGCACCATGAAGGGAAGGAGGTAATGGGGAGAGCTTTTAGTGTTTTATTTTCTTTTGGCAGTTGTCACACCCACCTTCCTCCCAGTTAATTTTTAAAACAGATGCAGACGGACAGGGAAGACTCATTGTACTTTTAATTGGAAGCTCAATTAAGCAATAGTAGGATGGGTGTTGGCCTGATTTACAAAGCAATAATCCAGACCTGGAATGAATAAACAAGAATGAAGGTTAAATACAGTTATTGGCTTTAGCCAGAAGGCTAAATTAATCCTGGATGAGTCAAAGATAGTTTCCCAAACATCCCCAAAGGCACACTTCTTTTGGCAAGGAGATGATAGAATTGGAGGTGCATTTTATGCCTCAAAAGTTTTAGTTTAGAGTGGGTAAGCATCAGAACCATCTGCCCTCCAAGCAACCTCCCCTCTTCACACACATGCCTCATGTTTCTCCATGCTTCTTTATTAGAATGTGGTGGGTCCAGATCAGGGAATCATGTAGGGATGCAACATTCTCTATAGACAGGTAATTCCAATGTGCCTCTTCATCAGGAGTGATTAAGTAGGCCCTTGCAGAGATAGGGCAAAATTAGCTGACACCCAGTAAAATATGATTAGTGTCATATTGACTCAACAGTTAGCTGCTTCTGGAAGTGAGGAGTCCTGCTGTGTCCCTGCATTGGGAGGCAGAAAACAATCTAATCTCATTCTACCCAGAAATGTGGCAACATTACTTGCCCTTAGCAGACTCGGTTTGGAAGGAGGCAAAGCTAGAATGATCTAATGGGTAGTCTTCTGGAGGGTAGATGGCATGAGCCATTAGCAAAACCATTGATTTCTCACAAACCACTAACCAATTCTTTCACAGGACCCACAGGGCAGGAGTTTGCCAGTTTAAGAAAATCAGCATGGATCTGTAGATATCCCCCTCCATGCTTCCATCTCATACTTTCTTGCTTTCCAGCAAGTAGGAAATGTTTTTACTGTGACTACGGGAGAAGGAGGTTGGTTGGGAGGAGGAGGCTCTCAGAGAATACTCCTGGGGAACTTTCCAAGGCTGTCAGTGATATTTTGAGTTAAGGGCCAAGAACTCTAACAACTCAGTAAGGTTTCACAGGTAGCTGGTAGTTGGCAGGATCTTGAGTGGAAAACCCCGATTCCTTCAAGATGAATAATGTCTGACATTGTGCCCTCAAAGAGGAGAAGGAAAACACCAGTCCTTGCTCCTAAGCAAGGAATGGGTTGATGATTTAGGCACTTGAGGAAAGAAGTCCAAACTGCCACATGGTTGCACCATTTAACATAGGTGCTGGGTCTAGGGGGCCCTGTGTGTCAGGGCAGCCACACATTTTGGGGGGTGGGGTGCTTAGCACCCACAACATGGAGCTCCAATGCAACTTCCAGTTTCTACCAGAAGTCACACAAGAGCCCCAATGAGAACTCCCAGAGGATGTCAGAGACCCTGCCAGGCTTAGAAACACAACTTCTGGTAGTGTCCTGCACTTCTGATAGAAACCAGAAGTCACAACGTCACGATGCCATGTTATATCACGGGCGCCATTGGGCACCCATAACTTGGGGCCCAAGTCAGCACCCCTGCCATATAAAAAGAAATCTCTAAGCAGCTCACACAAACAAACTAAAAACCTAATAAGCTGTAGTTGTTTTTAGAACATTTTAACTGTTTTAAGAACACAGGTATATCTTTCAAAAAGCCACAGTTTCATAAGACAACTGGTACAGCTGTGTGAAAGGAGCAGTAGAAAATGGAACAGAAGCGCTAATGATTGAATCAGGAAAAGTAGCACAATATTCATTTTTTCTAAATGCACCAAATATCCAGAGTCACATGTTCCCTGTCCCCAATTTAGATGCTCTTGGTGCAGCAACAACAACAACAACAACAACAAAAAGGGAAAAAGAGAGAGAAGCTTGAACAAAGTCTTGGGCATCCCTTGTGAAGAAAGCATCAATGCCTCTCATATCAGCTATCTCCAGGTTACCGATTTAGGATGCTGAACAGATAAGCTGATACCAGCTGCAGCAGCAGAAGGGCTCCTTTCAGTCAAGCAGACATATTCATAATTAGGAGAAATGCATCGTTTGTCACGTAACAGCTTGAAACTGCAAATGGGGCTGCTGCCATTTCACAGTTGCCTACTAAGAGAGTGTAACGGCTTCAGTGCCTCAAATTGGCATCTCTTGAAGGAGCATCACACTTTTAAAGGATGCATGAAAATACCATAACGAACTACCTCATCCCAAAATACACACACTAGCCACACCCTAGGTGGTGATGCACATGCCATATCTGAGCAACTCCTGCCCCTCCCCCACTTGCTTGCTAATCTATATCATCTATCTATCATCTATCTATATCTATCTATCTATCTATCATCTATCTATCTATCTATCTATCTATCATCTATCTATCTATCTATCTATCATCTATCTCTATCTATCTATCTATCTATCTATCTATCTATCTATCTATCTATCTATCTATCATCTATCTATCATCTATCTATCTATCATCTATCATCTATCTATCATCTATCTATCTATCATCATCTATCTATCTATCATCTATCTATCTATCTATCTATCTATCTATCTATCTATCATCTATCAAATCTATCTGTATCTATCTATCTATCTATCTATCTATCTATCTATCTATCTATATCATCTCTCAAATCTATCTGTATCTATCTATCATCTATCCATCTATCTATCTATCTATCTATCTATCTATCTATCTATCTATCTATCATCTATCTATCTATATCATCTATATCTATATCTATCTATCATCTATCTATCATCTCTAGCTATCATCTATCTATCTGTCTATCATCTATCTATCTATCTATCTATCTATCTATCTATCTATCTATCATCTATCTATCTAATCTATCTATCTATCATCTATCTATCTATCATCTATCTATCTAATCTATCTATCATCTATCTATTTATCTATCTATCATCTAGCTAGCTATAACCCTTCTTTTCTCTCTGAGTACTCAAGGTGGCTTACAGATAAAAATAGGAAAAACCCAATCATTAAAAAACAATTAAACATCGATAGAATTAAAACTATATAGTTGTTGGCATTGATTCAATAAAAGTGATTAATTTGATCAGTGATACCACTTTAAAATTATAATGCTATAAATTGATATACACGATTATCTCCTAAAGCTGTAAAATGCATGCTTACTTCTTCTTTTACTTGTTATAAGTTTCATTGGATATTTTGTTGTGTAAATTATGTTGGAGATCAATTAAAAATATTATATATAAATGTATATTTTGTATTCAAATAATATATTACCTACTTCTTATGCCCTTCGAAAGCAAATGTGTTGAAGCATGTGTGCGTGTGTGCAAATGCACATGGTGGTGGTGGGTTCCGAACTGAGTCTTTGACCATGGTAAAAGAAAACCTAGTGCTTTGAATCAGGGATGGGCAAAATTTGGCCCTCCAGATGTTACTGAACTACAGCTCTCATCATTCTTGCCCATGGGCCATGCTTGCTGGGGCTGATGGGAGTTGTAGTTCAGTAACCTCTGGAGGGCCAAAGTCTGCAAAGTTCTTACAGTGGTGATTCACTGTTAGGTATTTCTCAGTTTATGAAAAGCATCACAGGACAGGCCCCTGCTCTTTCTTCATGGAAGCAGCAACACAAGCTCAGAGACTGACAGCTTTAAGGCCTAACACACTGGAATAGTTAGAGTGAGCTGCAGTGACTGGTGGAGCTGCCTGGCTGGTTAGGAACAGTCCAAAGCCCAAGAATGCTTAAGTGCCCAGGGAGACACTCCTCGCTGCAGTCCTGGAAGCACATGGCATAGCTCAGCTATGCACAGAGCTGATTCTAGTCCAGATGACTCTCAACGATCTCTACGGTGCATAGACTCCTATTGTTAAGGATTATGTTATACCTTTGTTGCAGACATAAGATTGCACAAACAATGGTCTGCTACTCTACACTAGCTTTTGTATAACCCAACATGTTTCGTTAAGCAAGGGATTACAGGAAGGAGGCCTTGGAATTATGGCCATAAAAAACACACCACCCAGGCTATTGTATTTTGTTTCTCCTTTCCATCCTCCTAGTTCATTGGAGCAGAGAGGGCGGCAGGT
This sequence comes from Podarcis erhardii, assembly GCF_964252035.2. Classification (NCBI taxonomy): domain Eukaryota; kingdom Metazoa; phylum Chordata; class Lepidosauria; order Squamata; family Lacertidae; genus Podarcis; species Podarcis erhardii. The sequence continues at coordinate 27,921,343 of NC_138504.1, forward strand.
TGCCCATCTTCTGCATCCATCAGAAAGGATCAGAGCCCTTTGCCAAAACCTCACCCATATCATGAAACAGATTTCAAGGAAGTTGGCAGCACATTCAGGACAGGTAACAAACACCCCTTGTAGGCAGGGATTCAAATTCTGTTTTCCTGGGCTGACCCTATTGAATAGGTTTGTATTGCTCAACACTCATGTCACAATGCAGAAGAGCAAAGTGCACTGTATACATTGGGGTAGCCAACGTGGTACCCTGCAGAAGATGGGACAAAGGCTCAACCTCTGAGCTACAGCCCTTCTCAAGATCAACTCACCTGAGATCATCTGGCCTCTTGTCCTGCTTACCAGACTTTTAAAAGGAAGATACCGTACTATCTCCTCTTCCTTCATACATAATTCTGATATGACATCTGTCAGTGTATGAGTGGTGGGGGAGAGATTTGATCCACTTCACATTTAAAGATGAACCTTGCTAATTCACTTTCTGAAGCAACAGGAGAACTGAAAAACAGCAATCTTTCAACATTCACATCTTGCAATGTAGTTCTCCGGCCATATAATGTGTGCAGATGTGCATGAGCAGGTTAAAGTGGGCATAAAAATTACTCCATGCACAACACATTAGGGTGCATAATATATTAGTGAAAATAATATACAGAAATGTATTATATTATGGGAAATATAAATTTTAGGGAAAATCCGTGTATTCAGCAAAAATGTGTTGATTAGGAGAAATTCCTACTAAAATGCTGGTGAATTCCCATGAATACTTGAGAGAAAAGCTGTGGAAGTGTGGAAAACTGAAGACTGGAAAAATGAGAAACTGGGAGAAACAAAAATTTACAGATTTTTTTTTACATCACTTGTCAGTTTACCAGATAACCTATTTTAAAGTAGGAGGATCAAATTCTTCTAACTCCATTATAATATTTTCAATAAATTATAAAATGATGAAGAGTTTTGTAATGGTCCTCTTCATAAGGGCATATTCTTTCTTCCAATTGAGTATGGCTAAATTGACTCTCCATTAGTGCTTGTAGCAGAAGTCTGCTCCATGCCATCATAAAAGCTATTTGAAGAGTTAGAAAGGGCACTTATGGACTGTTGCTATTTTGGGGTGGAATTCAATCATATCCCAGCAAAGTCAGGTTGCACAATTATACTTGGTTAGGAGGTCTTGCACAACAAACCCACTTCCCCAAAATATCAGACATTTTTCAACAAGGAAAGTGACGACAAAATGCCCTTGCAAACAGGTCATCTTTTCTCCTCACACACAAATCAGAATGGGCACTCATTAAATAGCCAACATTGTCTTATCTACCAGCAAACAAATTATGGATGATTGCTAAATAAGCAGGTCATCTGAAAGCACCCAAAGTTTAATAACTTGTTCATCTATAATTTTCCAATTATCCAAATCCAAATGTACTGGCGGAATGCTATCAAGTACTGAGATTCCATTGTTGCATCATTAGATCATGCTAACAGAGCAGCACCCAGTGTTTCTGCTAATAGCATCATCACTCAAGAAACATCATTGCAGCCTTTCTTCATAGTTTTTGCTGTTTTTTTCCCCCAGGGCTGAAAGTCACCTGATGTTGCTAATTTCCAACAAAGCCATTCAGTTGACATAAAAAGAAAATAAATGTATATGTATATACCAACCATTCCTGACCACCAAAATGAAAATATCTGCTCTCCCCTTCCTTAACATGACATGCATTTGTAAACAAGCCCATGCCAGGGTTGGGGGAGCGAAGTACACTTGCCACAGGCCTCGGAGGGCTAAGCTAGCTGAGGGGCCCCCACCAGGGGCCTGCCATACTTATGCTGTCATGCCAAGAATAAGACTCCCACCATGAGCCTCAGACAAGCTCTGCACAGGCCTTAACCTCAAGCTTCTCCAAAGGCATGCAGCACTCCCTGCTGGATTTTTAACTTGAAATGAGAAGGCTTTTACCTCGTCCTCTAATTCAAATCCTCAAGAGCATTTCACATCCAGCAGATATTAGCTTAGTTTGCATGTAACTATAAACTTAACCATGGTTTAGTATGGATGTGTGACTGTATGGGCTCCCGTAGACGAGATTGCAGCCTGTCTGCTTCAATTCCTGTACTGCTGCTGTTAGGCTAGCCACAGTTTAACTATGCATGTTATCCAAACCTGGGCTCACAGTTTGTCTCTCCAAAGAAACCACAAGCTGCAAACCAGTAACAAACCATGATCCTGAATTTAGATGATATGCTAAACCAAACCAAACCATGGGTTAGATAACACTAGTGCAATAGCAGTAGCAAGACTAGACAACTAAAGTGACCAAACCATGATAAGTCATGGTTTGGTTTAACATTATGCATGAACAAAGTATAGGGCTGCCATTGCCAGGATTTCAAAGATGGAATTTCTGAAAGACGGAGCTTTGCCCTGGCCTTAAAAAAGCTCTACATTTTTTTTTTTTGGGGGGGGGGGTTCCTAAAAAAAAAAAAACGCTCAACAATAAACCAGTTCATTGTCTCTACTAATCTCCTACTCTGTAGCTCCATGATTTATATCATTCGTTTATTATCTAGCTAGAGGTTTCTTCCTGCAAGGAAACATCAGAGTCAAAGGCAAAAATAGCTGTGGGTATTTCCCCTTTTCCTTTTCTGTTTAATATGCAATTACATTGCTTCAAGGAATGTCTCATAGACAGATTTTCTGATGCATCTTTGGGCAAGAGTTTTAGGCTGATGTGAACGGGAGCCTTCCTTCCACTGAGAACAGCATTTGTGCTACTCCAACCCACCCCTGGAGGGGGATAAAAGTGGTCCTGTGGTCCCAATTGAGCTCTGCCACTTTCCCTGCATTGAAGACCCCTCCAGAAATCCTTTTTCAGTGCTCATTCATGATGATTTGTGCTCATGGTGGTATTGGGGAGTTTATATGTGGTTCCGCTTTCAATACTATTTGCACCTGCAACAGTTTCAGGATGGGCATACTGCTTCAATTCCAATCCAGTGCATGTCCCATTGCTTTGGGCTCAAATCCTATACCCTTTCATACCACAAATGTTCCGGGATTGGTTTCTCTTTTCCCCCTTTTGTTGTGCTATAGTGCAAGAGTTTCCCTCCTGATGGCAATAGTGCAGGAACACTGGGGAAGCGTTGCAGAAAAACTAATAGAGTGGAACGATTTATGGGTAGTCCTATATAACACTAATGCACCAATGCACTGGGTTATCCTGGGCTCATGGATGTGAATGGTTTTTGGACTAGGGAGGGTGTTGAGGGTTTTTTTATCTGCTAATTAGTGAGTGGGAGTATTGCCTTATTTATTGTTTGAGTATTTCTAATGTTTTTTGTTGCTGTTTATGGGGCTAGTGTGATGTTTTTGTTTTCCCCCATTAGCTGTATTTTATATGAAATATGAAAGTATTATATGACACACACCCCTCTTTCCCCTCCTATGGCATATGTGCATATATTCTTCTTCAAAGTCAGTTGTTTGGACACCATTAAGTGACAAAGGACTTTTAAGTTCAATAAATAATAGCAATAATAAAATACTATTGTGTCAACAATATGTCAAAGAATATACTCCCAATAATAATAATAATAATAATAATAATAATAATTTTTATTTATACCCCACCCTCCCTAGCCAAGGCCGGGCTCAGGGTGGCTAACAAGCAATAATAAAAACAAGTTGAATGAATACAACTTAAAAACAAGATTAAAATACAATATTAAAATATTGAAACATTAAAATATTAAAATACAGCCTCATCACAGGAGGAGAAAGGAAAAAGAAAAAAGAAAGAGGGGGAAGGAATCAAATTGGCTCCAAGCCAAAGGCCAGGCAGAACAACTCTGTCTTACAGGCCCTGCGGAAAGAAATCAGATCCTGCAGAGCCCTGGTCTCATGAGGCAGAGTGTTCCACCAGGCCGGAGCCAGAGTTGAAAAGGCCCTGGCTCTGGTTGAAGCCAATCTAACTTCCTTAGGGCCAAGGCCTTCCTCCGTGGGGCATACTGGGAGAGGCGGTTCCGTAGGTACAAGGGTCCTAGGCCGTGAAGGGCCTTAAAGGTCAAAACCAGCACCTTAAATCTGACCCTGTACTGTACCGGGAGCCAGTGCAGCTGGAAAAGCACTGGGTGAATATGCTGCCATGGCAGAGACCCCGTGAGGAGCCTCACTGCAGCATTCTGCACCCGCTGGAGTTTCTGGGACAGCTTCAAGGGCAGCCCCACATAGAGCGAATTACAGTAGTCAAGCCTGGAGGTGACCGTCGCATGGATCACTGTGTCCAGGTCAGGGCGGGAAAGGTAAGGGACCAACTGCTAGATGCAGCGATGGTGGGGAAAAGACACAAGTCTGGGGTGTGGGTGGGGAAACTGCTCAGTGGTGTGAATAATGTTTCATCTATCTTACAAAATAATTAAGGAGGGAAGAATTTTTGAATTTTTGAGTGAGTGCAGTGGGTGACACCCCTTCTGGTCAATTCCACCCCCGAACTCCACCTGTCCTCAAGATCACCCCCTATTCTAGGAGACTAGTTGTGTGCACACACATTTCACTTTTCCAAGGGATCTGGTAAAAGCTGGATGCAGTAGAATTAAGCTGATCCTTAACAATCCTTTCCTCTTTCAGCTCTATGTATTTTTCAAGGGGGGGGGGGTTAACCACCCTCACCACCTCTTGACTAAGGGAAGAGTGATTGGGGAATATATTTTTTATTAAAGATTTCCATGTTTACAAAAATACGTGCATTGTCTCTTTTTTTTAAAGTTGCGTTTTCTATTCACTTGTATTTCTTTGGTGGTGAGAGAGGTTGGCCTAGGATGTGGTTGGTCATATTACATTGCTATGCCTTCTTTTCTGGCTGTCAACCTACAATAGCTAAAAAGCTTTTAAAAAAACAAAGAAACAAAAACACAAAGGCGTATTGAAACAGTTTCTAGGCCATACTAAAGCATTGCACCTGATATGCAAGAAATTTTAGTTATAGTCCATGAAATGGTACTTGCACTTTGACAACTGTGTTACGTCGTTTAAAGGAGGGAATCAGACATTTAGTAGCAATGCTTTGAACAGCAACTAGAATGTGCATTGCTCTTTGTTGAAAATAATCACAAACCTCAAATCTCTGAATAGTTAAACATAATTTTGTGGGAAATAGCACTATAAAAAACTAACATATTTCTTGCAAGGTATCAAGGCAATCATGTTTACAGAAAAACTGCTTTTTAAAAATAATAAATCCTTGGGATGATAATGTTCGTGATACTTTTTGTCCAGTGGTAATGGGAATTAAAATGGACACTTAGTCTTGTATTGTTATATTTGTTCTTAATTTTAATTATCTTTGTAATGTTTATACCTGTGTCTTAAAATAAATTAAACACCCATTTGTATAACTTCACAAACCTGTAGTCGCCTGTTAACCGAAAGACTGTGTAAGAAACAGAAATAAGCAACTAATCAAAAGAAACAAAAAAGTGGCAGGTGGCCTGGAGGGGCAGCACCACTTACCTGATCTCCATCCAGCAGAGTCCCTGCTGTTCACCGTGATAGAGAGTGGGAGGGGTTAAGCTGCCCCCAGTGTGGTGCAGTGCAAACATTCCAGCAGAACAAATCCAGTACTCATGCTGGTGCGTTTGTACCAAGCTGAACTTGATGCCACAGTGCTCCTCCTGCTCTCCACCCCAGTACAGTCATACCTCATGTTACGTTTGCTTTATGATACATTTTTTTCAGGTTGCGTCCTGCGGCGACCCGGAAGTACTGGAAAGGGTTACTTCCGGGTTTTGCCACTCGCGCATGCACAGATGCGCAAAATGACATCACGCGCATGCGCAGAAACACCACTGCGGGTTGCGTTCTATTCATGTTGCGAACGGGCCTCTGGAACGGATCCCGTTCACAGCCAGAGGTACCACTGCATGCTGAATTGACTCAGCTGGAGGGAGGTCAGGTGAGTGGCGCAGTCACGCCGCTCTGTCTGCTGCTGAGCCTTTACTAACTCCCTTTTTAACACACTCCCTGTTTGACATCCTAAACCCCGAGGGTGGGGGAAGTATTGAAACAGGTTGCTTCCAAAAGTAAAATACTTGTGATTAAATTTCACAGTGGGCACTATTTAAGAGATCTTACAAAGTTTTCCATCCTAGTTTATTGTTAAAGACATATTCCATTCAAAGAAGAGACAATGTTAGGGGATGAAACCCTGGAAGCCCCTATCTGCACTTTCTCCCCCCCCCTTTTTTTTAACAAGTGCTAACAATATGTTTTACAGGCATAACAATCAATAATAAGAAGCATCAAGTTTTAGCATCAAATACATACAACTTGCAGTTTTCTGGCATAAAGGGCTAATGCAGTAGCAACTTTCCTAGATGAGGCACTGGAAATACTCTCCTCTGTATATAATGGGATGTCAGATTCTATTGTACTTTTGAGTATGCACATTTTCCAGTTAAAATATCACTCCTAAATTGGTGGCTCCCGTACAAAATAGAAAATGCGCTGAATGTGCCATTTAGCTTTGATGGCGGCGGGGGGGGGGGAGCTCCATTTAGTGGTTTACTTGGTTCTGATCTGAAAACAGAGTTGATTAATACATAATGAGACAATCTAACAGGCACATATGTTCTAATCAGCAATTCCAGACGAGTCCTGAAAAGCTGAGAAGAAAAACAATTGCAACCTCCCTTATTAACTTGATTATACTAGACTTATAAACACAACCCAGAAGCATGATTCATTTTCTTAAAAGCTTAGCAGGTAGTACTGTAGGGAGACAATCTCTAGTCTCTGCCTACAGGGCAGGCCCAGGGTGACCCTGCCGCCACCCCACCCCTTAAAAAAAACTTCCGCCAGGACAAAAGGTAAGTAGTTAACACAGTTTCCACCTGAGGTCTTTCACGTAACACCAAACAAACTGAGATTCCTGACCACAAGTCAACATTTTACTTCAGGATGCCATTTTCAGATTGATGTGGTAATCAGATTTTGAGGGAACTAGACTGATCATGTCTATTAGCACGTATTGCACAAAACAACCAGCTGGGGAGCTTATTTTCTCCAAACAGAGTCCTCCAATCATGCCTTTCAGATGTAGTCATAGTGAATTCAGCAGATATTCTGCAGTCACTTTTTTATTTTTATTTTTTGGCACTGTAAAGGCTAACAAATTTATTATGGCATAAGCTCAGGAACAGAGCTGTCAGTATAAAGTTTTTTGGGGTTGTTTTTTTTCTTTGCATTCATTTACTTTTTTAAAAAATATATTTTTATTAAAGATTTCTTGGTTTACAAAAGTATGTGCAATGTCTCTTTTTCAAGTTATGTTTTCTACAGATCAGTTTCATTTGCTGTGAGACATTAGTGTTACATTAGAAAGAAAAGGGGGGGAGGGGAGGGGGAATGGTGAGTGGGGTGGGGTGGTAATGCTTCTATTCTACTTAGTGTATGTGGGGGGTTTTGTGTCACCCTATCCGTACTTTCCAGAAAAAAAGTAATTTTTGTTTCAGTGGGCTTTGATAGTTGCATGACTGGGTCTCTGACATGAATGTTTAAATTGTTTATTAAACATATTTCTGTTTCCTGTGTTGCCTTGACTGCTTTTAGCGGTTTTTATTGTGTCTTGCATATCACATTGGGAAATGTGTGTGACATGATATTATTCTGAGTGCATTTCAAAGCTCATCTTAATTTGTTCAGAGGCATCTATACACTATTTATGTTATGGCTTCTAGGTCCTAAGTTGTTTACAAGTGTAAAGCCAACTAAAGAATAAAAACACACATAATTAAAATACACAATGAAAGAATTCATTCCAACCATAAAAAACCACAACTGAAATATGCAATAAAATGAACCCATTGAAACAGCACAACAATTAAAACAGGAGGTTTGGGTTCTGATAACTTTTTTCCTGCTTCTCCAATTATAGGTCTTGTTGTGACTCGTGGTTTTGTAAGTGGTTTTAATCTGTAGTGATTTTGTTCTGGTTTATGGTCAAGTAAGCAAAGCTCACTTATGAAGGGCACCTTTGGAACATATGTGCCCTTATTAGGGCAAAGCCAAGCTTTCTCCCACTGGGAACAATAGAAGGGGAAATAATTTTGTTGTGGTTCCTTTTTTTTTATTTTAAGGTCACAGAAAAGGAGGGGAAAGGAAAAACACCCACCACTGCCACCATCTTCTGCCCTGGAGGCAGCAGAGCTCCGGATTCAGTCGTCTCTCATCTTCAAGTTCCCCTTCCTCTGAGTCCTCATCCTATGCTTCTTTTCACCATGTTCTTCTAACGAATTTCAGTCATAAGAAGCTGTATTTATTTATTTATTTATTTATTGCATTTCATAATCTGGCTATCATGGAGTCCAAAGATTTGATTTACTTGTTTATTTAATTTGGAGCATCTGTACCCCTCTCTTCAGCCAAAAAGGCTTCCCGAGTGACTTACATGCAACCAATCAATAAATTCATTAATCAAGACAAGGCAGTCCCTTCCTGCAGGCTAACAACCTAAAACCCCACAACACACAAGGAAAACGGGACAGGAAGGGAAGAGGAAAATCAAAACCAAAGCTCAGGCACCAGTCTCTGAACTGTTGCTCCTCTAATGCCCAGTTGGCCCAGTTCAGGGGCAGGAGGTGCCTGATGGAGCTGGGCTCTTCACAAATGTGATGGAGTGAGCCTTCTGCTTCCTGTCTCTCCCACTGAGGCAGTCTGGGGGAATGAATGCCTCCAGATGACAGCTGAGGGGAGAGCAGGCCTAGTGGGGCTGGCCTGTCACAGCAGAGCCAATGGAGCTTCCCCCACTGCTGGAATGGCTGCCCCTTGTTATTCTTGCAGTTGACTCTTAGTGGAGCTCTACTTGCTCTTGGTCCAGAAACTTGTTAGTACAGAATGATCACTGATAGAAGTGAGTGAGATCCTATCAGTATATTGTTCAGAGATCTGCCACTGCTGCCAATTTATTACCGGGTCAAATTCAATATGTTACTTAGTATATATGAAGACCTGAACAGTTTGGGACAGTTTCCTTACTCCACATTCAGCTGCTTCAGTATGTGGAACTACCACGTTTACATGTCCTGGGTAATAATCATTCTGCATTTGCAAAAAAAATCAATCCTTCAATGTAGCAACACCTACTCTCTGCAACCCTCAGCCTAACCCAATGCTATATTGTTTTCAGATGAAGTTTTGATAACTTTATTATGTCTACTAGTTTTGAGGCCTGTTTTTATTATAATTTATATAAAATGTTTTTATTGTATGTTATGTAAACCACTTAGAAGCCTTTTTTTTAATTACCAGTAAGTGGCATATAAATCTTGCTAAGTCAATACACAGCATTTATTACATTTCTAATACACTTGTGCACTGGTTCTAGCTGAGGCTTGAATCATGAACCAAATAAGGCCATTTCAGCTGGGTTTGGGCTTCTGGCTGATTGGGTTCTGGCAGCCCTGGATCTCCCCAGGTTGAGATGGCCCACCTGGATTGATATGGGGCTGCCAAAAGACCAGGAGGGTGGTGGTGGTAGTAGCAGATGCAGGAAGCCACAACGGAGTCTGCTTCGCCAGTTTACCCCTTGTGGGGAATGGACTGGTGAAACAGCACCCAACAGGATTGAACCCTCTATCCATCAGCTGGTGGGTAGACAGTTCAATTCTGCTCTGAAGGGCTTTGCTTCATGAGCTTGCATCCACAGCAAATGCACTGGGGAAACAACACCCAACCCAAATCAATTCAGGGACAGGATTCATGTTGGGTCAGCCCTCCATCAGCCCACTTTGGATCTAATCCCAGCTACCAGATTGGACCCCAGATTGCAGTAACAGTCTTTGGGCTCTCAAATTTCAGCGGCATTCTGTGCAAAGCCTGTCGCCTGCAGCATGGCACCCAGAGCCGCAGGACTGGTCATGCCATCCTAAAACCTCCTTTGCAAATTGGATCAGTGTGTGTGGGTGTGCATGTAATTCCTAGCTGGTCATCCATCCAGGCACTGACCAAATGCATACCTGCTTAGCTTCAGCAAGGTGTTTTCTCTTGGAGAAACATTGCCACCACTGCCACCATTGTCTTTATATTTGGAATAAATGGACATTGATTCAATAGATCCTCCTTGCAGAAATGAGGTTTCTTTATTACACAGATGCTCATCCCTTCTGGTGGGCATGATGGGGGCATGACAGCCAGTTTCCCAACTGTACAATAAGGTGGAGGATGAGGAAGAACTCCTTCCTGCAGAGGTTGTTATGAGCACAACAAAGATTGTAGTGGACTTTGAATCGGAAATTGTAATAGAAACAAAACTGAATAAGACCAAGAGTTTATACCACAAAGTCAGAAAGTCTCTCTCTCTCTTTATTTAAGGGGAAGGAAAGCACAACCATTTTACATCTCTGGCAGATCATACTTCCTGTGCGTCCTTTTATTTATTTAGCTCTGCAACAGGATGCCGCATTTTCCAGGATATGCTGTCTGTCTCCCTTGGCACTTACCGGCAGTTACAATGACTGGGTGCATTGGGAAGCTAAAGGCAAGTTCAGGATGTCTTGAAACCTGGAGACTTGTCTAACCTCTGCACGCCAGGTTTATAAACTGTCCCCTCTTTAAACTGTGCACTTATTTATAACTTTGCACTGGAACAACTGCCTCCACCCTATTCCCATCATGGAAACATGGATTTATCAGTAAGTCTGTTGCATTTCCCAGAAAACCGTCACAGCAACTGAGACACTTTCATTTGTTGCTGGAATTACTGGTTACTCCTAAGGACAAATGCTAACATTGCAATGACTCCCTTGATTCTGAAGTTCTGAATTACCTGGTCATATTTTCAAAGTGGAACTGAGGCATTTAGGAAATTTGTTTTCAGTCAAATTGTTTCTTTCCCACATTACCAATATGAGGAACAAGTGGGATTCAGGGGAGGAAACAATAACCATCGAAAAAATGTTTTACTCTGAGCCATATTATAAGGAAATATACTAAGAACATTAAGAATAATATTTATGTAGCCTTTATTGATCTTTCTGCTGCATTAGACTCTGTTAATCCAAATAGACTATGGGAGAAATTTTAAATTGCCAACATCAACTGCAGGCTTCTGCTATTGATCCAAGAACTATACTGCAACACAGAAATGAGGTACAGAGTAAGGACTGATGCTATTAAAACATAGTGATGAGTGAAGCAAGGCTTCATTCTGGCTCCAACTTTTAAAAAATGTTTATATTAATGATTTGGTACTGTATTTAGCCAATGCAAACTCCCCTTCTCCAGTAATTAGGAACAGAAAGATCTCAATCTTGATGTATACAGATGATTTAGTGCTCCTCTCTTTCCATATTGGGCCTCAAAAATCTCTTGGAGGTGTTCAGCACCTACTGCAAACAGGAAAACCTATATATAAATTACTCTAAAACCAAGATTATGATTTTTGGTAAACATCATCCTAGATATAAATGGTGCTTAGATCAGTAAGCTATAGAACAAACTCACCTATTTAGAAGACACTGCAGAAACATAATCCTGAAATGGTCACACACATATAGTGACGTAGGAAGCTGCCTTATACTGAAATAGACCATTGGGCCTTCTCAGTAGTCATGCCCACCCTGTGGACTGCCTACCCATCAGATGTTAAAGAGATAAATAATTATGTGAGCTTCCTTTGACACCTGAAGGCAGCCTTGTATCGGAAAGCTTTTAATGTGTGATATGCTGTTGTGTTGTTGTTGTTGTTGTTGTTGTTGTTGTTGTTGTTGTTGTTGTTGTTGTTGTTGTTGTTGTTGTGTTTTTATATACTCTGCTGCAAGCTTCCCAGAGTGGCTGGGGAAACCCAGTAAGATGGGTGGGGTACCTCCTCCTCCTCCTCCTCCTCCTCCTTCTAAGCTATTCCTGTCCCCAGGAGGGATGGGAAGGCAATTGTTTAATATGTTGTTGTTTTTTACAGTGAAACAATTGTGATCAGGTGTTCTTGAGCTTGCATGTGGATCAGAACACAACTCCCCATCAGCTAACACACTCTCCAGATTTTGTGATGCAGGAAATGTGCACACAAAAATAAGAAATGCAAATGAAATGCATATTTTATAGGCAAAAGCACCAAAAAGTACAGAAAGGTGTGTACCGTATTTTGCATTAAATTTCTGCACCAACTATGCACAGTTTAAGTTTGTGCATGTTTTTATTATAACACATGGAGCTGAAAGAACTGACTTGAGTACCAGTGGCATGCAATGGGACAGAACTGGGGACTGAGCCCATCCCTATTCCCCAGTTAGCTTTTTCTTTTTCTTTTTTTAAATAATTTTTATTAGTTTTACAACATAAACAAAAAACAGACAAACATAACACGACTTCCCCAAACCTCCCCTTCACTGCATCCTTATTTTAAAATTTTTTAGCAATCCTTCATCCCTTTTTATATTTAATTCTCTTTAAAGCTTTTTTTTAAAAAATTTCAATTTTTACAGCTGTAATTCTTTATATCCAATCCCTTGACATCTTAACATTCCGAAATTTTACAACAATTTTTAAGATAGATTTTGAATTTTTTTCAGTCTTCTTCCACTGTCTCTCTCCTCTGGTCACGGATTCTGCTGGTCATCTCTGCCAGTCCCACAAATTCAGTCACCTTGGTCTGCCATTCTTCCAGAGTAGGTAGTTCTTTAGTCTTCCAATACTTTGCCAAAAGAATTCTTGCTGCTGTTGTTGCGTACATAAAAAATGTTCTATCTTTATTTGGAACCATTTGGCCTACCCAGTTAGCTTTTTCAGTATTGTTAAACCTCGTTTCAACCAGTTCCCATCCTTTCCAGGAAAGCTTGCTACCAAAAGTGTTTTATCTGTCACTTAGACTCAACCTGAAACAACACATCCCTTAATGGATACACTCTGACACTAGGAAGACACAACACAGGATGAGGTAAACAGGCTGCTATGTATGAATAGAGCAAACCAGATTGTCCAATGTGAAGCCAAAGATAAGCTCAGCATCTCAAAAAAACACATCCAGCAATATTTTGGATTTGCACAGGACAGCAGGACTACACAACAGCTTGCCCTTTAGCAGAAATGGTTTCCACTGCCTCAGAGTAGAAGGAGACATAGCTCAGTGGTAGAGCATCTCCTCTGTAAGCTATCAGCTTCAGTCCGTGGCATCCCCAGGCAGGGCTGCGAGAGACTCTTGGCTGAAACCATGGAGGGTTGTGGTCAGCCAGCGTAGGCAGCAGTGAGCTGGATGCATCAGTGGTCTGACTCAGAAAAAGGTAGCTTCCTGTATTCTTAGAGTCATGCATTCAAGGAGAAAAAAGAAAGTCATATCAAAAGTAGGTTGGGGATCAAGGACTGAACTGATATATTCACACAATAGAGCACGATTGAATATGTGGCCTTGATTGCATATTGAACAGGTATTGTGTCTGAGTCATGTCTGTGGTCACGGGGGTGAGAGTAGGCGGCAGTGTTGAAGTGTTGGCCTTCCTAGCCTTCCCTCAAAGTTCATCTTTCATCTGCAAAGTAAATCTTTAGCTCTTTCACATAAAGAGATGGAAGGGGAATGTGTGTAGGCCATGCTTAGTCATTTTTCTAAGAAGTAAAATTGCTTCTGCCTTTCAGTATTCTGCCTAAGATGTACAAAAGCCACTGGTGCAATCGGCTACATTTTACTTATTTTTTGCCAGTAACAGAATGTTGCACTCAATGCTGCCCTGTGGAGTCCTTCAGTTGAGAGATCCAACCAGTCGCCCAAATTCAGGGGTGTGTCTATTATGAAACTAATGAATCTTCAGCTTCAGGGCCCGTAATCCTGGAGGTGACCCAGAAGCAGTTTAGACCACATTGCTTTAAAATGTTAGGTCTAGTAGACCCAACTTGAGTCACACAACACAATTTGCTTAATTTTTTTGTTTTAGATATTTCAACTATCCCAAAGTTTAAGAGTCATTAGCACAGATGAGGTTGTAAAAGTAGAGTGTGGCAGTGAGTTGGCTGTTCTGCTGAAGAGCACTTGAATCTTTATGCATATTGTCTCCAGAAAATGGCATTGGAAGGAAACTCTCCTATGATGAAACCGTACATGAACACGCTAGAAAAACCAGGAAACAGTATTTTGTGAAATGTGCTTCATGTAAAATGAGATGATCCAGTACAACAATTTTAATCAAAATCTGAGATATAGCAGTTAATTTTTTAAATAAAAAAATCCGTGGTGCCGCTTCGCCGTGCGTGTGGGGAGGGCTTCCCCCTGCTAGCCCATTCTCCATCTTGGGCTTGGGGACGGGCCCCAGACTCCACCTCAGCACAAAAGACTCCAAGTAGGCCCGGGACACTGCTGCTGCCGCTTTGCCGGTGAGTCTTGGGGAGGACCGCTCCCCCTGCAAGCCCATTCTCCATCTTGGGCCTGGGGGCGGGCCCCAGACTCCATCTCAGCATATAAGGCTTCAAGGAGGCCTTGGAACACCACTGCTGCCGCTTCGCCGTGCGTGTGGGGAGGGCTTCCCCCTGCTAGCCCATTCTCCATCTTGGGCTTGGGGACGGGCCCCAGACTCCACCTCAGCACAAAAGACTCCAAGTAGGCCCGGGACACTGCTGCTGCCGCTTTGCCGGTGAGTCTTGGGGAGGACCGCTCCCCCTGCAAGCCCATTCTCCATCTTGGGCCTGGGGGCGGGCCCCAGACTCCATCTCAGCATATAAGGCTTCAAGGAGGCCTCGGAACACCACTGCTGCCGCTTCGCCGTGCGTGTGGGGAGGGCTTCCCCCTGCTAGCCCATTCTCCATCTTGGGCTTGGGGACGGGCCCCAGACTCCACCTCAGCACAAAAGACTCCAAGTAGGCCCGGGACACTGCTGCTGCCGCTTTGCCGGTGAGTCTTGGGGAGGACCGCTCCCCCTGCAAGCCCATTCTCCATCTTGGGCTTGGGGACGGGCCCCAGACTCCACCTCAGCATATAAGGCTTCAAGGAGGCCTCGGAACACCACTGCTGCCGCTTCGCCGTGCGTGTGGGGAGGGCTTCCCCCTGCAGGCCCACTCTCCATCAGGCCTTGGGGCGGGGCCTACGCTCATCACTGCCGCACCTTTGGGGACATTGGTGCTGCGGCAGCGGTTGTTTGAAGTGTTTTTATATGTTTTAAACTGTGTGGGTTTTTTGTTTTGTTTTGCTTTGTTGTACCACCATAAGCGGTGATTTTTATCCATGTATTTTTATTTTGTTTTGGTCTATTTTGGGTTGGGGTGGGGTGGTTGTGGAGTGGGGTGGGGATCGGCTTTATTTTCGTATAATTGTTTTTGTTTGTTTGCTTTTATATTCTGTAAATGGAGGTGAGCCTGAGGCTTGGGATTCCTACTGTGGAGGGGCAAGGGAGGTATGGCGGTGGGGGCAGATGTCATAGGCGAAGGGGATCGAGATACGGATATGCTCGTACCCCTTCCAATCTGCGCCCCATCCCGAGAGACGAGGGTAGGGTGAGCAAGGATTACTCACCTCCGTCACTGGTGTTGTGCAATGCCAGGTCTATAGGCAACAAAACCGCCACCCTGCGAGATTTCTTTACCTCGCAGGGGGTCGACCTGGCTTGTGTGACGGAGACCTGGGTGCGCGAAGGGGTAACTGTTACCTTACGAGAGATGGCGCCCCCGGGTTTCTCCGTCCTCCACCAGTCGCGGACTGTGGGCCGGGGGGGAGGGGTGGCGTTATTAATCCGGGAAGATTGTCCTTTCAGGGCTCTACCATCGCCATCGATCCCCGGCATTGAATGTGTTGGCCTAGTGTGGGGCTCCGAGGTGAGCTTGGCTGTCTGGCTGGTGTACCGGCCACCCAGCGCACCAGCAGCCACCCTGTCAGGCCTGCTGGAGGCGGTGGCCGGCTGGGCCTTGGAGTTCCCTAACCTATTGGTATTGGGGGACTTCAACATCCATGCTGATGCCACTCCCTCCTCGCAGGCTCTGGACCTGGTGTCTTCCATGGCGACACTAGGGCTCTCCCAGTTTGTTTCGGGCCCCACACATCAAGCAGGCCACACGCTGGATCTGATCTTTGGCATCGGTATAGATGTGATCATGTTTCCTTCGATGAAGGTGCCATGGTCTGATCACTATGCCCTGAAAGCCAGGATTGACGTTCCACCCCCACCCTGCTTGGGTGGCGAGCCAATTTGGGCTCGCCCGCAAAGCCTGATGGACCCTGATAGATTCCGTCAAGCCTTGCGGGACCTTTCTCCCCCTGGCGACTCATTGACTGAGCTTGTTGAGGCCTGGAATACCCAGCTCCTGGCAGCCATCAATGAGATCGCACCTAAGCGCCCTCTGCGACCCCGCAGAAACCGGGCTCCCTGGTTTACCGAGGAGCTCCGGAAAATGAAGCGGGACCTCAGACGGCTAGAGCGAGTATGGCGGGGTGCCCGTGACGGAGCCTCAAGAACATCTTATAGGGTTTTTATGAAAACCTATGAGATGGCAGTGAAGGCCGCTAAGAAGTCTTACTTCTCGGCCTCCATTGCATCCGCTAGCTCTCGCCCGGCGCAATTATTTAGTATAATTCGGTCTTTAACGTCCCTCGAAGGACAGCCAAATTTAAATAACAATTTGACACACAGCTGTGAGGCATTTGCGAGCTTTTTTGCGGAGAAGGTCTTGTTGCTCCGCCATGACCTCCCTGCCAATTTGGATACAATAAAGGAACTGGAGGCCCCTCGACTGTCCTCGGGTCCAGTATTGGACCACTTTGACCGGATATCCCCAGCCGATGTGGACAGACTCCTCCGAGCTGGAAAGCCCACCACATGTCCTCTCGACCCGTGCCCGTCCTGGCTGATTAGAGCGTGTCCAGACGAGGTGCGGGCCCCCCTGGGGGATATCATCAATCTGTCCCTTGGCACCGGGACATTCCCAGGGGAACTGAAGGAGGCAGTGGTGCGCCCGCTCTTAAAGAAAACATCATTAGATCCCTTAGATCTATCCAATTACCGCCCGGTTTCGAATCTTCCATTCCTGGGTAAGGTGATTGAGAGAGCGGTTGCTGAACAGCTTGGTAGGTTTCTGGATGAAACATCGGCTCTGGATCCATTCCAGTCCGGCTTCCGCGCTGGTCATGGGACTGAGACGGCTCTGGTCGCCCTAACAGATGACCTCCGCAGGCAGCTGGATCGAGGCGGGTCGGGGCTGCTGATTCTTCTAGACCTGTCAGCAGCCTTCGACATGGTCGATCACGAACTCCTGGACCACCGCCTTGCCGACGTGGGGATCCAGGGCACAGTCCTTCAATGGCTGCGCTCGTTTCTCTCCGGTCGGGGACAGAGGGTGGCGCTTGGGGGGGAATTGTCATCCCGCCACTCCTTGGTGTGTGGCGTGCCCCAGGGTGCAATACTCTCCCCAATGCTTTTTAACATCTTTATGCGCCCCCTCGCCCAGCTTGTCCGGAGTTTTGGGCTGGGCTGCCATCAGTATGCTGATGACACCCAACTCTATCTGTTGATGGACGGCCACCCGGACTCTGCCCCAGACACACTGATCAGATGCTTGGAGGCTGTGGCTGGATGGTTACGTGGGAGCCGGCTGAAGTTAAATCCTTCGAAGACAGAGGTCCTCTGGCTGGGACGGGACGACGGGGGGCTGAGGGGGCAACTCCCATCTCTTGCGGGGGTGCAATTAGTGCCAGCACCATCCGTTAAGAGTTTGGGTGTAATCTTCGATACCTCCCTCTCTATGGAGGCGCAGATTGCAGCTATAACAAAGGCGGCATTCTTTCATCTCCGCCAAGCTAAGCAGTTGGCTCCTTACCTCTCACGCCCCGACCTAGCCACTGTGATCCACGCGACGGTCACCTCCAGACTGGATTATTGTAACTCGCTCTACGTGGGGCTGCCCTTGAGACTGACCCAGAAACTCCAGCGGGTGCAAAATGCTGCAGCGAGACTCCTTACGGGGTCTTCGCTTAGAGATCACATTCATCCGGTGCTATACCAGCTGCACTGGCTCCCGGTGGAGTACCGGATCAGGTTTAAGGTGCTGGTTTTAACCTTCAAAGCCCTATACGGCCTAGGGCCCTCGTACCTACGGGACCGCCTCTCCTGGTATGCCCCACAGAGGAACTTACGATCTTCAAATAAAAACATCTTGAAGGTCCCAAGCCACAGAGAGGTTAGGCTGGCCTCAACTAGAGCCAGGGCTTTTTCGGCTGCGGCTCCAACCTGGTGGAACGCTCTCTCACAAGAGACAAGGGCCCTGCAGGACTTGACATCTTTCCGCAGGGCCTGCAAGACAGAGCTGTTCCACCTGGCCTTTGGTCAGGGCGCAGCCTGACTCCCTCCTCTGGCAATCTTTACAAAACTTTAGTTTATGGTTGCCATCAATTTTGATTTTAATTCATTTTAATCCATTTTTATAATGTTTTATAATGTTGTACTGTTTTAGTGTTGTTAGCCGCCCTGAGCCCGGCTTCGGCTGGGGAGGGCGGGATATAAATAAAATTTATTATTATTATTATTATTATTGTGGAACAATCCCACTGAACAGTGGTCACCTCAACCTCATTGCTGGTTGTGATGAGCTTCAGCCCCCCCCCCAAATGTAGGGCTAGGTAAAGGGACCCCTGACCATTAGGTCCAGTTGTGACCGACTCTGGGGTTGTGGTGCTCATCTCGCTTTGTTGGCTGAGGGAGCCGGCGTATAGCTTTCGGGTCATGTGGCCAGCATGACTAAGCTGCTTCTGGCGAACCAGAGCAGTGCACGGAAATGCTGTTTACCTTCCCGCCAGAGTGGTAACTATTTATCTACTTGCACTTTGACGTGCTTTCGAACTGCTAGGTGGGCAGCAGCAGGGACCGAGCAATGGGAGCTCACCCCGTGGCGGGGATTCGAACTGCCGACCTTCTGATCGGCAAGTCCTAGGCTCTGTGGTTTAACCCACAGCGCCACCCGCGTCCCTAAAATGTAGGGCTGCCCAAATGCCATCTTTTAGGATACTCTGTCACCCATACCAGTTTTCCACACACACCCCATCCCAGTAGGACCTTTTTCTCTGCAGATTGTTTTGCAATGGTTCTCATGAGGCAGCTGAGACCTTCCTCTTGTGCTAGTGTTGCATTGGCCACCTAAGGATTCTCAAGCAGAGAATGAGTTCTCTATCTGCACATAACACATCTTATGCACATTTAACATACACAATTTCAACCATATGTGGTTGAAGGCAGGCTGGTTGGAATTCCGCAAGTTAAAGCCAAGCAAGGTGAGGAGCGTAAATGTTATTTTGTGCTGGGTGTGCTTTGATTTACCTGGTGCGGGAAGCAGTGGCGTAGCATGGGTTGTCAGCACCCGGGGCAAGGCAAGTAATTTGCACCCCCTAACCCACATGCCTGGCACACACACCCCTCCACAGTGGGCGGCGACCCAGCGGCTCAGATCGGATTCGCACAGCAGTGAGAGAGAGAGAGTGAGCCAGGTAGGGGCAGAGAGCTGCGAGTGCGAGCGCGCCCCCCCAGATGTTGCGCCCGGTGGACTTCCGGGTTGGCGCCATCGCCGAATGGCGGACTCCCTCCGAGCTCCAGAGGGAGCCGGCTCGGCAGGGGCTGGGTCCTACCGCACCGGCGATGCGGGGACCCTTAAAAACCACGGCCACGGAGGCCGTGGACATGGAGACTCGGCTGGCACCGCTAGCGCCCTCCCGACTCGTGAAGGAGCCTTTTTAAAGGCTACGGATCGGGTGCCGGGGAGAAGCGTGGTGCTTTGAGTCCTCTGCTATCCCTGCCGAGCGAAGCCGCATGCCATCCGGCGGAGAGCGCTGACTTCTTCCATTGAGAATTCGGACTTTCAACAACAACCCGTGAGTAATTTGGAAACCGGGTTTAAAAGGAAAAACAAGAATTTTTTTTCGGATTTGATACGAGCGGGGGGATCTAAAAAGGAAGTCAGTCCCCCTCCCTATTGTAAACCTTCCAAAACAAGGACTGGGAAACCAAGGTCCAAAAAGAATTGTATTGCTGATAAAAATTAAGAATTCCACGATGGGAAACTACAAGAACTGTGCTGGAGGAAGAATTGAGGGAGAAGGAAAACGTAACCCTCCCCCCCGGGAACCGGGGTGACCGAGGAGAGAGCCTGGCGAAAAGCAAAGGAGACTTTGACAGCTGTCAAAGTAGCTGTCAAAGTCGGAAATTCAAAGAGGACTTTAATACGAGGACTTTGCTGGTTAAATTTTGTTATAATTTGTTACAACCCGTTAAAACTTGGATACAAAATGGCGAAAATATGGATAACAATCGGACTTTTGGGCTAGAGAAAACAAAGTTACTATAATCCCCCTAGAGGAGCTTCGGGACATTACAAAGAAGGTTGTAAGTGGAAAAATACCATCGGAATTTTACAGGACTGGTTATCTTCTGGGAAAGCTGCAAAACGGAAACAATATTGTGTCTACAGGGTGTTCAGCTAAAGGAGACAATAGAATTTTCTATTGAAGAAAGGAAGGAACTGAACGCAAGTTTTTGTTCCTGAACAACAATAACCCCTGCAGACTTACTAAATTTCTGAACTAGAACATTTTAGTAGCGGAACAAGAGGAAACTGGACTACAATTTGGAAAGAACAATGGGGGGAGCGTTATTATAGATTTGATGCTAAATGGTTTAAAAATTATTCTAAAAATAATTATAAAAAGAAAAAGCCAGCAAGGAGTTGGGGGGAAAATGTGATTTATGGACTTTAAAAATTCCAGGCAGACAACATGGATTGGTGGTCAGGGGGAAACTAAACCGGGGACGGGAGGGGGGGGGGGAGAAATAGAATCCAAAGGCTTGTCAACTATCTTTTGAAATGGGTTTCTTTTACTTACTACACTTTTTACTTCTTATTTTCTTATATTTCTATTGTGTGGGGTGTTTTTGATCATTAAAAAAAAAAGGGAAATTCTGGAATGGAAAGGGGGTGGGCCCTGGGGAAAGAATTTTTGTTTCGTTAGTAAGGGTATTGATGAGGATTGTACAAATTTAAACTTAAATTCGATTAATGGTTTAAACAAACTAAGTTTTAATTAGAATTGAGAGCTTGTGGAGCCAACAATATGATAGGGGAATATGGTAGGGGTGGGGGAAAGAGGGAGTCCCGGAAAGTGGGTGTATGAAAATAAGGCTTTGAATGTATTTTAATCTTTTCTTTCTGTATTTCTGAAAATCTTAATAAATATTATTAAAAAAAAAAAAAAAAAACAGATGTTGCGCCCGGTGCGGCCGGCCCCCCCTGCACCCCCCACGCTACGCCACTGGTGGGAAGAGTTTTTAAGCTCCTCACTTTGCTAGGGTGAGGGGGCAAAGGCTGCTTGGTGCACTGGCTCTGAGGTGCTTTTGAGAGATCTCATG
Source organism: Podarcis erhardii (assembly GCF_964252035.2). NCBI lineage: Eukaryota > Metazoa > Chordata > Lepidosauria > Squamata > Lacertidae > Podarcis > Podarcis erhardii. Next base: position 27,942,688 of record NC_138504.1, read on the forward strand.
CCATCTGAGTACCTGTCATATCTCGCATGAGCATCTGTAGGCTTCCACAGCTGGTGTGTTGAGATGGCCTTTCCTTCCAAGCAAGGCAGAGAGCTTAAAAGCTGGCTACCTGGCATGAAAAGAGCTTTTAAGCCCCACTTGGTGCACAAGTTCTGGGAACGTGTGGGATTCTGTCTCCCTCTTCCCCATTTGCCTGCTAAGAGTGGAGCAGTTCCAGGGGTTTGGGTATAGTGATTTTTAGGTATATTCAAAACCCTTGGGACTGAAGCTACGCTTAAGATGATATCATAGAATCATGGAATTTGTAAAGTCAAAAGGGAATATGAGGGACATCCAGTCCAACCCCCTGCAATGCAGGAATATTTTGCCCAATGTGGGGCTTGAACCTATGACCCTGAGATTAATATTCTCACACTCTACCAACTAAGCTATCCCAGCTGTTGTATATAAGAGACAACTTTCTTTTAAAACACACATTAAGCTACCTGGACGTGGGTGGTGCTGTGGGTTAAACCACAGAGCCTAGGACTTCGAATCCCCGTGACAGGGTGAGCGCCTTTGCTTGGTCCCTGCTCCTGCCAACCTAGCAGATCGAAAGCACATCAAAGTGCAAGTAGATAAACAGGTACTGCTCTGGCAGGAAGGTAAACGGCATTTCCGTGCGCTGCTCTGGTTTGCCGGAAGCAGCTTAGTCATGCTGGCCACATGACCCAGAAGCTGTACGCCGGCTCCCTTGGCCAATAAAGTGAGATGAGTGCTGCAACCCCAGAGTTGGTCACGACTGGTCAGGGGTCCCTTTACCTTTACCTTTACCTTTACCTTTACCTTTACCTTTACCTTTACCTTTACCTTTACCTTTACCTTTTATATGTGATCTGGCTGTTTTGCAGTGACACCTTGCAGCCTTAGCCCTTTCCACAAACAGGTACAAAATCTCTGTCTAAATGTCTGGTTTGTGTTGATATGAACTTCTGCTTTCAAGTCCGTGACCTGCAAGCCTATGCAGCTGTTTGATGCTCAGAGCCCCAAATTATCTCTCCCCACCCCACCCCAAAATCAGGTGCAAGTTTGGATTTCTAAATTTGGGTGTTGATGGCAAAATTTGATCTCAAATATTGCTGTTTGGATTGTGGGATCAAACCTGGATGCCAGCATTTAGCATTGTGTTTCTTTAGCTAACATCACAATCCTATTCACAATCTACTCAGAAATAAATGCTATTCAGTTCAATGGGGCTTACTCCCAGGTAAGTGGATACAGGATTGCAGTCTAGGTAAATTAAATGAGTTCCAAAGCCCCTAAATTCCACTGCAACCCAGCAGTCAGATGCTATCAAATAATGGCTGCTACCTGCATTGCTGCTGCCAAATACTTTTGAAGGTTGATAGCTGTATGTCTGGCTACTGCCAGATCTTGGCATCCTCTGCAGGGCAGCTGCCAGAGGCTATTGAATGCTATTGTTGGGGGGGGGGATCAGCTGTAAAATGCCGCTGCTGAATACTGAGCATCAGGCAAGACAAACAGCCCAATGAGTATCCACACAGCCAGAGAACCTGGTGAAGTTGAATTTCAAGCAGAACTGCATATGGAAGAGCCAAGGAACCTGTGAGCCTCCATACGTTGTTGGACTACTGTTCCCATTATCCCTGACTGTTGGCAGTGCTGGCTGAGGCAGATGGCAGCTCAACAATATCTGAAGGGCCATCAGTTCACCATGCCTAGTGTAGGGGCAAAGACATTCACTCTCTACAGATAAATGTACATACATATATGAATTTATTCTAAGATGGAGAAAGTGGATGCACCATTAACTTGCTAAACTATATGCAACCCACAGGTTCGTATTGGGGAGTGGGGTGTGTCCATCAGGAGCTCTACAAACTTTCAGTGTGTGCTTTCTGCCTGTAGCTATAAAGATGGTGGGAAGTAGGAATGTCATCCATTTGTTTGTTTATTAAACTTATTAGTTGCTTATATAATACATTAGGGGGTCTCATATGATACATATAATTTTGCTTAACATCACTTATGGAAAAACAAAAACACACCAGCCCTGTAAATAGTAGCAAATGACATTAACAATACTCAAATAATAAGCAAAGAAATACTCCCACCCACTAATTAGCAGATAAACAAAACCTCAAACCCACTCCCTAGTAAAAAGAAAAAAAAACCCATTCACATTGAATCAACAATCCCCCCCCCTTTCAACTCCCCACCCCACCTAGAAGTAGGTGGGTTAGGCCCTCCAGTGATACCTCAGCATTTCTCATGTGGGGCACAATAGCAAAACAAAGCATGGAGATGGTGGCAGCAATTTTACTTGCTTTGCAGTTGTCTCGGCTACTGTACCTCTTTTGTTGATGGTGAGAAAGCATCTGCCATGCATCTGCTAGGGCACTACACATGCCTTGTGGGCTTTAGTTGCACTTGATGACTCACTAGTTGTCACTAAAATGATTCATTCTAATTGTTTTCTCTCCATTGACCCTTATTACAATGGGACTTCCTCAATGTATATCCAAATATACTGGTCCTTTTAAAGCCAACATGGTACCCTCCATGGCCAAGTGTTGATACGATGGGAGTTATTATTATTATTTATTGAATTTATATACTGACATACCCAGAGGTTTCAGGGTGGTTCACAGAACAATATCGGTCACTATGTTGGCTACTCTTGCCTTGAATAATAGTCTTTCATCTTCAGCTGTAGTCCAGTTGCATTATATCCCCTCCCACACATGATGAACAGGGCTTTCTTCCCATTCCCTCCATTCCCACCCACCCACAGAAGACCTGGAATGACACACAGCCTGGGAGGAGAGTGGTCAAAAGGGGCACCATAATATATATTATTAGTAATTACACGGTTGAAGTATATCATCATTCAACTTAGAATATTTTAGTGGGGATTCTAATAGTAACCTGTCTTGAATGCACATTTGGTTCCAAATATGGTTAATCTAAACTTGCCAATGCAGTAATAGCTTTGGATATAGTAGGGTTATATAGTAGGATTATGACTGTAATTCATACGCACCTGGAAGTCTCATTGAACTCAACAGGACTCCTAAGCAAACATGAGTAGGTTTGCCTTTGAAGTTAGAGAAGGTAGGCAGGTAGATAAAAGATGTACAGAGAAGTGGAGCATATTTGTAACATACTGAAATTCTCTCTCTCTCTCTCTCTCTCTCTCTCTCTCTCTCTCTCTCCCTGTCTCTCGGTTTTAATATAAACAAACAATAGAAAAAGCATGATCTTTGTCAAAGTGCAATGGGTACTGCAGTCATAAAATCATTATAATAGAAAAGCATAAATGAAAACAATATCTGTAAACACAGTACTAGGGCAGAGGTAGCAGTTGAATTAAAGTATAATAAAACATCAAACACCAGCAGCATCTAAAGTTATTTCTTAACTTCCCAGGTATGGGAGCATTGTTTAAGAATTTACCCAATAGCATTCTTTATCTGTTGAATCAATGCACTGGAATTCTAAAATACAGGATGTTTTCCAGCCATATATCTTATTAGGTATTGCACAATATTTAATATCTAAAATATTTAATATTAGTAGTATAAAATATATGTATTAATCTCTCTTTCCTCTGAGAAAGCCCAGGGTGATGTACAACCAAGGATCAGCAATGGAATTACACCAGTGGATTAAAACAAATAAAGCACTAAAATATTCATAAAATAAGTCATCTAAAACACAAATCAACACATCAGTGCTTGGGGCAATTGTGTGTGTGTGTGTGTGTGTGTGTGTGTGTGTATCACATACATGTTAGATTGATTTTCTTATGTATTTCACTACTAGTGCAATAAAAATATTATTTAAAAATGTGTGTTACTTTGTGACATGATGAAAATCCAACCTTGTTAATGCTAATTGAAATCCAGGTAATATGTCAGTGGCAGAAATCACAATCTATATATACAGTGGAAACTCAGTTGTGAACTTTCTAATCATATGGGGAATACTCAGGAAAATGAATCACAACTTTCCATCAATTCTGCCCCTACATCAATGAACATTGTTATTTGGTCCACCTGTTTCATAGGATCCTAGCAAAGCCTAACAAGCCCTTCCAAAATTGAGGACCACTTGCACAAGACAACAGCTTATTGAGCAACTGTTGGGTCCACCACATGGAGAGTTACCCTGGACATGATGGGTCACCTGTTCTGCACACCTAATACAGATGTCATTTTCTAGCACTAAGCCAAGGAATTTCCTGGGGGAGATTCTGGGGTAAAAATTATTGGATTTGAGGATCCAAAATGGCACCTTGAACCCCCAACTCATTTACTGGAAGGAGGTGTCCACAGCTGTTTGCAGCCCTTTTACACTATTCCTTCACTATCATATTCATTTCTCCCTCACTGTGTTTTCCAGTAGTGTATTGCCCGTGCTTGCAGCAAAGCACCAGATAAATGGGGACAGGATGTGTCCTTTTGCCTTGCTTCTGCAGTCCCAAACCGTTGGAGCTGAGTGTTCTTTCAGGCAGGGCGAAGGAAGTGAGCTCACTGAAGCTGCTGCTCCTTCAGCTGATAGACAGGTCTCCTTTCCCCTCTGCCATGGAGTTATTCCTGCGGCACTGAAACCCAGTCTGCTCCCTAGCTGTGGTCCTGTGGAGTAGAGGATTCAGTTCTGCCAGGGTATGCTGTTACTGCAGTGTGTTTGATGAGGGGAGCATTTTGGGGCCAGTGGCCTCCCCTTCTTCCCAACCACTGACAGCCTCATATTGCTTTGGATAGCCCAACCCAGCCTAGGATAATCTGGGGCTGCTTCCAACAGGCTCACCTGAAGCTTGGCTCCAGCTGTATTTTGTGTGAAGCCCTAATTATGAGTAGTTTGGATCAATTTTGTAATTTATCACAGTGCTATATGAATAGGGAAAGGTAGAAATGTAGTTGCTGAAGATACTTTCCAGATTTGCAAATCCATGCTCACTTATCTCTGCTGGAGGTTCTGTGATTACAAGGTGTGCAAAAAGCTTTATGCTGCCATCTGCTCATGCAACAAATACTTCTTGCTGATTGAAGACTGAACCCTCCCACCCCATGGTTTATTGATCCTCTCAGAGTGGCAATGGCTAATTACTAAGAGAACACCATTCTAGGCCACCAAGAAGCTGATGCAGGGAGCACTACTTTGTCAGACTCAGAGTCAGCAAGGGTACAACACACTTTAGGCTGCTGCTGCTGCTTTAGCCCTAAGAGAACAAGAGGTATAAAGCAATTATGTGAAAGGTACAAACATCATTCAAAGCATCACTTTGAGTCCTGTTCTGATCTGGTGAAGGAGCTCACAGAGCAAGGCAAGTCAGGAAGTGTAGAACCAAAAAATAGCTAAAATAATAAAATCACATGCTCAAGCTTCCCCACAACTGTCATGACTGAATATGTGGACTGACAAAATGAAAGCTTTTTGCTCCAAAGGGATTTTGACATGGATGTTACCTGCACCTTGCATTTTAATAGCCCAGTAATGGAAAACCTTGAAAAGTCTACCTTTGTCTTTGTAGTATAAGAAACTTGTGGGCTTTGGCTGCTGCAGAAAAAAGTGAGGAACAGTGTGGAGGGTCACTGGGATGGTATTTCCTTATTATTTACACACACACATTTTGAACACAAAATCCAGCCCAACAATCGTCCTGATGGAATTAACCTGAGGGATGTTGGAATCTCAGAAGAATGACAGAATGTGACAGAGAGTACCTGCTCAGCTGTACAAAGCCAGGAGGGCCGTGACTCAATATAACAGTTTTGTTTACACTTCCCCAAGTGGGAATTCTTTTTTATACAAAACCACAAAAGGACCTGTTTTCTTCTGAGGGAAATCACTGGGGTTTAAGGATTGGGGAGAAATTCCATTCAGTTCAAATTTATAGGTGAATTTAGCTGGTTGGTTCACACTTTCCAAACCAAGATGCAAATCAAAATTCAGTCATCCTTTGAAACTCACGCTTATCTGGAATTTGGAATGCAGTTTTCTAGCCAAGCAATGAGTACAAACAAGGAACTACAAGGGGGAAGTATGCATTAGAAATGTCCCTGTTAATTCTCCTCGACATCTCAGCAGCTTTTGACACCATCAACCATGGAGTGACTGTCCAAGTTATGGATGGGTGGCACCATGTTGCAGTGGTTCCAGTCCTACTTGGTTGGTCGTTTCCAGAGGGTGGTACTTGGGGAATGCTTTTCAGCTCCATGGAATCTTCAGTGTGTTCAGTTTTATTCCCTATGCTGTTAAAATCCAGAGGTTTGGAGTACGCTGTCAGCAGTATGCTGATGACACTCAGCTCTATTTCTCCTTTACAACTGCAGGTGACACAGTGGAAGTGCTGGACCAGTGTCTTGCCTAGTAATGGACTGGATGAGAGCCAACAAATTGAAACTCAGTCCAGATAAGACTGAGGCACTGTTAGACCAGATGGGTGGGAGATTGCCTGCTCGTGATAGAGTTACACTTCCTCTGAATGGGTGTATATACATACGGCTACATCTGTTTGGGAACTTCAGCTGGTGCAGAATTCAGCAGCCAGGTTGCTCACAGGGGCAAGATGGTTTGAGCACGTAACATCAATCCTGGCCTGACTGCACAGACTGCTAATTAGTTTCCAGACAAAATTCAAAGTGCTGTTTCTGAACTATGAAGCCTTAAACAGCTCCAGACCGCAATCCCTCAAGGACAACTCCTCTCCTTATGAACCTACTCAAAACTTGAAATCATCCTCTGAGGCCCTTCTTTATGTGCCTCTTCCACGAGATGTCTGGAGGGTGGCAACATGAGAACGGGCCTTTTCTGCAGTGGCTCCCCATTTGAGAAATGTTCTCCCCAGGGAGGTTTGGGTGGTGTCTTCATTATACACTTTGAGGCACCAGGCAATAAAATTTCTCTCCAACCTGACCTTTCGCTGATTAACATCTCATACCCTCTTAAATGTGTTGAGGGATGGATGATTCTTGGTTTGTTTTTGTTCTTATTTTTATTATGTATTTTGTGGTTTTATATTGTATTTTTTCTGGTATGGGCTGATCTGAGATCTGTGAATGAAGGGGAGTACACAATTATTATTATTATTATTATTATTATTATTATTATTATTATTATTATTAATGGTATAAGCATGACTACATAAGGAAAAGTTGCTTTGTAAAAAATGTGTGTACAGGTCAAAATTATATACAAAGCTGTGTATATTAAGAAGAAAGTCATATTAAAATGTTGCTGAATTTTCATGAGAACTTTTTTAAAAAATCATAAACTGATGTGGAAATGTGGAGAACTGAACCAAGGAGTTGAAAAACAAGAAACTGACAGAAACTGAAACTGAGAGACTTCCCCATCCATATTTGGAACTTATGGTATTTTTATAGTATCTGTTTATTTGTAAAATGTATCTGTCTTGAGCATGGAGGAGCAGATAGCAAAAGCACTAGAGTAGCATCTGCCAGTCTCAAAACGGTGTGAAAGCACTTTATTCAGTAGCCTAGATTACAGTTAGTAGGTCTTGTGCCTGGATGGGTAACCATGACATCATAAGCTTCCCAAAGGAAAGTCACAAATGCAAAATAATTAGTTGCCCCTGAATCGGAACATCACATGCCTTCTTCACACACAAATGTATTTCTCCTTTAAATGTTACAGGCTCTGAAATAAAGTAGAAACTCTGCAAATGCTCTTTTTGCAAACCTTTCAAGATTAACCTCATTACAAAATTTCCATGCATTGACTGATTGATTGATTGATTGATTGATTGGTTGAATTTATATACTGCCCTATACCCGGAGGTCTCAGGGCGATTCACAGAATAAAAGCAAAATATAAAGCCACAAAATATATAATCAAAATAAAAACAACAACCCAATAACCCTCTCCCCCTCATAAAATAACACATTTTAAAAGGGCCTAAGATGTCAATCAAATCAACCAAAGGCCTGGTTTAAAAAGATCATTTTTGCCTGGCACCTAAAGGTATATAATGAAGGTGCCAGGTGAACTTTCCTGGGGAGAGCATTCCACAGATGGGGAGCCACTGCAGAGAAGGCCCGTTCTTGTGTTGCCACCCTCCTGACCTCTTGAAGAGGAGGCACAGGAAGAAGGGCCTCAGAAGGTAATCTCAGGGTCCAGGTAAATTCATATGGAAAGAGGCAGTCCTTGAAGTATTGCGCTCCTGAGTTCAGTGCTAGAGCATTCACTTTGTATGCAGAAGGTCTGAGGTTCAATCCCTTGCATCTCCAGGTTGCCTGAAACCCCAGAGAGTCACTGCCAACCAGTGTAGACCAGCTTTCATCAACTGACAGATATTATGGAATACAATAGCCCCATCAAACATAGTCTTAGGGGAAGACTGATGTTGACAATGCTAAGCTTGCCAACAGTCTGATTGGCAGGCAGCAGTTTCCTATGTTACTTTGCTATTTATAACCTTGCCGAGAGACTTCCAGTATCTTTTTGCTGAGAGGCACATCCAACACAGGTCCACATATCGGGGTGAGGGCTGGGACATCCTTCCATATTCCTGTTGACAAATGCAAGGTCCTGACCTATAAACAATGAGAACTTCTTACGTGCATGATAGGCTTGTAAATTAGATAAATACTGGTGGTTCAATAACATCCTGACTCTGGATGTGGAAGAACACTATTATGTGTATGCAAGGTTGTCAAAACTATACAGATTATGTAAGGGTTTGAAAGGGAGAACAACCTGCTTGATTCTTTTTCTTTGTTTAAATGACCATTTCTCAGTAGTTACTAGAGAACCAGCAAGCAAGTAGAGTACAACAAAGGCTTGCAATCCTAAACACAATCACTATGGAGTAAATCTGTATATGCAGTGTGATTTAATTTTGAGTAAACATGCAAAGGATAGGGTTGCACTGCACTTATTTGTGATTAGCTTCTATTCGTTAGTGAGTTAGTCATTACTGCCTTTTCACATTGAATTCAATGGGAAACTAAGCACGATAAAATTATCCCTATATGTAGCCCATAGCAATATACAAACATATGACATGCATTTAATGGATTTTGGAAATCAACATAGGAAGAGAGGGGTACAGTTCCATTTATAGATTATTTATTTATTCCCTTGCTTGGTAGTCTTCCCTAAGTTGAATAGCTGGTCATGTGAGGAGGTGGTCATGTCAGGTTAAGCAGTGGACCAGAAGCAGCCCTGGCAGCCCAGATTGCAAACTTCTGAATAAGAAATAGTGGGGAAAGGACGTTTGTTGGAGACGAGGCATACTAACTGGAGAATGTGGACATTGCCCAGAGAATATGCAGAATTTAGTAAATGTAAGAGAATATGCAGAATTTAGTAAATGTAAGCTTGATGGGGATATGTATATTGATCAGGAAATGTGCACAATTCCCTCTTCATGGAATGATTATTTGCACATTATCCAAGAGGCTTGGTGAATGTGCACAATGGCTCATTTTTACACACATTAACAACTCAACTTACATTCCTCTTTACAGAAAGAGAAATGGAAGAAGAGAGAGGAGAATATGAGCGATTAACATGCATAACATCTTGCAATTATGTGTATTTTGTAGGCCTCAAGGAGAACATGCGGATAATCTGTCCATGAAGGGATAGGTGTGCATATTTCCTATTCCATATATACAATATATTGACTGTCCGTCTGTCTATCTGCCGATCCATCCATCCACCCATAATGAAAAATGTCAATAACATACTTAAAATATAAAAAATGCTGTGCCGTAATTACTGCTTGTACCTTCAATATGTGTAGACACAATACAACATTTATCTTGGCTCTTAAATTGTATTGAAAAAATTGTTCCGTCCCCCCCCCCCATTTTAATTAATGCTTACACTGTCTGTTTTTCTTTCTGTTTTTAATCAGCTCTCTATAGTCTTGGCTGTTATTTCTTCCTTGTAGCTTCAGCAACACTGATGCCCTGTTTCTTCTGTTGACTTTTAGAAAGTTGTAAACATGATGATAAATTCAGGGCTTGTCCTGCAGAGACCTGAAACATTTGCATGTGAAATCTAACAGAAAGATGGAACATTTCTGAGTGTACTATGTATCTGTGTACTGTATTCTGTTTTAGTCTCTTGGATGCTTAATGAAAATGAAATGTAATTTAAGATTATCACCAACAAGCAGGAATGTGCAAATATAATTTCAGTTTTTTCTCACTTTCTTATTTCCAGTCTTAAATTCAGTTCTCTACATTTCCATATTTGCAAAAATAAAAATAAGTGTTCATGAAAATTTCTCAGCATTTTATTGAAAGGTTCACCTAATGTACACATATTTGTTTGCAATTTTGATCAATATACACTTGTTTGCAAAGAATTTTCCCTGATATAATGGAGTTTGTATGCACTTTGGCCTAGTTCTAACCTTGCAATCCTGTGTGTGACTACTCAGAAGAACATGTTCCACTGTATTTTATTGGGTTTACTCCCACAGAAATAGAGGAAACTGTCTTTTAGCAAGTCAGACCATTGGGTCCATCTACCTCAGTAGTGACTACACTGACTGACAGCAGCTCTCTGGGATCTCAGGTGACATTCTCATTCTCCTACTTGAGATGCCAGGGATCGAACCTTCTGTATGGAAAGGAGATACTCTATCACAGACCGACACCTTTCCCACCAAAGTGTGCATAGGGCTGGCTGCACATTTTAATTACCAAGCAATAATAATAGCTAAAGTGCTTTTCGATCTTGTTTGGGGACAGGGTCTGGCAAGGGTGGCTCATTTGGTGGATTTTTGTTTGACTGTTTTTCAGCATCATATATTTTTCTCTTTTTCTCTTTTTAAAAGTGTTTATTTTTCTTTTCTTTTTTTATAGAATATTTATTAAAGTTTTCCAAAAATAATACAATGTGAAAGAAAAAAAGAAAAAAATAACATAAATATAAAAATACAAAAATAATTAAAAACACATAGAATTTCCATTACTTATTTTCTTGTAACTTATTTTCCAGACCTCCTCATACCTCCTTTTCTTGTATTCCAATTCAAATTGTTAGTTCAGCAAATCCTCACCATTTAGTTTTTACTTATTTCTAAACCTTATTTTTCATATCTCTTAAGCATTACAGCTGGAAACGCCTTAATTTCTGTCCAACATCATTCTAACATTCATAAAAGTGTTTATTTTTCTTTTACAGATAATACAAGATATAAATCAGCAACAAAGAACTTCCCCTCACTGCCACCCCCTCAGTATGTTTTTACCATACCCTTATGTCCCAGAAGCTCAGGCCATAATAACCCTGTGAGGTAGGTTAGACTGAAACCTGAAGGTCACCCAGTGAGTTTCATGGCTGAGTGAAGATCTGAACCTAGATCTTCCCCTTCTTAATCCAACACACTAACCCCTACATCACACTTTCAGAGTCTCTCTCTCTCTCTCTCTCTCTCTCTCTCTCTCTCACACACACACACACACACACACACACACAGTCATACCTCGGGTTACAGATGCTTCAGGTTACATTTTTTCGGGTTGTGGATTGCCGAAACCCGGAAGTACCAGAACAGGTTACTTTGATTGTTGTTAGCCGCCCTGAGCCCGGCTTCGGCTGGGGAGGGCGGGATATAAATAAAATTTATTATTATTATTATTATTCCAGGTTTCAGCGGTTGCGCATGTGCAGAAGCACTAAATCGCGATTTGCGCATGCGCAGAAGCGCCGAATTGCAACCCGCTGCAGGTTGTGGATGCTGCAGGTTGAGGACATGCATCCCGCATGGATCACGTTCGCAATCCGAGTGTCCACTGTAATCTGTATTCTGAAGCAAACTGTGGGAAAACTTTGGACATCTCTTATCAGCCATCAACTCCTACTTGGCTATTTTCTAAGCTAAAAAGTAGTAAATGCTTAAATCTTTTCTCACAGGGGAGTTGCCCCATCCCTCAGATTACAGTGATAGCTCTGTCTGATCAGAAATGACAGTGAGGAACATGGGTAGGGATGGCTCTGGCAGCTCGTTAGGAGTGGGGAGCTGAATGCAAACCAGGAGTAAAGTCAGGCACTCAAGTGGTAAAGCCCAAGAGCATTCATGTAAAGTCCCACATTCACATTTAGTTTGCTATTTGAAATGTCCCTGTGCTGTCTTTTTTCCTTTTGCACCTTGCCAAATCTGCTTGTTTTCCCAGTTATGTTGTGCCAGTGCCTTTTGATATCACAGCTATTAATAATGCCATTACTTCCTGGCATATCATTATTTTAAGGATTAATTTCCTGTGCCCCCGGTTTTAACAAAATAAAGATGATGAAGAAGAAAGCATCCGCAATTATACAATATGACCATTATGTAATAACAAGTAAATGGAAAAACTACAACAGAAGCAGCTACATAAAGACTTAAAATTAATGCCAGAGATGAATGAGGAGGGTGAGCAAGCTGAACCCAGAGAATACAGAGGAGGTGTTGTGTCATTTAATTTTTCTCCCCTTCAAAACTGTAAGAGATGTGACTGGTTCGCAGAAGCTTGGGTGGGGTTTTGTAATTTCCCCAGGGACCAATTTTATGGGAATTCCAGCCTTACTCATGGCGACAGGAAGCCTTAGAAGGGCAGCTCAATCTCAGAAGCAGTGCTTTGAGAACTGGAGTTGAATGAAGAAGTCAAGAAGTGGGCCATTCCAACACAAATGAAGAAGCAATATGACTTAGGGCTTAGTGCTAACTGAGAGGTTTGATTGGTGTCAGCCCTTTAGTCTGACATTTACATTGTTGCATCCTTGTGACCTTGCAAATTAGCATAATTTTCTCCCCCTTTTCACATCATGTATAAGGACTCTTGCTTGCAGAGCCAACTGCAGATGTTTTCACTCCTGCAGTCAGAAGTGGTGGAGTCCAGGCACAGGCTGTATAAATAAACAAGGCCACTCAACAACAATAACAGAAACCTCACATTGGAATCTATATGGTGAAATTCAGCTTTAAAAACAAATTTGGCTCACCTCCAGGAAATTCCTGTTAGAATTATTTTTTGGTAGCATTGGACCCCCACACACCTTGCAAAGATAAATTCTTTAAGCTCACTACAGTGGTACCTCGCAAGACGAATGCCTCGTAAGACGAAAAACTCGCAAAACAAAAGAGTTTTTCGTTTTTTGAGTTGCTTCGCAAGACGGATTTCCCTATGGGCTTGCTTCGCAAGACGAAAACGTCTTGCAAGTTTGTTTCCTTTGTCTTGCAAGTTTGTTTCCTTTTTCTTAAAACCGTGCATTCACTTCGAGGAGCAACTCATAGCATGCAGTGTGGTAGCCTTTTTTGAGGTTTTTGAAGACTTTGGTGATTTTTGAAGCTTTTCCAAAGTCCGTGCTTCGCAAGACAAAAAAATCGCAAGACGAAAAAACTCGCAGAACGAATTAATTTTGTATTGCGAGGCACCACTGTATTATGTTGGAAAGGCTGTGGAGAATGTGGTTCCTATATTCATGTTTAGTAGGAGTGTACCATGGTCCACGCTTTTGGGGAAAAGTTTTTAATCTGACCTCAAAAATCACTAAATAATCTATCCCTCCTAATTTGGCACCTGCCTTGTTATCATTAAATTTGACCCTAAATTCTACCCTTAAATCTAAATAATTCATTGCTATCCTGTTCACAGCAGCTAGACTAGTTATTGCCCAATGATGGAAGGAAACTTCTAATATAGTAACAGTTACTTGGGTTAATAATATCTAGAGTATTGCTCTATCAGAACGTCTCACATACCATCAACGACTAATCAAAGGAATCTCCTTTGACACGATCTGCTCTCCCCTTTTCTCTTTTATTGAAGAAGAACAGGGTATTTTAATGCCACCATCATCACAGAGGTGTCAGTGGAGAGGATATATTGATTGAAAATGTATTGTATTGTAACTTTTGAATAAATGTTTTAAAAAAGGAAAGAAAAAAGGGGGAGTGGAACCCACAATACTGACAACTAAAATAAAACAGCATAAAAACAGTTCAGGCTTCTAAGTGATTGAAGTGCAATACAATCCATTATCTATCTGCGTGTTGATGTGTACTCAAATCAATTTGCAGCTTTGGTTTGAGGAAAATAAGTACGTAGTAAAATAATGGTTTTTAAAGGCCTCTCAGAATCCTCTACCCTGTTTGTAGGCAGAGAAACTGGTTGAGGGGGAGCATGTGGTCAGGAGCGGGGAGCATATCACACAATTTTTTGAGTGGGAGGAAAATTCTCAGATAATTTCTCTGGGATGGGGATTTGCTGTTAGCAATGGTAGCAGCATAGCTTCTTTCTCCCCACCCCCAAGGCCAACTATCTTGGTAGCCATTCTTCGTCCTCTACAATGCCGTGGGCCTAGCATTATTCTGAGGCATTTGAGGGGGTGCAGATCCTCCAAGTGTCGCTATTTTCCGGGGATGTCCCTCATTTAGAGAAGCCATCCCAGTTTCTGATTTGATCCTGGAATGTCCAACTTTTCCTTAAGACGTCCCCATTTTCACTGGAGAAATGTTGGAAGGTATGGAGTTATCCAACCCCCAAGCCATCTGAAGGCAATCCTGTATAGGGAAGGTTTTTTTTGTTTTTATATATGTTGGAAGCTGCCCAGAGTGGCTGGGGCAACTCAGTAAGATGGGTGGGGTATAAAAAGTAAAATTATCATTGTGGAATGGGACGACCCTATTTTCGTCTGAGAAATGTTGGAGGGTATGACAGCAGCAGGAGGCCCCATTAGCTATAGTGGTGCTTCGGGTTAAGAACAGTTTCAGGTTAAGAACGGACCTCCAGAATGAATTAAGTACTTAACCCAAGGTACCACTGTACCTGAAAGTGAAGTTGTGGAGAAGATTCCTAGGGAAGGAGGTGATTCCTGAGAGATTATTTATTTATATATCACCTTTATAACCCCACCTTTCCTCCAAGGAGGTCAAGGTGGCAAAGAGAGTTCTCTCCCTCCCATGTTAATCCGTACAACTGCCCTGTGAGGCAGATTAGGTCACCACGCGAGCTTCATGGTTCTGTGGGAATTTGAACCCTGGTCTCCCATGCTCTGGGGTCCAACACTCTAACCACAACACCTCACTAACTTAACATGGTATCTGCCTATTTAGGGCTGGATAAACCTAGCACTTTGAACTGAGCTCAGAAAGAAATTGGCAACTATAATAGTGGGTTTTGTTTTTATTGATACTTTTAATATACTTTTTACATTAAAAAACATATAGAGAATACCAACTGAAAAACAGAAAACAATAACAAGGCTATGAAAATGAAGAGGAGGGGAGAGGTTTACAGAACAATGTAATCCTATTTAAGGAGAAAGAGTTACAGGGGAAAATACTGTCCATAACTTTTTCATTCCAGTACAGTGCTGAATAATGAAGGCCCACCTCTCAATAAATCTGTCTTGCTGGTTATTGCTTGAAGCTTTCCTTTTGTATGTTGCCATTAATGCTATCTCCCATATTTCTCTCAGTCAGTCTGTTATGACTGGAGAGGTTTTATTTTTCAGTGGAGTTTTCCATACAAAATTCAGCAATGGTCCACAAACTTGCTACCAGTAGGAGGTCAACACTGCTAACTACTGACTATAACAAGGAGAGAAGTATTGTTCTAGGGTTCCCAGATAGGAAGTATGGGGTAAAGGTAAAGGGACCCCGACCATTAAGTCCAGTCATGACCGACTCTGGGGTTGCAACGTTCATCTTGCTTTATTGGCTGAGGGAGCCGGCGTACAGCTTCCGGGTCATGTGGCCAGCATGACTAAGGAGCTCACCCTGTTGCGGGGATTTGAACCGTCAACCTTCTGATCAGCAAGTCCTAGGCTCTGTGGTTTAACCCACAGCACCACCTGTGTGGCCCAATTACTGCTACTCTTTCTGAAGCTCCAGAATATTTTTATTTATTGCATTTATCTCTCACCTTTTTCTCCAAGGAGATTGGGGTGGCATGCATGGTTCTCCCTGCAACAACCCTGTGAGGTAGGTTAGGCTGAGAGGAGGTGAGTGACCCAAGGTCACCCAGTGAGCCTCATGGCTGAGTGGGAATCTCCCAGGCCCTAGTCTAACACTCTAACCACTACACCACAGTGGCTTATTGTGTAATCATCAGGTTTAGCATTGCTTTCCTTTTGGGTGAAGACAGATACACTGTGACATGCCAGAGGATATCCTCAACACTGGCACCCAGACTTTGGAATAACATTTCCCCAAGGCTTGGTAGGCACTAATATGTTTGAAGAAGGCAGTGGTAAACCACTCCTTAAGAAACCTTCCCTGTATTCAGAAAACCCAACTAACTACTGGCAAGTTGCTAATCTCCCTTTCCTGAGCAAGGTTCTGGAGCGAGTGGTCGCAGTCCAGGCACTTTTGGAAGAAACCCTTTTCTTTCTTTTTTTTTGGATCTATTTCAATTGGGATTTAGGCCTGGTTTTGCCTCAGAAACTGCTTTGGTTGCCCTGTATGATGACCTCTGTTGAGAGAGAGACAAGGGAAACATGTCCCTGTTACTTCTTCTTGACCCCTCAGCAGTTTTTGAAACCATCAACCATAGTATCCTTCTGGAGCGACGCTCCAAACTAGGGTTGGGTGGCACCACTTTGCGATGGTTCCAGTCCTACTTGGATGGTCATTCCCAGAGGGTGTCACTTGGGGAATGCTTTTCAGCTCCATGGAATCTTCAATGTAGGGTTCCACAGGGCTCAATCACATCCCCCATTGTTGTTTAACATCTACATGAAACCCATGAGTGGGGTTATCTGGAGGTTTGGAGTACGTTGTCAGCAGTATGCTGATGACACTCAGCTGTATTTCTCCTTTACATTTGCAGGTGAGGCAGTAGAAGTGCTGGACGAAGTCTTGCCTCGGTAATGGACTGGACAAACTGAAGCTCAATCCAGATAAGACTGAGGCACTGTTAGAGGGTGGTTCCCTAGACCAGATGGGTGGGAGGTCACCTGCTCTTGATGCGGTTACACTACCTCTGAAGGAGCAGGCTCATAGCTTAGGGGCCCTCCTGGATCCTTTGCTGTCGCTCAAGGCTCAGGTGGCCTCAGTAGCCCAGAGTGCCTTCCATCAGCTTTGGCTGGTGGCCCAGCTATGCCCCTATCTGGGCAGGGATAGCCTAACTACTGTTGCCTATGCTCTGGTAACCTCAAGGTTAGATTACTGCAGCACGTTATGTGTAGGGCTGCCTCTGAAGATGGTCCAGAAACTTCATCTAGTGCAGAATTCAGCTGCCAAGTTGCTCACCGGAGCAAGATGGCTTGAGCATATTACCCAAATCCTGGTCCAATTGCACTGGCTACCAATTAGTTTCCAGGCCCAATTCAAAGTGCTGGTTTTGACCTATAAAGCCTTAAATGGCTCAGGACCACAATACCTCAAGGCCCTCCTTCATGTGCCTCCTCTTCGTGTGTCTGGAGGGTGGCAAAACGAGAACGGGCCTTCTCTGCAGTGGCTTCCCATCTGTGGAATGATCTCCCTAGGGAAATTCACCTGGCGCCTTCATTATACACCTTTAGGGGCAAGGCAAAAGCATTCCTTTTTAAACAGGCCTTTGGTTGATCTGATTGATGTCCTATGTCCTTTTAAAATGTGGCTCTTTTTTGGGGGGGGGTGTTATCGGGTTGTTATTTTTATTTTGATTATATATGTTGATATTTTCTGTGAACCGCCCTGAGACCTCCGGGTATAGAGCAGTATATAAATTCAATAAATAATAATAATGTTATTATTATCAGTTTCTAGTCTGGACCTACTGGCACTGCACTGGGAAAGATGGATGATGTTCTGCATCATAATTTCCTTGTTTTGATTTACTGTGATGTGTTTTGTTGGATTTTGTTTTATTTAAAACAATGTTATTCCCCACCCTGAGATCACCTGCAATGGTAGGGTAAGGCAGGAACTGCATAAATAAAAAACAAAAGCCACACACTTATCAACACAACCTTCAGGATATTTTTCCCCCCTGGATCTGTTATGACACACGAGGCTTAGAGCCAGAGGTCATGGATTAGATATTGGATCTGTACCAGGGGACTAGCTATGTTAGTGCATTTTGTAATTTTATAAGCTATATAACTTTGTTGCTCGGTGTAATCTTTTTACATGGTATTTTATGTATGGTTCCTTTGCTGTTATTTTTATTGATTATAGTCTAGTAATTATTTATGTTGAGAGTGAATTTCTATTTAATTGTTATTTGGTGGCATTCTGAGTTAATTTTATTGGATTGTTGAATATCAATTTATTTGACATAGGTTTATTTTAAAGTCATATTTTCTATTATGACTTATTTGCATTGGGTCTGATAGTTATAGAATTTGTAAGCTTTGTTGTACCTGTTGTTTCTGTGGCTTGTAAACTGGCCAGTGTATAGCAATATAGAAAGGCAACATGGAAATTAAAATGAAATGAAATGAAGAAGCACTTTAGCACTTTGGTTAGATGCCAAGGGCATTCTGCAACATTTTGTTTCAGGTCCCACTTGCATCTACGCACCCTTTTTAAGACTCTAAGAAGCATCATTTGCCAATGACATTTCCCCACCCCACACCTGGGGAAAAAATATGCAGATAATCCTTTGAAAATAAATGATACTGCCAGACACAGCCTTTGACGCATAACAAGGGACTATAAGGCTTTGGTCAGTAAGCTGAAGCGCTTTGGGGCACAGGTGTTTTTTTCATTACTCCTTCCTGTTGAAGGTTGTGGCCCAGGAAGGGAGAGGAGAACATTGGAAGTAAACCACTGGCTGCACAGATGGTGTTATTAGGAACGGTTTGACTTCTTGGACCATGGTCTCCACTTCCTCAAGGAAGGACTTTTGGCAAGAGATGGGTTATACCTCACAGTTACTGGAAGAATGTGTTTGCCAAGAGTCTTGCAAACCTGACCAGGAGAACTTTAAATTAAATCTTGAGGAAGCAGGAGACAGTATTACAGATCACAAAGGAACAACTGATACTAGGGATAATAGCTTCACTGATGCACAGGAAACTGAGGTAGTGCTACAGAAACCTGCTAAAGCGCAAGAAACTGTAAGAAAGAAGCAGCTGGACGGAATGATTCGTTGTTTAAGTTTTCTCAATACTAATGCACAGAGTATTGGAAACAAGCAAGACAAATTCTAGCTCTTAATAAAGGTAAAGGGTAAAGGGACCCCTGACAATTAAGTCCAGTCACAAACGACTCTGGGGTTGCAGTGCTCATCTCGCTTTACAGGCTGAGGGAGCCAGCGTTTGTCCGCTTCTGCAGACAGTTTTTCCCGGTCATGTGGCCAGCATGACTAAGCCGCTTCTGGAGAAACAAGAGCAGCACACGGAAACGTCGTTTACCTTCCCACGTAGCTCTTAATACAAGATGGCAAATATTACTTAATAGGCATTAGTGAAACCTGCTGGGATGAGACCTATGACTAGTATATAGAAACTGAGGGGTAAACATATTTGAAAGAATAGACTAAACAAGAGAGGAGTAGCAGCATTATAAGTAAAGGAGGTATACACTTATGAAGAGCTCCAGGATCTGGAAAATGGAAGGTAGGTTGAGAGTACATGGGTAGAAATTGTAGGAGAGGAAAACAACTGTGAACTTACTGTGGGTGTCTGGTATAGACCTCCAGAGGCTAGGATTCAAGTTACAGTACAAGAAAAAAGATTGTGACTAAGCACCAGGAAAAACTTTCTGACAGTAAGAGCTGTTCGACAGTGGAACAGATTCCCTCAGAAGGTGGTGGACCTTGATTGGAGGTTTTAAAGCAGAGGTTGGATGGCCGTCTGTCAGGGACACTTTAGTTGAGATTCCTGCATTGCAGGGGGTTAGATTAGATCACCACCATAGTTCGTTCCAGCTCTACAGTTCTGTGATTCCATGATTCTATGACAAACTATGTATATTGAATATCAGAAGCAACATGTTATGATTTGAAAGAAATAAAAAGATTTAAAACAGGTGGGGTGAATTGAAAAACAAAAACAAAATAGTATATTAAATAAGAGGTTCAATTCACTACTACAATCTTTCTGCATATATGAATCCTCTGTTTCATATTTCATCACATAATGACAAACTATATTCAGATTATTGTAAAAGTTATCTTCTTTTTCTAGTTTTCCTGGCATTAAATTAATATATGAGTTTCTCAAAAGTAATTTATCTCAAAAGATCCCATTCTGTAGAGAGAGCAGATAATGGTGCCAGTCTTGACTGCAGCATTGTTTATCATAATTAATTTTTTTAATAAAGGGCAATTAGGAGAATGCTCTTTCTTCTTAACAGTTTGAAATGGAGAGAGTTACATCTATATGGGCAGAAAGCTATATTTGGAAGTGCTCCAGCCCATTCTTTATTAAAAATTATATTCAAAAGTCTTTGTGCAGTAGTGTCAGATTTATCACATCCTTCTGCAGAAACTAGAAAGTGAGTCATCCTAGCAAAGGCAGAAGATGGGGAGGGAGAGGGCCAATCACTATATTTTGTAGGTGAGTTGTGTGAGTACCTAATTCCACTTTTAAAGCATTAAAGCTACAGTCCTATTCCCACTGACCCAGGAGTAATTCTCATTGAATTCAGTGGAAATCACTTCTGAGTAGACAATGAAGATCTAACTGGCAACACACTTATATTCCTAAAATGTGCTTGATTTTGTTAAATTAAAAAAAGCAAAACACATACAAAAAATGCTAGCAGTGCACAATAAATAAATAAAGAAGCAAACTAGTCTGGCAAAGCCTGGGTGGGGAAAAAGTGGTTTTTAGCATGTGATGAAATCCCAATCAGGCAGGTTAATGGGATTCCAGGCAGGGAGTGGGCAATAATGTGACCATTCCCATAGAACCATAAAAGTGTAGAGGTGGAAGGGACCATAAGTGTCATCTTGTCCAACCCCCAGAAATTTAGGGATTTATGGACCAATGTAGGGCTCAAATATTCTTATACAGTGGTACCTTGGTTTACAACCATAATCCATTCTGGAGGTCCAGTTATAAACCAAAACAGGTTGTAACCCAAGGCATGCTTTCGCCAATGGGGCCTCCCCCCAAAAAATGGTTGTTATCCCCCAAAAATGGGTTGTAATGCAAAAAAAAAGGGACATGCACTTCCGGGTTTGATGTGGTTCTAATCCAAAACAGTTGTAATCCAAAGCGGTTGCAAACCAAGGTACCACTGTATATCTGAATTATCTGATGACTAAATCATCTTTGTTGCCACACTCTTATGGCCCTTCCCATCTAAATGGTTTATTATCAGTGTTGATGTGGCCCCTTCCGTGTCTGAGGTAAGAAGAAGAAGAAGAAGAAGAAGAAGAAGAAGAAGAAGAAGAAGAAGAAGGAGGAGGAGGAGGAGGAGGAGGAGGAGGAGGAGGGAATGCCCGTGTAAACAGATGCATCTTCAAAAGCTGGCAGAATGTCCCCCTTTACTCTAATAAGTGTGTGTATATACAAAAAACAAGAACCGCACTGTAGCACTAAATACAGTCGTGACATCCCCCCCTCTCCAAATTTGCATGCCTCAAAGCATCAGTGAACTTTGCCCCATTAAGAGACTCCTTACATTCCAGCATCCATATTCAGACCTGAGATGTTTGATCTACAGTGGTACCTCGGGTTACATACACTTCAGGTTACAGATGCTTCAGGTTACAGGCTCCGCTAACCCAGAAATATTAACTTGGGTTAAGAACTTTGCTTCAGGATGAGAACAGAAATCTTGCAGCAGTGGTGCAGCGGCAGCAGGAGGCCCCATTAGGTAAAGTGGTGCTTCAGGTTAAGAACAGTTTCAGGTTAAGAACGGACCTCCGGAACGAATTAAGTTCTTAACCCGAGGTACCACTGTATTGGTATCATGAACATACTTGAGCAGTTTTGAGTTGGTGAATACATGTATACAAGAAACCAGATTGTGCAGTTTCTCTCCCAGGTGATTTATGGGATTCCCTTGCAGGAAAACTGCCTGCCTGCTTGTCTCTGAGCCTCATGGAATGGGAACATAGCAGCTTCTTCCCTCTGAACTATCACCTTGTCCAAGACTAGTTGGAACAGCCTGGATTTTTGTAAACAACCTCTGGCAGTCCTTTCCCCCACTTCTTCCCAAAAGCTTGGAAGAGGCTTCAGAGCTCAGTAGGCAAAACAAGCTGGAAAAGCCAATACATGTTTATAAATAGAAGGACCACAAGCACATAAGCTTTGTCTCAGTTTCTGTTTTTCTTCTGCAAGTTTCAACACCAATGTAATCCAAGCATCATGGCCTGACTGGCACCTCATTCCTCAGTTTAGCTCACTTTCAAAACCCAGGTGTTTTTGGAGATTCAGGCAAATGACCAATTAAACAGCCCTTGCTGAGTTTTCTTCTTACTCCATTTCTTCCTTCTTTTGCATATCTGCTGTGATGAGCCCATGTCCTATAACAGCTTTCTTTCCACCATGGGACCCCAGATGTTCATTTATTTACAAGGTGGCTTACAATTTGCTTGTGATACAGCCACTTTGAATCCAATGAGTTCCATCACTCATTTCCTTTAAGTCACAGATTCATTTGCAACTATCTCCACTGCTCAGAGATTTACTTGCTATATTTCAAGATTCCAAATTCCTGCAAACTAGTAAGAATTGAGGAGGAGCCATAGGAAAGTTAATAACTGGAGGCAAGGAGGACTTGCATTTAGTTTCCATCCTAGCCTCCAGCCACATGGCTTGAATGCATGTCAAAATAGCCTGTTGAAAGAGTCCCATGGCTATTCTGCATTGCCTCTGCCTTCCTCTGTCCCACTTCTACAGTGGCTTCACTGTGGCATTCTTTACTTATTTTGCTGGAATACAACTCTCACCATCCATGTTGGTGGAGCTGTCTGGGGCTGATGGGAGTTGTCATCCAACATCTGGAGTGCTGAGGTTGAATAAATCTGTCCCATAAGAAGACCCAGCACACCTGTCCTATTCAAGAGTACCAGCTATTCATAGAAGGGTGGTCATAATGCTCATTCATCACTTAATGCTTGCACAGTGCAGCAGTTGCAGGCTCAGGTTGCATGGGTGATTCCTGGATTTTATCTGGGAAGTGGGTTACCTGATGTGGTATCTACATAAGACTGAATGAGAGGGCAGGACATGCCTGCCAGGTGGATGAGCAGGTAAAGGGTAGTCTTGTTCACTGCTGCACATAGGAGAGTGATTGGACAAAATAATCAACCAGCTAAGCTGAGAGATGCAAACTAGGAAGTCCTCAGTTGAACCCCTCCCCAGCCTTTGAGCATGCCAAAGAGGTCATGTACTATTTATTCGTAAAGGTGAATGAATTGCCTCTCCATCTGGACAATAATAGTAGCAACAGTAATAACAATGGTTATTAACACATAGTGGTCAGCACCACCTCTATTTCTGCTTGTCATCTGAGTCAAGTAAGGTCATTGTGCAGGTAGTGATGGACTGCTTACAGGTCATGGGTGAGATGAGGGCCAGTGAATTGCAACTGAATTCCAACAAGATGGAGGTACGATGTGTGAGTGTCTCTTGTGTCTAGGCCTTGGGTGGACAGGCTGTACTAGATGGGGTTGCACTCCCCTTGAAAGAACAGGTGTGTAACCTGGGAGCACTCCTTGATCCTCCTTGTCACTAAAAGCCCAGGTAGCTCTGGTGGCATGGAATGCTTTTTCCTAGCCTAAGCTGGTATGCCAGCTGTCGCTGTTCCTAGTCAGAGATAGCCTGGCCATGGTGACACATGTTCTGGCAGCCTCTTATTACTACTGCATTGTGCTTTAGAATGGGCTGCTCTTGAAAGCAGTCCAAAATGAAACTGCCAGGGTATCCACAGAGACAGTTGTAAAGAATCATACAACTCTAATCCTCATAAAGTGCCACTCATTGCCAGGTGACTTCTGGTCTGAATTCCTCCTGTTGACTTACAAAGTCCTAAGTGGCTGGGTGCCCAGGTATCTGAAGAAGCCAAAGATACAAAGTCCTCCCCTTTCCATAGTATCCTTGCAACAACCCTGTGAGGTAGGTTTGGCCGAGGTCACCTCCAGGCTGTCAACATTTTGTGGGAGGGATTCCACTGAAATTTAGATTTGTACAGTTAAAGTGGAACTATAAAGTACTCTATTGCTCTGGCGCGATAAATCTGCTTTAAAAAAAGACTTTGTGGTGATGGGGAAATGCACTACAAAGGGTGGAATAAATGACCACATAAAGTGGAAAGGCATAACCACTGCATAAGCAAATCAGGACGGATTCGGGATTAATTGATCTTCTTATATTATTATTGCTACAATTACTTTAATACATTTATAACAAGACTAAAACCCTAACAAGTGGGCACATGCAGTAAAGACCCATTTATCCCATTGGGAAAGACTGTTGAAACAATAATATCTTCAGCTGTTTCCAGAAAGAAAAGATAGCAAGTGCTTGCCTGTATTGCGACAGGAACACTATTCCACTGCACAGGGGCAACCACTAGCAAAAGCTCTGCTCTGCATTATTGTGAAGTGAACTTCTGAGGACTTTTGAACTTGCAGGAGAAACTCTCCTGTAGGCTGCAGGGATCTACTGGGTGTATAAGGAATAAGGAGGTCTCTCAGGAAACCTGGTCCTGAGCTGTATTGAGACTTGCATGTTGACACCAACACCTTGAACTTAGCCAGGTAGCCAATTGGCAGCCAGTGCAAATCCTGCAAGCAAAGTGTTGTATGCTGAATGAGAAGGAGCTGTGGGGAAAATAGAAATGCTAGATAGAAAGCCAGCTTGCATTTAAAGGCGTGCCTCTCAAATCCACACTTTCCAAAACAATATCTGAACAGAAACACAGTCATCCTTTTGAAATTCGCACTTCTCTGATTTTTGCAGCATGGCTCCCCAGCCAAGAAATGTCAACAAAAATTATTGTATATTATTATATATTGAATTTGTACAGGTCTCAGGGCAGTTACAACATAAAACCACAATACAAAAACACAAAATGCATAATAAAAACAAAAACAACCCAATAACCGCCCATCCAAAAATGCATTTACACGGGTAAAGTGTTTGCAAAGATTATATATTAGTGAAAATGACATTCAAAAATGCATAATATCAGGAAAATAGAGCCAGTGTGGTGTAGTGGTTAGAGTGTCAAACCAATACCTTGGAGACCAGGGTTCAAAGCCCTACTCAGGGGTGATCCTGCAGTAAGTAACCACCTCTCAGCCTCACCAACCTCACAGGGTTGTTGTGGAGATTAAATGAGGAGAGGGAGAAGCATAACTCCTCAGAGAAAAAGATGGGATATAAATGCAGTAAGCAAATAATAAATAAATGCAAGTATATGTTATTGATTATGAGATACATCAAATAAATTATGGAAAGAGTGCTTTATATTTATTTTAACCTAGGAGTATAACAGGTAACAAAAAGGGTACATCTTTTGGATAAGCTTTTGTCTAGCAAGATTATTGTTATTGTTATTGCTCTTTTGTTGTTTTCTCTTATGAGTAATGATCTTATAAATTTTGTGGTATAATTATGAATGCTGTTATTATAAGAATAATAAATAAATGAAAACAGAATAAAGTGCCAGGAAGGAGGCAGTCAGGAGAAACCAGGCTGAATGTTTACTGCCGTATAATCTTCCCGCAAACAAGTTGGAACGTATATCCTCAGTAAAGACTGCACACCATCTGACCTCCATGTCAGCTTTGTGTAGGCAAATCGGGATGAATGCTTATTAAACACATCAATTGGAGGAGCCCTGAGAAAAGGTCACTTGTGAGCTTTTTGGCAAAGCAAGGATTTAAACTTGTCTCGGCAACAGTACTCTAGCCACTATGCAAAACTGCCACCGTCCTCCTGCTTCGTCTTTTTTTCTGTTTTGCCACTTGCTGCTGCTACTTGTTCAAACTTTGGAAGCAAAACTCAGGGCAAAGTAGTCTGGCATATAGAAATGTGTGGGTAGGTGGGTACGTCGAGAAATCTTGCCCAGACCTAAGCAACAGGAAGCGGCAGTACTCCCGGCAGCCGAGGAAAAGTGACAGAGGTGGTGGTGGGGGTCTCTCTCTCTCCCCCCCCCCCACTCTTCTCTCTCTCTTTCTGACGTCTCTCTTTCCTCCTTTTCTTTCGCTATAAAGAATTCCAGGCTTGCATTAAGCATCCCAGCAAAAGCAATCCGTCTGGGAGGAGCTGGAGAGAGAGAGAGAGAGAGAGAGAGAGAGAGAGAGAGAGAGAGAGAGAGAGAGAGAGAGAGTAATACCTACACTCTGATCTGTCCAGGACAAGCCCCAGACCTCTGAGAGGCGGCAGCAGAGCTGGTCGCGTCTTCCCGGCTTTGTGCCCCTCCGCCCCATCACAACATTAGATCCTCGTGAGTTCTTGGGAACTTAAAGCGTTCTTTTTTTCTTTTCTCTCAAGCATTCTCACCATCCCTTGGAAAGCCTGAGCAAGTTTGGAAGCTTCAAACTTCGGTCCCCGCACAGCGGGAGCTGCAGCAGCAGCACCTGTGCCTCCCGGGCTCACCAGGGAGAGCTCGGGTGAAGCTGCAAAGAAGCCCCCTCAAGCCGAGAGAGAGCTGCTTACTTTCTACCAGAAATAATTGCAGCCCAGTGGAAGACTGCAAGAGAGAGACTTCTGTTGGGGTGTCTGCAAACTTTTGTTGGAGTGACTTGCTGATTATTTCCCCCATCGTTAACCACTTCTAGGGACTGCTCTTCCTTTATGAAACTGAGCCACCCCAGAAAAAAAACACCTTCTAGATCAAAAAAGGATTTTTTCTTTCTTTTTTTAAAACGAAAAATTAAGATTTGCATCAGCAGGAAAAAACAAAGAGAGATAAACTTTTTTCACCCCAGCAGTGAGTGGAGCAACAAGTGAGAACAGCGCTGGACGTCTCCTCCAGCCCAGACAGCTAGCTTGCTAGCAACTCAGCTTGTTTGCTGCTCAAGCGGGCATCCTTTGGCAGTACTCGTCGTCTGCCTCTTGGCACCTTTCAGAAGAATCCGCTTCAACTGCAACTGAAAATGTTGCCAGACCTCAGGATTTCCCTGCTGCTGTCCCTTCTGCATGGACTGCTGTCGCTTCAAGGTAAGAGCGGCTTCTCTAGTGACTCAATCTGGTTTCATTTCAGTTCTTCTTTTTTAAAACAGGCAGGATCCACTTTCTGGGTTACCTGGCTTTCCCTCTCACACTCTCCACCTTCCAGGGGCACCTTTGCAAAAAGGCTCCTTGCTTTTATTTCTTCTTCCATCCACCTGATTGGCTGAGAGTTACTTTTTGTAAGGCATGGCACACTTTGACAGCCACCCTTGACAAACGAGGGGTTTCCAAAGCCAGCCAGGCCACCTTGTTTTGGTGTGAACTGAGGACGAGGTGGATTTGGGTTGAAAGAGCCAAGAGGTGGGATTGGCACTTTGCAAAATCCCATCAGCCACTTTCATGTTGATCTTGGTCAGCGCTCCTTTAAAAATGTGGCCTTTGTTTTCAGCTCCTGGGTTCTTGGGCCTGGCTTCAAGGCATTCCCACTGGGCCAAAACATACACTGTCAGGGAGATTACTGGATAAAAGGAGCGAACAAATATCCCATGTATTTGTCCTCCCCCCCCCCGCCCCCGCTCCCCTAGCCTCTGCTTCTTTTGCTTTCTTTCTCTGCCATGAATGCAAACATTTTGAGGTTGCTTCACATATGCATGAATATGACTTAGTGGCAGGGCACACGTGGTACATAGCTGTCAACATTTCCCTTTTCTTGCAAGGAATCCTATTCGGAATAAGAGAATTTCCCTTTAAAAAATGGGAAACGGTGACAGCTATGATGTGGTACATGCAGAACATCCTGAGTTTAATTCCTTGCATCTCCAGTAATGGGAAACACCTACCTGTGCAAGGAAAGCTGCTGCCAATCAGAATATGCAATACTCTGATTTAAATGGACCCGTGCGCTGATTCAGCAAAAGGCCGGTGTCATATGCTGAAATATGCCCTGTGGGAGAATGTACCCTCAATGGGGTAGTGCAGGCTTTGCATATAGAAAGCCCCAAGTTCAATTCCTAGCACTGGGCTGGATGGACCAATAAGCTGACTTGGTATAAGCCAGCTTTCTCTCTTCCTAAAGAGA
Source organism: Podarcis erhardii (assembly GCF_964252035.2). NCBI lineage: Eukaryota > Metazoa > Chordata > Lepidosauria > Squamata > Lacertidae > Podarcis > Podarcis erhardii. Next base: position 27,970,742 of record NC_138504.1, read on the forward strand.
CAGGACAGAAACGTGGCATATGTTGGTATCTTGTTAGTGGATAACTGAACCCTTGTTTGTTGCATGCAACCTGCTGTTCAACATTTTGCAAAGGACAATAAGAAGCTGCCTTGTACCAAGTCAGATCACTGGTTCATCTAGCCTTCACTGACCGGCAGCTGTTATTTAGTATATTGGAACATAGGAAGTAGGCTTATACCAATTGACCATAGGTCTGTTTAGCTCAGCATGGCCTTCCCAGGGTTTAGATGGGGGACTATTAGGACACCCTTAGGCACATGTAGCACCCCTCTTCTCTCCTTATCAAGGATCCCTGTTTGATCTCTCTCCCCAAATCATGCATTGACAAGATTTCTCCTGTGTCATCTCTATGTTGCACTTATTTTCTCTGCCCTGCATTGGCTTTTGAAGCAGGTCATATTAGCAGGCTGACCATAGCAGGTTTGCTTGCTTGCTGTTGTTGTTGGGGGTTTTTTTATTTATAAAAACTAAATAGGGTATTTAGTTGAACTGTTTGTATTTATTAAACAGCAGCTGCAACTCTTTACATATCCACGTGAACAGATGAGATGGCCTTATACCAAGTCAGGCAATTTGTCCATCTAGCCCAGTTATTTGCAACTCTGATTGGCAGCACCCAGGTGCTGGCCTGGGACTTCTGCATGGAAAGAAAGTGCTCTGCAATGAGGCTAGAGTCCCTTCATATGGAGGTGGGTAGGTTATATCCCAGGGAGAGGGGAGGAAAAGGAAGCACAGTGCTTAGATGCATGTGTGTCAGAAGGAAGATGTATACAAAGATATGGGGACAGGGTTAACTTCCGGAGTCTCCAATGACAGAGTTGAAACTTGAAGAATTTTGATACACACCTGTGCTTTGAAAGGAATCCCCATAGTCTCCCCAGAATGTGAATGTGGGACAGTAATCCCACAGGGGCCAGAACATCAGTGTTCATTGGGGACAGTTTGAGCATTAACCATTTGCAGTAAAAGGTGCTGTGCCTGAAGTGGATCCAGGTGACATTATAATGCTTTCTGAGGTAGCTTAGTCGTGATGCAGTCATGTGGTGGAGGAGATGTACACATGAACATATGCAGATTGCCCTTTGATTTTGCAGCTAGCCATCATATACTGTGTTTATGTGTATATAAACCCCTCTCATCCAGGTCCATGCTTTGTGGCTCTTATGCAGCATCCCAAATGCACATGTTATGGCAACCATCTCTGCATTTGGTTTGTAATGAGAGTAATTCCCTCTTTGGGTGCTATGCTGGTAGCACAGAAACAGCTCTGAAAATCACTCATATATCCACTTTCCAATAGAACATCTAAAGCAGTAGTTCCCAAAGTGGGAGGTGGGATTACCTAGAGGGTCACTAAGAGGCAAGGGGTGGCAGGGGGACACTGGGAGTGGTTCCTTCTAAAGTGTTATGATCTCTTATTTATGACTGACCAGGCTAGAGCTTAGAGCAAAACACCTTCCTCACTTCAAATTTAAAGTTTTACTGCTCTTACTGCTTTCAAAGCTTTTTCCTTTGGTCATGTTTTCCTGCATTTGTCTCAAGTCACAAGATAGCCTCTTATTGGGTATAGCTATTGATTTTATTATAAATTAGTTCAGTAAGTAGTTATCTATAAATACTTAAAGCTATAAATTTGCTTCACATTTCTGTTTTCATTTGTAATAATGCACAAAAATATATTTTTTGAAATATCTGGCATCACTGGATCAAGTTAACCAGTTTTCTGGAATTAATTAAACTAAATAGTTTTAACTGGATTTGCAGTAAAGGTGTAATTAAATGTTACTGTTTTGAATTTTATTGTGTTATTATCTTCTTTAGTGGGTCATGCAAACTGCAATTCTGAATAATGCTTTTTGTAGGGCAGAGTAAGGGGCACTGGGGATGAGTTTATGAAACCAAGGGGGTGGTGAAATGAAGTACAAAGTTAGTCAATGGCCCATAGGTAGGATTTCACTTGTGCTGGGGGACTTGGGGGACAGTTTGTGTGTGTATGTCAGCCCGGGCATCCATATTTAATGCCAGAATGGAATCTGGAATATATGAAGTAAAAATGCATTCTCAAAGCTGGTGCAGAATGCATCAAATTAGGCATGGTGTGTGCCTAAAGGCTTCTAAATAGTCATGTGTTTGTTCCCAAACAGACTTGCACCCCAAATGCCTTTTCTCAAAATTAAGTACTCATTAAAGCCAGACCTGCATTTCAGTAGTGCCACTTATTCTGATCTTGCCAGCCTCAAAATTTCAGCTTGACTTCTGAGGTGTCTGACACGCCACCTGTCTGGATGCATCCTTTATCTGGAATAATTTTCCTGCAAGTTATTCCAGCATTTGGTACTTTCAATTAAGGGGACAGATCCCCAATGCTATTTTTACTTTGGGTTAAAAAAACCTGTCCCCTGCTTCAGTACTCCCAACTTTGAACACCGATTATATTCTTCACCCTATCTACAAAGCAAGGACCCCTTAGCTATTTCTGGAGGGGTAGTTCTGTTAGTCGAATAAGAAGAATACTTTACCAAGAGGTCAATATGAAATGAACTTACGGGAAGCTGGGATGCTAAAAAGATATTGGCACATGGGCACACACTTGTACATGTTTTTTATCAGCAATACTTAGGCATGGAATAGGGAATGTAAAGGGTTCTATCACACATTGGGTTTAGAGCGTCTTTTGGTTAATGTAGTTTCTGATAAGCAGGTGTCCATGCTGATAGCAGGAGAAAGACTAAAAGGCAACTTGAGCTTCATGTTCACTCTAGGATGTGTTTATAGTGAGGCTGAGAGAAGGAGAGAATAGTTCTTTCAGAATTAATGGCTCCAAAGTAGAAGGAGGGTGGATTGACAGAGGGCTGCTCTTGTGTAGAAGCCTTCATTGGGTATGCACTGCTGTCTAGTCGTACAGATGTGTTCGTTACCTATCATAGCACAGAGCTAGGGAGTGACTGTTCCTGCTTAAGTTCTGACAGTTTCATCAAATGGTAATGATAATGGCTGCTGCACTTGTCTGAAGAGAGGGCACTGGTTGGGGGAAATCATTCAGCCTAAAGTTGAACGGTAACAGAGTTCAGTTTGGTTTCCTTTATAGACACAAGTATTTCAAAAATGCTGTTGACTTAATTGGCCAGGATTTTCCTAGATATGTTTCCAATTACAATGCTTTTTCTCTTCGCTTTGAAGCAAAGCAGAACTGGAGATGTGCACATTAATACCGGGGGCTGGCACTAGATGGCGGTTCCTGCTAGAAACATTTTCGTAGTTGCTACAGATGCTAGGTGGAAATTCAGGAAGATGCCTCCTATTGCTGCACTACTGCATTTGCTCATAATGCCAAACCATCATTTAGTGCTTGTGTGCATGAGCCTCAGGCTTATGTCCTCTCTCACTTTCTTCTCAGCATGGCTGCATGGAAGGTCTTGTAAGCTTTTGCTTCCAGGTTCATCTAGCTGCATTTTGAGGTTAAGTCCAAGACTGGCAACCTGTGGTTAATTTTAACAATGGTTTGTCTGAGCAAGCCACCTCTGAACTGTGGTGTATTCCAGCAAACCATAAATATTAACCTCATTTCCCTGTTTGGACATCATGCAAAAGTGTTGTTAGTTGAAAACTGAGGGAAATGCTCCTCTTCATAGCTGCACCAGGGAATCAGAGCTTGAGACTTGTGCACATAACACTAACCTACAACTTGATATTACCAGTCAGGCCAGCTGTCCATCTAGCCCAATACTGTCTACTCTGAATGACAGCAGTCTTCCATGGTAGGTCACCACCTACCTGACCTTTTTTAAAAAGGGGGGGGGGCAGAAGAAAGCTAGCAATGTCAGTTATCAGATATGGGACCTTCTGCAAGCAGAACACCCACTACCTGCATTCAGTTAGTATTCAGTAGGATGGAGTAAAGACAGTAGTAGCTGGGCATTACCTTTTGCAATTACTGTCCTACCTCCAGTAAATTTGCATTGATGATCAGCCCTTCCCCTGTCCGCAAAAGAGTCCCAACTTTTCATTAACTCCCCACTTGCCTGTGAACACCTATTAACACAACCATTATTTTCATCTTGCCCTGGAGAACCCCTTGGAACCTTAGTGTGTGAACAGGATTTTTAAAAAGAAATCTGGATGCAGTTGCTCAGTCACTAGGTACCCATTATAGGGTGACCTGATACAGGAGAGGACAGGTGTGCCTTTTAACACCAGAATGTCAGCAGGTGCTGCTTATGAAAGGAAAGTGAGAATGTGTCAACCATACCTTCTGCAGGACAGCAGTTAAAGACCCTCCTTTGCAGCCAATCTTCCTTGCACACCAAAACCTACATTTTGAGCCTTGTGAGGTATCTCCATACATAATTGGATTCTGCAGTTAGGAAGAATCAGAAGTCAGGAATGCACCCTCTGCTCTGTTTCTTGGTCATACCTATAGCCCCATGAACACTGTGTAGTAGGGAGGCATACCCAGGGTTGCCAATTGTTCTAAAACTCAAGCCTGGCCTGTTTACATGCCTTTATTAGCAACCTGATCTTCCAGAACTGTCATGCAGTTGTCAGCCAACTGAGTTGTTGTTAAATGTACAGGAGCTAGGGCTGGTAAAGAAGCTTGCAACCTGGGGAAAAATGGGAACAGCGCTAAGAACATAAAGTGAGCACTGTTGTATAGGCGCCTGTTCATTTAATCAGGAATTCTCTTCCCACCATCAGTCGCCTGTGTGCTTTGGAGACATTTATAAGCAACGTGTGAGAGCAACAGACCCTGCAGTTGCTTCACAGATATGCTGCCTCTGAACATACAGGCACAATCTGTATGATCGCTAACACCCATTGTTCACTTTAACTGACATGAAGTTGCCTAACTCTATTTTTAAAATAGCAGGAAGAGCCAGGGGCAATGGGTAAATACCAGAAAATACTATGTAGCAATAACTTGAAAAGACTAGCATGAGGGAGATGCAGATCTCCCCAGTGAGTTTGTACAGCCAGAGTCCAGATGGGTCTCTACTATGAAAAGAACTCACTGCAAAGTTGGTTTTGTACTGTAGTACCATTATTATTGCAGACACTGGGGTTATTCCCCCATATAAGGATCCCTCCTGCACACCCACATATAGACAGGTCAGTGTCACCAGAAACTTGCAATCTACATTTTGACAGCTGGACAAAGAACAGAAAAGAAAGGTCAAGCAAAGCAACAGATGAGAAACCTGTACTAAGTCATGCTTTGAAATGAAATTTGCATCATTCACTGTCCACGGAGACTTGCAACAAGGGATCCTTTAGACAGGGCCAGCCTGTCCATGAGGCAAGGTGAGGTAACCACCTCGGGTGGCAGAATCCACAAGGGAGTGGATCCCAATGTAAATCTATATTTCACCTTTATTTCTGGTGTCAATCTTCACTTCCCACTTCTTTCCTGCCAGGGAGGGGAGCACCATTCTGTGGTTCATGTCAGGTGCCAAAATGTCTTGAGCTGGCCCTGCCTTTAGGAATTCAACAAACTGACCTAATTTGCAACTCCTGGACAATAAACAATTTGGAATGTAATTATTCTTCAGAGTTTTCGCCTCTCCAGATTTTGCAATACGGTTGTCAGCTCAAAATACGTGCCCAAAATGCATTACAAATATGTATTTTCAAAAAGAGAACATTAAGATAAATAGTATTGATGTATTTTATTTAAATACTTGTTAGATACATATGTAAATATGACTGTTCATGTGGAGTTTAAGTAAACAGATAAAAAAGCAGTAAAGGGATGAAATGGATTTATGACTGAACATATGTGAAGTTGACACTGTCCAAAAATAGATTGATCTGCCCATCCTTACTTGCTAACTCTGGCAAGATACCATCTTTATAGGCTTCTCTTTACCACTTGTGCATCCTCACCCTTGATTTCCTCCTTCCAGTAAACAAGCCCTTAGATTTCCAGAAGTCAACTCCAATTATCCAGCAGCCTACAGGTAGTCAGATGAAGCAACAGAAGACCTTTGGAGGTGTGAGTCCCTGCCAAAGAGATCAAGCCCTCTTCAAAATGCATCAGCCCCTTGTTAGAAGAGTGTAAAAATCAAGAAAGCTCTCTGTGATTGTGTGTGTACTGTACATGGAATCTCATTGTAGTTTTGTATACAGTGGTACCTCGGGTTACAGACGCTTCAGGTTACAGACACTTCAGGTTACAGATTCCGCTAACCCAGAAATAGTACCTTGGGTTAAGAACTTTGCTTCAGGATGAGAACAGAAATCGTGCTCCGGCGGTGCGGCGGCAGGGGGAGGCACCATTAGCTAAAGTGGTGCTTCAGGTTAAGAACAGTTTCAGGTTAAGAACGGACCTCCAGAATGAATTAAGTTCTTAACCCGAGGTACCACTGTACTTGAAAGGCATTCACACACACACACACACACACACACACACACACAGGCAAGGACTTTGCAACGGAGTCATATACAGTCTTTCTTTAAATTCCCAGAACACTTCTACCTGATTATGTCACACTTTCCTGTCCCTTTAAGATTACGGTCACAATATAGGATCCTGCCTTTCCTCTAAATCAGTTGTTCCAAGTACTGCTCTGGGTGTAACACACCCAGAGGGTCATGGCACCATTCACATAATAAAAACTATCACAGAGATATAAAAATTTCCACAGGGGGTCCATGGCTTGGTTTTTGAAAAACAGGGCATCTGCAGTACTTGGCTAATTGGGAACCACTAAGGTGCTAGAGGTGGATTTGCATAGTTTCTTTTCCCTCTCCAGTTTATCCTTACAACAACTCTGTTTGGTAGGGCACACTGAGAGACTGCTGACTAGCCCAAGGTCAACCCAGTGAGTTTCATGGCTGAGTGGGGATTTCAACCCTGGTCTCCCATGACTTAATCCAACACTCTAACCACTATACACCACTAGCTGTCTTCCCACTGGGAGCCACCACCACCCTGCAAACTTTCTGCCATGTTACTAGTGCTCATAAAATTGTTCCTGAATTTTAGGGTATAAAAATGTGTCAGATTCTGCACAACTATGCGGCAGGAGCCAACACATGTTTACTTGGAAGTAAGTTCCACTGAGCTCAACGTATATTTCCAAGTCTTAGTTAGCACTACAAGCTAACTAAGGCGTAGTATGCCATTCTATTTTATAGTATTTTATTGTTATAGTGGTGTTTTAGCGGCTGTTTTTTTCCCACGTGCACAAGCTGTTATTTATGTGTTGTTTTTACCTGTATGGGCCTATGGCCGTAATAAATATTGTTGTTGTTCCAAGTCAGTGTCTGTAGGTTTGAAATTCTGTCTGCCCAAATCTGAATGGAAGTAGGTAGAGGAAATAGCCTGTTTGCGCACTGTTGAGGTGAATAAGAGCATAGGAAGGTGACATACTGTACTGAACTGGGCCACTGGTTGGTCTAGCTTAATACTGTCTACACCAACTGGCAGCTGCTCTCCAGGGTTTCAGGTGGGAGTCTCTTCTAGCCCTACCTGGAGATGCTAGGGATTGAATCCTAGAGGTACAAGCTCTACGACTGAGCTGCCTACCTCATGGAGAACATGCTGCCATATCACCCTGGACGTCTCAGGTTTGCCTTGGAATCATTCTTATGCTGCATGCTTGCTATTTAAAACAACACAAGTCTATCTCTTCTCATTCATCAGATGTTGAAGCGTGTGCCAAGATTTGCAGAGAAACCTGGCTTCAGACAGGGTGTAATTTCCCTTCAAAATGCTCGAAACCTGATCTTGTTCCTTATTCTCCATGGCCGGGTGGGGCTGTGAAAGCAGACCTTCACTGCCCTCACCCCCACCCAGTGATTTCAATATTGTGTCCCAATTGGAAAAAAAGCAGTAATGAATGGCTGTAGAAGCCAATGAGACTTGTAATGCAACTAGGAAAGGGGGACCAGGAGTCACAGAAAGAAAATAGATATTGCCAGTTCTGTCTTATACACCTCAGAGATGGGGAACCTTTTCTGGGATGTTAGCATCAATGCATATGTAAAAGGTCAGTTGCAAGAGCTGTAGAACTCTATGATGTCATTGACTCTGTGTCAGTTGGCACAGTTATAGCAATTAGTAGAACAGTCTTAACAGTTAGAGCAGCAGGCATGTTGTGTTGTGCAGCTGTCTGCTTCAGAATAAAAAAAAAGTTTCAACGATCTTTGAGACAAAATTGGTCTGAAAATGTTTAAAAATAATAATTGTACATAGCACTTTGTCCGAGAAGGGGAATTAAAACTCTAGTTCTCATTTGCAGAGTATGCGGAAGACAGCCCTGTGTCATTAGACCCTTTAATTAGTTCTCTTTTCACTCTCTTTTAAGGTTTAAATAACAAATAACTTTTACTTAGTGTACATGCAGTTATAGATTAAAATATACAATGCAGATAGGTGATACAGTCATATCTCGGGTTAAAGTTGCTTCAGGTTGAGCGCTTTTGGGTTGCGCTACTCAAAATTGCCAAAGCATCTTACATAGATTTGTATCTAAGACTGACTAACATTTACAGACTTACGGATACTTTGAAGCAGACAGTAGCACACCCACCTTTTCTCAGCTTGAGGGCCACATTGCCTTGTGGACAGCCTTCCAGGGCCACATGTCAGCAGTGGGTTAAGCAAGAAGAAAAAGTGGGTTGGGCAAAAGATGCAACTGACCTGTATACAGTAGGTTACATTCCAGCCATGCAAAGGTAAGTGGGGGTTTTTCTACACACACATCTGTGCATCTACAGAGGCAAGCAAAATGCATCACTACAGTCCAAGGACACAATTCCAGACTGGCAAAAACACTTGAGGAGGGCACAGAGCACTGCAGGTAGGGAGTGCTTTCTAGGGAGGGTGGGGTTCCTGGGAAGAGTCTGAAGGGCTGGATAGAGACCCTTGAGCTTGAGAGTCTTTATCCCTCGCTATACCTGTTTACTCAGATGTAAGTCCCACTGAGCTCAATGGAGATTGTTTCCAAGTAAATGTGCCAACAAATTCATAGTTGAAATTAGAAAGCATCACTACACACACACACACACACTTCCATTTGTCCTTCTGGAGAATGAATTGCAATTTGAAGGGGGGGGGGCATGGCAACATGGACACAACAAAACCATGCTTTCAGTCTCTTAACAGTTCCTGAAATAAGAGATCAGGGTTGTTGTAGTTTTACCCCAATTTTGCAGCCTGCATGAAATGACTGACATGAAGTTAAGCTGCCCTTTTGCCAACATCCCTTCACCCCTTGAGAAGTAACTGGGCAGGAAGCCCAGCTCCATACCCAAAGCACTCTGGCCAAGTTGGCACCCTGGCATAAGAATGATGGTAGGCTAAACGCTCCTCAGTTCACTAGCTGATGAGATATTTTATCCACTACTTGTTTATTTATCTGCCAGGAAAGACAGAGAAAGCAGCAATACCTGCCAAAATCAACCAGCCCAGATTGTTATCTGGCAATGCCACTTCACATAAGCACATTTTCACCAAGGGAGCGTTTGCTGTGGCAGGAGAAGGCCCCAGCCAGCAAGGAGCAAGGCAATATAGCAGTTGACCATATGTAACTGTTATCGTGCAGCAGATGGGATGCTAATGACTCATCCCAGGCCCATTTCTGTTACAAAGAAGAGGGGAAGAGGGGAAAGTGGGAGAGTCAAGTGAGGCAAAACATTAATACATGGGTCAGGGACGCAGCGGGAGCGCAGGGAGGGGAGGAGATGGAGAGCGAGGGGGAGCAATCCGAGGGCAGCGTAGGAGAAGATGACAGTAGCCCGAGAGATTCCATGAGCCTCTCCAGCGAATCAGAAGATTCCCAGAGGGAGGCGCCGATGGCCAGGGCAAGGGGGGTCCCAGGGGGGACGCGCCAGAAGCAAGGGGCCAGCGGGGACTCCCAGAGCAGCGGCTGGAGATCAAGACCAGCTTCCCCACCAGAGCGCAGTGGGGGGGAAGAATCCCAGGTATCAGGGACAGCGTCTCCTCCAGGAGGGAGAGAAGATGAGTTAGGGTTGACCACGCCTCCATCGGAGAGCAAGGGAACGGTCAAGAGGAAGGTTGCCGGCTGGGCGCGCGCACCAAGTTCAAATGTACAGGCGAGCGGCACAGCAGGTAGCCCGGATAGGGAACCAGGTCCTAAAGCCCGCCGGAGGGAGGGGCAAGAATCAGGGGAGTCAGCGTCAGAAGAGTCCAGAAAAGGTGAAACCCCAGCGGGCAGGAGGGCCCAGAGGAGGAAGGAGCTAAGGAAGAGGTGGAGCAAGGCTAGAGTCTTAAACTGGTGTGGAAGGGGAGGAGACTCAGACAGAGCTTCGCCGGTCTAGGGTTTAAGACGTAGGGCTTTGCACTACGGCTTTGAAATGGAAACTGAACTTCAATAAAGACTTTTGTACATAACCACAGCCGGGCGTTGGTCCTCTGTGAGCTGGGACCTAAGGGCGGCTCTGACAACATGATACAATGAGAATATAAGGATCAGGCCAAGGAATCATCTAGTTAAGTGACAGAGCCCTCCGATTACTATTATGCACTTTAGTCCCTCACTTTAGAACATTGACTAAGGCAATGTTCACAACATGCATTTAAAACTCTTTGACACCACTTTAAACAGTCATGGCTTCTCCCAGAGAATTCTGAGAGCTTTGGTTCATTGAATGGTGATGATAGTTGTTAGAAGACTCCATTTCTCCTCACAGACCTACATTCTCATAGTGGTTTAACAGTCAATCCCTCTTCCCAGAGAACTCTGGGAAACTCTGGGTTCTTGAGGGGAATAGTGGTCTTCTCCAAATTTTGTAGTGCAGTTCCCCTGCCAAATAATGTGTACAAAAAGAAAAGGTTTTAGAGGAAATGTTGTTGCAGACATGTGTACATTAGACTGAATTGCATTCAAAAAATGTGTGTATTAGGGAAAATAGTTCCACTGAAATGCTGATAAATTTTCATGGAGATTTTTCTTTAAAAACAACAACAACATCTCCCTCAAACTGATTTGGAAATGTGGAGAACTGAACTTAAGACTGGAAAAATGAAAAACTGAGAGGTGCTTAAGTCGGCAGGTCTGCCCATCCCTATAACATGAGCAAAGTGGCCAAACAGAGATTGAGCTAAATAAGTTATTGTCCACTCTGTGAATAGGAGAGTTGTTTGAGCTGCTCTCTGCTCATTTGAAATAAGGTACCCAAGGTGCGTAATGAAGGGGCAGTCAAGGGCTTTGCATAGTGCCAGACTGGACCAGTAGGCACCCCAATGCTGCTTCTTGCTTCTCCATTTATTTATTTATTCATTCAAATAGAGGGATGCCCCAGCCCTGTTGCCCATTGAGAGCAGCAGAATTTATTGTGCTGGGGTCCAATTGGTTAAGTTGGCATGTTCCGTTTCTGCAGATGGGAAGGCGGCCGTTCTTCATTTGCCACTGAAGTGAGCTAGAACTGGGCGGGGTTTTTGTTGTTGTTGTTGTTGTTAGTTCCTCTCATGCCCCCATAACAGAAAGGGAATTTGCACAGTGCAGATGCAAAGAGATTTTGTTTTGGTTCTGACATGGGAAAGCTTTTAGCACCGCAAAGGAGTTTTTGAAAGGACTGGTCAAGAGGGAAAGAAAACAGGATTGTTTAAGCACTTAGTTGATGATGGCATGGCCCTTGCTGTGCTTCCTTTTATGGTGTATGGGGAATCATGAAAGCCTATGGGCCTGAAAGATTTTGCAAAATCCTGGTCTTGGCTGCGATATGTAAAGGAAATGTATGGTCTCTCGTTCTATTTTCAGGACTCGTGGCTTTTGTCTTCTGTGTTTCCACATAGGCTTCCTTAGATCTTCCTGTGTTTTTTCTCAAGTGTGGGAAAGAGATTGCCAAGGAAGTGGACAGAGGAGCTTGCAGAATCACTGGGATTGTTCTGAGGTTTGAGGGTCAAGGAAAGCTGACCCACCATTACCTGTTCAGTTTGTTTGTTTAGTTTCAAAAGCCTGATCTACAGATAGCACATCCAACCACAATTAAAATTATTATTGTTCCTTGGTGAAAAACTTGGAACCTAAGATTTCCCCCTCAGCTAGAATGTGTGGCTTGCTTTTGCTGACATAAATTCTCATTGTTAGGTATCATGCTCTGCCTTCTATTGGCTTCAGACACAAGGGCCAACCTTCACATTATTATCCCAACCGATACAAATCTCCGCATTTTTATAGCACTTTGGAATGATTAAAGCACTTTCAGATTAGTGGCTCAGTCAGATCCATCTGAAGCCCAGATAGTGAACCACATTAACCTGATATGGGGTTGATTTGGGCTTTGAACAGATTGTGTTGTGATAGCCTTGCATCATTTGGACCCACCTGGAGTGATCCAGGGTTGTCTAAAGGCAGGGTGGCCAGGGAAGAAGAGACATGCAGGCATTATTACTAGAGTGTATGGTCCCTTTTATACTGCTGGGGCTTCCTTTCAAGCAAGCGTGCATAGGGGCTGGCTTGACAGCAGCAAACACATGCAACCCCCCCCCTTTCCACAAAACCAAGTTCCATTGAGTCCAGTGGGGTTTACTCTCCAGTACATTGTTTCTCAAGTGGTAATGGCAGAAAAACATGCACAATGTGTGATTTCCACTGAGCTGCGGCCACAGGGATTAAATGCAATTGTCCTTGAAATCCCTTCTCTGCCTGAGAGCTTGGAGAGTTGCTGCCAGTCAATGTAGACAGTCCTGAGCTAAAAGTTAGGGCTGCCATATGTCCAGGATTTCAAATCCAGAAATGATGTCCAAGGGGGATTTCAGAAATGTGGCGCTTTGTCCTGGATCTTAGGTAAGTCAGTCGAAAAATTACAATTTTTAAATGTGTTTTTGCAAAGAAAAAGCTCAACAACTTTTGGAATCTTCCCCCAAAAAGCTCATAAACTTTTGGGGTATTCTGCTTTTTTACTTTTTGAAATATGGCAACCCTAAGCTAAGTTGACTCTGTGCAAGGCAACTTCCTTTGAGGACACTTTGCTAAGTCCCTTTGTCCAGCGTCAGCCATCCTGACTCACCTACCATTCCCTCTCAAGAAGTCATGTTTGAAACACATTGTAGAATCATAGAATCATAGAATCATAGAGTTGGAAGAGACCACAAGGGCCATCGAGTCCAACCCCCTGCCAAGCAGGAAACACCATCAGAGCACTCCTGACATATGGTTGTCAAGCCTCTGCTTAAAGACCTCCAAAGAAGGAGACTCCACCACACTCCTTGGCAGCAAATTCCACTGTCGAACAGCTCTTACTGTCAGGAAGTTCTTCCTAATGTTTAGGTGGAATCTTTTTTCTTGTAGTTTGGATCCATTGCTCCGTGTCCGCTTCTCTGGAGCAGCAGAAAACAACCTTTCTCCCTCCTCTATGTGACATCCTTTTATATATTTGAACATGGCTATCATATCACCCCTTAACCTCCTCTTCTCCAGGCTAAACATGCCCAGCTCCCTTAGCCGTTCCTCATAAGGCATCGTTTCCAGGCCTTTGACCATTTTGGTTGCCCTCCTCTGGACACGTTCCAGTTTGTCAGTGTCCTTCTTGAACTGTGGTGCCCAGAACTGGACACAGTACTCCAGGTGAGGTCTGACCAGAGCAGAATACAGTGGCACTATTACTTCCCTTGATCCAGATGCTATACTCCTATTGATGTAGCCCAGAATTGCATTGGCTTTTTTAGCTGCCACGTCACACTGTTGGCTCATGTCAAGTTTGTGGTCAACCAAGACTCCTAGATCCTTTTCACATGTACTGCTCTCAAGCCAGGAGTCACCCATCTGTTAAAATTCATCTTGTTTGTTTTGGCCCAGTTCTCTAAACTGTCAAGGTCGTTCTGAAGTGTGATCCTGTCCTCTGGGGTGTTAGCCACCCCTCCCAGTTTGGTGTCATCTGCAAATTTGATCAGGATGCCCTTGAGTCCATCATCCAAGTCATTGATAAAGATGTTGAATAAGACTGGGCCCAAGACTGGGCCCTGTGGCACCCCACTAGTCACTCGTCTCCAGGATGAAGAGGAACCATTGATGAGCACCCTTTGGGTTCGGTCAGTCAGCCAGTTACAAATCCACTGAGTGGTAGCATAGTCAAGACCACATTTTACCAGCTTCTTTACAAGAATATCATGGGGCACCATGTCAAATGCCTTGCTGAAATCAAGGTAGGCTACATCCACTGCGTTCCCTTCATCTACCAGGCTTGTAATTCTGTCAAAAAATGAGATCAGGTTAGTCTGACATGACTTATTTTTCAGAAATCCATGCTGACTATTGGTGATCACAGCATTCCTTTCTAGGTGCTCACAGACTGTTTGCTTAATGATCTGCTCCAGAATCTTCCCTGGTATTGATGTCAGACTGACTGGGCGGTAGTTATTTGGGTCCTCTCTTTCCCCCCTTTTGAAAATAGGGACAACATTTGCCCTCCTCCAGTCTGCCGGGACTTCGCCTGTTCTCCAGGAATTCTCAAAGATGACTGCCAGTGGTTCTGAGATCCCATCTGCCAGTTCTTTTAATACTCTTGGATGCAGTTCATCTGGCCCTGGAGACTTGAATACATCTAAACTAGCCAAGTATTCTTGTACTATCTCCTTAGTTATTCTGGGCTGTGTTTCCTCTGCTGAATCATTTGCTCCAAATTCTTCAGGTCAGGCATTGTTTTCTTTATTGGAGAAGACTGAGGCAAAGAAGGCATTGAGGAGTTCAGCCCTTTCTGTGTCCCAGTTCAGCCCTTTCTGTGTTCTGTGTCCTTGTAATGTGAGAGGAACCAACCATCACATGTGGTGGGACTGTGTCCAAGTAAATAAGTTCTGGGGTCAGATAGTGCTGGAAATTGGATTATTTACTGGGCAAAATGTTTTCTTGGATCCTAAGTTATGTCTGATTTCTCTGTTTGTAGAAGGTAGCTCTGAAATTCACAGTAAGACTCTGATTACCCACCTGACGGCTACAGCCTATTTGGTTTTAGCTCAAGGATAGAAGAATGCACTGCATTCTGTGTTAAAATGGTTTAAATCGTTCATGGCCATATCTGAGAAATGTGAGTCACCAACTAAGGGTTGTCTGGGGAGACACTGCTCCACTGGACTATAGTGCTGTCAGAGAAATTATTGAAATTATTGGAGTTCTAGAATGAAAATTGAAATGTGCATGAGAAGGGTTGAACAAGTGAAGGTTGTGTCTGCAAGAGAGGCATGAAAGAAAGACAAAGTGGCACATAAACAAGAGAAACTGTTGAAGGACAAAGGAGATAAGGGTGAAGGCCATTGTTATGCCATATGACTTAGCCAGACAGAATAGCTGTTGTTTAGGAATGCTTAAGGTAGAGAGATTTCTGTGTCTTTTACCTGGTGCAGTATTTTCTTCTCAGCCTTAAAAGTAAAGGTAAAGGGACCGCTGACCATGAGGTCCAGTTGTGGCAGACTCTGGGGTTGCAGCGCTCATCTTGCTTTATTGGCCGAGGGAGCCGACATACAGCTTCCGGGTCATGTGGCCAGCATGACTAAGCCGCTTCTGGCGAATCAGAGCAGCGCATGGAAACGCCGTTTACCTTCCCGCCGGAGTAGTACCTAATTATCTACTTGCACTTTGACGTGCTTTCGAACTGCTAGGTTGGCAGGAGCAGAGATCGAGCAACGGGAGCTCACCCCATCGCGGGGATTCGAACCGCCGACCTGATCGGCAAGTCCTAGGCTCTGTTGTTTAACCCACAGCGCCACCCGCATCCCTCCTCTACCTTGCGGGGAGGGTGTTAAATGTCATCTATTGCAATGTTTTTAATAAAGACATCCTGTTTGGCCAACAAATTGGTGTCTGGATTATTTTGGCCATCCAGGCTGAACCCACAGGTATTGTTGGTTGGGGAGGGAGCCCCCTTCCAATATTTCCACAACATAGCCACCTGTTGGTTTTTGTGACTTATTTATCAAATTAGACTCAACACTGGCAAGTCCAGTCCAAATACAATTTTGTTTGGAAATGGTTGAAACCTTAATCTGATGCTCCATTTGGTTTTTTTCTGTTTTGTATCCTGCTGCGTACCTTTGTATCTCTTTTTATTCTTAATTTTAAAAACCTGAAAAAAGTAAATAAATGACAAAGGAAAACTCCCATTCTGTCTCACAGAACCTTTCCTCCTATTTTCTGCACCATGAGAAGTATTATTATTATTATTATTATTATTATTATTATTATTATTATTTATACCCTGCCCATCTGGCTGGGTTTTTCCAGCCACTCTGGGTAGCTTACAGCACATAAAAAATTGTAAAACATCAGGCATTAAACATTTCCCGGTACAGGGCAGATGGCAAATACAGAAGCTGTTGAGGAAAAACTACAGGTTTCTCAAGATGCATTTCTGTATGCCCTTCAACACTTTATAGATATAAACATGGCGGGTGTGTGCCTTAGGGCTCATGCATATATAAAGACAAGATGCAACCACCCTCCTGCCCAGAAAACTAACTTGAAGTGACCCTGAAGAGAAAATTGAATTCTGAAGACTGATGACTGTGGCAGCTAAGGCTGAGCATCCAGTCTGGAGTGGGTCAATGCAGCCCCAGATCATCTCGGATTGGGTTGGGTTCACTCAGAGCAACCTGGAGCTGTGAAAAATTGGGGGAGGATATTAAACATGCAGCCAGCTGGCAAGGAGAAGGGAGAATTAGACTGTGCAGGTGAGAAATCTCTCCTCTCCCCCTTGGCACTTGACTCCAAGGCTGTGCAAAACCCCTGGCTCCATTCAGAGCCTGGATCCTGCCTGGATTGGGTTGGGCCTGAAGCGATCCAGCCTGAATCAGGACCTGAATCTTCACAGCCCAAGTAGCTAGTCATACCTAAGAAAATGGGCAGCAGAGAACAAGTCTTTGTCCTCGATTATGCCAAAGTTCTTCAGGAGTTTGAAGAGTACTTATTTCAGCTAACTAACCCGCATTCCTTCTTTACAGACCTTGTTTTGAATATACCTAACCATCTTAACTGCATTCCTCTAAACCTGCTCCAGTTTATATCTTTCTTAAAGTGTGGTGCCCAGAACTGGACACAGCCTGTCTGCTGGGGCAGAGGCACCCTCTTGACATCCCTGGCATTACTGCAGCATAACTAGATGGGACAGTGGTGTAGCTGAGAGGCAATGGGGTTGGGTGGGTGCACCAGCAGAGCCTATCTCATTCATTCATTTTATTTGTATATTGTGTTTTCACACATAAAAGCCATGCTCAAAGCATCTTACAACAAAGAAACAGGGATGCATTTCAAACAAACACTGCAAAAACTATTTCATAATAACATAGTAAAACAAAAATATAATAGCATAACAAAAAAGACATTTCAATACTATAGATATAAAAAGATCTCTTAAGCAATTTGCAGCATCCAATAGCAAAAATAGCAAGGGATCATCACGGTTTCACCACCACTCCTTGATGTTTCTCACAGTCCGTCATCTGCAGCAGATGCTTATAAGGTTTCAAAGGGCAAGGAGTGGGGTAGCTGGAACCATCACTCCCATGTCGTATGATGTTGCTCATCTGGAACAGCCCCAACCTCACCATCATCCTTCCCTGCCTCATCCCTATCTCGTTAAGTTGTACTGGTGCCAGTGCTGGTAGGATGTCTTCAGCCCCACACATGGGTTGCTGTTGGACCCAACACTCTCATCTGGAGTGCCTTCATCAGTTTAGGAATGACCTAGCCAAAGATAAGCAGTGTGAATTGGATCAGGACAAGTTTCCCAGATGCAAGCACATTGTTATTATCTAAAGAGAGCAACACATTGTTCTAGGGCTGCACATGGCTGCTGTGTTTGCTGGGGAGGAGCATGGAGAGAAGAAGAGAAGCCCTGGATAACTTTCCCTGAATTACACCCTCTTATCTCCCACTCTCAGATATTTGAAAAGCTGGGAACTTTTAAATGGCTTTTTCTGGACATAACACTGGTAGGGAGAATGGGAGGGGAGATTTGGCTAGTTGAGAAAATGTTTCTGCTATTGCAATTAGAAAGCATCCAGGCAAACATAAACAATGATGTCACCCCAATATGCATTTCAAACATAATTTTGAGCTGGTTCAAGAAAAGAATCCAAGAGAATCATCTAACCTTTTAGCCCTTGGAATAGTTTTCATTTCTGAGAAGATGTGGCTATTTTGGGTATGGTACTTTTGTAAACAGAGACACATTTTTGTCTGTTGCATTCGGACCCCTCCCTTTTTTCAAGTTGCTCCAAGTGTGGGGAGACTCACAGCAGAACCCACATCTGCTTAGCTTCTGAGATGTAGCTACATCACACACACACACACACGGCCCATAGTGTAATAACAAAACATATCTGCATGTTAAACAGAATAAAGTTGTAGCATCCTGGGTGGTAGAATTCTGGACTGTACCATGGGGTTTATTCAAAATGGATAGACCCCTGTCCACTTTGAGCCAGGGATACCTCTTTCTGTTGCTGACTTCACTGCAGTTTACCTGGATGTGGCTGGGGCAGGAAGGCAGCAAGGTCAGGGCTGCAAAGATGTGCTGGCAGGAGTGCCAGATTAGGCCTGCTGGTGCTCACACAATACAGCCTTGAATTTACTGCTGCTCTATTCCATCTCTAACCAAGTGATGGGTGGACATCTCTACAGCCCTGCTGCTGCCTCATCTCTGCATCTAATTGAGAAAAGGCTAAGTTAAAACTGAATAATTTTGAGGACATGTGCTGGGTACTCCAAGATTATCAAGTACAGTTTCAGATTAGCTCTTTTTGGGACTAGCTAGACCTCAAGGCAGTGTTGCCAGTGGGGTAGGTCTTTGGGGGGCATAGAAACAGGGTTCCACTCTGCAGAATGAGAAGGAGGGCCTCTCTGAGAAAAAAAAGCACCTGGATATGGGTCTATAAAAAGCTTGGAATATTTATAGTATCCAACTTGGTGTTATTTTATACTGGATTGTGCCCATTAGCACATTGGCTAAAAGGAGTGACATTTGGCAGCAAATGTGGGCTGGGGAAAGCAGCTCACCGTTGGAGGACTGTAGCTCAGTGGCAGAGCATGCAGAAAGTCCCAGGTTCAATTCCCGGCATCTCCAGGTAGGTCTAAGAGAAATCCTGGAGAGCTCCTGCCAGTCAGTATAGGAAATATTGAACTGGATGCAACAACATCCTGACTTGGGACTCATCTATACAGCTGCAAATACAGTGGTGCCTCACAAGACGAAATTAATCCGTTCCGCGAGTCTCTTCGTCTAGCGGTTTTTTTGTCTTGCGAAGCAAGCCCATTGACAGATTAGCGGATTAGCGCTATTAGCGGTTTAGCGGCTTTTAGCGGCTTTTAGCGGCTTTTAGCGGCTTTTAGCGGCTTATCGGCTTATCGGATAAGCGGCTTAGAGGCTTAGAAAAAGGGGGGGGAGGAAAAAACCCCCACAGGAACTCGCAAGACATTTTCGTCTTGCGAAGCGAGCCCATAGGAAATTCGTTTTGCGAAGCACCTCCAAAACGGAAAACTCTTTCGTCTAGCGAGTTTTCCATCTTGCGAGGCATTCGTCTTGCGGGGCACCACTGTAAAACCTTTTAAGTGTGTTTTAAGTGCAATACACAATGTTACACTAGATGGCGATGGTGAGCTTTATGGAAAATTCAATATATTTTTAAAAACGCTTTTTAAAAAAGCATTTTTAGAACAGTTTTTATATGTGTGTAGATTCCACCTTGGTATAAGTAAACTTCCTATGCTCCTGCAAACAACCTGTATATAATTTCCCTTGAGTGGAAATGATGCCATTGAGAATTTATTTATTTTAGTAAACCTACCATAGCTCAGTTGTAAAGCACGGGCTATACATATCTAAAGTTTGAGGTTTATTTATTTGGGCAATATATTAAAAAAATCTGCAAGCAGTGCACATAAAACCTAACAACAAATACCCCCAAAAAACGATTAATATAAATTACTAATAAATGAATATTAAATCTTTTTTCTGACACAGTTCCCCACTCAATGCCTCTCAGTCTCCTGGCCCTCAGAGTCGGACACCCAGCTACCCTGATTCTCACCCAGGGCTCAAACAAACTCACAGATCACCCCCAAGAGGGTTCCTGGAATCTGATAGTGCCACCCTAGTCTCTCTCACTTGGGTCTGTGAGCAGGCACCCAGGCGTAATGGAGCTTCTGGAGAGTTCCCAAGGATAGTAAAAGGACACTCACTGTTCTTTCTCAAGCATCTAGACACATCTCCTCTTTCTGCTACTTCCTTGACATCTCTACTTAAAGCACCTTTGGGCTGACAGAACTTGCTGGACTACAACTCTCATCACTTCTATTGGCCACAGTTGCAGGGGCTGATGGGAGTTGTAGTTCAGTAATATCTGGAGGGCCACAGGGCAGCCACCCTGAGCTAGAAAATATGCCGCCTGTCAAAGAAGAAAAAGAAATTAAACATCTAAGGGCTCCATCTCTGCTTGCTCTCCTCACAAACCCCACCTTCTCCTTCACATGACCAGTTCCCACTCCATTACACTTTACCCAACCCCTCACCTATCCCCTTAAAGCTCTCACCTAGCCCATCCTCCCCCTCCTCTCACAGCTCACTCCAATCCCCAAACCCTAGTTGCAGCTGCATTTAATGGGTGGAGTTGTCATTCACAAAGTGGCTTGCTAAAGCGGTCTGTGAAGCAGCTCCACCACCCTCAGTTAAATGCTCACCCCCAATGATTCTTTCTCACTCTGATGCCTGATATTTATTGTGCTGGAGTTGGCATCCTCACCTATTGGTGGCCATATGTACTGCACAGCATGATGACAGACTTAGATTTTTATGTATATGGGAAGATACAGACCACTGGTCTGACTCAGTAGAAGGCAGGTTCATACGTTCAAAAACAGCCTTTTTGTTTTCCATTTCCCAGCATTTATCTTTTTTAAAAAATAGCAGGAAAAGAATGAGCCATGAAGCTACAATATTGGTTAATTCATCTGTACCACACCTCCCAAAATTAGGAGGAATCCTTGTCTGGCAAATTATGTTTTGCACAGACTGATAAAAGATGACTATGATGATCCCGTCCTTCCTCCTTTAGTAGTTGGGAGTGGATGAATAGTAGGGTGTTTAGGTGGTTACACTTTGTCTCCTGGATTCCAACACTTGCTTTACTGCAAAATCATGACATGAGTTTCTGAAATGCCAGGCATGTGTGCAATCTTCATTATGCCCCATACATCTTCCTTTGTAGGAATGCCCATAGAATCCCCCCACCTTTTCCTGCCATAAATTTTAATTATGCCATCTGTGCAAAACACTGTTTAGCTGTGGGTCTGTTAGGTCTCCTTGCATCTATTTTTGAATACAATCCTCCTCCCCCCCCCCGGGTTATTTGCCCACAAACACAATGCAGTGTCCTAATTTCCTAGCAGGGACAATGCATATTGTGCATTGAACAGGGAATGCATGAAGAGGAAAAATAATGGCTTCAGCTGTGGAATTCATCCCCAAAGGCCACTTCGGTTATATTTCGGCAGCCTTCCCAATCAGAATGAAATACTCAGAGCCTGTTCCTCTCTGTCTTAAGTGGAATTCTCACTCAACATCTGCCAGGGTTAAGGAGTTGCGCTTTGATCCCCATGCACTGTCTGTGTCCAGGAACCTTTCAAAGGGGCCACTGCTGGAATTGGAACTATATCTTTCTTGCTGTCGCTGAGAAAACTAACAAATCTCTGCAGTGATGTGGTTGCATCTCTTGCAAGCCACATTGGCTCCATCATTCATTTTTCCTCACAGGAAAAGGGAGTTTGGTGCTCTTTACTTGTCAGAATTCATGCAACTACATTCATGTTGTGTTTACCACAGTTGAGGGAGGAAAGGGGTGGGGATCTTCTGAGGCTCTTTTAAAGAGATGATAGGATAGGATGCCTCGGGGAAGATCTCGATTAAGGCCTTTGGATGCATGGCAGCTGTGAGAAAAGTGCTTGAAGAGCTTATGTGTCTTTGGCTCCAGAGCTGCAACAGTTATTTGAAACTATGATTAAATACAACAACTGGGAGTTTTATCTTTGTTTTTCGGCACTCAGATTTGGCATGCAGAACTGCACCTTGAAAATAGGTAAAAGTGGGTGCTTTAGGCTTGTCCTAACATGATATAATTGCACTGAGATTCCCCACCCCTGTGAAAAGCAGCCAGTCAAGTGGTGTTGGGCACATGGGTGAGGGATTTGCCCAACACATATTTTTGTCAACTATATGTTTCACTGCATGTCACAGGATCAGGGATTAAGATTATGCTTTTGGTGAATGTGGGAAGACCTCGAGGGCTTTCCCTGTCAAGGATATTCCTTTCAAACTCTCTCCTGCATTTTTAGGTTTTGTTTTTAATATAGGCAACCCACTCTTTTATTTATGGCATTTACTCCATACCTCCCAGGAGTATGTTGTTTCATCCCAGTGTACATTGTTCTCTCCCCATCCTTCTCCCCATTTTATCTCCACAAGAACCCCACAAGATCAGTTAGGTTGATAGACTGTGGCTAGTCCATGATCAACTCAGTGGATCTGCCTTCCACATGACGACCTTCCTTGCTGGTTTAGATCATCAGTGTGTCCTTCTGCTCCTTGATGTTGTTTCTTCACCGCAGTCTGCAGCACTTCCTTACCATGTGACGCAGGGATGAGAAACCTGTGCCTCTCTCCCAGATGTTCTGGATAGCCACAGATTCCCCACCCCTGATGTATTGCATTTCCCCTGCAAGGCTGCAATATTCTCACTTGGAGAAGATGTTTCTAACAGAAAAGCCGGCTTTTACAAATTAGAGGTAGAGAGCATGATTTGGCATGATCGTCTTCACTGAGATCGAGGCTTGATACATACACCCTTTAAAAGTGACTCATGAGCCGAGAATAATCTTCATAACTACCAATCCAGCATGCCAGGAATTTTCATATTTCTCTGCTAATCCCTCCCTCCAATGGACCACATTGATTGGCTGCTTGTTTATACCCAGGTACTGGGTTTTAGAAGATGTTATGGTTAAAATAGACTCTTGAGAAAAGATGGAGTCTCAAAATACATCTCCCATTTTTCCATGTGGAAAACAGAATGGTTGTTTTAACTTTTCTGGGTAAATAAAGATGGGAAGCCGCTTGCAATCTTGTAAGACTGCACCTCAGGGTGAAATGGAAATGAAAGATCCAGGCACAGGAGAGTTGTGAACTCAAAAACAAGAGAGAAAGGATTATTTTATCATGCTGTGAGTTCTCTCCAGAACTGGACAATTTTGGTTTCTCTTAGTTTGCATTTAAATCTTTTTCCAAATAACTTTACATTTTAATTTTTTTAAGCAAACATTTTTCTCGGCACATTTTTGGGCATTTCTCCTACTATATGCACTTTGTACACAATTTTACCTCATGCATTCACCTCTGCAAACAATTGTGCCTATTGTACTACATTTCTGTACTTTTTTTTTGCTAATGTAAGCATTTTTGTGTTAGCTTACCCTAATATACTTTGAGCTTTGGATATTGCACTGCAAAATTTAGAGAAGTGTGAATTTCAAGAGTAGCCATTTTTCAGTTTGCTTATAAATTCAGGAAGTCCAGATTAACTTGGTTCCCCTAAAAAACAAATGCAAATAAATCCTGCCATTCCCTCTGATCTAACCTCTTCTGGGGGAGCAGCTGTATTCCTGGTCAGGCCATTTGTTAATCAGCTAGCCCTATTGCCTACTCTGACTGGCAACTGCTCTTCAGGGTCTCAGGTATCATTCCTCTCACCTTCCCCCATATCTTTTTTAAAAATACTGGAGATGTTATTGGGACCTTCTACATGCAAAGCAGCTGCTCTACCCTTGAACTATGGCCCTGTCCCTTATGTGCCCTCTTCTGCCTTGTATTTCTATTCGTTCAGTCTATCCATACTATGAATTATCCTATCACTGTAGTATCAGTAATTTATTTTCGGTGTCAGTTATTAGAGACTGTAAGGAATATCTATTATACACAGTAATGTCAGGTTGTTGTTATTGCTTTTAATTACATTATAGGGAAATCTGATTTCTGCATCTAGGCTTGGAAACAGAATATCAATTGGATCAAACGCTCCTGAATAATTTAGTTTGCATGAATTTTGGTTTGATTTGTTTTCAGTCAGCATTTCATTAAATAACATCTTTGAAAGTTGTCAGTCATTGTTGGTCTTTACAGCCATGGCACATGTACTTCTTAGGCTGTGGCCTGAGCTGATTTTTTATGTATTTGTTGCTTTTATATCCCTCCATTTCCTCCAAGGAGCTCAAGGTGGCATACATTATTCCCCTCCCCATTTTATCCTCACAGCAACTCTGAGATAGGTTAAGCCAAGAGTGAGTGATGGGCTGAAAATCATCAAGGGAGCTTCCTGGCTGTGTGAGGATTTGAATCCTGGTCTCCCAGGTGCTAGTCTAATACTCTAACCACTACACCACACTGCCTTAAGAGTTCAGTGTCCTTGCAAATGGGAACAGCCCTGTTCCTATGTCATATGAAGCTACATCAGTCTTTGAGGTGGGGGATGAATTTGTTTGATTTGCGTTTTAAGGCAAACCTGCCTAATTCACACTTCTGGAACCAATATGCAGACTGAAACACAGCTATCCACACTTCTTCAACCTACAGCAGCACCCAAAAATGTGCATTCGCAGGAAATAAAATAAAAATGTTTATATGAATGAAAACAGAGCTACAGTTCTCAGAGTGGTTTAACAGTAAATCCCTTTTGCCATGGAACTCTAGGAATTGTAGCTCTGTGAGGGGAATGGGGGTTGTCGCCTAACAGCGAGTGTTCATAGTGGCATGATACTGCTTTAAACGTACAGTGCAGATGGCTGCCCTGGGTGAGATGCACCAACTAGCTTTCTCTTTCTGTTTTAATTACTGTATAATCACTTGGCCTCTGGATTTAGTGAGAAGCTGATGCAAATGAGAGTCTCAGTCTATAGAACTCAGGGACTGGACATCTGGTTCTGCCTTCAAGCAGCGAGGCCATAAATAAGTGGGCCAGTGAACTAACTTCAGCTGCCAAGATGTCCCCATGGCCGCCAAGTTCTCAGGCTTTCATAATTTGTGGCAGGGGAATACATGCACCACTGGATCAGTTAGAAACCAGCACCCAAAACTCACACAAGCAACGCCTCCGCTATTTTTGCATACAATGCGAGTTAACACCTGCTTCTGGACAGGGCTGCGAGTCAACCACAGGGCGCTGCTGTTATCACTCCACATATCTCAGGCTCTTTGGAGTGCATAGTCACTGTATCTTCAAAAGGAACTGTTACTTGATCCTTTTTTAATTGTGGGTTTGCTCCGCCTCCAAGTTTATTCTCAGGGTTTAGTGCCAGAGCTTGCTCCTTAGCAAATTCCCCAGCACTAAGATCTCCAATAGAAAGTAGTGCTGTGTCATGGGATGGGTAAATTGGTTGATTTTTGTTTCTCTCAGTTGTTCCTTTTTTCCAATCTTAAATCCAGTCCTCCATATTTCTGTATCAGTTTGTAATGATAGTGATAGTCCTCATTAAAATTCACCAGCATTTTACATATTTTGCAAGCAATTTCCCACGGATAAAGTAGTTTTACATGCTATTTTTTCCCTAATATATGCATTTTTATGCAAACTCTGCTTAAAAGCCTTCAAGGATGGAGAGTCCACAACCTCCCGACGCAGACTGTTTCACTGTTGGAGAGCTCTTACTGTCAGAAAGTTTTCCCTGATGTTTACTTGGAATCAACTTTCTTGTAATTTGAAGCCATTGTTTCCTCTTCCATGTAACAGCCCTTGAGATATTTGAAGATGGCTATCATATCTCCTCTCAGTCTCCTCTTTTCTAGGCTAAACATACCCAGCTCCTTCAACCATTCCTCGTAAGGCTTTGTTTCCAGATCCATGACATTCTGAGATCAAATCAGAAGCCAGAACAGCTTTCATAATTCTTGGACTGTCCCTGGAAGATCGGGACACTCAGAGGGTATGCCAATACCCCAATCAGTGGTTTTCAATCAGTGTGCTGTGACCAGGGGTGCCACAGGCAACAGTGGCCTCCATCTCTCCTTCCTTCCCTCCCTCCTCTGATGCCCTCTTGTGGCTCTGCCTCCCAAAGGCTTACATAGCTTTTCGTAGCAGCAGAGACTGCTCAGAGGAATCCCAAGGAGAGGGGAGAGGAGAGAAGGCTGAGGTAACACTCCACAAAGAAGGATGCTCTAAAAAGGGTGAGGGACTGCCAGCTCTGCAGGCAAGGGTTGACATAACTGGGCTCCTGAGCCCCACAGGGGTGCCACAGAAATAATGTAGTTGGTCAAGGAAGCCAAGGACCCAAAAAGGTTGAAAAGTCTAACTGGCCAAAAAGGCAGTGAGGGGAGGACCCCTGTTGCAGGGGACAGGGCAGAAGACAGGCACAAGATCAAATGAGTGTCTGCTGATGATACTTTGGCAGTTGCAAGCTCCAAAGAGGGAAGGCACCCTACCCACCCCAGTGCCAGGCTGCAAGTAGACCAGGGATATGTAGTTTTGCCAAGGGCCACCACATCTTGCCTTGCATCCTGCCACAGAGACTGCAAGGTTGCACTGAACATGCAGCCACCCTCAGCCAGTTTTGTGTGCAAAGAAAAAAGGCTGGGGATGCCTAAATACTTTGGCTGCTGAAGGAGTTTTATGGGAGTTGTCAATGACGTTTCATTTAAAGGGAATAATTGGATGAACTCCTCTGGTGAGATGTCTAAGAAGCCTGAGTTTCTTACATTTTACAGAACAATTCAATGGCTGCAGATTCCAGAGGGGTAGTAACCATGTTAGTCTCCTGTGGCAAAAACAGCAAATACTATTTTGGCACCATAAAGACTGATGGTGGCCTAATGATAAATGGGATCTTATGCCATAATGCATAGTCTTTAAGGTCCCACAAGACACTTCATTGTTACTGATTAAAATGTTAGCCTTTGCATAACTTGGTTCACATTTTTTTCCCTTTCTTTATACCCTCACATCCCCCCTTAGATTAGGAGAACAAGAGGGGGACAGTAGCTAAATAGTTGCAATTAGATTTATCACAGAGGAATAATCAGCTCACTGATGCTCTTCCCTTATTAGATTAGAAAACCAAGTGTGTGTGTTTTTGAAAACAGTCAAGGTCAAATTTACTACAAAGAGGTTGTTATTCCCTTTCCTTATTCTTTATTGTTAACTTTTCACCTTGAGCACCTTTCAGAAAGGAAAGGGGTTTTTTAATATTAAAAAACAAAATCCTGCCCCAGGAAGATTTTTAAGAATAAAGCATCTTTAATAGCTGGGGCTGCAGCAGAAGTAAAAAGTGGGGAGTGGGACTTTGTGTATACTTAGGAGACGGGAAGGGGCCTGAGCGCCAGGAGTCGTCACAGATAGAGGAATTCCGGCCATTGTTTCTTGTGATATGGAACTTCCTTTGCCCAGCAGTAAATAGACTCTAGGCTGTTTTGCAAAAGATGGTGCTCGGGGCAAGAGAGTAAGTGAAATATTGTTCCTGGTGAAATAAAAGTGAATCCCACCACCCAAATGTCTGATGTTCTCATTGGAGCAGCTCCTCCAAAATTCTCCTCTGCATATTTTGAATTCATATATTCTCTGGGCAGGCAAATATCCAGCAAATATTAGTAGCCTTGACCTCCATGAATTTGTCTAGACCACTTTTAAAGCCATCCAAATTTGTGGCCATCAGGATATAGAATTATATAATTATAGAATTGTAGAGTTGGAAGGGACCAAGAGGACCATCTACTCCAACTCCGTGTAATGCATGAATCTTTCACCCAAGGTGGGGCTCAAATCCATGACCCTGAGATAAAGAGTTTCATGTTCTGCCAACTGAGCTCTACCTTGTGGTAGTGATTTCCATAATTCAGCTGTGCTGTTTATGAGGAAGTACTTCCTTTTGTCATTCCTGAATCTCCCACCCTGTTCATTGGATGCATAAATCCATAAGATGGAGGAACACTGCTGCAAAGTTGCCTATATTAGAAGAAATATGTGTTTTTTTAATTACGAATTTCCATTGTATTGCACACTAATATGTAAATGGGCCAAAATGAATTTAAAATGAAAAATGAAAAGTTTAGAGAATCTGAAACTGGCATATTAGTTTTGTGTGTGTATGTCAGTTTGGCACTCAAGCATTACACAAATGAGGTAAAAGTAGAAATATTGCACTTCAGGATTACAAGCAGCTTGAGAAAACTGTGAGGGGGCACTTTAAATGAGTCAGAGAAGGAGCTTTGTAAAGGACTTTGACATTGTAGGTGGACTGAGTTTGAAACTTGGTGTTTTGAAGGTCTGCTACAAATCAATGTCCAGCCAGATTCTCACGATGGTTTCAGGGGGAAATCTGCCAACAGTCAATTGAAATACAGAACCTTGAAAAGAGGTATCTAAAATCACGATCTGGCTAATAATAATGTAGAAAACTGTCAATGTGCACTTCTTAGAAAGGGGATTTGTGTTTGTTTGTGGCATTTATAAAACCTTGTCTCACACATTTCTGAGTCAAACTCTGTTTTCTTTATCTGAGTTGAGAGGCTTTTTCTTCCTCAGGAATTCCATTTTCTGATATTCTTGTTAAAGAACAATGGTAGAAACCTTAAACTTATCTTCTTTGGAACAAGTAATAATAATAAAAAATTAGATCTAGCAATCAGAATCAGATTTTTATTTTTATTTTTAGAAAAAGAAAAATAGCATACCAGTGCTCTTAAATATGAGATTTTAGACCCTTCAGAGTGTGGAATGAATTCTAGGGTAGCCTGCAGAATCCCTACCACTTTCTACACAAAATATTGGACTCCTGGTATCCTGATCTGGACACAGCACTCAGGCCCTGTAATTCCATGGTCACCGCAGTAGTTACTGGTGCCCATTAGGACTAGCAGGGTGGAGGGCAAGGAGACTAACAATAGGTGGAACCAGCGCTTATGACAGGCAGAGTCTTCCCTTGGCTGCAAGCAGAAAAGCAAGCAAGTAGAAAAGCAAGCAGGTGAGACTGGCTTAGGTTGGTGGGACAATGTGCGATTCACCCTTATTGGCATTTGACAGTGTGTAACAGCTAACATAGGGATGCGGGTGGCGATGTGGGTTAAACCACAGAGCCTAGGGCTTGCTGATCAGAAGGTCGGCGGTTCGAATCCCCGTGACAGGGTGAGCTCCTGTTGCTCGATCCCTGCTCCTGCCAACCTAGCAGTTCGAAAGCACGTCAAAGTGCAAGTAGATAAATAGGTACCTCTCCGGCGGGAAGGTAAACAGTGTTTTCCGTGCGCTGCTCTGTTTCGCCAGAAGCGGCTTAGTTATGCTGGCCACATGACCCGGAAGCTGTACGCCGGCTCCCTCGGCCAGTAAAGCAAGATGAGCGCTGCAACCCCAGAGTCGGCCACGACTGGATCTAATGGTCAGGAGTCCCTTTACCTTTAACAGCTAATATGCAATGGTGATAGTGTTTGATAACCAGCTAATACTAAATGATACAGCATCAAACAGCAAAAGAAACATCCCCTTTTGGCATCTGCAAAACTGTCGAGATGTAACAACAAGCCTAAAAGCACTCAAATGTAAATATAAATTCTGAATGCAACATTTTGCTCAAACCTTGAGTGGCAATATTGGAAAAAATTACAAGCATACACAAAATTTTAAACTTGCTTGGAAGAAGTCAAAGGCTGGACAGAAAAAAGAAGAAGAAAAGAAATTGCATTGCTTGGACCAAGTGTGGCCAACCTCAGGTCTGTGGGCCAAATGAGGCCCTCAGAACTCTCTCTGTTTGACCCATGGGACTCTCTCCAGGCCTCATGCCTCCCCAAGCCACAGCCCTGCTTCACGCCCCAAGCGTTTTGGCCTGGCATTAATGTGTCCTTGGACTTTGATAATGATTCTTGGTTGTCTAGATGGAGGATAGAGGGAGGTTTGTGAATATAGGTAGAAACAGTATAAACCTCTTGGTAGTCACAGAGGTCCCATAATTCATCTTCCTTTCAAATAAACAGGAATATATACTTGTTCTACGCAGCTACACAGATACTTTGTTCACCTGTGAAATCTCCCTCTGACCTTTCGTTTTCAAGTCTCCTGCTTCACCCCTGATCTTGTATTACCTTTATCCTGGGCCTGATCTTGACAACCTTTGTTCACACCCACCTAACCTTTTCCTACTTTATTTGTCTCTATGCTGCAAAAGGTAACCAGAAATATATTTGCTTTCCACTTGGCTCAAGCAGATATTCTCAAATAACAAAAGCGGTTTGTGCCAGGCTAAAACTCTTTTCCTAACGGAGATGGGGAGAAAACAGATCTTCAGTGGGATAAACTCAGTAACTGTGGTTAATGCTCCTAGCAGCTTGCCAAGCTGTTTGGTTGCTGCACAGGACCTGGCTTTTGTTAACAGGATCAGCTCTTCAATTTATTAGCATAACTAGTCACGTCTACCTTGGGAGTGGGATGAGAACCTTCATTTTTATAATTCACAGTTGTACAACTCAGATATCTACAAAACTGTAAACTGATGCATTGTTTAGACCAGGGTTTCCCAAAACCAGGGGTTCTGCCCCCCCATCCCCATATCACAGGGAGGTTCACAACATAAAAATGCAAAATGAGAACACAAAATTCATTAGATACATTACACACAATTTAAAAATGGCAAGGCAAGAGATGGCATGATATAGGCAATGCTTAAACTGAGCTGGTGTTGCTAAATTCAGTGTATAAATGTATTTAAAATTACTGCATTACACACTCAATCTTTTCAGGAAACCCTAGCCCACACTTTCAGGTTCTAGTGATGTGTGTTTGGTCAAGAGGATTGTCCACCTGGACTGAACAGTGTAATGAACAGGGATCTACATAGACACATAGACACCCACCAGGGGAGTCTTGCTGAAGCGAGGAATGTGTTTTTTGCCAGAAGGTTTGCTGTTGCTAAATTGATCCGTGTGTCTGCTATGCATGTAACCCATTTCATCAAAGGCAACTAAATACCTGCAGAAGCTCAGAGGCATCACTTGTAGCAGAAATAACCAGAGGTGGTGGTTCATTCCTGAAAACTATTGGAGGCCAGCTAGACATTGTCACTGAGTGTGTGCCTGTGCGGTAAGGTTCAGTTCCGCAAAGCATTTTTTTGGTAAAATAATAATAATAATAATAATAATAATAATAATAATAATAGTAGTAGTAATAATTTATTTCTGTAACTATCTACTGCCATTTCATTTCAAAAAGCATTTCAAAAAGAATTCAGTAATAAGAACTCAATAATAGCACTGCATTTCAATAAGACAAATAAGTAATAACATAAGAACACAAGAATACCCTGCTGGATCAGGCCAATAGTCCAGCACCCTGTTCTCACAGTGGCCAACTAGATGCCTCTTTGGGGAAGCCCCCAAGCAGATCAGTTTTAATTTTAGTTTTAATTTTCAGTTTTAATAATTTTAATTGTTTAATTGATTATGTTGATGATAATAACATGGGAAATTGCAGTCAAACATAATTACGCATGTGTGTCAGTTAGTGCTTGAAGGGATTAAG
The DNA here is from genome assembly GCF_964252035.2 of Podarcis erhardii. Lineage (NCBI taxonomy): Eukaryota > Metazoa > Chordata > Lepidosauria > Squamata > Lacertidae > Podarcis > Podarcis erhardii. Next base: position 28,002,252 of record NC_138504.1, read on the forward strand.
ACCGTAGAATTGTGTTCCTAGACTTGGCTAGGTCACACCCCCTCATCACCATGGGGGAGTAACTGAAGCTGCTTCTCTTCCTTACTCTCTCAGCTCCATGTAACTGACTAAGGAAACATGTGTTTCAACCTGTCTTCCTGTATTTTCTGCTCAAGAGTATTCTGCATTCTTGCTGCTGCATGGATAAATAAATGAATCTGAACTTTGGGACATTTTGTAAGTACAGCATTTGAAACATACTTACCAGTGTCTGGTTGGTTCATTGTAATAGGGGTAGAAAGAGAGGAGTGCTGTATGCAACTAAACAGGAAATGAAAAGGGTTTAATAGCCTACGTTCCCACATTACTTTAGAGTTTAAACTCTGTTGCTGGGAGCTCTCTTCTGTTGGGGAGTGAGTTTAGCCCTGCGTTTTGAATACAGGCACCCATCCAATTCTTATTTACCCCACACACATGGGTCACAGGGATTCATATTTTCCTCCCACAGGTATCATATGGAACTCATGGCACAACATCAGCCCAGACTGAATTAGGGAAGTTTTGTGCTTTTGTATATAGTATGCCATCCAAGATGCTTATCTTACCCACTGCTATTCCAGCTAGAAGTAGGAAAAGCAATGTTTAATCCAGAGTAGGGAAACGTTTTTCTGTTGAAGGCCACAGTTCCTTAGGGGTAAGCTATCAGGGCAGTTGTGAGCGGGGCTAAAGCTAGTGGTAGGTGGGGCCAGACCCCAAAGTAGGTGGAGCACTATTCCTTCCTTCCTTCCTTCCTTCCTTCCTTCCTTCCTTCCTTCCTTTCCTCCCTCTCTCCCTGCCCCCTGTCATCTTTTGTTCCCTTGTTTTACAACCTTATTCCCACCCACATTAAATTGGTCCAAGGGCCCCATGCAGCCCCATGCTGCCCACCCTCCTTTAATCAGATTGATAGTTTTAAAAAGAAGGACTGAATTAAAAAGATGCTTCGAACTAACAGGCAACAGATTTATTTCAATATTGCTTTTGATACAATGCTTTTCAAAACTGCTGAGGGTGACCACCAGTTTTTAGAGAGAGATTCTTCTTTCTCTCACAGATAGGGCAAATACCTGTTCACTGGGTTGAAACCCTAGATGAAAGAGCATGTGGAAGAGAGGTACTGAAGTCTTTGTTGTGCTCATGTCCATCTAGTCCAGAACGCTTTTTTCAAAGTGGCCAACCAGACAACTCTTCCAAGTTGGTGGCTATCTTGTGGGAGTGAATTCTACACAATGCACTGTACTGAGAAGTATTTCCTTTTGCCTGCCCCTAATCTTCCCACACTGAGCTTCATTGGAGTTCCAGTAGAATGAGAGTGTATATTCCTGGCAAACACTTCTGGTATAGATTGTCTGCCCCACTTATGAGAATAAAAAAAACCCCAATGGTCAGCTAAACCAAATAAAACAAGTTCTTACTCAGAGTAGACCCACTGAAATTAATGCACATTATTAAGTTAGGTCCATTAGTTTTAGTAGACCTACTCTGAGTAAAACCTAATTGAATACAACCCATTATATCATAGAACATTTCAGCCAACTGACCTATTAAAAATAATGTTGTATACTATAGTTGATGATCAGCATTTTTGTGTGTTCACACACACTTTCTGCATGAAGAAAACAAATCAGGGAGAGAAAGGCTAAGTGCATCTTTCTCTCCCCTCCACCCTGATGTGCCACATTCAGGGAAGCATGAAAATTATGATAGACATACACAAGCACCTGAAGTGGTTCAGTTCAAAAGGAGCAATTAAGGAAGTTGCCTTACACTGAGCCAGACCATTGATCCAAAATTGCTTACTGCAGTCTACAATGGCAGGTAGCATCTCACCAGGGATTTGCCCAGTCCTGCCTGGGGAGGCCAGAGACCTTTTGTATACCAAGCATGTTAAGGACCCGCATTGTGCAAAACATGCAGATCAATTCTATGGTGTGCTGATTTCCGCAGAGCTCCCTACCAAGTAAGTGTGCTTAGAAGCACAGCTTGGTAGACAGCAGCAGTGGGGAGGCAAAAGAAAGGAAATGTGTTGTTTGCTGCACAGGGACTTGATAAATAGGTGGAGTGCTAATGCAAAGCAGATTCTCCTCCACAGCCTTGCCACAAGCAGAATTCTTCCAGAGCCTGTCGTTATGTCACAGCTGTGGAGAAGCTGAACAAGAACAAACAGGGGTCGTGTAAGGAAACAGCAAAGGGATAGCTTGTTGGGAGGATGGAATTTGCCACTGAATCTGATTTCTGAAAGTATTTGCTTTGTTGTTATGTCCAACTGGTGTGCCTGGGTGTAGTTCTGCTGAACTTCCCCAGGAGAGATTCCAAGAACAGGAAATTCAGGGAACCTGCTGCTTGGGAAAGGGAACAGAAACATCAACATCATTATTTGTTTCTTTTTAAAAGGCATATCTCTACACCAGGAATGGGGGACCTCAAGCCCAGGATGCAGATGTGGCCCTCTAGGGTTTCTGTCTTGCCCTCTGGGCATTTCTCACTGGCTCTGCTTAGTGCCCTCCTCAGGTCCTGCAATGTTCTTGAACTGTGATACCCATGTTTCAGATGTATTAATTAGGCAACCAAATATAAGTTGTAGCTATCTTGAACTGTGATAGCATGTCTTGCTTGCCTGGATGAAGAGTTGTGTGGGTGATGGGGAGTATATCGGAATCTCAAATTTTTGCGTGACTGGTATACAGTGGTACCTCAGGTTACATACGCTTCAGGTTACAGACTCCGCTAACCCAGAAATAGTGCTTCAGGTTAAGAACTTTGCTTCAGGATGACAACAGAAATCGTGCTCCAGCGGCGCAGCGGCAGCAGGAGGCCCCATTAGCTAAAGTGGTGCTTCAGGTTAAGAACAGTTTCAGGTTAAGTATGGACCTCCGGAATGAATTAAGTACTTAACCTGAGGTACCACCGAATAGCATCTTGTACAAGGGTAAGAGTCACATCCATCACCGAGGGCCTTCTTAGTGGCTGCTCCCAGACTTTGGAATTCCTCCCTAGAAAAGTTGAATGGGCTCCCTCCTTGTTCTTCCGCTGGCAGGTGGCAAGACCTTCTTGTTCCAACAGGCTTTGGGGAACTGGCTGCTTTTAATGAGGGGTTAGTGCCCTGCTGTTTTTGTTATGATTGTCTTTATGTTTTTAATACATTGTAGAGGGGCATAGGTGGCGCTGTGGACTAAACCACAGAGTCTAGGGCTTGCCAATCGGAAGGTTAGCAGTTCGAATCCCCGCAACAGGGTGAGTTACCCTTGTTTGGTCCCAGCTCCTGCCCACCTAGCAGTTCAAAAGCACATCAAGTGCAAGTAGATAAATAGGTACCGCTCCAGCAGGAAGGTAAAGGGCGTTTCCGTGCACTGCTCTGGTTCGCCAGAAACGGATTAGTCATGCTGGCCACATGACCCAGAAGCTGTCTACGGATAAACGTCGGCTTCCTCGCCCTATAGAGCAAGATAAGTGTGCAACCCCAGAGGCATCCACGACTGGACCTAATGGTCAGGGGTACCTTTACCTTTACATGGAATGAGAGAATGATAGACTGTGTTATTTCTTTTAATGTTTAATTGCTTTTTAATGATTGTTGCCCCCAAGATGGGTGACACCTGGCTTGAGAGCAGTACATGTGAAAAGGATCTAGGAGTCTTGGTTGACCACAAACTTGACATGAGCCAACAGTGTGACGCGGCAGCTAAAAAAGCCAATGCAATTCTGGGCTGCATCAATAGGAGTATTGCATCTAGATCAAGGGAAGTAATGGTGCCACTGTATTCTGCTCTGGTCAGACCTCACCTGGAGTACTGTGTCCACTTCTGGGCACCACAGTTCAAGAAGGACACGGACAAACTGGAACGTGTCCAGAGGAGGGCAACCAAAATGGTCAAAGGCCTGGAAACGATGCCTTATGAAGAACGGCTAAGGGAGCTGGGCATGTTTAGCCTGGAGAAGAGGAGGTTAAGGGGTGATATGATAGCCATGTTCAAATATATAAAAGGATGTCACACAGAGGAGGGAGAAACGTTGTTTTCTGCTGCTCCAGAGAAGCGGACACGGAGCAATGGTTCCAAACTACAAGAAAAAAGATTCCACCTAAACATTAGGAAGAACTTCCTGACAGTAAGAGCTGTTCGACAGTGGAATTTGCTGCCAAGCAGTGTGGTGGAGTCTCCTTCTTTGGAGGTCTTTAAGCAGAGGCTTGACAACCATATGTCAGGAGTGCTCTGATGGTGTTTCCTGCTTGGCAGGGGCCCTTGTGGTCTCTTCCAACTCTATGATTCTATGATTCTATGATTCTATGTTTTTAGCTGTTCTTGTTTCACCTGTAAGCTGCCCTGAGTCTGCCAGAGAAATATATAATAATAATAAAAGTGTTGCACAGCACTTCCGAGCAGTAGCAAAATTCCAGGGGGTTCTAAGCACTCACTCTAAGTTGTGTTTCCATTGCAAAATCAAAGCAGAATTGAGACTGGTGTCTTTAAGAAATATGGTTTATTTTACAAATACTTACACCTAAAGCCTTCAATAGCAGGGGTACAGAACATTACACCCCAAGAGTGTACCTCTTCACTCCTCTCATAGCTTCAGCAAGCTTGAGTCCAAAGCAGCTGTCAGTCACGGCCACTTGTCTCTCAGTGCAGCCTCTTCCTTCAGCACTGCATGGAGTTCCGCCTAGTTCCCCCTCCTTCCACCCATCAGTCTTTCCAGAAAACAGCTCCTCCCCTTCCACTTTCAGCATCCCCTTACCCTCTGCCACTCTGGCAATCTCCATTTCAAATGCCTTCTGCAAAAGGCACATTTTTTCCTGTAATCCTGGCAGCCTTCCCCTTTAATGTCTGGTGATGAACCTCTCTACTTTTGTCAGGGTAATGGCTCTGCAATCACTTGTCTTTCTTCTTGGATGGCATTCCTCTAAGCCCAGCTCCTGAGGAATTTACTACATTTACTAATATCAGAAATTATGGGGAGAACCAGACACCCAGGAATTTTAGGGGATCCTTGCTCCCTCCAAATCCATAGCAACAATAATAATCACTCTGCACACTTTTTATCTCTGGTTTCATCCACCTCTGACATGTAGCCTCCCCTCCTGAAGGTTCCTCATCAGATAATGTGGCCCTTGGAATGAAAACAAAATGTTATTCACTGTTGCACTACACTATAAACTTAGGGCTTCTCCCAACAACCTGTTTATTGAGCATTCATCCTGATTTGTTTGTACAAGCTTAGACTATATCCGGTCATTACTGAACATTCCTCCTGATTTGTTTGTAAGGAGGTTATATGGCAATGAGCATCCAGCCTGATTTGCTTACGCAATATTTACGTGTCTTCCTGTTGACCACTTGTTCATTCTACACTTTTCAAAGGGTTCAGCCATTATTTTCCAAAACACAAACAGTCCCATTTTCTCTAAAAGATGGATTGTTTGTATTAAGGGAAACAGAGCACTTTAATCCAGTTTAAAGTCCTGTATGTGCTTGAACTCTCTCCTGCAAAATACCGACAGTCTTGAAGCACCCTTAAACTGGCTTGATTGTTATTCCTTTTCTCAAAGGAATCAGTCAGCTGTGGCTCTGTCAGGGTGTGTGTGCATATGATACCCCAGCTTCCTTGGGTCCTGAAGGAAGATCCTTCCTAGTTAAAGTGTACCTGTCTGCTTGCCCATCATTCCTTTTAGATCTTTGCTTCCACCAAGTGCTAGAGTTATTTAATTTAGGATTGCCATATGTCCTCTTTTTCCAGGACACATCCTCTTTTTCTGGGGTAAATTCCAAAAAAAAGATGACTCTATGACAGCCATTCAAAGCAAACAAATTGCATTTGTTTGCTTTGAATGGCTGTCATAGAGTCATCTTTTTTTTTGCTCTTCAAAATATGGTAACCCTTTGGCTGGCTTTGACCTGACAGCCTAAAATCCCCCTGTATCCCTGAGAATACCCCCAGGTATCGCGACACTGACTTGACACTAGATGTGGGGTAGTACATTAAAGGAGACAATGAAGGGTCGATGAAACAATATTAAAAGTATGCTAAATGATAAAAGGGTAGTTTTTTAAAGAAGAGATTTTAACATAAGAATGGTTACATGCAGTAGGGCAAATAGAATACAGCAAATAAATATAACATTAAACACCATGCAGTTTACCTCTAGATCAAATATTCCCTGCCAACTTACAACTGGCGGTTCTTTGTATGATGTTAGAATGGCATCCTCATTCCTTTCTCTCTTGAGATCATGCCTTGAACTGCTAACCCAATCAAGTCACTGTGCAGAAAAGCCTTGGGCTATGTGTCTCCTGATCAGTGGCGTAGCGTGGGTTGTCAGCACCCAGGGCAAGGCAAGTAATTTGCGCCCCCTAACCCGTGGATTTGCGCCCCCTAACCCGTGGATTTGCCCTAACCCCAGAAGTTGCGCCCGGTGCGGCCGGGCCCCCCTGCACCCCCACGCTACGCCACTGCTCCTGATCCATATTTTCAAGAAAGTTGGAGGGTCTCAACAACAGACAGTGCCTACTTGCCACCTACTTGTCACCTGCAATTAATCTCCCACCTTTAAGTTTAACAAGTTAACCTTTAAATGTAACAGAACAGTCTGTAACAGTACAGTCCATTTGTTTCACGTATTATATGAGAAAACTATTGCTAATGGAGATTTTTCAGCTCCTTGTCAAACTTCAACTACCAGAATTTGTTGGAGAAATCCCCCATTCTGTAGGTATGGAAGAAGAAGAAGAAGAAGAAGAAGAAGAAGAAGAAGAAGAAGAAGAAGAAGAAGAAGAAGAAGAAGAATTTGCTTTGGACACTTTTTGCTGTGGACATTTCAATGCATTTCATTTTGTTCTGCAGCTTTCTAGCCCAAAGCCCAGAGCGATCCTAACCATGTCTACTCAAATGTAAGCCATATTGCATTCAATAGTGCTTACTCTCAGGTAAGGGGGGGTTGGGATTGCAGCCTTAGTCTCTAAATCTGAGAAGCATGTGAAGTAAAAATAATAATAAACAACCATATAAGAATAGTAGCAGTACACCAGAATTAGATGCCAGGGCAGGTGGGTTGGAGCAGTGGCTATCATATTTTTTAGTAAAACAAATTTCAGCACACAGTCTCATACCTAGCTTAAAAACTACTCCCATATAACAAGCAAAACAAATGCACCTTCCAAAATAATGTTAAACAGCATACAAGACTCAGAGCTTTAAAAACTGCCCCCAGATAAAAAGTATTTTTAAAGCTTCTAGTCAAGTAAAAACAAATGCAGCTTGCAAAGCAACTTGAAACACAGAACACAAGCTCATACACTGTTCCCATGGCATTTAAAAAGAAAGAAAAAATTGGTTTTTTTCCTATCCAGAAGCAGAAATTAAAAAATATATATTTCTAAATACTGATTTCTCTAATCAGTGAATGGTGTGAGGAATGAAGAAGCAGATTGCCCAGAGATACCTTAGTAAAAACCACCTTACTTAAGGACTCTCTGGTGGGAATTTTAAGTGTGTCTTTAGGCAAAGTCTCTTTCAGAGCGGTTAGGCTCAACTGTTATCCAACTAAAGCTCAATGAGGATGTTCTAGCAAGGTGTGGTATGGTGGCAATATCTTATTTGATTGACAGGTGCTGGCATTTACCGGTATCAGCACCACAGATAGCAATGTCAATGCCACCTCCTCAAATTTGCCACCGTGAGCAGCTGTCCCATATGCCCTCTCAAAAACATGTGCCTGGTGGTTGTGGCACCCCAGTTTTGGAATAGCCTCCCCAGAAAATCTCACCTGGCACCTTTGTCACAGTTTTCTCAGCACCAGATCAATAACATTATTACTAGTAATGTTAGTATTCACACATCTGATCTGCAGTTTACTCAAAATCTATGCTTCTAAACTGCTGCTGTCTTTTACTCTACAGATGGAGAGGGGAGGAAATGTTCTCTCTGTACTGTACATTAATATTTTATTTTATTTTCTCTGTTATAAAAAATACAGTCAATAAATAAATAGTGGCTCCCAGTAAGGACAGAGGTTGCACCCAGGGAGCTGTGCTTAATTCTTTAGGGTAGATGTTGGTGGGCATGGCAGGGGGGGGGTGAGGGTGGTACAAATTAAATAGCAAAAAAAAAACTCTCAAGACAAAGAAAGGATACCCCACTCCTTAATTCTTCCCCTCACTATGATTTTTTTACCTGTGTCAGGGAGACCCTGAGAAGACTAAAAGTCTGAAGTTTCAGGTTAAACCCTTAAACCCAAAAATTTAATCAAGCCATCTAATTTACATATTTAGGACTCCAGCTCCCATCAGCCCCTGCAGCCAGATACCCAGTAACTGTGACAGTGGTGGTTATAGTTCAAAAAATCTGGGAGACCAGGGAAGAGCAACGGCGGAAGAAGATTGGAAAAAGTTCAAAGACTATTTAAAGAAATACTCAAAAATCAGTGAATGCTAGATTGATGTTGAATGAGAAAAATAGGGGTTAACAGCGATAACGGTTAAGTGGAAGAAACTGAATTACAATTAATTTGAAAGTAAGGGAGGGATTTGTTAATTAATTAATTCGACACGAGAATGCAGAAAGGGGAGGTATGAGGAAGTCGGGAGAGTAAGGAATATGAAATTAAGACTCTGAAATTATACGCGTTGTATGTTCTTTATTGTTGTGTTTTGTTTTTTTTGTTATGGATGGAAAACTGAATAAAAAATATTAAAAAAAAAAATCTGGAGGGCACCTGGTTGGGGAAGGCTGCCCTGGGATGATGGTAGTCATAGGGGAAGACTTACTGGTTTCTACATGATCACATTTGTGGAGCTAGAACATTCAGAAATGAAAGAGCAGGCTTTGAATGTTACCCACTGTACATTCCCTCTATAATAATTAGTCACTTTGTGAAGTTCCTGTCAGCAAGGACGTCCTCATTTTCAGCATGCTGAATCTATACAGGTCAAAGAAAGGAGTCAACATTCAAAAAAGGAGGTTAATCGTGTTGATCTCTCTGAACTGCTTGGCTCATTTGCTTCTGTTCTTTCTCTTTCTTTCTTTTTGGAAGTTGCGAAAGAATCATAACAGCTGAGTTCTAAAGCTAACTGTGAGTGCGAGGGTGTCATTTGATTTCCAGATTCCTTCAGCCTTTGCCACCACAGTGTTGATTTTCCAAGCAAAAACATCTGATTGTAAAGCAAGCCCAGAGATTCAGCTCAATAAGACGGTATTTATTGCAGTCAGATTATTAGATCAAAGTGCCATAAGTCCACCTTTTAGATAGACTGGCCCCTCTCTAAATGCTATTAATTAATTAATTTCTTTTAAAATGCCAATACACTCAAAACACTGGTCATCATTTCAATCCTAGTTCAGTAGAGAATGTCAATAAGACATCAGTGATAATCCATTTTAGATCAACTACTTAGAGCTTTTTTTCTACAATCAAGCAGTATATAAATTTTATGAAATAATAAATAAATAAATAAATCTACTTATTATTTTCCAAGTGTCCTATGGTATGATCTGAAGACATATGAAGCCACCACCTTGCTGAAGATTAAGCAGGCCTTGGTCTGTCTAGTGCATTCCCCTGAGAGCACAATATTGGTTCCCTCTGCTTGGCTGGCTACCTCTTCTGCAGGTGTTTCTGCAGGTGTTTCTCCTCATTTGTTTGAATAGAAATGGCAATTCCTTGATATAGCCATTGGTCCAAAGCTAGGTCTTTATTGAAGGTGAAAAGTCCAATAGATAAGTTTGTAAAAAATGACATAGGAAATGGATAACAGATCACTCTGCTGGCAGATACAGATGTATTTCTGCTATTGCTACACATGAGGCCCTGGCTTGCATCATAATAGATTCTGGTAATGTTATTCCTTTGATATGTGCTAAAAGGTTGGAGAATGCTCCTTGGACCAGGCTGCGTGCAACAATTGCTTTCATTCCTTTGTGGCTGCGGAAAGCAAATGGGTTTGAAACAAACAGAGGGAGGAGATGCCAAATTTGATACACACAGGGCTGCAGGAACGACAGCTCAAAGCCTGCAGGTTGCCACCAATGACTTTCCAGCTTTGCAAGTGCTCTTTTGATAAATGAGTTAGGTGTAATAATATGGCAGCTTAGTCCTAGCTATGTGTGCATTTTTCAAAACATTCCCCTTTTTTAGAATCCAGAACTGCTGGAAGTTGCTACACATGAAGTCTCTTACAAAGATGTTAATAGTTTAACCTGGATGAACCAGGATGGGGGTTTTGGCAAATGGAAAGCCACAACATATGGTTTATGTTTGACTGGCGTCTGCACCATTGTCATAGCATCATGTGGGCAAAACCCTCAAATTGCTTTGTCAAAGGATGTGCAGCTCATGAGAACTCTGGAGATCATGGTGGTGCCAAGTTTTGGCGCTCTCTCTTGGCCTCTAAAGGAGAGGCAGTCATTGGAGTATTGTGGCTCTTCTGATGGGCAACAATGCAGTGATGAAGTGGTATGTCACACTGCCCAGGGAAAACCAAGGAGAAGGGAAAGGGAAGAAATGACAGCAAAGGACCTGGAAATTAGATCAACATCTGACCAACGGAAAATTAAAGAAGAAGAAAAAAGAACTGTTAAGACTGTCTCTGAGTCCAGAATGAGTTATGGAGAGACAGCACATCTCTGAAGGGTCTAGGATAGAAATGGGAAACCAAACTAATTTCATGCACATCTTCAGCACTCCATGTGCAGTTTCTCTCTTTCTTAAGGTCACCACCATTCCTCTCTCAATCTTTCTGGGTTGTAAAAGGCCCATTGAAAATTGATGGGCACGACTAACATAGGCTAATGAATGTCAATGGGTCTACTCTTAGTGAAACCTAGTTGCATACAGCCCATTCTCTCTCACTTCCTAAGATGAAGAGAGAGAGAAAAGTAAGAGGTGGTTATCATATTTTTAAAAAGCTTTTATTTGTATTTGTCTGCCTATTGATATTCAGCAGGAGCCTTCACCGCACTCTTTTTGGTACCTGCTAAAAACAAAGCTACCCAGGTGTTTACAAAGTTGATGTGAGTTTTAATCTGTTTTTAGTCTATTGTCATTTTATCTTTTCAAAAATCTTAAATTGTTGTTAATTTCTCTCACGGATAATTTCATTTCATTTTTTTTGTCCCATATTTTGCCCAGCCTGTCCTTTATTTTGCCAGACCAAAGGTGACAACCCTAATTTTTCACCCATTGGCAGTGCACATTGGCCAGGAAATGACACCACTCCTTTATCACTACTGGCTGCACATCATAAAGGATGTAAAAAAAGGGGGGGATAGAAACTAACAAGAAGTGCTGGGAAATTCTTGAAGTTCTTGACCTTCTAAAGCATCCCATACTGTGCAGAGACAGTGAGCCAGAACCAGAGATGCAGGGCAGGGGTAGAGAACCATTCACAGCCTGAGGGCCCCATTCCTTCATAGGCTTCTGAGAGGTACATGTCAGTGGTGAATGGAACCAGAGGCAAAAGCAGGTGGCACAGCCAATGAGAGTACCATAGTACATTCCACCCATGCAAAAGTCAGAGCTTTCTGACATCCACCTATATGTTTTCCACCTCCATCCAGGCAAGCAAGAGGCATTATCCTAGTACTAGGGCACATTCCAGCCAGGCAGAAGCATTTGAGGATGACATGGAACAAGGCAACTGAGAGGCATGTCCTGAAGAGGGGTGAGTCCTGGGAGAGTCCTGAGGGCCAGATAAAAGGTCTCATTTGGCCCCCCGAGCCTCAGGTCCACAACCCTGGTATAAGGAGAAATGAGACTTCTGGGTTCAGAAAAGTGCAGTGCTGAAGAATCCTCAGAAATTATTAGGGAGTTGCCAATAGCAAGGAAGGGCAGTTGAGTGACCCTTATGGAAAGGTTTCTACTGATTACAGGAGGAAACTAGTGTGACCCCATGGCAGTCCAACAGGAAAAGCTTATTCATATATGACTGGCCTGGTTAACACTGTGCAACAGGAGCTCAAGATACCACCACTTCCTTTGGGATTTATTCCTCTTATCTTGAAGCTGTGGCCTTCCTTGCTTATTTTGAGTGTGGTATGGTAAAATGTGCCACTCGCTTGAGACAAGGGGAAGGCACATTGGAGATGATGCATTCACACCCACATTAAGTGCCTGTGTGAAGTGCTTATTTGTACAGAAAGCATAGGAAACTGATAACATAAGAAGAGCCTGCCTGCTGGGTCAGAGCAAAGGCCCATTTAGTTCAGCATCCTGTTTCCCACACTAGCCAAACCAGATGCTTACTGGAAGGCTACAAGCAGGACACAAGCGCAACAGCATTCTCTCCACTTCAGAATTATTCCTCTGATCCTGGAGGTAGCATATTACCATAGTAATACTTAGAACAAGTCCAATGGAAACAACCAGAGCCCTGTCTAATCCATCTCCACAGGACTGGTTTCAATTATTTTGCCCCAAGGAGATAGACAAGCTGCTTGCAGAAATGTAGCCAACCACTTGCCCATCTTGGCTTCTTAGAAGTAGCTGTAGGGCATTGACTGGGCGGGTCACTCCAGGGAATGATCAATGCTTCTCTGGAGGGAGGGGAAATACCATCCACCTTGAAGGAGGCAGTGGTGTGTCCTCCTTAAGAAGCTCTGATGGGTTAATGCATCCTTGATTAAGAACAGTTTTTCAAAGAAGATGAGAATGCAGTGTGCAATATAGGACCATGGATTGCTTTCCTGCACAACCTAACCAGGCTAGCCTGCTGCGGCAGACACCCACACAGCAGATTTGCCAAGGAGTTGCATGTAAAGTCTAATGTGCATAGGCAATAATATCCTGGTTGTGTCCCAGATTCCCTTTTCTTTGATTTATAGATTTGTTTGTTTGTTTTTGTTGTATTATTCCAAACCTAGCCTCAGCTGCCCCTTTCAGAACTGGGGCAGATAGACTGGATATCTTATCCTATGTTCATATTCCCCTGCAAAGTCTTTAAAAGATTGGAAAACTTGTTCAGGTTTGAATATTTCAAATCTTTCTGTTCCTGCTTCAGACAGTCTAGTGTCCCCGCTCCCCAGCCAGCAGAAGAGGTCAAGCCACAGGCAACATTATGAAAGACACACCAATCATTTTCCTTAATTTATTTTGATTGCTGTCATCTTCTCCTTTTCCAATTTCCACCTCTGTCTCTTCATTAAGCGTCTTGACCACTGTAGATCACAAACTCAGGTGAAAAAATCAAAAAGGAGGCAAGAGAATAACCTGCAGCTCTTGGGACACAGAAGATGAGGACCAAGAGTTCCTTGTTCCATTCCAGTAGGAAGATCAGTGTTTCCATTCCACAAATGAGGAATCAAGATTTAGTTCAGACATCACAGCTAGATATGGTTTGCAGCAACTATAGTAACCTTGGTTTGCAGTGATTTGATTAGCTAAGATTAAGGTTACTAGACATCCCCGTTTTCTGGGGACAGTCCCCAGATTTATAAATCAGTCCCCATACAAAATCCATTGAAGTTGAAAAGTGGCCCCGGATTAATTGAAAAAAATTGGGTAACTTTAGCTTAGATGTATGGTGGTGGTGTTGTTGTTGTTGTTGTTGTTGTTGTTGTTGTTGTTGTTAAAGTGACTTTATTCTTTTAATTTGAACATTATAAATCACTTCGGGATCTTTTAGGGCATAAGGCACTATAAAGTAAATTGATAAAGATACAGTGGTACCTTGGGTTAAGTACTTAATTCATTCCGGAGGTCCGTTCTTAACCTGAAGCACCACTTTAGCTCCTGGGGCCTCCCACTGCTGCCACACCACCACAGCCCAATTTCTGTTCTCATCCTGAAGCAAAGTACTTAACCCGAGGTACTATTTCTGGGTTAGCGGAGTCTGTAACCTGAAGCTTATGTAACCTGAAGCGTATGTAACCCGGGGTACCATTGTATATACAACTGTGCAGATGGGACAATACCTTAGGATGAATTGCAAACTGATTTCCGATTCTGTCAGAATCTTGCAAGGAAAGAAGTAAAACTTGGGTGAAACTGGCAGGACAAGTGGAGCTCTGCATGGATGAGCCCATAGTCTTGTAAGACTGCTGGTTGAAAGGATGAAGAAAACCTAAGGTTTATTAGTGATGGAAAACAAAGCCATTCTGAGTATAGGTTTAATCATACCCCACAAGTATCCTGGAAAAAGATGGGACTTCCCATTTTCTCATGCGAGAGCACTCACTGGACACTTGGTGATGTGGTTCCAGGCTGGAGCCCCTGAGTCCCTGTTCCTCTTTTCTCCTTTCATGGTTTTTCCACAGCATACATTTATCAGCCCGCTTTCTTGCAAGCTGCTCACTATAGCCAAGCCATTTTTGGGGAGAAGTCAATAAATATCTGCCTTGCCTTGTGTTGTGCTTGGCGCTAGGCTGCTGTTTAAGCTTGTGGTTAAACCAAGTGTCTAAGAAACACATGTGCTGGAAATATCTCCCTTTCAGACTGATGGCTTGGCAGGTTGTGCTGACACGCTCTCAAAAGAGATGTCTTCACTTAGATTGTTACGTCTTCTGTTTTTCAGGGTTGTGCTTGGATGAAGCAAGGGGGTTATGAAGCAGAGCTCTGTTTGCTAGGGGGAATTGGCTTGATGCAGAGTGCAGCGCCCATGCAATTGTCAGGCTTAAAAGGAAAATTGGGAATGTAGTGGTGTTCTTCTGCACAGATTCTGACCCAGAGCCTCTGGGGTGCCACAGGGCATCAGACAAGGAAGATCTGTTTACACAAGACTTGTTGCTGCAGTACATTAGCATGATTGGTCTCAAAACCTCTGGTTGGCCTGGAAGGTGACACAGATATGTACTGCTGTTTTGATTGATGCAAAGACATTGGGAAGCATAATAGTTAAGATATGAAGAACCAAAGTGGCCATATGTCATCTACAGAAGACAATCCTATCTTTGAAGGTGCCTTGTATTTGAAGGGCTTCATCTCCAAGTTTCATTTAAAGCTGTGGGGAACCTAAGCTTCAGGTGCCAGATGTGGCCCTCCTTGCCTCATCACTCTCTATACTCCCTCCCCAGACCAGGTCTCTCACTGGCTCAACTCTACAGCCTTTTCCCTGGCTGGTATATATACTTGAACATTCAAAAATCTTCTTGCATAGCTGGACACAGAGATGTGCATGTTAATATTTTGTCCTGTTCTTTGAACATGCATTTCATATTTTGGGGTCAGCATGTAAATTGGCAGCCTATTGAGCTTTGCATGCAGAAACTGATGGGTCTGATCCCTCAGTCAGCTTCAGCTGCAACCTCTATGGACACTGATGTGTGTGTTTTTTAACGGATCTGTAATTTGGTGGTGGCAAAGTCCTCTCTGAGTGTTTGAACAGCTGCTGGCAGGTTCAGAGTAGAGAAAGCTGAGCTAGATGCTAGCTATAACCCCGATTGAGAGAACATTGATTGAGAAGATTAAAAAGAAGGTTCTGGATTCAACCCATTTGGAATGTGAATGCAGGAGTTCCCATTTGCATTAGAAATTGCTCCACCCTGCTTTTATCTTCTACGTAAGCAAAAATCAGACATATGCTTAACATAGCAAGAAAGAGTCTCAGAGGTGATTTTTCACGTGTAAAGTTTGAATGGGCTTTGGGTCTGCCTTGTGCTTGTCATGAAGACTAGAAAGCCCATTTCACAAGTCTTCTTGGCTTTGTAGTTATTCTTCTTGGGCAAAGAGCATAATCCTGTAGGATCCAGACTTTTGTTGTTGTGAGAACAAGATGCTGAACAAGATGGACCTTTGGCCTAATCCAGGAGCAGGGCTTTTCTTAGGTTCTTAACATTCGTTCGGCTTCTTGTTTTTCTCTTGTACAAGTGCTGCCTCTCTTGAGTTTCTCTTGAAACAAAACTTTGAGGCTTTTCTGCTGTTGGAAGAGTCCCTGACATTTGCTCAAAGCCTGCTCTGTCTATGTGTGTTCTTGGACAAAGTGCTCAATCAATTTTGAGGAGCAGGGGGGAAAGTTTTGAGAAGACAAGCAGCATTTCTTCATGAGGAGGGGGCCCAGGGCATCCCTATTTATATCACAAGTCCTTGTGCTTCCTCCTGTGTGTATTGTGCTTTGGCTTCCTTCCTGCCTATTCTGCCACTTCAAAAGGGCATGTGGACCTTTTACTCAGATGTCAGGATGACATTCACTGTCATTCTGCCGAGTAGATGTGCACCTTCAATAGGCAAGCTAGCAGCAGCAGTGAGCGTGCTTGCGTGTTCCTTTCAACCTTGCCCCTCTCCCCAGTTTCTGCTGCTGTCGTGCGTTCTGCTGCATAATAGGAAATTGTCAAGACTTAAAATAATAAAATGAAACCCGAGATTCAAAGGTGATCTTCCTATGTGCATCACAAATGATGTTCTTGCTGAAAGGGGATTGAAGTCATCCTCCCACCTCATGTCTCTTTCATTCATTGTCGTCCTTCTTCAATTAATTTGCTTTTCATGCCATGAGCCAGCTGAGTTTTCAGCATGGCAAAGACCTGTTAAGAAAGCAAACACCTTTTTTCAAGTGCTTGACAGCTAGCTGGTTGTCAATGGATCCGGTGCCTTGAACACTTCTTCATGTCAAGCTGTCGTGTATTCATTGGTAGCTATTTTAAACTGTGCAGATAACTGGATGGGCAGGGGCTGGAGTACTTGTAAACCAGCGGTTCCAAACATGGTGCCCACAAAAGACTTCTTGAGTACCCACAAGGCTCCCTTGACCCTCTATGCAGATCAGGCATGAAAGAAGCATTCTTTGGTAGGCGATACAATAGGTTCCAATGTGTGCTTGGTTGTGGTGTGCCTGTGGTACCCAAAACAGATTCTCTAGTTTGCGCATGTCACCCCAAGCTCAAGAAGGTTGGTGGCCCCTGATTATATGACCCATTAAGACAAATGCAGGTCACCAGCTATTTATTGGGGTCTTTCAAGGTGTTTGAACTTTCATCCCTGCTATCCATAAGTTCATAAGCATAAACTTTTGAGAAGTTATGGGATTATGCTTGAAATCCAGCCCCCATCATTTCTTGATAATCCTAGGTAGAAAGCAAAACAGAACGCTGGCTTCCTACCGAAGGCCTTGATCATATATGATCAAGGAGTAGCCATAGCATCCCAAAGCAGGGCCTTCTCAGTGACTATTCCCAGACTTTGGTACTTCATAGAGAAGCTAGATTGGCTGCTTCCTTGTCTGTCCTCAAGCAGATGAAGACTATTTTATTCCAACAGGCCTTTGGGAACTGAGTTTTTTAAGGGAAGGGTTTTAACAGTGCTGTGCTGTTTTTACTATCTGTATTTTAATGTGCGTGTGCATGTTTATGTATATGCAAAAATACAGATAGTAAAAACAGCACTCCCCCCACACAATTACATTAAAAATTTTTTAATGTGTTTGTAGCTTTTTGTATTTTATCTGTATTGTTTTGCTTTGTGAAAGCTGTTTTGAGTCCAAGTTGGGAGAAAAGGTGGGATATTACTTTTAACTCCATGGAGCTCATGGTGGCGTACATAGTTCTTCCCCTCCTTATTCAACCCCAACAACAGCCCTATGAGGTAGGTTAGGCTGACTGGCCCAAGGCCACCCAGTGAGCTTCAGGGCCAGGCGGGGGTGGTGGAGGATTTGAACACTGGTCTCTCAGGTCCTAGTCCAACACTTTAACCAGTTCACCACACTGGCTCTCATATAGATGGATAAGGGAAGGCACCAATCACAAGTAGAGTCCTCTCACTCACTCTGCTGCCTCAAGGAGGGGAGGAGATGTCCTGAGTCCTGAGGAGATGCCATGCAGGGGCTGGTCAGACCAGAATGAGTGGTGGGAGGTGACACTGCAATGATCTGCCCCATTTTCTCTCATGTTAACCAGATGCTCGGTGCCCACTTTTCCCTCAGTTCCCATGACAACCTCGCCTTCAGTCCTGGAACCACCACCAGCACTGCCAGAACCCATCCACAGCCTATCCTCTGCCAAGTCTGGTTTGGAGCCGCCATTGCCAACTCCTCTATCACCTTGGTCATAGGGATGCTAGCTGCGGCGTGAACAAGCAGTTCAGGTCCATCACACAAAAGGAAGTTCCTCTTTCCATGTCCAGTGCAAAGGAATACCCTGCTTGCCCTGCTGAAGTTGTGCCCATCCCATTCCCTTATAATGAGACCCAAGGAGGCATGTTGATCATTGGCTCAACCTCTTCACTTTCTTGGCCATGTCCACCACCTGTTGTGCCTTTGAACCTTATTTTGCTTGTGTTCCCTGTACTGATTTGAGCATTAAAAGATTTTGGCAGAAAATATAAAAGCCAGGACAGGAGAGAGGAAACATCCACAGCCCACTTCGTTGACCCTTCCCCCCCTGTCCCCGCTTTGTGAAGCCAAAGGAAACTCACTTAAAGAAGTAGCTGTTTAATGCAAACACTTGTAATTGCGGAGGAAGAAAGCACTTTTCTCTCTTTTGCCTCTTGTGAAAACATTTTGAAGGATTAGGAAAAGCTCCACACTGCATACTCCTCTCTCTCCAGTGAAAACATCAGCTTGGAGTGAATCGGAATGCCAGCCAAGTGCATGCTTTATGTTATTTCGGTACTGTGCAAACACTGTATCACAGCTGGAGAGCACCAGGTTGGCCAACGCTGTTCCAGCTGTTTGTTGCATGTCAAAAGCAGTAGTCTTCTCTCTCTCTGTGTGTGTGTGTGTGTCTGTCTGTCTGTCTTTTACCCTTTATTGTTATTTAAAGACAAAATGGTGGTTATGATCCTGCTGCAACTTCTCTTGGTTTTGCCTGCAATCCAACTCCAACCCATCAGTTGAAGACCAACAACTAACGACAATATTTAACAATGTTTAGTTTAATATGAGATAGTCTGCTTTACTTTTTATTTTGGCATTTGATATTTGGCAGTCAGTTGAGTCAACATTTCTGATGAGTGATATGTTAATGCCATAGACTATTTGACAGCATTTTATAGCCAACATGAAATAGCATTGGTGTGTTTGGTGTGCAACTGCTTGCAACACATTTGTACTTTTTAAAATTTAGAAGCCAAGAAGTGTCATCTAAAATCTGTTGCTCAGATTTCAAATGTCAAAGCAGAATTTCATTGTCAAGTATCGTTCCACTTTTTAGTGATAAGTTTGGAAATTCCAGAAAACTTTGAGTTTTTGCAAAGACTCATTTAAGCTCCACTGATGTGTCATGTGACATTTATATTGGAAAGTCCCATGGTGAAACAGAACGGAATTGTTGAACCATGATGCCTCCACTACTTCCACTGTTGGAGGCAATAATGCTTCTGAATACCAGTAGCTGTAGGTCGCCGGGGGTGGGGGGTAGGGAGACTCCTGCTTTTATGCTTGGGTGCTGCTTGCCAGTTTCCCAGAAGAGGCAACTGGTTGGCCACCTTGAGAACGGGAAACTGGACTGGATGTGCCACTGGCTTGATCCAGAAGGACTCTTCTTATGTTCTTCTGACTGGTTTCAGTTGCACATGAAGAAATTTCTTATTTATGGTCGGTTACTGCAGAAAACCACTAAGCCAAGTGAATTGTTACATAAGTGACAAGTGAACCATTGTTACATAACTTAAAAGAAGATACAAATGCCACACAGTAGACCTGGACAGTTCAGTTGATTAGAGTGTGGTGCTGATAATGCCGAAGTTGCAGGTTTGATCCCCATATGGGATAGCTGCATATTCCTGTATTGCAGCGGGTTGGACTAGATGTTCCCCAGGGTCCCTTTGAACTCTACAATTCTATCATTTTGAGTTACGTGCATTTAACTTGTGCACATTCAGCTTTATGTGCTTGGCAATTTTTTTAAAAATGGGGTGGAAACAGAGTGAGTGGGATTAAAAAAACCTTTGGCAATCCCACCTAACATTGCACCCAATGTGTTTTCACAATACTTGAATTTTGGCTTTATGCACTATCCCCAGAATGTAACCCTGCATAAATTGCGGCTTTACTGTATATGTATAGATACAAATTTCTGTCTCTGAGCAAATTCAGATGCTGAGTGTCTGGGTTCTTGCTGATACTCTGTTTCGTTTACCCCCCCCCCCACTTTCCCGCCATTAGCTGGGGTGGCTAATCTTTATTTATTTTATTAGTATTTTGTCCCAAGGGACATGTGCATGCACACAGCCACAGCCACACAGTCCCTCTTCTCAGCTGATTCATGAAGATGAAAGGTGGGGTGATTCACATTCCCATCAGGGCACTGGGCTCTGGTCACCTCCACACTGCCACTCAAATTGGTACATATAGTACATTGTGCCAGAGGTTTTCCAACCCACCTGTCAGGGATGAGTATGGTTGCTCACGAGTAAACAGCCAGGACTCCGACCTGCCTTTTTACAGTTTATTTGGTGCAAACTATGTACAGTGCAGACATCCAAAGTACATGACTCCCTCAGCCGCTAGCGGATTCCGAGAGTGGGCTTTTCCTGCCCCCTCCCATCATAAGAACCTCGACACGCCCAGTCTCCGCCTTTTTTCCTTACGCTTGACACCCCTGCCAAAACTAGGCGACGGAAGTTGCATCTCTGCGTCCCGCAGATAAGTCTTTGAGCTTTTGCCTTCCCTCTCTCCACCTTTCTTCTTCCGTTTCCCCGAGGCTTCGCTGACACCAGTCTCTGAGGAAGTGTTACTGCTGATCAAAGTGGGAGGCTCTCTGTACGTTCCTACCTCCCTCCCCACTCTTGATGGCAGTCCCCTGACACCACCTAATGAAATTACAACGATTCTAGCAAATTGGTAGGGTCTTCATGTACCAGAAAAAAATTGTTGGTGGGGGGCGGGGCATGCCTTTGAACTGGGGATTAGTCATCTCTGCTATAAGCAAAGAAAAAGTTTTACAAGTTTTTAACATCTAAAAAAGCAGGAGAAGGGAGGAGGAAAGGGAAGCCCAGCACAGAATATCCCCTAAAGTCAACCTTTGTCAGCCTGGCGCCCTCCAGCTGTAGTCCAGTTGTTTTGAACTACCACTCCCATCAGTCTGGCAGGACTTCCAAGTTCCCATCAGCCCCAGCATCTGCAGGGCTTGCAGGTCAGTGGCGGCTGCCCTAAGCCACCCCATATTCCACTCTCAATTTGTCATCATAAGAGTTGAACTGTGAAAGATTTTGCATGAGATGTGTTAATCTTCGAAATCTGCAACCTCCTGTCCATCAGTTTGGGTTCAAGAAGTGAAAAAGGGGTGGAACTATATAGACACAAGTATTTAAATTGTTTTGCTTTGTGTTCTTTGTGCATGTTTGATGCAGGTCATGCAAAGGAACTGCGGCTGATGAAACCGGAGTTGAACTTGAACAGTGACCATATTACAGTTGCCGCCGGAAAGCCTTTCGCAATCACTTGCCGGTAAGTGGTGCAATGAGAATCCAGGGTTCCATCCTAAAAAGGAAGGTGTGGTGGTGAATCCAGAGTTGATGCATGGATTCCCAACAAGCAACTTTTCCCAGACAGGAAAGATTAGGGAAGGAATTCTAAATGGGAGGGTGTTAATTAAGCCATGATCCAAAAGTTGCAGGAGGCAGAAATTTCAAATATTTTTACCCTACTTCACCAGAACTCAAGGTGCTTTTACAAGAAAATGAAAAATCAGACCTACCACCTACAATAAAATAAAAATGTAACCCTCTCACCACTCTTGAGAAAACAGAAGACAAGACAAAAGCTAGATTCCTTGATGGGGTATAAATGCAATAAATTAAAAAATCTTTTTAAAAATCTTTGGCAAAAATGTGTATTTTAGGCAAAATTGCATACAAACGTGTGTATTAGGAGAACATGCACTGTGAGATAGTGATGACTTTTCATCAGGACACTGACGTGGACATGTAGAGAACTGGATTTAAGAAAAATGGAAACTGAAAGAAACCAAAATGGATGGTTTCACTCATCCCTAGTGGTGACAGGAAGGAAGCTTAGCTGAGTAGCAGAGTAGATCCTTTGGATGCAGACAGTCCCAGTTTGAAACATTGGTCTGGAGGGTCACTGGTGCCCCACTCCAGCTTTTGCATTCTGTCCAAACCAATCAAATAACTTCCTACCAGATAGTAAAACTTAATGAACATGTTTTGAATTACACTCCCTGCATCCCCAAACACTGTAACCATGTATATATTGACATATTAGCAGTGTGATCCTATGCATGTCCACTCAGAAGCAATCTTCATTGAGTTAAATGGGGCTTTCTTTTGTTTGTCTAGGGTTGGACCATAAATCTTTTTTAAAACCTTCTTTGGCAATCACCTCCTAATCACGCTCTAATAAGGAATTCAGTAGAAGGCAGAATATTGCAGTGAAAACACTGTGTTTAAACCTTACAACATGTGAAAATATCCTAACCTCTTTGCAAGCTCCTGAGCCGATCACTCTTTCCTCTTTCCCTCTCCCTTCCTCCCTGCCCCTACAACACCCACTCACTCACATTGATGGAAACAAATAGATTTGAATTTAACTTGGAAGAAATCTATAGTGTGTTTTCCCACTAATGTCTTAGAGCATTTCTATAGCAACTTCAAACAGCCACTATTTGTTGCACCAAAATGGAATATAATCATACCTTTCCTCCAGAATCAATACTGTTCTGCTTATAACCTTGCTCTTGTAACATCACGTATGTCATGCAAGAAACGCAGGAACACTCATCCCTTAACCTTTCAGAAGTTTTCTTTTGGGGAAAAGCAACTTAGCATAACTCCTCAAACAGCTTTAGCAGTCAACCTCAGGAACGTAGGGAGCTGTCTTATTGGTCCATCTATCTCAGTATTGTTGGCAGTGACTGGCAACAGCTCTCCAGGGTTTCAGATGGGGTCTGTCCCAGGACCGCCTAGAGATGCCATGGATTGAACCTGGGACCTTCTGCATGCAAAGCAGATGATCTGTCTCCAAGCCGCAGCCGTTCTCCTGAACTAGCCAATCATAGTTTTTACTTAAAGAAGATGGGATCACAGAATACAGATCGTGATGGGGTTGTCTCTTCCAAGAAAAAGAGAGAGTGCTTAGAAGCTACTCTTCTGCTTTAAAGGAACTCGTAGCAACATACAACATTGATATCTTTAAGCAAAATGAACACCATCAGTATAGTATATGAGCAGTCTACAAACAAGCTATAAGCAAACTCCAGGGAGTAAAGAGCAGTGGCAGGTTTGGTTCATCCCATTTGTGGCCTTCTGACACACACATGAATTATGTCGAAGCTAGCTAGAAAGGTAGCCAGGCAGAGTCGCATTTGGGAGTGAATTCTGCAAAGATGGGAGCCAACACTGAGGAGGCCTTGCTCTGGAGAGCCAGTGTGGTGTAGTGGTTAAGAGCGGTAGTCTCCTAATCTGGGGAACCGGGTTCGCGTCTCCGCTCCTCCACATGCAGCTGCTGGGTGACCTTGGGCCAGTCACACTTCTTTGAAGTCTCTCAGCCCCACTCACCCCACAGAGTGTTTGTTGTGGGGGAGGAAGGGAACGGAGAATGTTAGCCGCTTTGAGACTCCTTAAAGGGAGTGAAAGGCGGGATATCAAATCCAAACTCTTCTTCTTCTTCTTCTCCTCAGTGACTTGGGTAAAAGATGGAATGGAAGGCAAACTCTCTTCCAATGAATCTTGAGGAACAGGGATTAGGATGCCTGTGAAAGTCCCCAGTTTGAGTTGCTTGAGTTAGCAGAATCTGAGAATGTAGAGGTTCTGCTTACTGGGCCAAGGATAGTACATGGTGAGGGCAGAAGATGGTGTCTAGCTGGTTGGCAGAAGAGCCTGACTCTGTCTGGAGTAGGGAAGGCCCATAGCTCAGTAACTGAGCATCTGCTATGCATGCATAAGGCCACAGGTTCAATCCCTGGTGTCTCCAGGTAGGACTGATAATGTTCTCTGTCTGATATCCCACGAGAGTTGCTATCAGTCAATGTAGGCAGCACTGATCTGGATGTACCTGAAGGAGTTCTCTATTTGAAGAGCTGCCTGGAATAAGTCTGGCTTAAATATAACCCTATAAAGGAGGAGCAGCCTCAGGAGTGGGCAGGGAGACAAAGCTTGAGGCTGGCACCAGGACAGCAGGCTAAGCCAGCACACACAAGCCACCTCACCACTCTTCCCCACTATAACATTAATTTTATTTCTATTTAAATTATTTCTAAATGTGCAACTATATATATAAATTAGCACCTGCAAAAATTATACAAATATGTGCCCTCTTTGGTGCAATTTTTTTTTTTTACTGCCCCCCAACTTCAGAGCATAGCCATCATGGCTAGTAGCCACTAATTATTAGTGACTAATAACTTTCTCCTGCAGGAATTTGTGTCATCTTTTGAAACCAGCCAGATTGGTGGCTGTTACTGCCTCCTATGCACTGAGTGATGAAGCGTTTTGTTTCATCTGTCCTTAATCTTCCAACATTCAGCTTCATTGATGTCAATGACTTCTGGTGATGTGAGGGAGGCAGCGAAAACTTTTATATAACCACTTTCTCCAAGTTGTGTATAATTTTATTCATACATCCATGCATCATACAATTCATCCCCACTCCATATATTTGAAGCATAGGTTGCACTCACATATACGCCTGCCTAATATGTTACATTAGGGGTGAGGAGCCTTTTTCAGCCTGAGGGCCATGTTCCCTCATGGACACCCTTCAGGGGGGCCGCATGCCAGAGTGGGTGAGTCCTGACTCAGAGTGAATGAGGGGGAAAATATTTGGAGCAATGGAGGAGACTCTTACATTCTACAGTAGGCTACATTCTTGCCATGCCAAAGGATTTTTGCACACGCTTCTCTATCCTCCATCCAGTTCCAAGGGCCAGACAGAGAGGCCCAGAAGGCCACATTTGTTCCCCAAGGCTGAGGTGACACATCTCTATGTTACACTCACATACGTACTTGCCTAATTATGTCTGAATACAGGTTTCATGTCTCAATGTCTTCTTTTGACAGAGGCTCGCCTGGTTTGACTTGGATCTGGAGAAATGACCGGTACAAGGATGGCAATCGGTGGCAGGTATTCGAAAAGAAATGCCCTGGCAGGTCACATCACACCTGCAGCACCCTTGTGGTCAACCGAGCTGTTGCCAATGACACAAGCTACTTCACCTGCCTTTACAGCGACCTTCCATCAAACAAAGAACTCAAGGCCGAGTTATACATTTTTGTCAGAGGTAAATGGTTCAAGATGAAGTACTCATTAACCTGTCTTTCAGGCTATCAGTCTTTACAAGGCTGCTTCTTCTCGTGGCATGAAAGATGGCAAGCCAAACCCCTTTTATTAAATCTGCCAGGCTGAATGCTGTTGTCTCCTTTTGGCTCCCCGCTCTTAAAAAACATTCCACCCTGATGCTACTTAATTTCCCACAAAGCCCACAATGCCATGTGACTCTGGAGGGGTTGTCAGTAGCCCACAACATCTTTGTTAAATCTGCCAAGACAACCAGATGCATTTTAGGTCCTTTTACTCTTTACCAAAGTGCATCTAATACTCTTGGTGTGGCAAAGTTTTATGCTGCAGCAAGCAAAACCTTCCAGGAACTGACCCTTCTGACATTTTGTAATTTTCCTCTTTTGGAGTTCATGACATGACTACAACTTTTAAAACGCTGGTGCCGATTTTATTTCACTCTGTGCCACTTCTGTGTTGTTGTTTTCTATTCTCTTTTTCTTTTACTCTACTATACACACCTGGATAATGCAAAGCTTGTACTACTTATCTTGTTTGCTTATCATTGACTGTAACAGCAAAGATTTGAAAGGTATTAAGGGCAAAGACAAAGACATGAGCTAGTACAGGATGAGGAAGAGAAAGATGCGCGTGGGAGCCTGAGGGGCAGGATCTTGGACTCACTCACATCATGTATTTTCATGCTGGCTGTGTGGAGGGAGTGTGGAGGGAAGCCCTTAGTGGTGAAGAAATGAACCTTCAAACCAACTAAACAGGATGTAGAGGGGAATCCTCTGTAGTCATCATTGCTTGGCCCTTAGTCTCTCAGTTTGAGGAAGTGGAAATCCTAGGAAGGCAGAGAACAACCAAGGCTAAAAAGCAGGGGGAAGGGCAGCCCAGTGGTTGTGCACCTGCCTTGGCTTAATTTCAATCATCAGCATTTCCAGGCAGGGCTGGGAAAGACCCCTGCCTGAAACAATGGGGCAGTTGCTGGATGGACCAATGATCTGACTCAGTATAAGGCAACTTCCTGTGAAGTCACAGTAGAAACCAACTTGAGCAGAGAAACCTGGAGACCACGGGAGATGTACCATGCCAGCTCCACAAATTGTGGGAGGAGGGGCAGGGGCAGGCAATGCATCCTACCAGTCAGGTGATATTTTTTTTAGGGTCCTCCTTCCCTCTAAATTATCCAAAGCATACTGAGATACCTTGCAGGGTTTTGGAAAAGTGCTAGGCTTCGGGGAGCCTTTGTTAGTAGAAGAAGAGTTTGGACTTGATATCCCACCTTTCACTGCCCTTAAGGAGTCTCAAAGCAGCTAACAATCTCCTTTCTCTTCCTCCACCACTGTGAGGTGAGTGAGGCTGAGAGACTTCAGAGAAGTGTGACTAGCCCAAGGTCACCCAGCAGCTGCATGTGGAGGAGCGGGGAATCGAAAACCTGGTTCACCAGATTACGAGTCCACCGCTCTTAACCACTACACCACTCTGGCTCTCAAGAGTGATCAAAGAAGGTGGCTGTCAGTGCAGTTTCTTGGT
The DNA here is from genome assembly GCF_964252035.2 of Podarcis erhardii. Lineage (NCBI taxonomy): Eukaryota > Metazoa > Chordata > Lepidosauria > Squamata > Lacertidae > Podarcis > Podarcis erhardii. The sequence continues at coordinate 28,028,897 of NC_138504.1, forward strand.
GGCTTTATAACACACACACACACACACACACACATACACACACACACTTGTAACAGGACTGGTCAGGCTTCTGGAAACGAATCCCACTGTTTAGCAAAGAATAATAACAGCAGTGCTTAGCATTATTTATTTAACAGGATTTATATACTGCATAATATAAGAAAATCATCAAAACTGTTTATATAAAAGAATATAAAATATTTATAAGAAAATACCAATAAATTCAAGAGACTTGGAAAAACAAGGAGGCACAATTTTTTAAAAAATAAAAATGTAGATAAAACCAGCTCTTTTAAAAAAATGGTATACATAATAAAATTGCATGCCTTGGTGGGCTTGCATAAATAGGAAAGCTTTTAACCGGCATCAAAACAGTACAATGAAGGCATATATGTTTGCAGAGCTGCTCAGAGACACTTGCAACAACCTTGCATGGAAAACCAGGTTTATCATCTGGTGAGCCTCCGAGATACTGCCTTGCAGGGAGCTCCTGAAGCACATGGTTACCCTCTGCGCTGACTCCAATGCACTGGTGTCACCGTCCTCCAAGCATCTCCCAGGCCCATCACTTTCCACTGTTTCCCTTCCGAGGGGGCGGGGGGGGGGGCACTATAGGCTTTGTGTCTTAATACAATTAAAAAACAAAACACTGCACTGCATCTTCCAAGAAAGGCAGAGTATATGTTCAAGTCATCTGAATAATGATTTGGTCTGTTGCTTAGTCTCTTAAAGCACTGCCCATGGAGTGGTGCAGCCCAGTAATCTTAGAACCTGGACTTAATTGTATTATAGGGTGGTTGCCTTTAGTCAACCATGTGTATGTGTAGTAACGGTTAACCTGAAGGAGTGTCTCCACCCCATCATTCTGCCTGGACACTGAGGTCCAGTGCCGAGGGCCTTCTGGCGGTTCCCTCACTGCGAGAAGCAAAGCTACAGGGAACCAGGCAGAGGGCCTTTTTGGTAGTGGCGCCCACCCTGTGGAACGCCCTCCCATTAGATGTCAAAGAGATAAACAACTACCTGACATTTAGAAGACATCTGAAGGCAGCCCTGTTCAGGGAAGTTTTTAGTGTGTGATAATTTAATGTATTTTTAATCTTTGTTGGAAGCCACCCAGAGTGGCTGGGGAAGCTCAGTCAGATGGGCAGGGTACAAATAAATAATAATAATAATAATAATAATAATAATAATAATAATAATAATAATTATTATTATTATTATTATTATTATTATTATTATTATTATTAACCTTTCTCTCCTCCGCACCTTCCCCATCCCCATTATTCCATACTTTATAATTCTTTCTATGGTCCTGATCTGTTAGAGCAAAAGAAAAAACAAAAAGCCAAATTAAAGTGTTTGTAGACCTAGATTTTTCTTAATTCGGGGAATACTCAGAGCATGTGCAGTTTTGCATTTTAAAACTCATGTAAAGCAGAGAGCCATCATGAATACAGGAATAAACCGGGGTTTGCTTCTGATACCATGATGCAGAATTTGGAAATTATTCTCTATTCACTTTTAAAAGTGAATGCCATGAAATGTTATCAAAAAACAGAAAGGAATAAATCATGATGTCACAACCATGTCAGTCCAGATGCTGTTGCCCCTGGTACCTGCCACTCTCTGCGTGGTCCTTTGGGTGGTCTTTGGGTGGTGGGCCCTGTGCTTCTGCCCAGCTGCACTGCTGTACCCACACGACTTCGTTATAATAGGCAGTGAGTTCCCTTGATCTTAGTTGGGTTTATTTCTACATTGGTGTGTGCTGTGAATTACTCTTTTTCTTCTTCCTCCATTTTGTACATTCCTGGAATTCCCTCTCCTTGCAACACAATAACCTTGATTTGTCTTTATCTCCCTTAATTCTAGTCTTGAGCTGTTTCCTCTTCCTGTTTCAACATTCTGCTGTGATTGCCTGCCTTTTAACTCTCTTGACTCACCCCGGGCATCTCAAGCCACAGGAAGCAGGACACACAAAAATTCAATTCCCCTCTCGCATTCGGTGCCCTTGGCAAATTAAAAACCACCTTGACTTGAATTGCTTTTCTCTGCGATTGCCTCAACGTGGGTTTTGAGACCCTTCCAGGAGTGCCCAAGGTCTTTCCTTTTTTAAAAAAAGCGCAGTCCGGTATTAAGAAAATCTTCCCTGTTGTGAGCAAGAAATGAGGGCTGATTAACTCTAGAAATACTTCAGCATGATCCCTAACTCTCCAGCTCTTAAATGTGACTTGTGAAATCAGTATTGCACTTCAGCAATTCATAAATGATCATCTTATTATTTTTATATTTTTTAATGAAACTGATAATTAGGGAACTTGAATATCATACCTTCAGCCCCTGAGGACAAAAGAAGGCTGTGTAAATTAAAACCATTTGTGTAAATAACTGCAAAATATGGCAATCATAATATGCATATGAATAGGAAAACTTAGGTAAATTAGATTTAAATAAAAATTGGTTCCAAATCTCTTCATATGACACATTATGTAGAGCTCAGTGGTTCATTCTCCTGCTGATCGCTGGATACTTGTTTTACCACAGTGGTTCCCAAGGTGGGCAGTACCGTCCCCTGTGGGGTGGTGGGATTACCTACTGGGGGGGGTGCATTAACTGGCACGGGGGCAGCAGGGGAGTGCTAGAGTGTAAATAACCACCAGACTTTGAAAAGCTGATATCACTGGATTAAGCTCATCAGTTTTGTTGAATTAATTAAACTAAATAGTGTTAATTGGATTTCGAATTAATGTGCAACCAGTTGTTATTGTTTTATTATCTTCCTTACTGGGTTGTGCAAACCACAGTTTTGAACTATGCTGGGTGGAGGCACTGGGGATGAGTTTATGGAACCAAGAGGGCAGGGGCCTGAAAAGGTTTGGGAACCAGTGATTTAGCACATGGGCAGGGATCACCTGACTATGGAAATAAGAGACAGGACACGTATACTTATTTCTTTCTCCTTCCTTCCATTTTCCAGCTTAAGATCACACATCTCTGCTTCTTTTTCACACCCATGAGTGGACCAATACAGGATGTGGCCTGTACCTGCAGTTATATTGGACTCATTGTAAGCCAGATAGTACAAAACTTAACTTATCTGGTTTACTGTGCTTCCTCTTTACAACTCTCTCCTCTTTAGATACAATCTCCTTGCCACGAGCACATTAACAGCCAACCAAAACAAAATGATCCATGGTGCTAGGCAGAGTTTGCCTGCACGTCTCTGATTTTCTTTTATCTGCTGGAGGGGGTTAGGATGTGGCAGAGGCCACCTTCTCCACCAGACTCCATCAGGCTGCACAGGGACAGAGTTGGGGGTGGACTTCACCATCAACTGTACCCACTAAAAGACATGGACAGAAGTCCACAAAATGGGTTGTTTGGGAAGGGGCAATGAGGACAGAGACAAGGATCCACTGCATGCTAAGACAGTCCAGCTAGCAAAGGGACCCTTCAAGGCCCATTCAGATCTGTTGAAGCAAGAATTGTCAGAATTCCTGCCCCCTCTGAAATTCCATCATGGCCTTTGTAAGCAACAGGAATCTAGATTCAGTCACGCTACACTTGGCCGGAAGTTTGCGTATCACCCTAGTTCCCGCTATGGTGCTAAAACACCATGTAGGATTTAGGTGCCTCCCCTTTCCATGTCCATTATATGTAATATGCAGATCCTCCTGGTGGGTGCTGGTTAGGGGATCAAAGAACCCTCAGCAGGATGCCATATCATTGGCCCCTAAATGTAATCCCAAAATGCAAGGCCATGGAAGTTCGAATCAATGGCATTGTGAATAAAATAAAAAGTGGGGAGAGGACAGTTGCCAAGTTTTATGGTTGCTGCCATGCTTTTTTAAAACTACTACTCTACATTTAAGCTCTTCCATAGCTTTTGTTTCATGTTTGCATCAAAGCAAGTGTGGATTTTGAAAGGGCTATACAACTGCTCTGGGCTGTAGCAGGTGGAGTGAGAGGAACTGCTGAGTAAATTGCTCTTCCTCTGGGAGACCAGGCCATTCTTAATAAAGGGGAAGAAAAATAGTATCAATCCCTCTTTGCCCCCCACCCCAGCTGTGCTTAATGCTGAAGTCCCTGATTGTTGTTTCAACAGACGTTTTGCTGCCCTTGCTACTGTTTCCTGCCCCTGTTTTGACAGCCTTCCCCGGGGAGTTTTGCAGGGCTGTCAGACTAGGCTCCCTGACAGCTGAATATATTGGCCTGCACAGACTGCCTGAGACAGGAGTGGCCAATGTGGTGCCCTCCAGATGTGGTACTCTAACTCCCATCAGCCTCAGCCAGCAGGACCCACAGTCAGAAATGATGGGGGCTGTAGTCTGACAACATCTGGACTCTAGAAGGGAACAGGTTAGACATCCCTGGTGTGTAGAGTGGAAATTGCCACTGTTCACTTATTCATCCTATGTCTGGAATGAATATGATCAGTATTCCCTGCTGTTGCTTTCAATCTGCAAATTAATTATTGTCCCCCTCATTTGCATTATCCTTCCCTTGCATTGAAATGAATGGGGTAGAATAATATAATGACAGTGTAAATTATGTAATTGTGCCACAGAGGACAGTGAGACTAATAACATAAGTTTTGGCAGAAAATGAAATGCAGCAGAACAGAAGTGATGCCGCATACAATGATTACAGGGCAGAATGGGGAAAGATGCTGTCTTGCATCTCTGACTGCATGGAGCCAAGTACATTATCATTATCATTATCATATTTATTTATATCTCATATTTTCCCTGGCCAGGATTAAAATTACACAAATTTTAAAAACACAGATGAAATACAAAAAGTTAAAAACATGTAAAAGATAACTGTTAAAAACTAATTAAACTCTAATAGAATTAAAACAATATAAACAAACAAATTATTGAAATACAGATAATAAAAGCCTCACAGCACTATTAAAGCCCTTTCCTTAAAAACCCCCAGTCCATTTCAGAACAAAGTCTTCACCTGCCAGCGGAAGGACAGCAGTGAGGGAGCCAGCCTAGATTCTCTAGGAAGGGAATTCCAAAGTCTGGGAGCAGCCACCAGGATGGCCCTCCCCCATGTCCCCATAAAGCTGGCCTGTGAGAGTGGTGGGACCAAGAGATGATTCCCCCCTGAAGATCTCAGAGCCTGGGCAGGTTTGTGTGGGAAGATAGTCTTTCAGAGAGCTTAGACCTAAGCTGTATAGGGCTTTATAGGTCATAACCTGCACTTAGAATTGTGCTCAAAAACAGACCAGTAGTCAGTTACTCAGACAAAAAGAGAGAAAACATTGCTTTGTTGAACAGTCATATTGTTCCAAAGCTTATTGGTGCCCTCTATGTTTACCTAGCCTTCACTGTCCTCTGCCTCATGTGACCAATTGACTTTTGCAATCCATGTGAGCTCCTCCACCCCAGCAACATTTATAATGTTTTCATCGCAAACACAGCATCATGACACCAATGCTGCTTTAAGTCTGGGTTTGCTGGCTTTCTTCTTCCCTCACTGGTAATTTTTCATTTTCTGTTGTGCCTTCTAGAATTTGACCCCTGGAACAGGGACTGTCTTGTTTTGTAATCCCTAAATGGTGCTAAGCCAGATGAGTGCCAGGACTCCGCGTCTTCCCTCACCCCACTGCCTGCCCTTCTTAGCATACCAGCTGTAGTGCACTGATCCTTGTTAACTCAAACTGGGAAACCATGGCTTATTGCCACTTTAGTAACCAGGATCTTAAACCATGGCATGCATACATTCACATTACACACATCTCCTGATATCAAATATTGAGGAGGTGTTACAACAAAATATGCAAGTGCAGCAAAACATAAAATACCGTCAGTACAATACAGAATCATTGTAAGATGATTCAACACAAAACACAATTTGCAGTTTGAAGCAAAGGACAAGATGGCACCCTTCCACTCCAATTCCATGTACTAAAGCCAGCCAGGCTGGCAGGGTGAATCTTACTTCAACACTAGCTATAGAAGAATATATTCCACTACACCTGAGAACAGCAAGCTGGTGGTGCAGGCCCACTTGTGTGTGGTACACACAACTCTGCTCTCTAACACTTGACCAGCAGTTGCCCCCCACTCCAGTCTGCTGCCTGAGGCAGTTGCCTCATTCTGCCTAATAGCCGGGTCAACTCTGTTCCAGGTGTAAAGTGTGAATTGGCCTTAGTGTTCTGATTTAGTGTGGCATGCACATTTATCAGTGATAGCTGTACAAGCTACTGCGATGAATTTCAATGAATCACAAAGCTACCCATTCTACTTTTTGGCCACTTCCGAATCATACATTTAAAACACTTTGATACTGCTTTAAAAGCAATGGCTTCCCCACTCGCAAAGAATCCTGAGAACTAGAGTTGGTTAAGGATGCTAAGAGCTGTTAGGAGATCTGTGTCCACATCACAGAGCTACTAATCCCAGCGTTTTCTGTGAAGAGAGATTGATTCTTAAACCACTCTGAGAGGGGTGGTTTAGTGTAGCTCTGTGAGGGGAATAGAGGTGTCTAGTTTTCTAGAAAAAGAGGTGACGGAACTCACCATGAACACCTCCCTCGTTCTCTTAGAATGGCAATGGCGCCTACCTGAGAGGTGCTCGAATTGAGTTCCAGCAGGTTCTGGCTCAAAAAAAAGCTCTGGTCCTGACAACTCTCAGCACCCTTTAAAAAAGCTACACTTCCCATGATTCTTTGAGGGAAGCCACAACTGTTTATAAAGTGATATCATATTGCGTTAAATGTATGTTTCAGATGTGACCTTTGTTTGTTTTTCCACTACAGATTGGTGTGGCTTCATTTTGCCTGCTAATCTCTGCTGATTTAAGCTCACATCTGCCCCTCTCTCCTCTTCACTCCCCCCCCAAAAAAAAACTTCTGACCCACCATGAATGCTTCTTCAGCTCTTCCATGTAAGTGTACCTTCTTGACCTACACTGGACATAAATTGTGTGAGCCCCGCCCTGCCTGCCTTCCTGCAAAATTCCACCGACCTGCCGAGCCAGACAGCCTGTCTGCGGGACCCACAAAAAACCCTTTTCCGTCTCCTCGGACTTCCCTGACAGCCGATAAGCTGTGAACATTCTGCAGTGCCTGTCTGTCTCTGGGTGCGATGTGTGTTGCAGCTTATAGCAATTTTCTTCCCTTGAAGAAGCTGTGGGTGGCTTGAAGGGTGTTTGAATGGGAGGCAGCAAGCTGCCCTTGCAGCACAGACATTTTGTACCGCAGGGGAAATCCCTTCTCTAGGAGCTCAGGATGCCAGATATGCTTCCATCTAGAGTGGTCCCATGTGACTGCTGAGTCAACATTTGACATTATCCGACAGCTTGTGGACGTCTTGCAAGATAATTGTATGGACCTTTGTTCATTCATCCACTTAAGCCAGCCTTCACCAACTTGGAATCCTCCAGGTGTTTTGGATGGGAACACCAGGTTGGTGAAAGCTGGATTGAAGAAACATTGCCTTGGGAAGCTAAAAAATGCACTGCCAACTCTGTGGATGGAGCAAGCTTGTTTTCTGCTGCTCCAAAGGAAAGGACCCGAACCAATGGATTCAAATTATGAGGAAGGAAATTCCAACTAAATGCTAGGAAGAACTTTCTGACGGCAAGAGCCTTTTGAACGAACTGCCTCAGAAAGTGGTAGACTCTCCTTTGTTAGAGGTTTTTAAGCAGAGGTTGGATGGCCACCTATCAGAGATTCTTTAACTGTGATTCCTCCATTGCAGGAGGTTGGAATAGATGGTCCTCAGGGTCCCTTCCAACTCTACAGTTCTATGATTCTTGTATTCATCTGCCTGATGATGGTACCCATGGATTCATCTCTTTCTTTTCTGCTGTGTAAGTGAATGGCTGCTGATAGTTGATGGCCTGCTTCTGCATTTGATTCAAGTTAGTGGCTATTGCCTTTCAAGCCCCTATCAGTGGCTTGGAGAACAGGATTTGGGCGACACCACCGTAACCTGCATAATTCTGCCCATTCACTAAGGTCAGCAGGGAAGACCCTAACCCTTTGTGAGGGGGGTGGATGTGATCACAGGGGCTTCCATCATTGCAGCACTTGCTCTTTGGAACCCCCTGCTCCCTGCTCTGGTAGTATTCTGCTGTCATCTGGAAACAGCTTTGCTCAGCAGGCATTTGACCTAGGTGTTGGGTTGACTTTACTGCCCGCCTCTCTCCCTTTTGGTATCTGTTCCCTCTGGTTCTGACTGTTAACCAACCTGCTGTTTTTGTTTGATTGTGCTTGATGTATCAATGCCTTTGTCCTGGGATAGCTCAGTTGGTAAAGCCTGAGGCTGTTAATCTCAGGATCGTGGGTTAGAGCCCCACATTGATTTCTGCATTGCAGGGGATTGGACTTGATGACTCTCATGGTCCTTCCAATCCTATGTTTCTATTATTCTCTTTCCGTGTTGGCCATCTTGCTGCAGACCCACACTATACATTTAACACAAATTCAGTGCACATTTAAAAGACATGGCTTCCCCAGAGAATCCTGGGAATTTTAATTCCCCCTCACAGAAATACCATTTCCAGCACCCTTAATAAACTACCATTCCCAGGATTCTGGGTGGGAAGCCACATGTTTTCAACCAATTCCAATCTGTTACCTCCCAGGATGTGGACAGGCTGCTTGGACGAGTGAAACCAACCACCTGTCTCCTTGATCCTTGCCCATCCTGGCTTATAAAAGCTAGCCGGGATGGGCTGGGCGATGGGCTTCGCAGGGTGGTGAATGCTTTTCTCTGTGAGGGAGCCTTCCCAGACCCGCTGAAAAAGGCAGTTACCTGAGCTGCCTGTGGCAAAGGCGGATCTAGGAGCACCTTGAAACTCTCATGTTCAGTTGCCAATATCGTAATGCTGTTCTACAAATCTGTGGTGCAACCGCATTTGGAATGTTGTGTACAGTTTTGGTTGCCTCGCTGCAAAAAGGATATTGTACAGTTGGAGAAGGTTCGGAAAAGAGCAACCAAAATTATTAAAAAGATAGAGCAACTCCCCTGTGAAGAAAGGATGCAGCATTTTTTTTTGGGGGGGGGGTTAGCTTAGAGAAAAGGAGAGTAAGAGGTGACATGATGGAAGTTTAGAAAATCATGCTTAGCATAGAGAAAGTGACTAGGAAAACATCCAGTGAAGTGGAATGTTGGAAGATTCAATACAGATTAAAAAGTACATCTTCGTGCAGCACATAGTTAAAACTATGCAACTCACTTCCACAGGAGGCCATGATGGCCACTAACATGGATAGCTTTAAGAGATGATGATGATAAATATTATTATTAATAATAATTGTTTATTTATATCCCGCCCTCCCCTGCCAAAGCTGGGCTCAGAGCGGCTAACAAGTAAAAATAGCACAGTGTACATAAAATCACACAATCAGTTAATTAAAAAACGTTCTAAAATCAATTCAGAATCAAATTAATGGCAACCATTGGGCTAGAGTTCTATGAGGATTACAGAAGGAGAGAGGGGTCAGACTGTGTCTTAGCCAAAGGCCTGGTGGAACAGCTCCGTCTTGAGGGCCTGCAGAAAGATGTCAAGTCCTGCAGGGCCCTAGTCTCTTGTGACAGAGTGTTCCACTAGATCGGGGCCATGGCTGTAAAAAGCCCTGGCTCTGGTCGAGGCCAGCTTAACCTCCCTGTTGCCCAGGATCTCCAAGATATTTTTATTTGAAGACCGTAAGGTCCTCCGTGGGACATACCAGGAGAGGTGATCCTGTAGGTATGAGGGTCCTAGGCTGTATAGGACTTTAAAGGTTAAAACCAGCACCTTAAACCTGATCCTGTACTCCACCGGGAGCCAGTGCAGCTGGTATAGCACTGGGTGAAAGTGATCCCGCAGCGAGGACCCCATAAGGAGTCTCGCCGCGGCATTCTGCACCCGCTGGAGTTTCTGGGTCAGTCTCAAGGGCAGCCCCACGTAGAGCAAGTTACAATAATCCAGTCTGGAGGTGACCGTTGTGTGGATCACCTCAGGGTGAGGTCAGGGCGAGAGAGGTAAGGAGCCAACTGCTTAGCTTGGCAGAGATGAAAAAATGCCACCTTTGTTATAGCTGCAATCTGCGCGTCCATGGAAAGGGATGTCGAAGATTACACCCAAACTCTTAACGGACAAATTAGGCAAATTCATGGAGGATAAGGCTAACCATGGCTACTAGCCACAATGGCCATGCCCTGTAATGCTTCTGAATATAATAATAATAATAATAATAATAATAATAATAATAATAATAATAATAATTTATTTACACCCCGCCCATCCGGCTGGGTTTCCCCAGCCACTCTGGGTGGCTTCCAACCAAATATTAAAAACAATACAGCATCAAACATTAAAAACTTCCCTAAACAGGGCTGCCTTCAGTTGTCTTTTAAAAATAAAATAGTTGTTTATTGCCTTGACATCTGCTGGGAGGGCGTTCCACAGGGCAGGCGCCACTACCGAGAAGGCCCTCTGCCAGGTTCCCTGTAACCTCACTTCTCGCAGCGAGGGAACTGCCAGAAGGCCCTCAGCGCTGGACCGATGTATCCGGGCTGGACGATGGGGGTGGAGATGCTCCTTCAGGTTTACAGAACGTGGTCTTAGTGGCCACTCCCAGTCACCAGTCTAGGTGCCACACACTGAATGCCAGTGGCTGGAAACCATAGTGAGGTTGTGTGAGTTTTGTACTTGGATCAGTTTTGTACTTGGATCCTGCTTGTGGGCTTCCCACAAACATCTGGTCAGCCACTGTGAGTAGAGGTTGCTGGACTGGATGAGTCATTGGCCTGATCCAGCAGGCTATTCTTATGTTCTGATGTTCTTAAATCTAAGCAGCACTTTTCTGCCAAAGCTGCTCATTATTAAGACTCAGGTGGATAGCCGTGTTGATCTGTCATAGTCATACTAAATAACAAGATGAAAGATGAAAAAATCTTTTTTAATAATTCCAGTGGCACCTTAAAGATCAACTAAATATAAGCTTTCAAGGTATGAGCTTTCGTGTGTAATACACACTTTGTCAGATACTCTTTGTCGTTATTAAGATTGTTGTCTTTGTTCTCTGAAAGCTCCAAAAACAGTCAAAAGTTGTCATTGAATAGGGTAGTCTTAAGAACATCCAACTCAAGCTTTTTTGCTTCTAGCTTCAAGAGAAGATTTCATCCTGGTCTCTGACTAGACAGTTGCAGGAAAAAGGTCTTTCAGATGGAGCCCAGCTATTATAAAAATGAACAATTCAAGTTTAATAATGGGTACCAATGTAGAGTGAGTCAGCGGTTTGGGTTCTTTGTCTTGTTTTTAATGTCACTATCAGATCCAAGGACAATGTGTTTGTGAGGAAAGAACTTGCACAATGAGGTCAGAATGGCTTTGTCCTTTTGCCAGCAAAGGATCTGCAAAAAAGCAGTGAGGCATTTAATGAAGTCTGGAATATGGGTTTGTGTGTCCTATGACCAAGGGTGGGGGAGGACTTCGTTTGCATTTTAATGTGAACCCACCTAATTCACATTTCCTGAATTAGTATGTGAACAAAAAGTACACCCATTATCCTTTAAAATCCAACCGTTTCTGAATTTTGGGATGTAGTTTGCCAGCCTCAAAAGACACAAACCAAGATTAGCATAAAGTGTGTGCAAGAATGTGTATGTTGGTGAGAGCAATGTTCAAAAAGCAAGTTACCTTAGAGGAAATTGCTTGCAAAAACATGAATTTTGGGGAAACTTTCCTACAAAAACGTGTCTGTTAGGATAAGCCTACACAAAAATGCCTATGAATTTCGGCTAGGGCTTAAAACAGTTTTTTAAAACAAACTTAATTCTTTATTACGTAAAATTAATACACTTATTGATTCCAGAAAAAGCCTCAAAGTGGTCTAGAAAGAGAATAAAACAATAAAATTATTAGTAAAATACAGTTAAAAACAACTGCTTAAAAAGTATTCCCCCCAAATAAGCTAAGCAATAAACTAAAAATGCACATCAATATTCTAGATACCTGGGCAGACTTGTCCAAACAAAAAATGGTTTTTAGCAAGAGCCAAAAAGCATATAGTGAAAGCACCTGCCTAATGTCAGGTAGGGAGTTCCCAAGTGTAGGTGCTGCCACACCAAAAGACTGTCGGTAACCTCCAGACTGCCCAAAATAACTTACTTATTTCTTTATTATTATTTTTATTGGGGTTTTGATAATTTTGTACATATAAAACATTTCAAGCATTAAAATACAAGATTCTTTTGAACCTTCAGACCTCCTTCCTTCCCTCCATGGGTTCCAAATTTAAGTTTAAATTTGTTGCATCTTTTACCATTATCCATCTATTATATAACCATAATTATCATAAATAATTCCACATCACAAGTGCCATTACATCCCTTTGGGGAATAATGTAATGGCCAAAAATAAACTATGTAGAGAAGGGGTGAACTGAATTTAAGATTGGGGAAAAAATGAAATGGGAAGAAACTGAAATCAACAGATTCTTCTATCCCCATCACTTCAGAATGTAAGGATTATATATTTACTGTAATGATGATGGGACTGAGGACAGAAATACATCTGTGATTAAGGAGTGTAGTTGTGAGGTCAGGGTGGGGCCCCCAGTGCCAACCCCAACTTCCTCTTTCAACTGGTTTTGCCCCATTTTTTAAATAAAAAAACCCCAAGCTAAAATAAAATATAAAATAACCATCTTGCAAGAGCATCATGTTGACACTGTGCAAATATAACTTTGTCATCCAATGTTTTAACATAGTTTTTTGAGGGCATGGAAGGTTTCCTTTGCTGGACTTGTTTTCTCATGACATTTTTACAATTGCATATTGTTGCAAATAACAAAATTATCGGATGGACAATAGAACCCTTCTTTCATTTTTTATCAAATCTAAAATCAAATCTGAAAACACTCTTCTGGAGCGCATCTGGATTTGCTCTACAGGCTTCTGATGCAGAAAACATTCTGAGAGTGTGAAATTGCAAACATGAGTTGATGTAGATACTCTCATCTTCCTTAGGCACTTTGCTCTTGGGGAAATTTTAATTTACTGGCCAATGGATGGACAAGGAGCTGCTTCTGGGTATTTTCCAAAACTAATTTGAATAGTAGCTATAATAGTAGCTATAATGCCATCCAACCTGTCAAAATGTGAAGAGCTATATTGACTGTGATTAGCAAACCCTGTAGGCAGGGGAAGCACAGCTAATGAAATATGAGGGGAGGCAATAAAATAGCTTCCTTGCTCCCTCTCTTCCTCTGCCCCTTCCAGTGTGATCCTAGCAGGCTTTCAATTTCATTGTTTCTCTGCCTTGGATCCTCTGCCCCCCTTTGGATTTTTCTTCCCCAGCAAAAAGCATGACATGGGCAAGTTTGAGAGTGAAAAAAACACAGGGTGTGCCATAAGGTACACTGAGAAACTTATGGTATTGTTTTTATGACTGTGAGGGAGAAAGTTTGGAAAGGCACGGACAATGTTTGCTGAAATCTTGGCAGCCAAAATTTCAGCTATATAAAATGTGTGGCAGTTAGGGTTGGGGCCACATGTATCTCCTTCCCCTTCCCAATGACTTAGCGAGTCCAGACTAAATTAGGCAAAGCAGTGAACAATCCAAGAGGAATTGTGAAAATTTTGTAATAATTTAAGCAGATTGCAGAATGCATCTGTTTGTGGTGCAGAGCTTAGTGAAAGTATTTTGGGTGTTTTAAGGACAGGGTACATATAGCCCTGAATAAAACGAAAGAGGAGGGATGCAAAATGCATGAGGGAGGATGTTTCTCTTCTTACTAGCTGGTTTTCTGCTTCACATGCCCAAGCATAAATTTAGAAGTATGGTAAAATTTAAAATTCTGTACAAAGTACTGGTACCAAGAGAAATGTTTGGATGTGATTAGAAGTCACCCTAACTGCACCCTTGTGTGGTAAGAACTGGTATTTCATGGTGCTGGATCAGCCTGTAAGACTTGCATCCTTTGCTACAAGGCTTAAATACGAAATTGTAATGATATACTGTATTGCAAAGTCAAACAACAGCATCCCACTTGCTTGGAGCTGCCAGTAGAGTCTCTTACTTGGGATGTAAAACCAATGTCTCGGATTTGAGACGTTAGAAGAACAAGTCCTGTCCTGCAAGCCTGTCCTGCAAGTCCTGAGGCATAGGTTATTCTGTTATCACGAATGCCTAGGCCCAACAGATATGCTACACAGCATCCTTCTAGAGGTTTTGAACTACACCTCCCATAAGCCACAGCAGCTTTGCCTGATGGAAGTAGTTCTACAAGGGCATCAGGCTGGCGATGGCTCCTCAATAATATATTTTAAAAATCTAATGCAATCCATCTTTGTAATAGGCAGGGCTTGTGTTGCAGAACTCTTCTGCCAAAGGTCTCCTGAAAGCATTAGGGAAGCATCATGCTTGAATGGTCCACAGTGTATAACACAGTACAAAGCAGATGAACCATGTTGATGACTGTCTCTTTCCCTCACGGATGGAAGGGAGGGGCAGCTCTTGAAGCCTGTAAACCAGTGAGCCAAAGGAAGTCAAGACTTATCGCTAAGCTTATTGAGTTCACCATGTGTGTAGTGGAAGCAGGGACCATGGAACTTTCTTGTAAACAGCATTATCTGTGAACCTGCTGGGCATGTGATCTGCTTCCTTCAGTGGTTATAAACCTGGGAACCCAAGGCAAAAAAGAAGAAAGTCAGCTCTATTATCTCTGAGTAGCTGTCTTCTTCTTCAATATATCTTTTGGTAATGTTTCTCCTCTGTCTTATTGATCCCCTCTCTTTGTGTAGGGTGCCTGGGGATCCCAGGTACACCACTGTGACTTCTCTGATGGAAGAAGGCAAGTTAGAAATGTGAGAAATAAATAGAAAATGTTGGAATGTAAGGAATGTATTTTTCAGCAGTATCTAAACAGTGGACAGCCTCTTAGAGATGCAGTATTTGGATATAAGTGTCTTGGATGGATCACACCAACTATTATTTCTGCCAAACAGCACAGGTTTCTGGCGTTGCATTCTGTCAGCTTTGCATTGGCTGAAACTGCATACCCTCCAAGAGTCTCGATTTTCCAGAGGATGCCCCAGAATTACGAAAGCCATCCCAGCTTCTGATATGATCCTAGAATGTCCTTTTCCCCCTCCAGTGCTGCCACCAATGAGCTCAAGGAGGAGGAGGAGCCGATGCTTGTCTCAAGTGGCAGTAGCATCCCATTGCCTCTCCATGGCTGCTGCTGCCAGCCTCCTTCCTTGGGTAGCTTGCAGGGTTTGATGTAGAGAAGGCGAGGAGGAGAGGCTATCACCGCTGAGGCCCAGCTCTGAGGCTGGCTCTGAGGGGCAAGTGGAGGGCAGGGCCACCCCAGAAAGGGGGGCAGAGTGGAGCGCAAAGAGTCTTGATTTCACCCTTTGTAAAATTTATTTATTGGTGTGTGTGTGTTTTTTGTAAATCTTTCAAAGAACAAAATAAAATCCAGACTAAGGGTTTTCTCAGGATGGCAGAGGGGTGGGTGTTGTGTCCCATTGCTGTAATGGTGTTGGCACTTGCCCTTCCTCTGCTAGGAAATGGTCTGCATCAGGGGGGAATGGGGGGTGCAAGGAGGGTCAGTTAGGGTGGGGAAGTGAGACATTTTTCCTGCTTTCATCTGAGGAATGTTGGAAGGTATGAAACTGATCCCACAATACACAGCATTTGACACCTCACATCTGTAACTGCATAAACTGTGGTGTCATGGTCATTACAAAGCTGAGAGATTCCACCCTCCACAGATTTGTCTCAAAAGCTCATTGCAAAACAACAACAACAAAGAAACAAATGAAAACCCATTGCAGTTGTGTCTCTGTGATTTTGAGCAAAAGCAGAGAGTGATGTGGGGTAAAAGTGAGTCTGCAGCTTGTAAAAGCAGGCATTAGCATTGTCCAGACCAGTGAGCAGGATCCATAAACTCTTACATGGGTTAAGGGCCCATTCTGACCTATCGGTGCAAAGAAGCTTCCTTGACCAGTGGGGCGTTTTCCTCTACATTTCCTTCTTCTGAACTGAAGCTGGTTGGTGGTGCAACAGATTAAGCCCCTGCCTGCAACCGCACAGGTTGACAGTTCATGCCTTCCTACAGACTTCAGTCCTGACACTGTGGACGTCTTGCTCACATGTAAAGCCAGTAAAGTGTAGAGTGACAGGCTAAGACTGGGCAGATCCAGGCTCAATCGAGCGTTCTCTCATTCTAACCCAGGGGTTGCCAGTGTGGCACCCATGGGCAGAAAAGCACCCTTGAGGCCTCCCCTGGTTACAACAAAGCCTCTGAGGCCTCCACTCACTGCCCACTTCATCATGGTACAGGTAAAGGTGGTTACCATTTCTCCCAGGAAAAGTACATAAAGTGGAAGGAAGAATTTGTAAAGAGTGGTGCTCTTTCCCACTTCCTCATTCAACCCTATATGCTTTTCAGGGATCAGATTAATTCAGCTGGTGACTGGGATCTTTATCCAGATCCCCTGAAAAACTGAAGTGTGTGTGTGTGTGTGTGTGTGTACTCACTTTTTTCCTTCCTGTTTCTTGCATAGGAGGTGAGTGGGAGCTGATTCAGGGGACGGGAAGAAAAGTGACCAGAAGGAGTGACATCACTCACTCACAAATAAAAATGTACCCATGGTCCTAAAATGGCTGCTGATCATTGGTCTAACCTATCTCACAAGGTTGCTGTTGAGAAAAACGAGGGGCTATTTTGTTTTTGGAGAAAAGAACAGGTTACAAAGGAGAGAAATACCATCAAAGTTGCCTGCATGAGCATCTGACTAATGACCAAACGAGCTTGCCGGCTGGCACATAACTAACTTTATCTTCTCTGTGTTCCGCAGATAACACACAGCCTTTTGTAGACTTCCGCCCAAGTGTTCCTGATGTTATCTTCGTACACAATGCTACAGAAGTGATCGTGCCTTGCCGGGTCACCTCGCCGGATATCACACCAATGCTCCTGCTGGTGAGCACACTTCTTCTAAGTCTCATCTAAGAGGAAATAATCAATTCCGCAAGTGGCATAACCAGATTATGGGTGTAATCCGATTCTTGGTAGCGGCTTGGAATAGGATTTGACGGACTTGTCACCCGTCATAGCGTTTTGCTTCAGTTCTCACTTCAGCTATTTTTAGCTGTTCCTGATCCAGCCCTTTAGCTTTTTGAAAACAACACTATCAACCTAGATTGAAAGCAGCATGCTGAGGATGAGCATGAATGATTCCAGATTGAGAAAAACACAAACTTTAGGGTTCATACAGGTTAGTGTGAAAGTATCCTAAATTGATAGTGCCTCTGGAAGCAGATTCCATAGTTTAATTACGTGCTGTGCGATTAAGTACTTTCTTTTGTCTTCATCTCCTACCATCCAGCTTTATTACACTTCTCTGGCTTCTAGTTTTTTGAGAGAGGGAGAAAAGAGTCTCTCTAGCCACTCTAGCCATACCATACATAACTGTACTCACTTGTATCCTATCTCCCTTAACTCGCCCTTTTTTTCCTCAGGGCTCATCCACATTTTTGCTTGACCCGTATTTTGATTTCATTGTGTGCTGATGAATTCCCCTGGGTCAGAGAACTTTTCTCATTGTTCCGCAGCTGTGCCTTGTGAAAATCTAAGGTAACTCGGTTAAGCAAAATCCCTCCTCAGATTTTCTGTGAATCTGATAAAATCTGATTTAGCAGGTCAGATTGGATTTTCCCAAGGCACAGCCACAGAACAATGAAAAAAGCCCTCAGACCTGGGAGAATTAATTGGGACAGGATATGATCAAAATACATGTCAAACGAAAGTGCAGATAGATGAGCAGAGCCATCTTAAGCATATCCAGCGCCGTGGTGCAAAGATCCCCCTGGTGCCCCCCCCCCCCCGTTTCCCAGAGTTGTTGACCCAGTGGCATAGCAAGGTCAGGTGGTACTCAGTGTGGAATTTTTTTTGTCAAACCCCACCACCACCACGTTGAAATTATTAAAGAAGGAAAAATAAGATACTTACTGTTGCAAGTGTTATTTTCTGGTTTATTTACTTAACATTTTGAGCATAAGCACTTAAAATCCTTTTTTCCCCGTAACTTTGTTCTCTGCAAATTTTGAAATCACATCAGCTCCCAGAGTTGGTGGAGCTAGAATAAAACCCAGCTACCCCTCCAGCTGGACTCCGTCCATGGAACCAGTGAATGTGTGTGCTGCCTTATTCCATTTCAGGGTGGGTATGTGGGCCAGATGACCCTTATCTATAAGAATACGTACTTTGAAAACAAACTCAATCTTCTTTAAACCACTCCAGCCAAGGTGTATTCATAATCCGCAATTAAGAATCCATTTGAAGGTAATAAAGAATGAGTTTCAGTTAATTTTTAGTCTCAACGTCACATCAACAGGCAAATATACAATTTATGCCTGCACGTTTGTAACACATACAAAGCTCTGTTTTTTGACTGATTGTAGTTGAGTCCAAAGAAGATGGTAACCATGTAAAACTATACCGAAGTCAAGTTACAAAACTAGGAAGAGATGAAAACGAAGGGTTTAAGTTGATAAAAGCTTCATAGGTTAGAGGTGGGGGTTAATATAAATGTTCTGGAGGTAGTTATGAGCATTAGGGGACAGATATTCCTGCTGAGATAGAGAGAGACTGTAAGCAGCACGGTCACAAAGAAATGAAACACCTGCTGCTGGGTGCCTGAGCCCAGCGCCCCTGATGCGCAGGCGCTGTGGTGCAGGGTACCACTAAGCCAAATGGGAAAGACACCCCTGCAGATGAGGCCAAAACTAGAAAGCCCCAGATGTTCTAATCATTTCTTCATAGAGGAGTTGTTATGAACTTGGTCATATTGGTTGCCTGTTTCTGCACCTTTCTAGCTTTACAATATTCTTTCTGAAGTACAGGATGGCTCCAGTTAAGCTGAAGGCAGGGTGAGATAACATGAAAAAAGTGAGAGGAGGAGCAACTCTACACTTCATCATCAGCAGACAGTTTCCAATTAGGGCTTCATTTCTGGGTTTCTTCATAGGAATGCAAAAAGCAAGAAGACCCCAGTAGTCCCTACAAAAGAATGCAAATAATGTCAATACACAGCTGAACTGCAAGCACCGCCTTACATCTATTTAAATTATCAAACTTCAAAAGGCAGCTGCATCCCCAAAATTTCATATATGCAATTTGCAAAACTCATGGACTATATTTTGCATATTTGCAAAGAGTACCAGTTTCTTCAGACAGTATCCCATCTGCTTTAGTCTACTTGTAAGAGGAAGGAGCAGCAGATGCACAGTTGCACGATATCACCCTCACAGTTGTATCCCAATGAAAAACTGTTGGCTTGAAGGGTCCCAAAGGGTGGGATGAGATGTGGGGTGCATCTGGTTCATGGCCAGAATCATTGTCCCCTGCACCTGGAACTGTACAAAGATTAATATTAACCAGTGGCATAAGAAGGTTTCTTGTGACTACCTTTGAGCAACTGGACATTAAAGGTAAAGGTAAAGGTACTCCTGCCGATACGGGCAAGTCTTGACAGACTCTAGGGTTGTGCGCTCATCTCACTCTAGAGGCCGGGAGCCAGCGCTGTCCGCAGACACTTCTGGGTCACGTGGTCAGCGTGACAAGCTGCATCTGGCGAGCCAGCGCAGCACACGGAACACTGTTTACCTTCCCGCTAGAAAGCGGTACCTATTTATCTACTTGCACTTAAGGGTGCTTTCGAACTGCTAGGTGGGCAGGAGCTGGGACCGAACGACGGGAGCTCACCCCGCCGCGGGGATTCGAACCGCCGACCATGCAATCAGCAAGTCCTAGGCGCTGAGGTTTTACCTACAGCGCCACCCGTGTCCCTGACTGGACATTACATACCTTATTTTTAGAGTCTTAACCTTCCTTTTACCTGGCTTTGTCTCAGATTTCTAGCTGGTCATTTCTTGTTATTGGAACTGAAGGGACCTTCTTCCTACTACCCTTTTGAGTGGATAAACGAAATGTTTCCACTTTGAGCTGCTACAAAATCTAGGCCAAATATTCTGCACTTCCTCTTTGAAAGGGGACAAATGGGCAGGGCTGGAAATCATACCGCAAAAGGAAGGTGCCTCCGGACATCCTCAGTAAAGATGATGAACCTATTCATGGAGGTGTGTGTGTGAGTGAGTGTTTACCTTGGGCGCCTTCGTTCTGTTCCCATTTAAGGAAATACCATAGTGGCTGTTTTGGCCTGGCCTGGAAGCATGTAGAGCCATGCTGGCTGCTTCCTGTACTCAGAGGAAGTTTGAGGGGACGCGGAAGGAAGGAGTCCGTTGATCGGACGAATTTAGAATATCCTCACCCAAAATTAATAACTGGCCACTGATAAAGCTGAAGGAGAGAGAGGGGGGAAATACCACAAGGTCTTTTCAAGTGGTTGGGTAGAGTCTACCCTTTTGTTGTTCTTGTTAAAATATTTTATTATAATGAATAACTTTAATATGTGGTGCCATCTTAAAAAGGCAGATATTCCTTCCTATTCTTTTTTTTGACCACTGAGGGATACTCAAGCACAAAGCTGTAATATTCAACTCTATTCCATTGTATTATTCCTGTAGGAATGTACTTTCCCCCTCATAAATTACCTTTCTTATATTTCCATTATACTTTAAAATGACTGCACTCCATATCCTTTAAATATTTATGGGGAAGTGTGCAGACTGCTAATGCTCAAGGAAAAAGCCTAACTTCACATGATTTGTTCTTCGGTTTGAGCTTAAAATCCAATCTTTTCAACATCCCCATCATCCCCAGTATAAAACTTAACACACTGGAGAAACGAGGGCAGGGGCATGACTCTTTGTGAAGGCTGATTCATTCACTAAATAGGGACCAACCAAAGCATGTGGTGCTGTGCTCTGTCACATGGTGCCGTTCTGGCTATTCACCACCATGGGGGGAAAACCCTGCTAATAATACAGAACAAGGATGAGGAGTGTTGAATGAGGTTGGCCCTCCAGTTCTCTCCGTTTGGCCCTTAGAACTCTCCTCAGGCCACACTCTCTTGCCTTTCTACTTTGCATGCATGCTCTTGAATGAATTTGTACCCTTGAGGTCTTGCCTGTGTAGAGGACAGAGAAGGGTGTGTGCGCATGTGCAGATACTGGCCAACTCTACAAAGGGACAGAAAAACGGCTTCCCATCCCCGATCACAAGGATAATCAGTCCCTCCTCAGAGGGAACTCTTGAGAATTTTAGCTTTGTGAGGGGAATAGGGGGCCTCCTAACAACTTTCAACACACTTAACAAACTACGGCTCCCAGAATTATCTCTGCCCTTTGCAGGATCACCTCTTGCAGATGCCATCCCATCAGGAGGTCTGTTCTGTACGATGTGGGAATCAGGTTTTTTTTAGCATGGCAGTACCTGCCCCTTGGAACTCCCTCCCATTCCTGTAATCTTTTCATCATCTTTTCCTTTTTCAACAAGCCTCCTAGGTAGAGATTCTTATCCACAGTGTGTATGTGCATTGGATTTGAAATTGTGTTTCTATGTTTTCGTACTTGATGATATATAGGTGATCGCTTTGGGACGTTTCATGAAAAGTGTTTCATAAATAAAATGTATAAATGAATGAATGAATGAATGAATAACTGTTGGGGTGGTTTTGAATGTCAGGTGTAGCATCACATCTACCTCTCATCTTCCTCAGCATCCTTCCAGCAGTGCTGTGAGGTCTGTGAAGATGGAATGGGACCCCAAGAGAGGATTTGTGGTCACTTTGCCTACCTATGAGTTCTTCAGTAGCATGCTCAAGTGTGTTGCTATGGTCAGGGGAGACGAATACACATCCTACTATGTGACACAGAAAGTAGGTGAGTAGCTTGTAGGGATGTGAGGAGGAAGCAGATCCCATCCTGTACAGTATTCATTGTAAGCAGCACTGCCTTAGGGTGGACACTGAAAACCAGCGCTCCCATTGCTGACATCACTGGAGCATAGTATTTGTGAACCCTAATTTCAATTACAGATCAAATTAAGATGCTTCCACAAATGCTGCCCAGAGTTTTACCTTGCAGAGCCTGGTGTCAGAAGTTCTCCAGATATCCTTTAAGTCAGCCTCTCCCTATCTGGTGCACTCCAACTGGGACTGATAGGAATTGTAGTCCAAAAACATCTGGAGGACACCCAGTTTGGGAAGGCTGCTTAAATACTTGGATATTTTGCTGATGATCTTTTAGTGTGGCAGCACCTACACTTTGGAACTCCCTGCCTATTGACAGTGGCAGATCTTGGACAGATTTCAGTGGGATCCTGTGTGATGTCAATATGTGGTGCCCCCTACCTCTTCACACTCCATTCTAAATCATATTTGTGGCGTCACCTTGTGGCACCCCCGTGCAACTGAATCAGTTATGCTACCCTAAATCTGCCTCTGCTATTGATTATCAGTTAGGTGTCTTCACTGTACTTTTTTGGGCACCTGCTAAAAACATTTTCATTTAGACAAGCCTACCCAGAGGTTTAGAAAGCTGAAGCAAGTTTTAATTTTTTTAAAGAATTTTGCTATTTTAACCTTTCAGAAGTCTTAAATTGTGGCTATTTTTCTTATCGATAATTGTATTATAATATTTGCCAGATACTTGATAATCTGCATTTGACATCTGCCACTGTTTGGATTTTGATACTGGCTATTGGCTTGCTATGTCTTCCAGAGAAAAGGATACAGAACCTGGTTCTCAAAACAAATCCCCAGAAGCTGGTGGTTGGAGACAACCTTAACCTGGAATGCAGTGCGGAGACATTTTTCAATGGACGCATTGAATTTGTATGGACAATTCCTGGAAGGACTGTGAGTAAATCACATCTGTCCCTGGATCAAGGATAGTTATTGGTTCTGCTGAATGCAAAAGATTCCAGTCAGAAGTTTTGTTGTGTGCTAGCAATCTCTGTCCTCACTTCCTCAAATAGTTTTTGAGCGAGCATTCAAATGCTCAGTATCCAATCAAATAAATTATGATGTCAGATATGTTGTTGGACTGCCATCATCCCTGACCACTGCCACTGTGGGCTGGCACTGACTGGGGGAGCCCAACAGCATCTACCTGCTTTCTAGCATCAGTTCAGAATTGCTAGGAATGCACAGAAATATTTGGGTTGGCGGTAGTACATTTTGATGGGCAGAGAAATGATTATGGCTGCTCCACTGAACATCCTGAGTAAATTTAAAGGCATAACATATTCTACATGTTTGCAGAGAGAGCTAATGTACATAGGAATATAGGAAGCTGTCTTATATCATGTTAGACTATGAAGCCATCTCGCTCAGTATTGTCTACACTGACTGGCAGCCTCCGTGAGGGTTTCAGACAGGTGTCTCTGTCAGAACTACCTGGAGATGCTCTACCACTGAGCAAAGCTCTATGGAAGAATCCAGCATCATGTCTAGGGATGGATAAATCTGCCTCAGTTTGTTCTCTTCTGATTCCACACATGGCTGTCTTAAAGTATGTCCTGTCTGTTCCCATGTGCATTTTTGGGTGGGATAACTCTGTACAAATCCTTAAAAAGAAAAAGAAAAAGTCATAACCCCTCCCCCCATGCACAGATCTGGAGGACTTATGAGGTGAATTTCTGTTTCCTTGTTTTAACACTGTAAATATTATTGGAGTAGCTTCAAAGCCCAGCACATCAGCTGCACAGCAAAGAAAGCATTTTTCAAAATGGTACAGGAAACAACTTATTGTGTAATTCTATGCACAACGGTTCATTCTACATACAACAAAATGGCTGCCCCATTTTATACTGATGGAGGTACATTGTATGTACAATGGCCCTTTGTGCATAGAATTATACAGGAAGTGGCATAAGGTCACTTCCTGTACCATTTTAACAAGCATGTTTACCTTGTGTGCTACAGGTACTGTATTTTGAAGCTGCTTCAAGCATCTTTCCAATGTCAAAACAATAAAAAGGAGAGCAGCCTCATATGTATGAGTAGTGAAACAGCCCTCAGAAGAGTTCATAGATCAGCAGATTAAACCATATATCTGCAGTCCATTCTCATGAGTTGTTTGCTAAGATTGTGTTTTTAGTCAAGATGGTGGGGAGGGTATGCAGAAAAATAAAACCTGGGTTAAAATCCCCTGATATACTAATTTTGTTGCAGTCATTTCCTTTCAGGGCTAAGCATATGTGGCGCCGGGGTGCAAAGATCCACCCGGTGCCCCCCCCCAGTTGTCCAGTCCCAGGCTCGCAGGAGGGCGGAGCCTGCCGGCTGCGTCAGCATCTCACTGGCTCAGTCGCCCTTGAAGTCGTGGCACACAGCTGCCCACAGAAGAGCCCGCCGCGGTGCTCTAACCGACGGCTGGGCTCTTCCCCAGACTCAATTCTCGGGCTCCGGACTCTCAGCCTGGTGCCCCTGAGAGCCTGGCGCCCAGGTGCCCCGCACCCCTAGTGCCTATGGTAAGACGGCTTTGTTCCCTTTCCATCTTAGAGGATTTGGGTCACAGACAGAAAGACCTGGAGATACCACTGCCCTAAGGCTGCTGATGAGCAAATGGAGTAATGGTTCCACCACCCTTTGCCTCACTAGAGGTTTTTGAGCATCTGAGAGAAGATCTAGCATGGCTCATAGATGTGCTGCTCAGCCTTGCCAAATTTGCTCTGAGGCCTTCAGCACAGCAAAGGAGAGTTATGTTGTCTTTGCACCACCTGCCTCCCACCATCAAGGCATCTTGCACACAAAGGCACATGCTACGCCCACCTCTCATGCTGTTTCAGACACAGGCCCCAAACCCATCAGAAAGTGGCAAGTCCTGTGTCCACTCAGGAGGAAATTCCCTCCCAAACTGTGGTTCTGGCCTGAATTTTGATTCTACCCCATCTTACATTGCAATGCACCACCATCACTGGTAGTTAACTCTGTCATTGTTATAGGAATGAGTTGCACTAATATTGAGGGTCCAAATACCATTGTGACTGAATACCATTTTGCAATTGAATACCAATTTTTCATTTTAATAATTCATGTTCACTAAAATTCCATGAGGGTGGAGCTTGTAAAAGTCACATTTCAGAACCAAGAGTCTGAGGACTCACCTGATTTAGCCTTTTACATTGTTGGATTCATGGCTTTCTAAGGAGGAAACTTTTAGGAAATCTAAGATTTGCCTTTGTAGTTCACTGTTCTTGACTGGATATGTGTTACTCTCTGTTTGAGCTGTTCTGAACTGGCCTTATAGCAGGTTTTTTTCTGTCTCCACTCTGCTCCCTTTAGGAAACCAAGGCTGAAAATACATTCGACCTAAGTGAGCCAGTGTATAAAGCTTCTTCTAATGTGGTCATCAAGAATGTTACAATGGAAAACAGAGGGTTGTATGTATGCAGAGGCGTAATTGCTAATACAACACAATTAAAATCAGAGGCCAACATCACTGTATACAGTACGTATGATATCTATCTATCTATCTACACTGGTTAGAAAGTAGCAACTTCTTTTTGTGGAGGCAGAGTCCACCTGTCCACTCCAGCAATCAGTTTACAGCACTTCACAGACCCCCAACTGTATCATAATCAACATCACAAACATTCACTGACACATATATGCAGCCTAAAGTCAAGGAAATGATTTACCACTCGATATTTCTGATTGCATCAGCCGGCATTCAAGAAACTCCAGGGGTTTCTGTGACATGTTGTTACATTGACAGGCGCCACACTTTAAAAAAAGAATAGTACAGAAAGGGATATTTCCCCTTTGGAGATCTTTGTTTGACTGTGTGTGTGCCTTTGATCTAAAGCAGTTGTTCCCAAACAGTATGTGTCATAAAAGAACTAATTATGTACTGTGAGAAATTCATTGATTCAACAGTTTAAAAGAGTACCCATCTGCAAAGAGAGCAGCTGAATGATGCATTCCAACAGCTGGCCTCCTTTGCTCAGGGTGGGCATTTTGAAAATGCCTCTGCTGCCTAAATGTTGTTATTTCAAGTATTCACCACCTTTCATCAGAAAAAAAGTTTTCACAAAGCAGGTATAAAGAACAAAATTAACAAACAGTATATAAAGCAATTAAAGCATCAAAACCCATAAAATAGGATTCCATTCACCCAATACCCCCACAAAATTGCACATCCAAAAACACACCTATTGTTGTTGTTGTTGTTTAGTCGTTTAGTCGTGTCTGACTCTTCGTGGCCCCATGAACCAGAGCACGCCAGGCACTCCTGCCTCCCGCAGTTTGGTCAAACTCATGTTGGTAGCTTCTAGAACACTGTCCAACCATCTCATCCTCTGTCGTCCCCTTCTCCTTGTGCCCTCCATCTTTCCCAACATCAGGGTCTTTTCCAGGGAGTCTTCTCTTCTCATGAGGTGGCCAAAGTATTGGAGCCTCAGCTTCACGATCTGTCCTTCCAGTGAGCACTCAGGGCTGATTTCCTTAAGAATGGATAGGTTTGATCTTCTTGCAGTCCATGGGACTCTCAAGAGTCTCCTCCAGCACCATAATTCAAAAGCATCAATTCTTCAGTGATCAGCCTTCTTTATGGTCCAAACACACCTATACTTCAATCAAACTACACCTGTACATATTTGCCAGCTGTTGGGCTCACGCACAACTGCAAACCCGCTGTGCTTCATTATAATCAGCTACTGGTCCCAACACCCCCCTGGAAGCATATACAAATAGACCACCCCACCACATTGGCAACCTAGCTACAAGACTAAAACCAAATCCAATCTAGGACCCCACCAACATCAATAAAAGCCTAACATCCTTCACCTAATCACTTGTTCACATTCATAGAGTTATCCTCTACAGCTGAGGATCTGTCTTTTCACCCTAGTAATCAACCACCAGTTTCCAGCTCCCACCTGCGAAGTGATCAGACTCAAACTACTTCGCCAACCATTTTATGTACTTAACCTTGGAACAGCACCACACTAACGATGGGGGAGAAATTTGCTCTAGTTCATGTTTATAGGCAAACCTAATTAATTCACACTTTCTGAAACAATATGGCAGTGTTGGCCAAACTTGGGTCTCCAGCTGTTTTTGGACTACAACTCCCACCATCCTTACCTAACAGGCCAGTGGTCAGGGATGATGGGAATTGTAGTCCAAAAACAGCTGGAGACCCAAGTTTGGCCAACACTGCAATATGGGAACTGACACACAGCCAACCTTTGAAATCCACACTTCTTTGAATCTTGCAATGCTATTCTCTAGCCAAGTAATGTTTTGGTTTTTGGTTTGTTTGTTTTTTTAAAAATGCATGTACTAGAGTACACTATGCATTTAAAAATGCATAATTAGTGAAAATAGTATACAAAATGCATTTTATAATCAGAAAATGCTTTCCAAAAAAATGTTTGTTAGGCAAAATTGCTTGCAAATGCTGGTGAATTTCCACAAGGACTTGCTTTTTCAAAAAACAATTCCAGACAGATGTGGAAGTGTGGAGAACTGAGTGTTTGATGGGAAGAAATAATAACTTGAAATTGCCAGAGGCACCCATTCCCAGCACCACAATCCCTGCACTCAACTAAAACACAACCATGAGGGGAGGGGCCCTCGTCCTTATAGTGCCCTGAAGCCACCATGGCTCTTTCTGTGTGTATCAGTGGAAAATCCAGCACCCAGGAAGTCGTAACACCATATCTTATGGCTACTGCCACCAAGTGATATTGAACGTTGGAGCTGGTAAAAGCTCAACAGAAGGTGAGGAAGGCAGATGTTGTAAATTCCTTTCTCCAAATAGTTTGATCATGTGTCCTTTAGGGATCAAAATCAACTGCAGGTTTAAATTAATTAAAAAATGAAGCACATGTTTCAAATGGCAGCATCATTTCCTATTCTTACTTTATACTAACTTCTGGCTGGCCAGTCCATCTGCTTGCTTTCTGCTTGTGGGACTCTTGCATTCTGTTCCACAGCTTTTACTATCTGTTGTGTTACTATTGTTTTGCAAAAAAGCAAATTTGAGATTCATGCCTGCAATTTTTCTTGTTTATTTTAAGGGGAAGCTTTCATCAAAGTTTCCTTTAAGAAAATCAATCCCTATGAAGTTGTCGAAGGTCAAAAGATGCTGAAATTGTCTTGGAAGGTTCAAGCTGTCCCCCGCCCCATAGTGACCTGGTAAGAACCAAGGAGGTACTTTGAACTGACAGAAGGAGAATGCTGATGCAGGGGGGCGAGAAAAGCATAACAATCTAACAGCAGTTCTTTGCAGGTCTACTCAGGCTTGCCTGTGCTTAATTGCAGTGCCTAAATCTGTGCTGTGGTGTGTTTTATTTGGCATTTGGTATTCCCAATCACTTGTTTGTTTTGAACCATTTTTGTGTACATTGCCCAGAAAACTTTAATTAAGGGGTTGCATAGAAGTCACGCTAATAAAGAATAAGAAGAATAAGTCTCAGTAACTCTATCATGGGATTGCCCTTGTTCCCCTCTACTCTATCTTTCAATTGGTATCTTTCTTGCTGGACATTGTAGGTACAAGGATGGCAAGAAGCTGACCAGTGCGAACAGTGACTGCTATGAACTAGATCCAGTGAAGTACAGGCTTATCATAAGGGATGTGAAACCAAAGCATGCTGGGAATTACACCATAACCCTGAGCAACACTAAGCATAATGTCCATGAACAACACACTGTCGAGCTGGATGTATTAGGTAAGCACCTATTAGACCTAAATAACTAACCAGCTTATTCCTCTGTTTCTGGTTTCCAGGGCAAAGGAGAATGGCAAGCAGTTTCTGGCCAAATGCTTTGTATAATTGATGTACAAACATGTGGCATATATCCAAGAAACTGCCTGCTCCTGCTGCTATAGCTGTTATTACTATCATTATTTCAATAGAGTGGTACCTCGGGTTACATACGCTTCAGTTACAGACTCCACTAACCCAGAAATAGTACCTCGGGTTAAGAACTTTGCTTCAGGATGAGAACAGAAATCGTGCTCCAGCGGTGCGGCAGCAGCAGGAGGCCCCATTAGCTAAAGTGGTGCTTCAGGTTAAGAACAGACCTCCAGAATGAATTAAGTTCTTAACCCGAGGTACTACTGTATAATAAATGACACAGAGCTCGTGTGTTGTAGTGGTTAGAGTGCTGGACTTAGGGCTCCATCCACAGTTCCCTTTGACCCAGCACTGTCCCTTGGGGAAACCCTCAGTTTAGCGCTAAAATGGAGCAATCAGCAATTGGGTTTTCCGATTTAGTGCTACAGAGCAGGTTTTCCAGGGCAAAGCAGTGGGGCATAGCCAAAACTTCTCAGACCCATGCCTACAAAGTATGGGGCAAGTGGGAAACTGCTTGGACCCATGCTTTCTAGGCATGGGATAAGCGGAAGTGTGAACTGAAAAGGTCCAGGTTCAAATTCCAATAAAGCTCACTAGGTGGCTTTGGGCCGATTCCCACAGTCTCAGTCTCACAGGGTTGTTGTGAAGATAAGATGGAGATGGGGTGAACCATATATGCTGCCTTGAGCTCCTTGAAGGGCAGGCAAGATATATGTGAGAGGGGATTAAGGCCATTGTCCAGGCCCTATAGGTCTCTCTGTCCAGCCCTCAAGATTTCCCAGGCCCACTGCTTTCTTCTCCTGCTCCGGAGTGCTTTTGCCAGGCTGAGAAGTGTCTTTGAACTTTGATGTTGCCTCTTGCTTGCCTGGACAGAGAGGTGTGTGGATGTATAAAGCTCTGACTTTTGCATGGCTGGAATAAAAATAAATAAGAGTCACATCTGTTGCCCCACCCACTTTTGCTTCTCTCCCCCCCCCCACTGGCTCACAGTTTCTGGAAGGCTGCCCATGAGGCAGTGTGGTTGTCAAACTGAAAAAGGTTCCCACCACTTCTGCCATAGCAGTGGTGCCCCGCAAGACGAACGCCTCGCAAGACGGAAAACCCACTAGACGAAAGGGTTTTCCGTTTTGGAGGCGCTTCGCAAAACGAATTTCCCTATGGGCTTGCTTCGCAAGACGAAAATGTCTTGCGAGTTCCTGCGGGGTTTTTTCCCTCCCCCCCCTTTTCCTAAGCCCTAAGCCGCTTATCAGCTGATCCGCTGATAAGCCGCTTATCAGCTGATCCGCTAAATGCCGCTAATAGCGCTAATCCGCTAAGCTGTCAATGGGCTTGCTTCGCAAGACGAAAAAACCGCTATACGAAGAGCCTCACGGAACGGATTAATTTCGTCTTGCAAGGCACCACTGTTACACATTGACAAATAAATTCAGTACACAAGAAAGGCAAGGTCTGCTATGTCCATTCTTTTGAGCTTCTGCTTTAATTCAGCATCTCATAGGACTGGGGGTCATATTTGCAGATCTGATGCAGTGCTTGTATTTCTGCTGCCAAAGTTTTTTTCCATCAAAGTTTTTCAGGGCAAGAAATCCTGTTTGATTTTGATATATCAACATTTTGTCTCATGGCTTTGTTTAGTATTGGTTGGATGGCGTGTGGATTATGGCTAACGGATTTTTTTATATGTGTACAAATGCTGTTGTGTGCAAGACAGAATTATTTTTTAGTTAAAGAATTGACTGTCCGTAACTAGGGATGCAAACACAAATCAGTTGGCATGAAATTCACAGGCAGTTAACAAAAGGGTTTCTTGTGTGCTGGCTACAATCCATTCAATTCATCTCCGTTAATGCTTTTGCAAGCTTTTTGTATTTGTATTTGTTTACGATTTCATGCCCAAGTGCTCTCTGTTGTTCTTTTGTCATGCATCAGCATGGTGGCATGAATTAAACTGGGATCATTATTGCAATTACTGTAAATATGTTGCTTATCGCAACCGTTCCAGCTCAAAGAATGCTGATAATTCATATACTGAGGAAATATTTCTGCACGTAGAGGGCAGGAGAGAAATTAACAACAGGTGCTTCATAAGTTTTAGCAACAGATTGCTCTTCCAAAAAAGATGGTCCGAAAAGGAATCTCTGGTGTTGATTTATTTTCCCTGTGATGTGACTTACAGTAATCATAATCATAACAGCAATAACAAGAATAGTAATATGACTATTCTTGTTATGAATGTGGATGCATTCCCCACCCCCGCAAACAGTTTTGTTAGGGATAAACTAACTGTGATGTAAACACATATGTGGCTATTGCAACATGAGGCTCACAGAATCTTCCTGCCCTGCTGCTGTATAATGTTTGCTAGAACTGACTGATTTCCTGATATCATGGTGTTCTTAAAACTCCTCTACTTTACATTGACTGCTACAAGATATAGTGACATCCTCCAGTTGTAGAAGTGGGTCAAATAAGTAACTGAAAGAGAAGTAACAATATTCCTTGCCCACCTTTCACCACAAGGTCCCAGGGCATGTTACAGCAATATAAAAATGCAAGATTAAAAGCAGTTCTAAAAATATACAGTCAGAAGAATAGGGTGGCTCCTTATGCATGTGTTTGTGCATTAGGCAAAATTGCTCACAAACAGTATAGTAGGAGAAATTTAAACTAAAATGCTGGTGGTTTTCCATGAGGACTTTTTAAAAGATAAATTAATTTCAAAGTGATGTGGAAATGTAGAGAACGGAACTTAAGGTTGGAAAAACAAGATGCTGAGGGAGACTGAAATTGACATATTACCTGCCCCCTGTGTGCACCTAGCATGCAGTGCTCCCATATTTATGTAGTATGGAAGGTGGGGTAACCTGCAGATCTCCAGATGTTGCTCAGTGGAAGTTGTAAACACTCCTTGCCATTGGTCATGCTGCCTGGGACTTATGGGAGTTGTAGTCCAGAATATCTGGAAGTGTGGTCTACATCATTACTGGTGGATCCGTTAAGTATTTGTAAGTCCTCGCAGATGTGGCTTTTACTGTCACTACAACATTTTGACATGGCAAACCTTGGAGAAAATTTATACACCACTTGATTGTAGAAAAAATGCTCAAAGCGGTTTACCCCAAAAAACCCACATTAAAATTAAAAAGTACATAAAAAGTACAAGTATGCCTGCATACTTAATTTCATTTGTACGCCACCTTTCCATAGTTCAAACCATGCACAAGGCAGTCAACAGCATGGAAAAAATACATAATTACAAACAAAACAAAAGTGGCCATAAACAATAAATAAAACATCAGAAGTATGCAACCAAATTAAAGTATTTCCACATAAATCATAAGAAGATCTGAAATAAAGGTACAGAATTAATACTGATAAAGGCAACAACAACCCCACCCCAATAATTTTGCAAGCATACGGTAATTTAAAACATACAGAAAGTTTATACCACAATAGAACAGACTAAAAACAAATTAAAACTCGTACAAACTTGGAAACTTATGGGCAGGCTTGTCTAAATAAGAATGTCTTCAGGTGCTGAAAAGAACGTATTGCACAATTTACCGTCTAATGAAGGAGTTTCTTGAATGATCCTAGACAACATAAGGTGCTTGATCACATAGCCTATAGTTAAACTATTCAGCTCAGTCCCGCTGCATATAGTGCTGGCCACCAACCTGGATGCTTTTAGAAGAAGAGTAGACAAATTCATGGAAGAAAGGGTTATTGAGGACTACTTTTACTATAATGGATATATTCTATTCAGTACTATTTTTCTAGAAAAAGAGGTGCCGGAACTCACTTGTTCTCTTATAATGGCAAATATCTAGATGTTGCCACATCTCTCAGACTTACGATTGTTAGTTCCTAGCTCGTCAGTAGTAATAAATAACCATTGGCCCTACAAAGACTCTGATTTTGCATTTTATATTTTATATATTGTTTGATCCACTGTAATAAGCACTTGATGGATCGCTGTATGGGGGGGGGGTTGCATATATGAGGAGAAACAGCCAAAGTTTTGTGTGGACTTCTACAAAAATATAAAAGGAATTGCAAGTTAATATGGAAATGAGGCAAACTGAACTTGCGGTTGGAATGTGAGAAACTGAGTAAACCAGAATTGATGGATTCACTGATCCGTAAATGTAAGGATTGTTGCAAAGTCCGTTCCTCCTTAAACTTCCTGTATAAAGATACATGTAGTAGCCCTATGTTTGGGCCACCCATGTTTCCAACCCACTCTACAGACAGATGGAATTTAATCTGGCATGAGGAATATAACCCTCTTGCTTGCTTTGCATGTAGGTCTCTTTGAGTCTCCTGGAGGCCACTGGACCCCTTTTTTATATACCCATTCTTCCTTGATATGTTTGCACATTAAGAGCTGTCCAAGAAGCTGGTGGGTTGCTGTGTTTTTGTTTTGTTGGATTAAATTCTTGTTGAGAGCCAAAGTTTCTGGCGGCAAATGTCATGAAATATTAGAGAGGAGGGGAGAGAGTGAACAAAAGGGAATCTTAACAAACAGCTGGCAACTATACATCCTGGTGAGCCAAAAATGGAAAAAAGAAGAAAAAACATGGGAGAAAATAGTTACTCCAGACTTGAGTACAAAGCAAAGGTGGGTGGGGGGAGGATTAAAAACTACTTTTGGTCTGGTAAGGGTATTTTTAATTCTCACCCTAGAACAAATAAACAGAATATTCTGGGTCTTCTCCAAGGCTTTGTGGAACGGCAGCGTTTCAGTTGAAGCTAGCTGCATATTATTCTCAGTTTGTAAAACAATTGGAAACTTTGTTGAACCATTTTACAAAATGGAACAAACAGACTGCAGCCATCTTACTGCCTTCTCTGCTCTGCAGCTGAGGACTTGTAATAAAAATTGGCAGATATTTGTGATACCTTCACTCATCAATCAGAAAACATCCTTTTGAAGAGTTGTAAAAAGAAACCTGATCAAACGTTCGGATTTGACTTCAAAATTTAAGTTTTGGTTTTGTGGTGGGTGGGTGTTGAGATTTCAGCCACTAAATCCAAATTATAAAATCTGAATATTCAGCAGAATTTTCTTGTTTCTTAAAAAGTTGTTAATATGTTTATTTAGGAAACTTCTATAATGTTTTTCACCTTTACAACGAAATTATCAAATTGGTTTACATCTATTGCATTATATTTATATGTAAACCTATTTGATAAAATGAAACCAGTGATTGAAACCATACAGTGCAATGCAACACACCTGCTATTTAAAACTGGAAGAAAGCTCCAGTTAGTGTTACTGCATCTGATGAAGCAGACCATGTAAGTTTTTACAATAGCAGATGTAGGTTTTTTAGCAAAAAAGATGCTTCTGTGTGCAATGACTGGCAGCAGCTCTCCAAGGGTTTAGGACAAGGAATAAGAGCATAAGAAGAGCCTGCTGGATCAGGCCAATGGCCCATCTCGTCCAGTGTCCTCTTCTCACAGTGGCCAACCAGAAGCCCATTCTGGGAAACCAGCAAGAGAGACCCAGGAGCAAGAGTCCTCTCCACTCCTTGGGTTTCCAACAACTGGTATTCAAAAGCATTTCTGCCTCTGACTGGAGGCAGAGCATAGCCTCCATCATGGCTATCACTGATAGCCTTATCTTCCATGAATTTATCCAATCCTCTTTTAAGGCCGTAGAGTTTTGTGGCGTAAAACCAACAAATTTGAAAGGTATAAAACAAGGGAGGAAAAAACACCCTTCCTTGAGATTCTTCTCTCAAGTGGAGCACTGGGGAAATTCTTTTGTTATTCAGGTCAGCTTTTACACCTTTCATCAAAGCAGACCTGAAGCCCTTTAACACTTTAACCCAAAGACAAGGGTAACACTTGACATTGCATGTTTAGTATGTTTGAAGAGTGTGAATTTGCAATTGGAAAACTCCAAAGGTTTAATCTATCCTTAGTTGTGGCAGGAGGGTGGCTTGGGAGGAAGGAGTGTGCCAGGAGAGGCAGCTGTTGTATTTTGGAAGGGTGGTAACACCCACATATATTCCTCTGCCTTTAACAGAAACTTAACATGCAGACGTGGGTGGCGCTGTGGGTAAAACCTCAGTGCCTAGGACTTGCCGATCGTCAGGTTGCCGGTTC
This sequence comes from Podarcis erhardii, assembly GCF_964252035.2. Lineage (NCBI taxonomy): Eukaryota > Metazoa > Chordata > Lepidosauria > Squamata > Lacertidae > Podarcis > Podarcis erhardii. Next base: position 28,063,736 of record NC_138504.1, read on the forward strand.
GAATCCCTGCGGCGGGGTGCGCTCCTGTTGCTCGGTCCCAGCGCCTGCCAACCTAGCAGTTCGAAAGCACCCCCAGGTGCAAGTAGATAAATAGGGACCGCTTACTAGCGGGAAGGTAAACGGCGTTTCCGTGCGCTGCGCTGGCTCGCCAGATGCAGCTTGTCATGCTGGCCACGTGACCCGGAAGTGTCTTCGGACAGCGCTGGCCCCCGGCCTCTTAAGCGAGATGGGCGCGCAACTCCAGAGTCGGACACGACTGGCCCGTATGGGCACGGGTACCTTTACCTTTACCTTTAACATGCAGACATTAGCTAGTAATGCTTTTCACTGCTTGGAGAAAAAGATGATCACCGGCTGTTTCCTGCTGCTCACACTGCTGTTAGAGCAAGGGTGGAGATCCTCCAGATGTTGCTGGACTACAGCTCCCATCATCCATGACCATTGGCCATGCTGAGTCCAACAACAGCTGGAGAGCCACAGGTTTCCACTATTGCATTAGAAGCACAGCAACTGTGGTTTTTCTCTTATTTTGTTTTTTTAAAATTGGGCACTGCCATTCAGCTGAGCTTCTAGAATAGTTTACAAAACCAAGACAAAATACAAAAAAAGTCAGTGAAATGCTGGAACAGAGAGGGCTGTATCTTAGCAGCAGGTCCCCTGGTTCAGTCCCTGGAAAGACTCCAGTCTGGTACCTTGAAGAGCGGTTGCCAGTCAGATTGGACAACCCACCTAGCACTGAGCTAAGTGGACCAACAGTGTAAAAGCAGCATCCTTTGTTCCTGTTTAAATAACAGGCAAAACTAAAATACCCTTGCCTAGTGCCAGAAATATAACAGTGTTGCTGCCAGGTGTCGATCGCCCCTTGACATGTTGCCCCCTTCTGAAAAAAGAGGAGCTGCATCATTGTATTCAGAAACACACTTCTGGTTAATCACTTGGCAAGTCTATTATCCCGCTGCGTCACTGGAGTTCTTTGCCTGGCTAGAGTTGTAATGCTAGCAGGGTACCATGCAAGAGACACCTGCAGTCTCAGTAAGCCTGAGCTGACGCTATTCTGTGATTTGGCAGATGGAGCTAAGGAAATGTGGGAGTGGAGGAAGAAGTTGTTGGATATCTTTGATGATGGAAGAATTTTCCATATCCCCCGATACTCGTCCTCCTTTCCTTCATGGTCCCTTCATGGTCTGCCCACTGCTCAGCAGCCTTGTTATTCTTTCTCACAGCATGAAAATATGCACAGAGGGCCTGTCTACACATGCATGTCAGCTCAATTTTTCATCACTTCTTTATTTAGCATTTGGTGATTTGCACACAAACATGCAAACTGACTCCATCTGCGGTTTTTGACCTGTGATCCTCGGTTTGCACATGTAATCTTGCCCACCTCCCAGTGCTGCTGTCATCAGGCAGTGGGCATGCATCTATAAACCACCATCAGTTTTTGGATAGCATGGCACACATCTTAACTGGAAATTAATTACACCAATAAACCCTTTGCTACAAAAGTGCCTAACAGTCACACCCACTTGCTGAAAAAGAGATGGAACAGTTTTCTAGTTTCGTCAAAGTTACCAGCAGACTATTGTCAAAACAGTTTTGGCATTTGTTATCCTAGCTTGGATTTGGGGGTCATGGGCTGAAATGAACGTTACCAGAGAACTGGTTGCACCTCTGTATGCTTGCTGCTTCATTCATCCAACATGCTAAATCCATACATTTGCTATTTGTGGCAATGTGTTACTTCTGTGCCTGAAGATGTTGGTTACACCCGTTCACCTTGTGTTAGCTTTTTGCAAGTGTATCACTTAGTAAGCTCTGAATTCACACCAGATGGATGTGGTAGGTTGTATCTCTCCCCCACCCCACTCTTTTAAAGAAATATTCTTTTTGTAAAAGCAGCTTCATTTCACAGTCCTTGTCTTATTAAATTTGCGTTGGAGATGCATGATTTTTAAAGTGCAACTCAAGTTATTTTTAGATCTTGGAATTCGTTAAAAATGGGCTGTTGCTACACATCAGCCACTGCAAGGGGAAACTAAAGAATCCAGTTTGTTTATATACACAGAGGAAGCTGCCTTATATTGAGTCAGATTATTGGTCTATCTAGCTGAACACCAGCTGGCAGCAACCCTCACATATTTCTTTATATATATTTGTATATAATTATTATTGGGTTTTTGATAATTTTATACATATGAAACATAACCATTAAACATTAAAAATAAAAAGGTTTTTTCTAACCTTCGGACCTCCTTCCCTCCCCCCATGGGTTCCATGTTTAAGTTTAAATCTGCTGCATCTTTTACCATTATCCAGGGATGCGGGTGGCGCTTTGGGTTAAACAACAGCCTAGGGCTTGCCAATCAGAAGGTTGGCAGTTCAAATCCCTGCGATGGGGTGAGCTCCCGTTGTTCTGTCCCAGCTCCTGCCAACCTAGCAGTTCGAAAACACATCAAAGCGCAAGTAGATAAATAGGTATCGCTCCAGCAGGAAGGTAAACAGCGTTTCTGTGCACTGCTCTGGTTCACCAGAAGTGGCTTAGTCATGCTGGCCACATGACCCGGAAGCTGTACGCCGGCTCCCTCAGCCAGTAAAGCGAGATGAGCGCCACAATCCCAGAGTCAGTCATGACTGGACCTAACGGTCAGGGATCCCTTTACCTTTACCATTATCCATCTATTATATTACCATCATTACCATAAATAATTCCACATTGCAGGTGTCATTACATCTGTGCCGAAGATTTTAACTGTTTACAACGGTCTTTTAAATAAATTACAAATTTACTCCAGTCTTTAGAAAATACTTGATCTTCCTGGTTTCAGATCTTCCCCGTCAGTTTCTCCATCTCCGCATACTCCAGTGGTGTCATCTGCCATTCTTCTTTTGTTGGTATTTCTTCTTCCACCCATCTCTGGGCTAGTAGCATTCTAGCCCTCGTGTATTTCAGGCAGGGGTCTTCCCAGCCTTACCTGGAGACACCAGGGACAACTCAGCCTCAACAACACTGAGCTAGATGGACCCAATGTCTGACCAGGTATATGGCAGCTTTCTGTGTTCCTGTGTTCCACCCATCAAAATTCCAAAGAAATTCTAAAACTGAACTGAGAAGGAGGCAGAAAAATGGAAGTATCTTTCTCAGAAATGGGGTGTGTGTGTCATATTTCAGCAAAGCACTAATTTCATTCAGTAGTGTGGTGGGATAGTGTGCTGCTTGTGCGTAAAAGCTTGATCCCTCTGGGGTTTGGCTGGTCATCCAAACCGATGCACTAACGGAGCCCCCAAAGCATGACTCCGTCAGTCGCTGGTAGAATCTGACAGTGGGCGTCTACGGAATTTACGCCAACATAAAAGCTCTTTGACAGACATGCGCTTTCGAGACTCTCTGCGTGACAGTTTCCGGCGAAGGGTGGGCGTTCCCAACGGGGGTCCCGTTACCTCTCCACTACTCTCACTGGAAGCATCCCAGAGCCTCCCCTCCGCTGTGACTCCTGCACTCCCCCTGCTGGTTCCCTCTTCTACTGCAGATTCTCTCCTATTCTCCTGTAGCCTGTCCACTACCTGTCTCTCCGATGGCAGTTCCCTGACATCCACCTCCCCCCCAGGGCCCCCTTCACCCCCTCCCGCCTCCTCTCCCACTGGCGGTGAGGGCGGAAAGCCCCTGAAGGAACTCTCCTCGTCGTCCGAGGATTCTAACACTTCCAGCCACGGCGTACCGTCTCTCTCCCCGTCTTCCTCTTCTTCGTCGGAGTCGGCTTCTTCACCCACCCCTGACTCTGGGAACCCTTCAAACTCTCCTTCCTCATCTGTGGTCCCAAAGTGTTCCCTTCTAAATCGAGCCACGGGTTGCGGTTTTCTTGGGAAACGCTGATGAAATGTTTCTATTAAAACCTCGTCATTGACTACCTCTGCTGGTACCCAAGTGTTTTCCGACTCTGCTTCCCCCTCCCATTCTACCAGATATTCCACCTGATTCCCCTTCCACCTGGAATCAATGATTCCTGCCACGTTCATGTCGCGCTCTCTCTCTTCTATCACGGGCGTTTGGGTGGCCTCTCTCTCACGCTCCCCCCACTCGCGTCCCTCTCGGTACGGCGACAGTAATGACCTGTGAAATACTGGGTGTAATTTCATGTGACTGGGCAGCCTGAGTTTGAATGCCACTGGGTTGACCTGCTGTATGACCTCAAAGGGTCCCAATCTTTTGGGCCTCAATTTCTTACTCCCGCCCTTGAACGGTAGCCCTTGGGTGGACAACCACACCCGGTCCCCCACCCTTATAGTTTCACCTTCCCTCCTATTTCTGTCTGCTTGCTTCTTATATTCTTCCTTGGCTTTCTCTAAGTTAAGTTGAAGCTGACGGTGGATCGCCTCCATCTCTTCAAAAAAATATTCCGCCGCCGGCACGCTCCACCTCTCCCCTCCCTCTCCTGGGAATGCCCGGGGGTGACACCCATAATTTGCCAGGAAGGGACTCATCCCTGTGGACACGTTCTCCGCGTTGTTGTAGGCAAATTCTGCTAGAGGTAACTTATCCACCCAATCATTTTCTCTGTCTTTTACATAACACCTCAGGTATTGTTGTAAAACCCCATTTGCCCTTTCCGCTTGCCCATTGGTTTCTGGGTGCCGGGCAGTTGAGAAATTGAGTTCTACGTGCAGTAAGCTCATAAGTTTCCTCCAGAACCTGGAAGTAAATTGTTTCCCTCTGTCGCTGACCACCCTCAAGGGGGCGCCATGCAACTTGAAAATATGTTCTACAAACAACTTGGCGGTTTCCTCCGCTGTGACTGCATGTGAACAAGCTATAAAATGACACATCTTGGTTAATTGATCTACCACCACCATGACAGCTGTTTTGCCTTTGGATTTTGGCAGGTCCGTCATAAAATCTATGGATACTGCCTCCCATGGCCTTTCGGGCGTGGGTAAGGGTTGTAATAGCCCCGCTGGCGCCACCCTCTCTCCTTTCGCTCGCTGGCACCTGTCGCAACCCCTGACATATTCCCGTACGTCCTCCCTCACCTTGGGCCACCAAAACTCCCTGGTAACCAACCACATGGTTTTGTGCTGTCCAAAATGTCCCGCTGTGGGGCTGTCATGCAACTGCTTGAGTACTCTGCCCCTCAGTTCCCCGTCGGGTATGTACAGTGCCCCTTTGTAATACAACGCCCCGTTCTTTTCTTCGAACCCCCCTGTGTTCTCCTCTGTCCTCCGGAGCTCTCTGAGTTTCTCTTGGGCGTATTCATCGTTCTCCGTACCCTCTATCAGTTCCCTCTGCCCCACCAATGCCGCCCCACACACCCAGCGGTCTTCAGGGATTACATGCCTTGCCTCAGGCGCTCCCTCCCCCTCTAAGTACTCAGGTTTCCTGGAAAGAGCGTCCGCCCTCACGTTCTCGGAGCCGGGCACGTAACGAATCTCAAAGTGGAATTTGGAGAACTCCTGGGCCCATCTCACTTGTCTCTGGTTCAGCACTCGGGCTGTTCTCCAGTATTCCAGATTTTTGTGGTCAGTTCGGACTTGAACCTTGTGCTGCGCCCCAATCAGCAAGTGCCGCCATTTCCGGAATGCTTCATGAATGGCGAGCAGTTCTCGGTCGTACACTGTGTAGTTCCTCTCTGATTTGTTCAACTTCCGCGAGAAGAATGCACACGGTCTCCATTCAGACGTATCTTTTCCCGGCTGGAGAAGAACGGCCCCCACCGCTCGGTCTGACGCGTCAGTCTCCACTCTCATTGGTTGTTGTAGATCCACGTGCAAGAGTTGCTCTTCCGACGCAAACGCCTGCTTTAAGCGTTCGAACGCTTGTTGCGCTTCTCCCGTCCAAACAAATTTCTTTTTGCTACTAAGACAATCCGTGATGGGCGCTGTTAAATGGGCAAAGTTTTTGATGAACTTCCTATAGAAGTTTCCGAAGCCCAGGAACCTTTGCACGTCCTTCTTGGTCTTTGGTGTTTTCCATTCCAGTACCGCTTGAACCTTGCTGGGATCCATGGCCAATCCCTTGTCAGACAACCGGTACCCCAGGAATTCCACCTCCTTGGTATGAAACTGACACTTCTCCAGTTTCACCCACAGCCGGTTTTCTCGCAGCTTGCTCAGTACCTCTCTTACATCTCGCACATGCTGCTCCTCATTGTCTGAGTACACCAGAACGTCATCTAAGAACGCTACGCAGTTCTTGTAGAGCAGTGGCCCCAGGACGTGATTCATGAATGATTGAAAACAGGCGGAGCCCCCTTGTAATCCGAAAGGCATAACGGTGTACTCAAAGGCCCCCAAGGGGGTGAACATAGTGGTCTTCCACTCATCCCCCTTTCTCACACGTATCAAGTTATATGCCCCCCTAAGGTCCAGCTTGGTAAAAATTTTCCCTTTTCTCACCCGTGTTAGAATGTCATCAATTCTGGGCATAGGGAAAGTCACTGGTTCTGACACTGCATTTAGGGCCCTGAAATCACATACAAGCCTGGGCTTGCCTGTGTTTTTTTTGTCCACAAAGAACACTGGGCTGCCCCCCACCGCTCGTGACTCTCTGATGAAACCTCGCTTGAGATTCTTGTCAATGAACTCCCTTAACTCCTGCATCTCACTGTCTGACATTGCATACAGCTTGCCCACTGGCAATTGTGCTCCTGGGAGTAAGGTAATTTGACAATCAAAGGGTCTGTGCGGGGGCAGTTTATCTGCTTCTTTTTCGCTGAATACGTCAAGCAAGTCAGCGTATTGTGGTGGCACCCTCCCTTTGTCCATCACTTCCATCCCTGCTAGAGTGCCCCTGGCGCCTGCCTGAGCCTCTCCCTCCTTGCAGTGTTCTAGGCAATGTGCTGATCCAAAGGAAACCACTCTCTGATGCCAGCCTACTAGCGGATCGTGTAGCGCCAGCCAGCTCATACCCAAGATAATAGGAGCTCCTCCCAAGGTGGCTACGTTAAACGCTATCAGTTCGGTGTGTCGTGCCACCCTCATTATCATTGGTACAGTCTGTTGGCTCACTTCTCCTCCCAACAGCTCCCTCCCATCAATCGTGGTAACCTGCAAAGGCTTACTCAATGGGATAGTCTGTATTTGGTGTGCAGCTGCAAACTCTTTGCTCATGAAATTACATGAGCTACCTGAATCCAATAGCGCCTTTATCTTCAGTGGGTGTCCGTTTGCCAGTTCCAGCAACACCTCTATCACAAGCGCTGGTCTTGGAGGTTCCGGCGTGGGCACATTCATTACTCCCTGGCCTGGCTGCTGTGCCCTGATGTTGGCAACCAGGCGTTGGCTTTTACTGGCTCCGTGATTTCTTCTTCCTCCTTCCCCCCAACAGTTCCCGCCATCCCTTGCCATTCCTTCCTTTGCGGACAGACTCTGGCAAAGTGACCTGGCTGCTGGCAGAGATAGCATCTCTTGCCGCTCTTTCCCTCCTTCTTCCGCCCTTCACTGGTGTTTGAAACTGCGCGCGCGCGCGCTGTTCCAAGTTCCATCGGCTCTGCTGGCGGGAAAGGCTGCTCCGGAATCTCTGGAATGCGGAAGTCCTTCCAACGTTCCCCCTTTCCTTCCCGCTTTTCCATAGCTCTAGCTTCCTGGCGTGCCCCAATGGACAGCGCTGATTTAGTCAGCTGATCCATAGACTCCGCCCTAGGCGCCCGGGAAAGTTCATCTTTCACTGCTGGAGAGAGACCTTCTTCAAACAGCATTTGAATAGGTTCACTAGCAAGGTCCCACCCAAGTCTATGAATCAGCATGGTGAACTCAGTCCAGTACTCACGTACAGATCGGCTCCCCTGTTTACACGCCATTAACTGCCTGCGCACCACTCCCTGCTCGATCTCGCTGGAAAACATCAAGTCCATGGCGCGGAAAAACTTCATTGTGTCCTTTAAGATTTCATTATTGGCTGCCATCAGGGGCCGAACCCAGTCCCTCGCCCCTCCCTCTAGATGGCCAATCACGTACGCCACTCTAGAGTTCTCGTCGGGGAAGTCATCAAACAGTAGATTGAGTGCATATTGCATCTCTGTCCTAAAGGCTTGATAGTTCCGGGGATCCCCCCCAAATTTCTGCACCAGTCCAGGCACCCGTCTGGCAAGTGGGGTGGTCTTCCCCTTATCTGCATCTTGAGCCCTCCTCTCCTCGAGCCTCGCCGTTTGCAGTGCCAGCTGGACCTCCAACGCCCTGTACCTTTGTTCCAGGCTTGGATCTGCGCCAGCTCCCGCTCCTGCTCCTCCGGTTCCGGATGGTTCGCTCATGATGCCTTCTGCTTGCACAAGCTGCTTTCAAAGACTGTCAGATTGCTGTGGTGGGATAGTGTGCTGCTTGTGCGTAAAAGCTTGATCCCTCTGGGGTTTGGCTGGTCATCCAAACCGATGCACTAACGGAGCCCCCAAAGCATGACTCCGTCAGTCGCTGGTAGAATCTGACAGTGGGCGTCTACGGAATTTACGCCAACATAAAAGCTCTTTGACAGACATGCGCTTTCGAGACTCTCTGCGTGACAGTTTCCGGCGAAGGGTGGGCGTTCCCAACGGGGGTCCCGTTACCTCTCCACTACTCTCACTGGAAGCATCCCAGAGCCTCCCCTCCGCTGTGACTCCTGCACTCCCCCTGCTGGTTCCCTCTTCTACTGCAGATTCTCTCCTATTCTCCTGTAGCCTGTCCACTACCTGTCTCTCCGATGGCAGTTCCCTGACAAGTAGCTTAAAAAATGTTGCTGCCATGGTAACCTCTTATCAGTTTATGATTGACTCCTTATACAGTAATCACATCCCTCTAGCATACAACAAAACAGATTTATATATGCCTCCCACAAAGGACTTCCTTAAGTCACTCATTCTCATACTATTTATCTCTGCCTCATAATTAATGTGCCCCTCATAATTGTTATATGCATGTGCACAACCCACCATTGTTGCTGTTTCATAAAGAATTAAAATGTTTTCAATGGTCCCATTTTTCATTTTAAAGTCAATAATTACTCATTTGTTTCCCCAGAAATTATTATTTTATTCAATGAATCATTTTGCTTCACTATCAGAGTTGGAGTAATATTTAATAACAAAATGCATATAAAAATTATTCTGGAGTTATAAAGGGGTTTCTGAATCATGCTATTCATTATATTAATTAACCCTAAAGTGGGGGGGCAATACTTACTAAAAACAGATATTTGAATTGTTGTTCTATTGATTCCTTCAGAGAGAGAGAAAACAGGAATATCATGTTCATTTGCTTTGATTTTGCCAAATCCCTAATCACAAGTTTAAAAGGTTACCCCCTGAAATATAAATGAATTATTTTAATATATTTCTTTTTAATTCTGAAATACAAACAAATGCTTTCTTTTCATTCTAGAAAGTCCTAAGCAATCAAGTCCCAGACAATCTCAGGATATTGAGGCAAGGATAGGGAACTGCAGTCCCAGAGCCTTCTGCCCTGAGGCAACAGCCTCACCTTGCCTCATGGACAGATAGGCACTGCATTCACCCCACAGGCTGGAAGTTCTGCACCCCAGTTCTAACTGGAGATGCACACTATGTTGTTCACAGCTTTGGGGGCTTAAAAGTGGCATATAAATGAGCCATACCATACCATATAGAAAGGCCTTGGAGGTTTGCAGGTGGCTACCAAGGCAAAGAGGTTCCCCATTCTAGGTCTTAGAAACGAGGGCACCTAGGCAGGGCTGAAACCACAGGATCAAACTGATTATCTCTGTAATACGAGAGCAGAGCTCAAAGTTGGAGGAAATTGTCAGGCGGGGTGGGAAATGAATGTGGAAGGCAACAGCTTGTATTTACATATTTAGGGGCCTGCTTGACAAGATGAGAGAGAAAAAACTGTGGAGCAAAGAAAAGAAAATGAAAAAGTTTCATTTGTGGACCGTTCCGCAGGTTGTCGAAAGGGCTGAAAGTACAGCAGCTGCCCCCAATTGGACAGCTCTAACTGTGGGTATAAAAGGGATACATCTGTTCGATTTCCTGTTATGAATCAGCCTTGGAATAGGGGGAAAACATCCATGCACAATGAGAGGTGACTTTTTTTTCACCTCGAACTCAGAACCATTTCTTTTTTCTGGGGTCAGAGAGCCTTCAGCCTCTTTTGTTTTTATTTCTTTGTTTTTTAAGTAGAAGGAGGAAGAAAAAAGAAGTAATATTCTTTATTTTGAGTTCATTCTGAGGAAACTAAAATTAGAGGAGACTAAGTCTCCTGGTGTTTCTTGTGATGAGCGCTCATAGGAACATGCTGTGCTTTGTTCATAGGTAGTTTATGATGTCTGAGACTAATCCTGCGGTATGTATATTTTGGTGGGTATTCAGTGGAGACAATGGAGGGGAGTGACATTGCATACAATTCTGCATTTGTGTGGAACGATGCAGGTCTCCTTTTAAAAAGTACACACAGAAAGAAGTACACACAAAGGAAGATGTCTACGACTGTACTACCCTGTACTACCCTGAACACAACCAATCTCATCTGATCTCTGAAGCTAAGAAGAGTCAGGCCTGGTTAGTACCTGGATGGGAAAAAGACAGGAAGCTGCCTCATACCATTGCTTTACCTAATTCAGTATAGTTAACACTGAGGGGGAGCAGCTTTCTAGGTCTCCAGAGTTTCAGATGGGGAACAATCTCAGCCCTACCTGGAGATGCCAGGGATTGAACCTGGGTCCTTCTGCATGCAAAGCAGATGTTCTACCACTGAGCAATGGCCTTTTCCCCAGCACCCTGACAGCTTCCTTATTTTCACCATCTACCTGATTCCATGTTTATACCAAGATAACAGAGCTTGGGGAAATGTGATCAATCACTGCATTTCCTCAACTAAACTACTTGAGGGGAGCATAAAACATTTCTTTCCTGAGACTCAACTTTTAAATAAATTTGTGGGTGCCAGCACAGTATTGTGATCTGCTCCTGCTAACTAGATATTGGGCAGAGGAGTGGGATATAATTTTAGTTAATCAAGTGTCCTAGAACCTCTGGTGTGCAACATCCTGATTGGGGGGGGCGGCATAGGTGGACTGTCATAAATCAAAGACAAATTTCAGCAAGACAAAAACATTCAGAGTGCCTGGGGCCTGGCCAGTGAGGTGTGTCATGGGCTTCTTAGACCAGTTTCTAGTTCCTGGACACGCTCTATGGCAGAATGCATGATTCGTAAAGTTCTTTCCGTCAGTCTTTTTCTTCTGCTTACCTGCAGCTTTCTGGAGAAAATGGTCCTTTGACAAATTTGCTTTTTCCTTGCAGAGAGACCCAGGATTTATGAAAAGGAGACAGATTTTTCTAAAATGGAGCTGGTCACAAAAGGAGAAGAGCAGAGCCTCCAGTGCACATCAAGTGGGAATCCTCTGCCCACCATACATTGGGAATGGGAGCCATGCAGTCATGAAGACAACCTGTAAGTTATCACTGTAATGTGCTGATCTGAATCAATAACCATTTGCCCACAAGTCATTTCCCTGACTGTTAACATAGGGCTCTGCACTGAAGATGCCAGAAGACTGTGATATATGAAACATTATTCACTAAAGTCCTGGAAAGAGAGCTAATGCTTTCTCTAATGCAACTAGAGGTTGCAGGACATTAATTTATGAAGGTGTTTCTTCAACTCTTAAGCTGTGGAAGAAAATTGGTAAAGACAATGTGGGTCAAAAACATAAGAACACTAGAAATGCCCTGCTCAGGCATCCATCTAGTTTGGCATCTGGCTTCCCCCACCAATCAGCCAGATATGACCGTCAAGCCAACAGGACCCTACACCACTGCACAAGCACCCTTACAGGTGGACAGATCTTTCTGTTTTCTTTCCTAGTCAGTTTCACATGTGGTGGTCCATAGGTTTGTTTTAATCTGTTTTCTGGAAAACAGATTAAAATACACAGTTAACTTTAACACATTTCCATAAGAACATCAGAAGTGCCCTGCTGAATCAGACCAAAGGCCATCTGGCCCAGCGTTCTATTCTCACAGCCAACTAGATGCCTGTTGGAAGCCTGCTAGCAACATCAACTCTGGTATTCAGAGACCTGCTGCCTCCTAAAATAGGCAGTTTTGTATGCATTTCCTTCCGAAGTATGCATCTTTTTGGCATCCATTTTTAAGCCCAGGACTGTGTTGCAACATTCTAAATAGTTTGCAATACAATGGAGAGCTGTGTTGTGATCTGTGCATTAGTCCCTGGAATACAAGTCAAGTCAGTTCACATAACAAAAATCCCCATCACCTCTAACAATATTTCCCTATGGTTTGAATGCAGCATCTGAAATGTATATTGCTTCTGGGCATGGAAGTTCCATTTATTATCATGGCTAGTAGACACTCTCTTTCATGGATTTGTCTGAAATACTATCATTATTACTTGCGTCGTCATCATCATCTTGAGATAGTTAACTTTTACCAACTAGAAGTTAAGGATAGGATAGAAAAGGAAGCAGCACCTCCATCTCTGCCTGCATTTGATAATCACAGTCAGTAGTGTTTCCACCTACACACATTTTTTGCAGCTTGGTGACATTAGAAAACCCCAGCTCTGAGCATCATCTAAGAAACCAGAATTGACAGATTTGCCCATTTGCCCATTGTTTTTTTTGCACAGGATCTATTTCCATCCATCCCCACCTCTATTCCAAAATTTAAATGACCCCTTTTCCCAGCATGCCCTTCCAGTTCCAGGATCCTCTACTTCCTTCCACTTGGAAGGAGGGATTGAGCTGACTGCACCCAAGATTAAGAACCCTGGGCTGAAGATACCGGTAAGTCACCCAGTAAGGACAGGCTTCACCTCCTTCCCCAGGAATCTTCATTGAGCTCTTTAAGCTCCAATCCTTGAACCTCAGGGTTTTTTTAAACGCTTCACCTCTGACAGAACTGAAGATCAGTGAACATAAAACTATGAAGTTGATCTTAGTTTTGTAGCTTTGAAATAAGCTCCCCAATTGCCAAATTAACTCCAAAGGGATAAGACCCCCCCTCCAATAAACAGCTACAAAAAACACACACCCCACTGTGAAGTTTTGGAGTTTTCAGAGATTCCAACTGCAACAGCTGTTCAGAAGCAAATAAATAGGCCCCTGCAGAATGTCTGTTGTAGGGTCTTCAGGCCAGAACAGATACCAGGCTGGTTTTGTAGATTCTGCCAGTCCAAGATGAGATGTTAAGGGGAGAAGAACAAATGGGCAAAACAACAGAAGTCCAATGATATTTTGATGGGTTTTATTAGGCAGGTGAGGAGATATAATTAACTATATTTTATCCCCCTACAGAGCCACATTTGTAGGTTAACAGACAGATAAAAGAATCAGCTTACTGCTTGAGTTTAAAAATGTGGGGCTGAGCAGAGTTTAAATTCCCTCTTAAGCAGGTTAAGTGAAAGCAAAGAAATTAGGTTTATCAAGGAAACAGGCCACAGACTGAAAAGTAAGTTTAAAACATATATTTTACTCACAGTCAAGCATTTGTCCTTAGCAGCAACATCATTAAAAGTAAATGCAGGTTAAATACTTGTGTTTACAGCAAAAACAGCTTCTGCTTCTAGCAGGTGCCTGATGCTGGAGTGTTTAGAGGCACGTCCTTCTTCATGGCTGGTTGAAGAGAATGAGAGAGAGAGAAGGCACCGGAAATACCGTATTTGCTTGAGTCTAATGCACCATCAAATCTAATATGCACCTCAATTTCCGGAACCTTGAAACCAAAAATAGTATTTGCTGGTGAATGTAAATGTGCCAGCGAATCTCATGCACACCTTAGTTTTCGCAACATAATTTGGCCAAAAATGGTGAGCATTAGATTCGAGTAAATATGGTATTTCTTTTGCTTCTTCCCTCCCAGGAGCGAAGAGGAACTGACATCACACTGAGTCTTCTCTACCAGTTGCGTTTCTATTGTCTGTGTCTGCCTATTGGCAGTAGAGCTCTATGGTCTTAATCCTTTCACATGCCAACTAGCAAGAAAATGCATTGTTAGATTTGACTGCATATCTCCCACAGTTTTGAACACTGAAATGATCACAGTGTTCTACATGTCTGTTAGTGACAGAACTGAGACAATACAATTGTCTTAAAAAGAAACAATGTTTCTTCCTATGAGTCTTAATCAGAGGTGGTTTTTGGGTGGTGCAACCGGTGCAGTCACATTGACGCCACACTGTAGGGGGCACCAAAACAATGCTGTAAAATGAAGCAGGAGAGATGGGGGCGCTGAATTTTTGTGTTTTACAGGGCAGCGCTGAAATGTGAGAGCCCAAAGTCTGCCACTAGTCTTAATTCTGCATCAGCTAGCTATAGAGAACACTGTTCAGCACTTAACCCCTTGGTTAGCCCCCATTCTTCCTCACTCTCAATGCCCACCAACTCAGATGGCTTTAAAAGAGGATAAATTCATGAGTTGCTACTGGTCACAGTGACAATGTTCTACTTCTGCTGATGGAGGCTGAAATGCTTTTCAAAACCAGTCGCTGGGAACTGCAGGAGGGTAGGGTGCTGATGCACTCAAGCCCTGCGTTGAGGCTTCCCAGAGGCATCTGATTGGCCGCTGTGAGAACAAGATGCTAGTCTAGGAGGGGGAATCCTTTCAGCCTGAGAGCCGCATCATAATTGATGCAGGGAAAGGTCAAGGAAATGAAATAAACTGCCATGTGAATGCAGCCCAAGTCCCTGGAGCGTACGATACACAGCTCATAATTGTGAGCTGGGCTGGGCTTGGTGGGTTGCAGCTGTGCAGGCCTGGTGTGCCAGATCCCCATGCCTCTTCTGCATGGATGTGAAGGGCAGCTTCTTATCCTTGACTTCACTCACTGTTCAAAACATATTGCCCGGCAGGCATAAGATACAGGAACCCCCTAACTGCCTTATTTCTCTGTGTGGGGTTAGAGGAGGGACAAAGAATCCCAGATCTACCAAACAGGAATTAAGTGAGTTAGGCATGAGGTGCTGCTCGGCACAGTTTCTCTAAACAAACAGACAAGTTTCCTTTGTTCCTGTTGAAATGTTAGCAGAGCAACCCATGGAGAGATGCCTTGGTTCAGGCCTGAATGGGGAGCACTTCCCTTGGTGAGCACCAGGAGGGATGTCTGGGAGCCAAACCCAACATCTCCTCCTGCACTTTCACCCTTCTGTGCAGCAAGGAGGCTGGAGTCAGGTTTTCCACCCTTAAAAATAAAGGACAGATGGGGGAATATAAAGAGCCAAATGGGCCCCCTCTTGTCTCTTTTCTGATGTTTTTGTTGGGATGGGGAGGCTTACTGTCATTTGAAGAACACCCATGGAAAAAATATTTGAAGTTGAGATTGCAGCTTAATTTGTCCAAGGTCATGACTGGTGATAGTTCGTTGGAGGAGCAGCCAGGAGAACCTCCTGGTGTGTGCGTGCGTGCGTGCACATAAGTAATAAAACAGATTTATTGCAACCCATGACAGGATCTGATTTCCTTGCATTATTTCAATCTATGTTAATAAGATGCCCCCTGGTTTGGGTAGGGATAAATAAGAAAAAGAAAACAGAAATATGGAGAGTGGGGTGGAGTGTAAGGAAGTGTGACAAAATTCCTGTTTTTCCCATGATAGACTGATGCTATCAGTCTATTTCTGATCAGTTTTGCATGTGTTCATACACAAGTACATCCCATCGAATTTGGGAATCAATCTGCATTTAAAAACAACTAGTGTATGTTTTCCTAAAATATGAATCTTTGTGTGCTTTTTGCCTTAAAGTAGGCATTTTTAATGTGAATTTTGGTATGCATTGAAAATGTCAAAAATTACAGATGAAGAATTTTGCCAATATAGAACTCTACCTCTTGTTTCAACTGACCCTGCATACCAGAGGCATTGCCTGTTTTTGCCATAACTGGCAACTCAGCCTAAGGTCACATTCACACCATACCTTTAAAGCTCTATAATACCACTTTGTCTGGCTTCCTCCAGATAATTCTGGGAGCTGCAGTTTGTTAAGGGTGCTGACAGTAGCTAGGAGATCCCCTATTTCCCTTGCAGAGCTATAATTCACAGAGTTTTCTGTGAAGGGGGATTGATTGTTAAACCACTCTGGGACTTGTTGCTCTGGGACAAGAATCAGGATCTCCTAACAACTCTCAGCACCTTTAACAAACTCAGCTCCCAGAATTATTTGTGAGAAGGCATGAGAATTATAGTGGAATCTTAGTGCTTTAAACTTGTGGTGTGAATGCTGGTTTTGCTTGGCATAAGCACTCCTTGCCACATGCCACTTGGGACCCCGTGACAGGTTGGAATCCAATACAAATACACCTATTGAAATTAATGGTTGCAATTTATTCATGCTCATTAATTTCATTAGGTCTTCTCTAAGTTAAGCTTCATTGACTACCACTGCAGGATTACCCACAGACTACAAACCCATTCCCTCAGTGCAACCCCTCCCAGAACAGATCATCCACATAATTACCCAATATTGGAAACGCCCACCCAAAGCACCTCCAGTCGTTACCAGCATTTAACCTTATATTATTGACTCCCTTTCAGCCTTACGGCTTCAAGGCACTAGTGCAACATCTGCACATCATCTCGTCTGTTGTTATCAGTTAGGCTGACCAAGGCTGTTTCTGTGCTAAAACTGGACCTGAAACCAGATTGAAGTCTGTCTAGATAATCCAGAACAAGTCAGGCATTCTTTTCATGGCAATGCATTAGCTAAAATGCCACATCGACACATTTTGCATGCAAATTGCCTTACAAGTAGGGATTTAAGCATCTTTACAGTCCAGTCCTCTTTAGGCTTACTTACATGTAAGGCCCACCCTGTTCAATGGACAAACAGGATTGCAGAGTAATATAATCTTGAGTGTTTCTGCTGACCTCAGGAGTGTAAACTAAGCCAAATAATGAAAATGCCCAGCTTGTGGTTCTATCACTTTAAACACAATGGCAAAGTGTGTTTGTATCTCCACTTGACCTCCAAAGTAGCCTTATCTTTCCTTACAGAAGCTGGAGGGGAAGCCTCTTGTGAGAAAAACACCCCTTCCTTCATTTCCTGTTGCTATTTCATTTCCCCTAACCCCCACTCCCCACTGCTCCCATTTTTATTTTCTAATGTCCTGATTTTCTGACATTGTTCAATCTGCGTACAGAGAGTTCTGTCTCCTTTGCACTCATTGAGTGATATTGTGTCTGCAGGAAACTGCAAAAGCCACCAGGAAATTACAGGGGCCGAAGAAGCTGCTTTATACTAAGGCAGCCCCTTGGCCCATCTAGTTCAGTATTGTCTGCACTGATTGGTAGCGGCTGTCAGGGGACACCCCACCCTTCAGGGAGATCCCAGGAATTGAACCTGGCACCTTCTGTTTGCAAAACAGGTGCTCCATTATTAAGTTGTGGCATAATTTCCTTAAATGGAAAGGTGTTTGTAGTGTAGCAAAATAATAATAATAAAAAAATCACCTTATTTACCTGATATTGTTAAAATAAGTAGCTGCCCCATTGTTTTTGTTCAAGGGCAGTTTTTAGTGCTGGTGAATAGGTATTCTATATTTATATTTCTAATAATAACTGAATTTGTGTTTCATTTGTTTATTTTCAATGGCCTAGTCCCAAGAACTGTGTGAGCCTACCTCATCTTTGCCACTGTCATCAATACTGATTTTCTTGCCACCTCAAGAGCCACAGCTCAGCAGTTAGAGCATTTGCTTTGCATACAAAATTTCCCAATGTTCAATCCCTGACATCTCCAGGTAGGATAAAGATAGACCCTTGCCTGAAACCCTGGAGAGCTAATGTCAGTCTATGTAGGAAGTACTGCTCTAGATGGACCAATGACCTGAATTAGTATACAACATCTGCTTGTTTGATCCTCTCTCCTGGCCCAGTCCATATAACCATCCAGAGTAGTGCAAGACACTGCTTTCTCTTATCACTGCTCACGTCCTCAGAGAGGGCAGGTGATCATGCCGAGATAGCAAGGGGGGTGAGCCAGTCCAAGAGGACTCTGGAAAGGCCCCTTCCTGGGATGTGGTCCTTGGCAGATGCCCAATGATGTCAAACCTGTTTGGTACCCTGTTCTGGCAAAGGTTCAAGCAGTATGTAAAAAATACATAAGCTACTAACTAGGGTGCCTATGTTCTTCCTCCACCATTGGAAGCAGTCGTGCCTCTGTATAGCAGCTGCTGGAAACTGCAAGTGGGAAGAGTATTGTTGCTCTCAATTCCTGCTTGTGGGCTTCTCATAAGCATATGGTTGTCACTGTAATAACAGGGTGGTGGTCTAGATTTCCTCCAGCAACGCTTAATTTGACCATCAAATTTAGCAATAATTCCATTTGTTTCATAGAACAATCTCCTTCCCTTCATCAAGCAGAAAACAATTATTTGTAACTCTGATCTTTAATTCCTGATTTCCCATATAGATTTTTTAAGGCTAGAAACACTCCCTTTTCAATACTTTCATTTTCCATGTGTATTTGCTGGAAATTAGCCAAACATTGGATTAAAAGAGTCTTTGCCCTATGTGTTTCCCATCCAGCGATGGTACCAGCACCTTACACTGATTTTTTCAGTCTTCACCATTTCCAGAAGTCCTTCATCATCCAAATGCAACTAGATTATGTACAGCCAAGCATGGAAATCTCCTGATTGCAACTTTGGGATCAAGGCATGCCTGTTAACGTTGGCCTGAGCCTTTGTTCTTTCATTCAGAAACCTTCTGTAGCTTTAGTAAGCTGGCACTGGGCCCAGAACTTTCTGGAGTTTGGTAAATATATTGCAGCAGTCTACAGAAAAGAAATGGTCTGGTGAGACTGCTTGAAAGTGTAAAGAAAATGTAATGTTTATTACTCATGGCAAAGAAAGCCATTCTAAGGATGGGTTTTACATGTGGCCAAAATGGAATCACACGTGGGCTAACTAATACTGCAACTGGCTTGAGCTAATTCACTAGGAGAAGAAGTCTACTTTACCAACAGGTGGTTACTAAAAGAGAAGGAACCAGTGCCTTTCTGTCTATCATTCCCCCCACTGGTTCAGGTAATTTATTGCAAGCATTATTGTTTTATTTCCAACACTGAGCTTTTGGCCTGATCCAACAGGGTTCTTCTTATGTCCTTTATTCCAGGCTTTCCTAAATTGTGGCCCTCCAAATGTTAGGAGGTTCCACTTCCCACCACCCCTGAGAATTGCCTGTGCTGACTGGGACTGATGGGAGTTGGAGTCCAACAGCAACTGGAGGACCACAGGTTCCTCACTCCTACTTCAAACCCTAAGTCCATTTTCTTGGATTGCCATGCTAGAAAAGTGTCCATGTCTCGAGTCAGGTGCACAGATTTATGTGATTTGCCATTTCAGCTTATTTTTATTTTTATTCTTGTTCTTTTTCCTTTTCCTTTTAAAAAAAATTTCAGATGCAAGCAACGAGGGGAAAGGATCAAAGTGGAAGAAACCATTGGCCGTGAAATCACCTACCCAGCAAATAAAATCAAGTCCATTGAACCTAAGTACATAAGACATGGCAATAAATTAAAGGTACGGAGTATTGATTTCCTGCAGTTTCAGTGGCTTCACTCAAAAGCCCCCTTTCTCTCTTTGTGTTGTTTTTTTTAAATTAATTTTTGAATATAGAAACCAATATACGATCGGTTACAATTTCCCCATGTTCACTCCCCATAACAACCGCTACTACATCCAGTTGTGTTAGTAATGATAAAATAAAACATAGCCTCCTTTCTCAAACATCTCAAGCACTGATTTCCTTTTAGCACTGAATTTTTGACGTGCTTGGAATTCTTCCACCCTGGGATCATGTTCAAATCTTCTCTGTTTATCGACTGTGGTGATGATGTCACTTGTCCCCCTTCCCTGGTTTTCATTTTATTTTTAAAGCTCTCAGAAATTGCACGACTCACTCAGAAAGCTTTTTGGTCTTGAGCCTGAGAAAGTGCAAGAAGCGCTTCCAGCCATGAGAACTCTTGCAAAGGGCACCCAGCTAATGAGATCCCTTATCTCATCCAAATGCTCAGCTGTCTTTCTTTTTTGCTCTCCACCATTCCAGCCACACTTGCTATTCACTCCATGGTTCCGACCCCAAACAAAGCAGAAATGCATGAAATTCCTACCTCACTTTCTCCCGTTTTGGAGAAATGCCCTTTTTCGGGGGAAAGTGTGGTTAGCACAATGCAGGCTGGTTTTCTGTAGTCTTCATCCATCTATCTATGTGCATTTATATCTATAATCGATGCTTTCTTCTAGGAAACAAATGGTGGTGGAGCTCACCATGAACACCTCCCTCATTCTTTTAGAATGGCAGTGGTGCCCATCTGAGAGGTGCTGGAACTGAATTCCAGCTGGGGGAAAAGCCCTTTCTATAGCTATGTTGCTGCCTGCCTGCCTGCCTTATACCTGCCTGTCATACCATTAATCCAGCTTGCTCAGTATTAGGGGGTGTTTTTCTTTTCTTTACATTTGTATTCTTATCTTGAAAATCAATAAAAATAAGATTTAAAAAATCCAGCTCAGTATTGTCTACACCAGCCTTCCTCAACCTAGTGTACTCCAGATGGTTTTTGAATTCCCATCAGTCTCTGCAGCCAACATGGCCAGTGGTCAGGAATGATGAGAGCTGCAGTCCAACAACATCTGGAAGACAAGAGGTTGTGAAAGGCAGATCTGTGGTGAATGGCAGTGGGTCTCTAGAGGGTTTAAGAAGGAGTTCCTCCCCATACCCCAGTCCTACCAGTCTCATAAAAGAGTGTGGGTCTGGCACTAAACTTTCAGTTCCTTGCATCCACTGATGGGGGATGGAAAGGTGTCTCTCTGTGTGTGCAGGTAGATAGAAACATATAGCTAGGATGAGGCCTACTGTACAAAGATAAGAGTGACATCAATTGTTGCAAACATTGCCTTTGGCCTTACCTATACTGCCTCTGAAAGGTACTCCAGAAAGAAATGTGGCCCTTGGGATGATAAATGTTCCCCACCCCTTCCCTAGACCACGATAAAAACTGTATGTGTGTGCACATGTGCAAATTGTACAGTATTGGTTTTCCTTTTGTTCCTAACCTTTGTGGTAACTGTGCCTAAGATTCATAAAGCTAAACTATCTGAGGCTTGGATTTCAAGCATTTTCCCTGTGAAGACCCATTAGAAAAAACTCCCCTGCGCAAACACTTTAATGAAGTCCAAGGGTGTCTGCATTAAGCAAAACTTTCAGATAATGAATATAATTTTATAAACAACACACTGATGAAAACCCTATTGCCTCCAGCCTTCCCCCCACCCTCTTTTTATCAGTGCCAATTACCTCCATAAATAGAACATTAAGGAAACAGACCAATTCATTTCCCACCATATACTAGCAAGTAATTTTATTGGTGCTTTGCAAGCCAGATAAAACAAAAATGCCAGAGACTCTGGTGGCCTGCCTTTAATTGACTGTGCTGTGATGCTGGCATGAGCTCAGATCTGATAATCTTTCCTATGTGCCTTGACTCTCTTGTACTGTATCAAGAGCCTCGCGTCACAGACATCACTGGAGAGACAAATTTCCTCAGCCTCCAGTGAATCACTTGCTGCCTACTTCCATTTTGGAGATTGAGAGGCCTGTTTCAGAAACAAACAAAAATGGTTATTAAAAAACCAAACCAAAACACACGGCTTGGAGATGCTTACCCTGCTCTGGTGGTGGTGGTAGGCAAGGCACAGCATTCCCCGCCAGGTTCATAACTCCTATTTGTTTATTAAAATTGTGTGTTTAATAACACTTCACAGTGCTTCTGAATAGAAATAGACTGGAAAGAGAAGCTGCTGAATTGCAACTTATTACCAAACTTAAAACCATGGAGAGACCTGGTCTGAACAAAGACATTGGATTCTTATCTCATTATACATGACAAAGCCATTTTTCACCTTCTCACCCCTTGCTTTTTCCTGTAAGACCTATTGCAGTCGTTAAGAGTCGTCAACAGGCTCATCACAGCTATCTGCCAATCACCCATTCCCACCACCCTTCTGAGTAATACCCCTCCCCACCTTCTCACTATATAGAAGGGTCTGGAAACTTCTGTTTCAGTGTATCTGAAGAAGTGTGCATGCACACGAAAGCTCATACCAAGAACTGACTTAGTTGGTCTTTAAGGTGCTACTGGAAGGAATTTGTTTTGTTTTAAGAATGAGACACTCACCCTCCATGGGGTTGCCTGTGGATGCAGGGACCCAAATAGCATGATTCTCCCCACAACACCCAAAATTTATACGCATAATGTAGCCTGCTATACATTGAGGCATTCATGTGGACTGCCCACATCACAAATTATTATTATTATTATTACATATTTATTTAATATCCTGCCATTTTTCCCCCAAAGGAGCCCAGGGAGGCAAACACATCAAATACATTTTTTAAAATACAGCGTTATAAAACAGTTAAAATATTCTAAAAACAGTTACAGTTTAAAACATTGTTTTATCTTCTCTCTCTCTCTCTCTCTCTCTTGATGTGTGGACAAGATGGTACTGGGGCAGTTAGATAGCTTGTACTGAAACCAGCTAGGGGCTTTGAAAACAGCATTATAAACTTGACCCAGAAATGTATTGCAGGTGGCATATATAATACAAGTGTAAATGAAGCAGAACGTCATATTCCAATGATGGTGGTGGTGGCAGTAAAACTTATTCCATTCCTGAAAGTTTCTAGTATGCTTCAGGCCCCCTTTATAATCTTCAGAGGACATGCCATCATCCTTAAGACTTGAGGTGAATTGTCTTCCGTGGCTTAATAGTGATTTCTTTTCTTGCAGTAACGTTAGCTTGTTGCCATGCACTTGGCAGATTTAGGGAGTCGCTGAACGACGCTAGTGTAAACCTGCCAATTCTGTCTTCCCATAACCATCTCTATCACAGCACTGTGACAGTATCCAACAGCTTGAACTGTTTCCCACCCACTTTCCCCACACGTACTCACCCGCATTGCCTCGCTGCAAGGGAGAAAATAGAGGTGGGGGTGGGGATGAGACTATGAAACTGAAAAGTGTGGAGTCACACAAGCACTGTCTATTTTTGCTGACTGCAGTTTCCTGTCTCTTAAGGCTTAATTGGAAGATCAGTTTAAGAGCGTGCCCCTTCATCACTTTAGCCTTTGCAGAATAATCTTGCAAATAGTCCTGGAGACAAAGCTATTTCTTATTCACACATGATGGATGGCGTAGCCTTCCTTTGGGGCAAATAACCATGTCATGTATTGTGTTTTTCTTAGAGGCTCAAGGGTGTGCATTCTAGATTTTTAGAAGCAGAGTACTTGATTCTGCAAAGAGGAGGTTACTACATGGTACAGTAGTACCTCAGGTTAAGTACTTAATTCGTTCCCGAGGTCCATACTTAACCTGAAACTGTTCTAAACCTGAAGCACCACTTTAGCTAATGGGGCCTCCTGCTGCTGCCGTGCCCAAGAGCACGATTTCTGTTCTCATCCTGAAGCAAAGTTCTTAACCTGAAGCACTATTTCTGGGTTAGCGGAGTCTGTAACCTGAAGTGTATGTAACCCGAGGTACCACTGTACTTGAATCAATCCAGTCTCAAAGCAGAGGGTTGTTCTTATGTGAATGTATATCCCACGGATACTTCCATATTTGACAATTTGATTACTGAGGGCTTCTCCATGCTTGCCTTTCCTCCACTCTTTCTAAGCATGGTCTGCGATTTTAAGCTTTAAGTATCCAAGCTTCCCACCTCCCTTTTTTGGTTCTAGAACTTTCCCCATGAAAACCTGCTCTTGAAAGCTAAGTTGGCGTCAACGTCAATCTGCAGAAAACCCGAATTGATGTTTGCTGGGTTTTCGCGGGGAAAGCTCAGGGCAAAAAACCAGCAACACCATGCTTATGCATGGGGCATTATACCACAGGCCTCTGCCTGGAAAGCATCTGGCAAAAGGAAAGTGTGGATAAGCCCTGAGGCAGCTGGCTCCACTGAAACACATTGGGGACTAATCTACACTGGTCAGTGAAAACATGAAAGATGCGTTATAAACATGAGACACTCAAGAGCACTGTAGAGCAGTGATCTATTGTCGATGTAAATTTGCATTGAGAGCTATAAAGGTAAAGGTAAAGGTACCCCTGCCCATATGGGCCAGTCGTGTCTGACTCTAGGGTTGTGCACCCATTTCACTTAAGAGGCTGGGGGCCAGCGCTGTCCGGAGACACTTCCGGGTCATGTGGCCAGCGTGACAAAGCTGCTCTGGCGAGCCAGCACCAGCGCAGCACACGGAAACGCCGTTTACCTTCCCGCTATAAAGCGGTACCTATTTATCTACTTGCACTTAGGGGTGCTTTCGAACTGCTAGGTGGGCAGGAGCTGGGACCGAAGGATGGGAGCTCACCCCGCCGTGGGGATTCGAACCGCCGACCATGCGATCGGCAAGCCCTAGGCGCTGAGGTTTTACCCACAGCGCCACCCGCGTCCCTTTTATTGAGAGCTATACTATTTTCTAAAAATAATGTTATCCCGAGCAGTGTAGATCCAACCTGGCTTTGCTACAATCAGAAATTTCTCTTCGTCATGTTATGGTCCATTCATACACAGAATCATAGAACCAAAGAGTATGGATAGGCTCTGGGTAGGAATATGAAGCACCTGTTTATGCACTAAAAGTACTTGTGAGAAGAACAGCTATTCTACCTGAAATCCTCCAGGCATTTCAGAAGAGAATTCTGGAATACAGAGTGGATTCTGGGATCCAGCTTGATAGACTGGCTGCTGAAAGTTTGCCATGCAGTATTTGTGTGGAGCCATAACCATGGATGACTAGCAGGCCAGGGTCACCCAATGGAGAGGATAAAAAGGTTGAAGCTCAGTGGCAGAACATCTGCTTTGCATGCATAAGGTCCCTGATTTGATTCCCAGCATTTCCAGGTAATACTGGGAATGCCCCATGTCTGAATCCCTGTAGAGCTACTGCCAGTCAGCATAGGTAATACTAAGCTAGATGGATCAGTGTTCTGAATATAAGGTAGTTTCTCATGTTCCACAGAGACTTTATCAGACTCCATTTTTGCCAGCCATGCACTCCTCATTACAGCCATAAGCTGGAAACAGGAAGCTTTTGTTGCTAGTCATCATGGTGTGATAGGATTGGCACTGCACAAGGCTACATTTTTCTGTGTGAGAAAAGGACACATTACAAAAGTCACAGTTTGGTATTCTTTCTCTCTCTCTCTCTCTCTCTCTATATATATATATATATGGGATTGCTTAATTGGCTCCAAATTACTGCCTCTTCCTCAGTCCTGGGATGGGGAACCTGTGACCCTACATAAATGGTTGGACTACAACTCCCTTCGCCCCTAGTCTTTGGTCATGTTGACTGCAGCTGGGATGGTTGGAATTCCAACAACATCAAGGGGGTGGGGGCAGGCTCTCCATCCATGCCTTAATCCATAATTCAGGACCTCCAGTAATTATGATCAGCATAGCTCCGTCAGTATCTGCCTGCCACAATGGCTATAGAGAGTCTTCATGCTTGGAGGCAGTCTTTCTCTGGGTGCAGTGTGCTGGGGTTACACAGCAGGGGAGAGGGAATGTCTTCCAAGCACTGCTTGTGGGCTTTCCGGAAGGAATGGCCTGTCCACTTCTGAAAACAAGAAGTGGGAAAGAAGAGGCTTTGGTTTGATCTTGAAGCGCTGGATTTATCTTTTTCAGCATTTATGTTTTGTTTGCTTGCCTTTATCCCACTCTTCTCATTATTTGATCATCTTTCTCTGCACGTTTAAAAAACGTGTGCCTTAAAGTTGTTCCAAAGAGACGAGATTTCAAAGAAGAATCCCTTAATCCCCAACGGCAGTTCATGGCCAGACACAGACGGATTTCATGGAAGTGGGGCTTCTCCAACCCGAGGTGGTTTTTCTAAGCACCTAAAATAACAGCTGGGGTACATCTGTGCAAACATCTGCATTATGTAGTCATAGGCAGTTTATCGTTTGGGTTAGTGCAGGCCATATCTGGACTGAGGGGGTGTAGCCACACATTTTGACATTGCATTCAACCCTCTGAGCATATAAATGAGGCATAATCAGGTTTTTTGTTGTTTTTTAAAAAATCTTATCAAATCAATGAAAGATCAGGATCTTTTTAATTGCAAATTTGCAATTTAGTTACAACATTTTAAGTGATGTGTCTGAGTCATTCTTAGAGCTGCTTCCTCACTGGGAAATGGCTGTAATTCACTAGCAAAGGAGATGTTTTGCATGCAGAAGTATCCAGGCTCAGTCTTTGGTGTTTTCAGGTAAGGCTGGGGAAGATACTTGTCTGAAAACTCTGGAGCTCCACAGCTGATCAATGTATAAAGTCCTGAGTTAGGTGAACCAACGAACTGACTTGGTATACAGTGACTTCCTAAGTTATTTTTTGAATTGAACCTTTATTCAGAGCTAGGAAGGCTGGAATCTTAATTTATTTTAGGGGAAGAGCTGTAGCTCAGTAGCTAAAGAATATCTGTGTGCGAAAAGTTCGAGGTTCAGTCTCTAACATCTCCAGTTAGGGCTGTGAAGGACTCCTGTCTGAAATGCTGGAAAGCCACTGTCAAGTCAGCAAAGACAAAAGTCACATCTAGTCTGACCCTAAGCCATTTGCACCGTGTAAAAGTAACAACAGAATGTAAAAGAAGTTCCTTGAGAACCAGGATGATCTTAGGGGGCAGATCAGCTGTAAGAAGCCACTATGAGCTAGACTGCGCTCTCAATACCCGATTGTCTATCCCTTTTCTAAACTGAAATCAAGAGCGATATTCCAGATAACCTTAGAGCATTAAGGACATTCTGTATCTTTTGATTGCAAAACAGGAAGTGCCTGGCTTCTAAAGAAGCTACCAGTGCTGACGTCCTGACCATTTCCATATGAATTCAGTTTTCTGATTTACTATTTAATATGCTGGAAAGGGAAATCCACAGATAGGTTTGCTCATGCAGACATATAGCACCATGTGCACAATGTGATATTCTGGAGACGTGTGGCATTATTTTATTGGCAACTGAAAGATGAGCTGAGCATGCAGACAACTAAAACTTTTGCATTAGACCCTTGCCAAGATAACTGAACTCTTGATCTCAGGGATTTATGCAGAAGAAGAAAGCTTGAGTGAAAGGCTGGCACATAATCATTTCAAGGGATTCTTCTTATTAAAAGATAATCACTCTCAATCTTTCATTTCCCCACTGAAATCCTGCAAATTTCTGGGCTCAAGAGTTGTTTGCAAGTAAAGGCAGTTATGCAGCAAATGGGTTTGGTGAATGTCTGCCTGTGTTACACCTTTATTTCCCACACAAGCATGGAGGGCATGCAAGATATATGTCTTTGTTTCAATGCCTGTGTAGCTCTAAACATCTGTTTGCATGTGTCTGGGGACCCTGGTTAACCCAGACAGGCTAATATGGGTAAAGGTGGTCCTTCAAGTAACTTGGTACCAAACTATTAAGTGCAGGGATAACCAACAAGATTCCTTCCAGATGTTTTTAGAGTACAACTTCCACCTGTCCCAGTTTGTCAGGAATGTTTGAAGTTGTAGTTCAACAACATCAGGAAGGCACATTGTTGGCCATTGCAAGCTGTGATGCCATTCTAGGTGGGCTGTGGCAAAGTAGTTTCTGCACTGATGGCTGACCAAACAGAGGAGCACTATTTGCAGTGTCTGAGCAGTGTCTCCTTTCCATGGGTGCTGCAAAACAGCAGAAGAAAAGCAAAAGCCTTTTTCAATGCAAAAGATATTTCTGGCCAACCGTAGTCCTAGAGGCAGGCTATTTTGTACCCTAGACAAGGCTAACTACTTGAACACACCACTCCCCAAAATTGCTAACTTCAATTTTCAAAAACAGATGTTTTGTAGAAAAAATTAGAAGCACAAAACTTGAAACTGCTAAATTTGCTTCAAATTGCAAGAATAAGTAACACAACAGTCTTTGATTAACTTTCTCAAATACAGAAGAAAATGTTTTAGCACACAAATCACTTTGAATAACCTTGTGAATTGTGATGTTGAAATTCAAGTCTCTTAAAGGTTTTCAATTTCAGGCACATAAAAATCTCACTTTGTGTGCCATTTCCTTTGCAAATTTTGTCACCAATTCCTTCAGGTCAAGTGCTGAGGCTTGGGCATGTTCAATTGATGTAGTTTCCCAATCAACTAGTCTCCTTTGCAACATTGTTGAGCATGTGCATTTTCTTAAAGCTTTGAGCAACCACATGCCACTGACTTTGGAAGTGTGAGAAAGATCCTTTGTGCAACAGAAACATTGGGCACATTATCCAGGTGTTTTTGTTGTAATATGAAAGGAAGCACACCTTTTAGCATTTGAACTATTGTTATAAGTTCACAGCACAGAAATTCCGCATCAGTAGTTTTTCCAAATTCTTGTAGGCCTTAGGTACATCTTCAGCAGATGTTTTGTTGATACTGTATATATCATACATGAAGCCAAATAGGCAATTATGGTTTTGTAGCTGCTGGAATCTCTTCAATAGATTGTTTAGCCATATCAGAGGCAGCATAGTAGAAACCTACTTTGAATTTCTGCTTTAGATCTTGTGGTACCTCTTCCTGGGCCTCATTCTCAGTAGCATATATCCAAACTTCTTGAAAACCATCATCACCCCTTCAGCCCACAAGGAAATTTCTGGGGCAGAAAATAAAATGCTCAGACACAGAGCTTTGAAGTGCAGACCTGTGCCTCAAAAGATTGGGGCAAAAGGTATGTGTGGATAAGTCCCCAGTCCTTTGAACCTGTTCCTTGTAGGGGTGATGTACCAAATTTTTCACTTACAACTTACAGCAAAAAGAAAACCCAAATATTTTGAGGTTGAACGTGTCAACCATTGACAGCACACTTCTTCACTATTTGCTAGTCTCCGCCTGTAGTGTATAGGAGAAAATCTTCTTTTTTAGTCTTTGGGGAAATTGTGTGATACAACCTGCTGTGGTCCATGTTCTGTTATAAGATGTCACAAATTATCACTGCAATAGCTGGGCCAGTTAACAGGGTGACTGTAATTCAAGTCAGGCACAATACCTTCTTCTTTTGCAGACTTTGCTTTACTCTTGCTTTCTTGACATCCTCTTTTTCCTATGGCGCATTTTCAAGAAATGTATCTAATTTGTAGTAGGAACACCACATTCAGCTCCCTCTGTGCTAGCTTCAAGAAGAGTACAGTCATATTCTTGTTCTTCAATTGCTTTCTGTGAACAAAGGTATTTCAGGAAGAACTCTTCTTGCTTTGCCTGCTCCTTAGCTTTTTCTGCCTTTTGTTTGCTACAGGTTGAGCTACAGGTGGTCAGTTTTTATCAGCCGTAGCTTACTAGAAATATGTAACATAACCTCCGATCAACACTATGGTCTTTATCTATTTCACATATACATAAAGAACATTTCTAATTCATGAATTATTTCAGAAACCATAAAATTCTTCAAAATATAAAAGTTAAATATTCAGTAATTTATAAGATATAACAAAAACTAATCTGTATAAAACTGTGCCCCTCAAAGGTCAGTACTGCACTCCTCCGAGGTCTGCACCTTGGGTGACTGCCCAGTTGGTCCCGTATTGCAGTTTGGGAGTCAGAGTTGGGTGTCATGTCTGGACCAGTTGTGGTAACTTTGAGGCTAGTTTACTGCAATGTACTCTATTTGGGGATGCCCTTGAGCCTGGTTTGGAAGCTCTAGCTGAAAAGTGAAGCTTAGCTTTTGCTACAAATGCATTCAAGGTGAACGTTTTACAAAGAGGGAGAGGGAACCTACTGTGCATATTGGGTGTAGGGTGTTAAAGAAAATAGCCAGAGATACTTTTTTTTTGCAAAGCATTCTACAAAGATAAGGCTTAGGGGAATTCTTTCATTCAAACCCTGTCAGCAAAAGGGATCTTGATATCAAGAACAAAACGACTTGAGACCCTCAGGCAAAATCCTCATCCCATTCAGCAGAGGATCCACAAGGGTGGTCCCTGGCAGGAAGTGACTCACCAGGTATAATTTCCAGGTAAAGAGGGACCTTGTGGGTCCTCTCCTGTGTGGAAGCAAACCCTCCCTACCACTTTGCCACCACCCCTACTCCCCCAAAGTAAGGCTTGTTTTGCTTGTGGAAAGGAGGAGACTGGCAAGGGAAGGAAAGGCAGGCTTCTTTTATTTGGGCATGTCCAATGTGCTTGTTAAAGACTAACAAATGAAACAAAAGCACCTTCAAGATTTTTTTTTATGTTCTACAAAACTACTTGGAAGGTGCAGATAGTTTTGGGGGGTGAACTGTGGTCAGAAGACTGACACATCACTGGTGTAAGCTTGGATTTAGATTAGTAGGGAGATTCTCTCTCTCTTATTTCATCTGCCTGATATAGTCTGAACTCCTTTCTTGACCCCTGCCCCTAGTTCATCTTCACAAGCCTAACATAACTGGATTGTGAGATGGAACCGAGAATCGGGGCGGGTGAGGATAGACCATATCACGTACATTTTAAAATGACACAGAAGAGGGAAATGTATCCTGGATCCCAGCTCCTTCTCTGGCAGTGGAATGTCTACTCATTAGTAAGCTCCATTGAGTTTGATGGGACTTACTTTTAGGTAAGGGTGTATAATAGCCTTCCACAACCTGGTGTCCTTCCAGATGTTTTGGAATATGATTATGATGCTCTGGAGAACATCAGGATGATGAAGGCTGGCCTAAAACTGCAAAGTTTCCCCAGCTAATGTGGATCTTTTAGCTCTAAGCTGCATTGATGAAAGTGTGAAATCAATGTGTGACAGACTGGTAGATGTGTGTAAGAAGCAAGCAAGATGGGAATGACCTCAGCTAGAATCCCCTTTCAAGTAGAAAAATCCTGGAATTTTTCATCCTTGCTGTTACCCTAAGCTAGGCCCTGTCTGCACCACCAGTTTCCTGGGTATCAATATTTAAGTAAAGTAGATTAACCTGTACCTGACCTGTAGCTGAAAACATCTGAGGATCTGTAACGGTATCACTGGAAGATGAAATTTGCCTTGCTTGGGCTAAACTTTATCCCTGTCCTCCCTTGACAATGCCTCTGCTGTTCATCCCCCAAAGGTGAGTCTTGGGTCCTTTGCATGAAAGATTCTGCAGATTTGCTTATTCCATGACCTCTAAAAGTAACCAGGCTGTCTTTTCTATTTCCCCACGTGGCAGATCATAAGCACCCTGGAAACCACAGCAAGCAATGTCTCTGGGGTCTATTTCTGTGTGGCTTCCAACAAGGTTGGCACAGAAGAAAGAAGCATTCGATTCTATGTCTCAGGTAAGGTACCAATAAGCCTTCACACCTTATATTCTGGAAGCGCATCTGCAGCAGTGCACATATATCCATCCATACATATACTTCAGGTTCACTGGACACCATGACTGCTTCAGAATGTTGCATACTTGCTAGGGAAATATTGGGGTTCAGCCCGGGTGGTCAGTAAGAATGAGACTCCAACTGTAAGTCAAGCAGGATGTTTATTTATTAAAGCATTGCATTGCATTCCGACCTACTCTCACCATGCAGATGAAGCAAGTTGGATGCCAACAGCTGAAACACACTTCTGTTTCCATTAAACATACATTGTGACATAGCACAAAGAGATACACATGGCAAGAGTAGGAATGTCCCACTTTACAATAGCAAGGTTGCAAAACAGGGTCTTCTGTGGCAGAGGCTATGTATGGTAATCTTGTCAAAGATGCCTGTGGTTATCGGTTTGAACAGATCTTACATTCCACTCAGCCCAGAGCTGCATGGCCAGCTTGCTTACGAACACATTTCTGATTCTTAAATTCATTAATACCTTCATAGCTTCCATTCCTCCCCCCTGCTACACAATCAGTAGCTCTCTTCCCATGGAAAGAGGGTCCATATGTTGAACATGAAGTATGGCTGTGCTGCTCGCCCTACCTACAAAGTTATGACTGCCCCAGGCATCTATGTTGAATGTTGAGTCTCCAATGAATTGGGAGCCCTTTTGGCTCCTGCAGACGTTATTGCTGAGCCAGCTCCCAGCTGGTGCAACAGAGGTGCTTGGATCAGACCCTTCACTCCACCTGGCAAAGAACTGGCAAATCCTAGGCTGGCCCAACTCCACCTCCAAAATATCCTGTTGTAGAGTCCTACTCCATCTCAGAGCCTCCACCAATCAGCAGTGCTCTCCTCTACTAGCGGAGAGCAGCCTGCCCTGAATCCTAAGCACATACACACAGCCACCAACATCAGTATGCTAGGATTTCTCCCTTAAGTTAGGAATGTTGCAAAGAAGAATGAAAAGGGTGGAGAAGAAAATCAAGCTCATTTGCATCTTAATGAGAAATTCACACCTCTTAAATCCAGGAAAAATAGCACTGTGTCCAACCAAACGACATATAAAGACATATACATTTTTGGTGAAATGTGCATAAAGATGCATGTTTTGGTGTAAGTAACTTATAAAACTGCATCGTATATGGGGACAGTAGGTTGTTTTTTAAGTACATTAGTCAAAAGTGCATTAAAAATATGCTTGTTAGGAGAAAGTAGCACAAAAATGCTGATAAATTCGCAAGCTGATGCATCATCATCATCATCATTTTTTATTTGTATGCCGCCTTTCCACAATTTAAAAAAACAATGCTCAAGGCAGATTACAGCATAACAAGATTTACATAATTACAAAAGTCATAAACAATAAATAAACCACATCAAAAAATACACAACCAAATGGGAAACATTTTCCACATAAATCAAAAAATAAAACTAAGAATACAGCATGAATATCAAAGTTTAAAATGACATAGGTAAAAAATAACAGCAATTTAAACAAAAACAAAACAAAACAAAATGGAACCCTCTCTGCCCAGCGGCAGCAGTCCTTTATAGAGGCCATCAGGCACAGCCCTGGGCCAGATGTTGAGCTGCAGGACTGGGGCCCTCAGGCAGGGGAGTCCTCCTGGGTGGTAGCTGCAGCAGCAGTTCCTATTGGCCCTTCAGGCCCCGCCCTGATGCAGAAGTGTGGTGCATTGAATTTAATATTGGGAAAATGAGAATCTTCGCGAACCGAACTTGCCAGAACCATGCATGCCTAAAGCCTGTTCAGGTCCGACTAATTTTACTGGAGCTTGCACAGAGGACTTTGCTGTACGATTGTGTCCCTTGAGGGCCACTTGATTTCCTCACACAAAAGTTTAAATGTCCTACCTAACAGACATAAGATAAGATTTGCTGCCAGATTCCCAAATGGGGACAGTTACAAACGGTTGCCCCAGGCAGTTTATCCTCTCCTGACACATTTATGAGACACATGAAAAGGGCCTGTGCTTTTTCAGGCTGGCAAGGGAGCTGTTCTGTCCATTCTCACTGTAAGCAATGCAGCTGCTCTGCAGAAGCTCAAATACAGAACTTGCAAAAGCACAGAGGGTTTAAATTATGCAGTTTATTGTGCAAAGGACAGGAAATTAAAGCCAATTAATTCCTTGTAAAAACAAATGGAGCCAGACTTCCTTTTTGATATATATTGACAGTTTACCTTTTCTCACTGGAATAATTTATATGTTTTTGTAAGGAATCCTGGACACTTGAGCTCCCAAATTGCAGTAATAGCAATTAATAATTACAGTAACTACAGCTGAAAGCAAATGCTCAGCTACTTTTAGAAGATGTCACATAGCACATGCTTTACGGTGGTGAGTTGTGTGTGTGGATTTTTTAAAGGCTATTTGCATCTGTTCAGTGCAAGGATGTGAATTATATTTTATGTGTCTGGACAATGTAAGCACAGACATTCAACAAACAATCAAAGTGAAGATGCACTCTCAAGGTGAATCATCCTCCATAGGTATGGTATGCAGAGTGACACAAGAGGTTTTCACCTTTTTCAACCTTTTACATAATAGGGACACCATGTTTAATCTAGCCTCCCCAACTTGGAACCATCAATATGTTTCCGACCACAACTTTCATCAGTGCCAGACATGCACAAGATGGGACTGATGGGAATTATAGTCTGAAATACCTGTAGGACACCAGGGTGGAGAAAGCTATTTAATTAATTCAAAACTTTTTGGTTGATTGTTCCTTTTTGTTATGCATTCATGACAGTTTGTGCTCATGATACCATCAGGGTGATTAACGACAATCTTGCTTTCAATGCTGTTGGTGCCTCCAAAGGTTTGGGGGGCAATCACGCTGCTTTGTTTCTGATCAGTGCAGGTCCCATAACTTTCTGCTGAACTCCTGTAACTTTTCATACCACAATTTCCCAGAGGTGCGGTGGAGGTTGTTCCACTTTTCTGGTGCTATAGTGCAAAACTGTCCCGCTAGACGGTGACAAGGAGGTAACATTAGGGAAGCACCTCAGAACACATGTGCCCACAGAGGCCTTCTTTAGTGCCCGCAATGTTACTTCCCCACTTCCCTGTTGAAGTTCACCTCAAGAGATGCATTATGTTACAGCCAGTAGAATAGGTTGTGGTGGGTGGGTAATGCCCACAGAATTTTATTTGGTTTGCAGATGTGCTCACGGGTCCATAATAAGTAAATTCTGCTTTTTGGCTTTCTTTCACAATATTATCTTACTCACCTGCAAACATGCAGACATTTTGATGAATTAATTTGATTAATCAACTAAAACCCATACATTAACTCAGATTTCTTTAATTGGGTGTCAGCCCTAAAAATAATTGAGAATCAAACTGAATTAAATTGCATCTGACAAGCACTTAAAAAATAAAATAAGTTGAATGTAGCCCTTGAGCTTAAAAATGTTCCCCCCCCGACTGGCAACAGCTCTCTGAGGTTTCTCTCGAGATGCTTGTTATTGATCTTTAAGCTGCTCTGGAAGCCTTTTTGGTTGTAGAGCGGAGTTAAACATGCTTTGATTCATTCATTCATTCATTCATTCATTCATTCATTCATTTCAGAGTTCCAAACCATATCTTTCCCAGCAAAATGACCCATCATGCCAATTGCTGAATATCACTTGGGGAATTGCCATATTTTTCTGTGTATAAGACACCCCCATGTATAAGAAACCCCCTGTTTTTGGAGACTCCAATTTAAGAAAATGGAGGGGATTGCCCAGGGGGAGGGGATTGCCCAGGGTTGTTGAGCTTTTTTTTTGCCGAAAATCACTCACCAGACTGACAAACACTGCCAATCACATGCGTCACAATCGCCACAAAGCGTCTGCCCTATTGACACCAGCAGCCAGCAAGCAAACACACCATTGCAACAGTGGAAGCCAATCCACAGCAGCCCTTGCCACAGTCACTAACTACCCACCCAATCACCACTGACAACCTCCTCGCGGCTACAACCAATCGCCCATTCCCCCCTCTGCACTATGAGCAAGATGAGCCCCAATTTTGAACATAATTTTAGAGTAAAAAACCCTCGTCTTATACACGGAAAAGTATGGTATGTCCTGTTTTCTGTGGTATTGTTTCCAGGGCAAATTCACACCCACCTTCAAGCTGACAACTTGCAAGTGTTGATGTGAAATAAATCCATATTACAGAAGTTTGTTTACAGTCCATTGAACAAACAACATGTTAGCTGAGAGAAGCAGGGAAGAGGAACTCAGCTGAACAAACCATTGCATGCCCTCATCTGGAATCCCTGAACAGCTCTTGATTCCAGACTGAAATGAGTGTTACTAATTCTGGTCTGGAAAACCTGCATATGTTGGAGAGAAATCCTTCCATGGATTCCATGCATTCAGCTGAAGGCCTTGACAGTGTATCTTTACGTACATGTGACAAACATGGTCATGGACCTGCCCTGTATGTTACCATCCATACAAACAGAGCCCAGTTACAATAGGCAGTGTAAGAAGGCAGGAATTGCCACTTGTCACAATTAGCATTGTTTCTATTCTGCTGCAGTTCAGTTTCTGCCAAATACTACATTATTTATCCCAAATGCAATGCCCAAGCCTATAGACCTATGATACCTTCTGTTTGGGGTAAATGAAGATGCCTGCAGCAAAATAGCCATTTAGGGGCCTAATGGGGTGTTCAGTGAATGGCAACATGGTCAGATCAGGCCTAGGGGTAGAGGAGAAATTCTATTCAGTACACATTTAAAGGTGAGCTTATGCAAATTGCACTTTCTGATGCAATACATGAATTGAGAGTCCCCCTTCAAAATGTGCACTTCTGCAGATGTTGCACTGCGGTTCTCCAGCCAAGTAATGTGTACAAAATGCATATACTGGTGTAAAGTGTGCATGGAAATAATGTGTTAAAAATGGATTGTATTTGGGGAATTTGCTTTGTAAAAATATGAATACAGTCATACCTTGGATGTTCAGCTTCCAAAAATAGTTCACTTCCGGGTTTGCAACGTTCGGGAGCCAAAACGTTCAGGAGCTAAGCTGTTCAACTTCCAAGGTATGACTGTATTAGGACAACTTCACACAAAAATGTTGATGAATTTTCATGAGAATTTTTTTTAAGTCACAAACTGATGTGGGAATATGGGGAAACTGAAGACTGTAAAAGAAAGAAAAAAAGAAACCGAGAGAAACTAAAATTGACAGATTCACCAATCTCAGGCCAGAGAGAAGCCATCAGGAGCCAGGCCTGGGCATTTGCATCTGACTAACTTAGCATTGCCTAAATATTACTTTATTTCAGTTTATTTTTTGGATGATGGTTTTTTTCTAAAAGTTTCGCACAAGTTTTGACTGCTGCTTTTACATCAGATTTCCATGTTATTTTAGACAAACATTGCAGGTAGCTATATTGATCCATTAGGGTAGAAAACAAACAACAACCCAAAAGCATCAGTAGCGTAATATCTATTATTAGGACTGACTGAAATGTTGTGAGCGGGCTTTCAAGTCCCCTTGAGCTGGATTTTAAGCCACAGAGGAAAAGGGGCAGGGAGAAAGATGTTGCTACTGGACGTGATCCCATTCTGCAGTTTGTAATCATCACAGGATGGAGTGGAGCAAGTGTTTGTGCAGCTTTACGTACTGCTGCTGGGATAAAGAAGCAATGGCCACTCTTCCTTTGAAAATATAAAAGCCAGCAGTTATTGAGAGCTGGTAATCAAACACATGGGGCTGTTGAAAAGTCATAAAAATAAAGTATTACTTTACAGTGCAGTCCTAACTACTCAGAAGTAAGCTCCATTGAGTTCAGTGAGACTTACTCCCAGGTAAGTGAATATAGGATTGAATTCTTTGTGCCTTTTTTTGAGTTTTTATCATATAGTTATTGCTTGACTTTAATAGTGCATTTATTACCTTTAGTGTTTTATTTTAGAGGTGAAAGCCATAAACTTGCTTGTTAATCACAAGAAAATAACTCAAAATCCAAATTTAGACCAGGAAACAACACCTTTTCATTAGCAGGGAAATTCTACAAAGTAGTGAGCAAGGTTTTGAGTTTTGCCATGGCCTTCTCTGGGATAGATGACTAAAATGACTCAGCACACAAGGGTTTTATGTCTTAGGTGGGAACCTTTACCAACATGAGGCCCACATTCCCCCATGGGCAATCTTCCAGGGATCTGCATGATAGTGGTCGGTGGGACCAGTGGCAAAAATGAGCAGAGCAATGGAGGTGTCTTGGGGCGGACGTGGTCTGGAGAAAGAGCCAATGGTTGGATAGAGAAGCCTAGAGGGTTGCATTTGACCCCCAGGCTTGAGGTTCCATACTCCTGTTTTAGGTAGAAGAAATGGTGGATGCCCAGTCTGCTGTTAGTTTCAATCCTGAAAAGGGAACAGCGAAATCTATGTGTATGGAAAATGTATTAGTCTCAGTTCAGCAGCTGTGAGGATAATTGCCAGGTAATTTTGGACTATAAAAATGGCTAGGGCCTGGCTGTATGCCCAGGTGCCATGAACCTGCCTCCATCAGGACGTCTCAGCAAAACCAAAGACCACCAACAACATTGTATGGGTTAATATTAGGCCACAAGTTTATTGATGACAGATGTGAATGAGTTAGGCTTGGCACTGGGCTAGTCACCATCAACTCCAGCCGACCTGCCGGAGGGAAACCGGGGGTCAAGGCCAGTTTTGGGACTGACCCATGACATACATCAAGTGGGTACAACCCCCACAGACTTGCTGCATCAGGGGAGACCACACCAGCTTTTAAATCCTGGGAGTGGATCTGACTCCTTGGAATCAGTCTCAGGCCTGGCCCCTTGAGTTGCCCCCCAGCAGTTGGCGTGGGGGGAATTTGTCTCCTAGCAGTTGCCAGAAGCAATACCCAGTGGTGCAACAGATGGCAGCAGGCCGCAAATACCACATCACCCACATAAAGAGTGAGCGAATATTGTCAGAGGCTGGGGAGAGTGTTTGACAACTGGCACAAACACACACAGTTTCCCTGCCCCTCCTATTTGTAGCATTGTTCAGGTCAAACTACATTAGTCCATATGCACTTCATTTGGTAAAGACCATAGCTTAGTGGCAGAGCATCAGCTATGCATGCAGAAGGTCCCAGGTTCAGTCCTTGGAGTCTCCATACAGGGCTGGAGAAAGACTCCTGCCTGCTGAGACCCAGGAGACCCACTGCCTGTACGTGTTGGCAATACTGAGTTAGATGGACCCGTGGTCTGAGTCAGCTTCCTGTGTGCCATTGCTTTTTTGCCATTTGAAAACAAGAAGTTATCCATCTTCTCAATTGCATTTCAAGCATGGTTACAAGTGTCCTCCTTTCCCCCCTTCCAGATGTGCCATCCCAACTACAGACTGAGCCACAAATCACAGCCATTGTAGCAAGCAATGTCCAGTTGACCTGCAAGTCCTCCAAGTACATCTACAACCACCTCTCTTGGTACAACCCCACCTTGCAGGCCGTTCCTGATGCTTTGATGCAGAAGAAGGTGGACAACTATTCCATCTACTTGACGTTGGGCCTTAAGAATGTCTCGCAGGCCCACGCTGGTCTATACAGGTGCAGAGCTCGAAGCCACCCAAATAGCACTGAGGGGCTGGAGAAAAACACCATGCTCAACGTCAAAGGTGAGTCTGGTAGGGTGGCCAGATTTGCCAAGGGAACATTGTTGAACAGGGACATACCTGGGCAGGTCAAGGGATTGAAAATAAAACTACAAATATCATTATGCATATTTGTGGAATAGTTGGACTACTGTGTATCATTCTAGTATACAGTGGCCTCACCTCAAAAAGGATATCATAGAGTTGGAAAAGCTTCAGAAAAGGTACATTAGGGATTTTTTTAGTAGAAAGAGCTTGGGTTGAGAGGGATTCAACAGAGGTGCTTAAAATTATATGTGATGTAGGGAAGAGGTGGACAGGCACAAGTTTTTCTCATTATCTCACAATATTGGAACTCAGGACCATTCACTGAAACTCAGTGTGCAAAGATTGAAACAGGAGGTGGTGATTTGCACAGTGCATGTCTCACTTTTCTGAAATCCCAGACAAGAAGTAGAAATACAAACAAAAAGAAAACAGCAAGAGGTTTTGTCAAGGTCAACTTCAATATATGTCTGATATATTGTATTTGGCTTGTGGGTCACAAGTTGTGTGGCTCTAGACTTTAGTGTGAAAACAAATAGATATAAACATATGAGCACCCCTTGAATAGATGAGAGCAGAGGTTCATTTAGTATAGTAACCTGTTTCCCAGAATGGCCATCTAGATATCTCTGAGTAGTGCCCACCCACCCATGAGGTGGGCTGAGGAAGTTGCCTTGAGCAGTGGAACACCAAAGAGCAGCTTCACACCACCACTGGCAAGATCACATGAGATCTCACTGAAATCTCACAAGGGCTCTGAACCTCGAGGCCTTCATAAAGCACATCTGTACATTTCATGGTGTATGCTAAAGGTCTGAAAATCATAGCTCTTATTTTCAAAAGAGCCTGTGGTATTAGCCTCATAATTGAAGGAATAAATATATGGCCGTGGACTATGATAAAGACTAAGGGTGGCATCCAACAAAGTACATTCACTAGCACAATAATTTCTACTTGTGGAATGGAAGTTTCTTTCTTCCTCTTTTTCCTCTGCCCATGTGCCCCCATGCCCCTCTCTAATCTGATCTGGAAGGTTGAGGGAACCCTCAGAATAGATTTAGGGGTGCATGGGGAGAGGAGAGGGAGGGGAAGTTCATTGTGCAACCAAAAGTACTTTGTTGAATACCATCCAAAGAAACCTTTATGAGACAGATTAATACTTTCACATCTTGCAATTTCTAAAACTTGATTTGTGATTTTAAGGAATGTTCATGGTTATCTAAGCCTATAAAAGACTCCTGCTGGTCAAAGGGTCCTTGTCAGATTTCTTAACATACCAAGAACATACCAAGAAAAAAGGAAATTCTACACATCTCAGCTGTCCCATCTTTCTAGGCATGGTATTAGTGACTGAAGATTTTCTCCACTTGACCTCAAAGAAAGCAGGAATGGATATCCTTCACCGCCACCAGTTGCACCCTGGGGTCCATTCGGTTTATGCTAGTTAGGGGGGGCTGTGAAAATTGAGTGATTCTCCCAAGTTCATAAGTCAACAGAGAGTCTTGGCTCCCAAACAAATTCCTCCATGCCAGCTACAATACTGGACTGTAGCAAATGTCCCCAGTGTCCAGCCTGAAGGTCCATGAGGCCACCTCCTTGCTGAAGCAAAGTAAGTCTGGGTCTGGTGAGTGTCTGGATGGGAGACCTCTGGGAACAACATGTACACTGCCTTGGATTCCATGATGGAAGAAGATGGGATATAGATGTAAGAGAATAAATAATAAAATATATAAAAGTGAAGTGCAGCCCCACAATTATCTGAATGATTAAAATGTGACAAGCAAGGTTAAAAGAGAGCTGCTTCTCTCTACCTGGCCACTTGATTTGCTGTGACGTTCTTTGAGTCAGAGAGAATTTCTCCAGCAGAGCAAATGGAAAATCCAATTCCAGCTTTTTCGGAAAATCCAATTCCAGCAACCGCATTCTCCCTGTCAGGATGTTATTATCTGCAGCCAGGTGCCTCAGAACACTTTACTTCAAAGAGCTGTGTCCGTCATTCGCTTGAACCAAAATATTGTAGCTGTACAGGTGGATTTATTTATTTATTTATTAAGCAGTTGGAGATTTTCTCTGTCAGAGTGTTGAAAAAGTTTAGCCTGCTCAATCATTCCATTATTAGGGAGCAATCGTGAGCTGTGCCACCATGGCTAAAGCAGGGGTAGGGGACCTGTAGCCATCCAGATGTTGTCTCATCAGCCACAGCCAACATGGCTGATGGATAACAATATTTACTGGGAGCTGTAATCCCAACAACATTTCAAAGGCAACAGGTCTCTTAATCCTATAAAACCAACATGGTGTGCACCATTAAGACCTGGGTGTGAGAACTGGATGGACTTGATCTGACTCAGCTCTGCCTACTCAGTATGATATCAACCCTGACTGGACGGTGGAGTGGGACAGGGTGGGAGAGGTATTGCTGCAGTCCGTAGGACACAAGTATCTGGTTGGACACTTTGAGAACAGGATGCTGGGCTAAATGGGTGTCTAACCTGATCCAGCATGGCTCTCATTGTGTTCTTACACCCTTGTGCTGACATTAGAACTGTTTGGGGGACAGACGGTGATCCTGATATTTAAAACAAAAAAATTTATACTGAATAATCTGGTATAAAACTAACAGTTCACATCCACATTTCAAATCCACAAAGTTCACATCTTCACCATACCTTGAAAGCACATTGCTTCCTCTAAATAATCCTGGGATGTGTGGTTTGTTCAAGAGGGCTGGGAATTGTTGCGCTCTGAGCAGTAAACTACAGTACCCAAGATTCTCTGGGGGTAAGCCATGTAGTTTACATGTGCTTTAAATATGTATGGTGTGGATATGACCCAAATGAATGCATAAAGGTGATACTATTTGGAGAAGGAAAAAGAAAAGAAAACTTTCAAATCTCGACTAGTCTTCTTGAGGAGTGCCAGTTTCAGCTGTTGGCAGGGAGTCCTTGGGGAAGACACCCACTCCTCCCCTCTGGGGCAGAGGAAGAGGCAGGTGAACAAGTAGGTTGCAATGGTAAACATGAGATGCAGGTGCACAGGGCTCTTATCAGTGGGGCTCCTGCTGGGCTTTGGGCCCATGGCAAGTGTCCTGCCATACCAACCCCTGGCACCAGCCATGTTTCTGAGGTTAAAATACAATAGTCGAGGCAGAAAGGATGAAAAATATAGAAAACTGTGCTAGATTGTCTGGCAGTTACTGGTAGGAGAAGTAAATAATGCTTCCTGGCACCTGTCCTTGATACTTTGAGCATATCATACATTAATTTAGGGTGGTGGTCATCTCCACTCTTGTTTTTACAGGACAAAACTGACTCTGCATTCTTGTCGCCCCCATATTTGAACCTCCTGTGAGCATGTGATAAAACTGGCACCTTTTTTGCTTTCCATGCATTAGAGACTGTGTATTGGTATAAGCATGGAAATGCAGGTCTTTGGTGAATATGTGGTCCTTAAAAGTGTTGCTTCCTTATATTTGCAGTTAAGACTGTGCCTTACATTATGGAGAACTTCACAGACTTTGAAGTTAATGTTAGTGGGAAAATTGTTCTGGAGTGCAAAGTGAATGGGACACCCAAACCCACAATTGCTTGGCTGAAAAATGGCTATCCAATTACTCCTGCTTCAGGTGAGCCTCTGTTTCTCCAACCTTTGATTACTGTAGTGGTATT
The DNA here is from genome assembly GCF_964252035.2 of Podarcis erhardii. Classification (NCBI taxonomy): domain Eukaryota; kingdom Metazoa; phylum Chordata; class Lepidosauria; order Squamata; family Lacertidae; genus Podarcis; species Podarcis erhardii. The sequence continues at coordinate 28,106,341 of NC_138504.1, forward strand.
TTCCTTTGATTAACATCAGAGACATACTCGCATCTGAAACCAGGAGAACTACTGCCAGTCAGTGTAGGCAATATGCTGCTCTGCATAGCTCATAACTGGGTTAGAAACACGGCTTACTTAACTTTTAAAAATAAAAGGATAGAGTAGAAAAAAGAGATTTGATCCATTTTTTAAAAAAGCATTATACAGGGATATATCATAAGCATAAATGTCTCTAGCAAACATTACTAGGTTGTCAAATATACGTCATCCTTAGTGCTTTTGCTTATTAGGGTTGGCAACTTACTAAAACCATGTGTAAAAAATACAAAATGCATTTTAATCATGACAATATGACCCTCGACAGACAGACAGACAGACAGACAGACAGACAGACAGACAGACAGACAGTAAGTTATCCAGCCCCACCACTATATAAGAAAGAAAACAGAACATTCTTTTAACTGCTGGACAACACAGTTAATATTACTCCTGATTTTGTGCTTCTTTTTTCCACTTGGTCTGAGATGAGAAAATGTTTTCTGTGCAGTTGTGATAGTTCTGGGATGCTCACCATGCTAGCTATAGCGCATGCCACATCCAGGAACCCACACCTGTTCACTTCAATTCAGATAGTATCATTGTCCTGATACTGGCGGATTGATGAGAAATCCTGGCTTCATGAGTCTCCCCAATTTAATGAGTGTGGATTGTCTGAAGCATCTGATGGCATGAACTTAACTTACGGCTCGTCCATACTTCCAGTTGTTTCACAGGTATGAGTGGCTGTGCCCCTGCCCTGCCACTTTCATCCAGAAAAACTTGTGTCTTTAGTGCTAAATTGGAGAAGATGGAAATTCATGGAAAACCTTGTTGCCAGTTGTTCCAGCACTAAACTCTGGGTTTTCCCCGGGGGGGGGCAGCAATGGAGCAAATGGAAGTATGGATAAGCCCCATATCATATGCAGTGCAAAATATACTAAGAAGTAACTCAAGTGGGATGTGGGTGGCGCTGTGGGTAAAACCTCAGTGCCTAGGACTTGCTGATCATAAGGTCGGCGGTTTGAATCCCCACGGCGGGGTGAGCTCCCGTCGTTTAGTCCCAGCTCCTGCCCACCTAGCAGTTCGAAAGCACCCCTAAGTGCAAGTAGATAAATAGGTACCGCTTACCAGCGGGAAGGTAAATGGCATTCCGTGTGCTGCGCTGGCTCGCCAGATGCAGCTTGTCATGCTGGCCACATGACCCGGAAGTGTCTGCAGACAGCGCTGGCTCCCGGCCTCTTGAGTGAGATGAGCGCACAACCCTAGAGTCGGACACGACTGGCCCGTACGGGCAGGGGTACCTTTACCTTTTTAACTCAAATGCTGCATTGGCGAGCAAGTCTTAACTGCCCCTTTCATTTCAGCTAGTCTGCCTGACCTTTAGAAAGGGGTGGATGCATGAGAGAAGGAGACATATGGTCATCTGCTCTTCACAATCTTCTTTTTATAGATAAACACTGCTTTGGGGATTGTGTGTGTGTGTGTGTGTGTGTGTGTGTGTGTGTGTGTGTGTGTTAACAGTTGCTAGCTGAGAGGTATCCATCACAACCATAACCCAGAGAAGGGGTCAGCTTTTCTCCAGTTGAGGCTGAAAACTTGCAGGGCTGATACTAGTATTACTATTATTTTATTTATTTATATCCCACATTTTCCCCAGACAAGGTAGCTTACAGATAAGATAGAAACAACTAAAAAACAGAAAAAACATTATTAAAAAGCAATTAAAAGCTAATAGAATTAAATCTATCTATCTGTATTTATCATCTATCTACCTAACATCTTTTAAGGATACAGGTTATTGCAAAGAAAACATCACAGCACCAGCCCTTTCTTTAAAAAGTCAGTTCCCAAAAGTTCCCAGAATTGTTCAGTACTTGTCCCAGGGCTGGAATAAGGTATGTGTTTTTTAGGGGTAGTGAAGGTTCAGCCTCTGTTAGTCTTAGAATATTCATCCTTTAGAGACATTTGCCACCCATGTCTCAAACTAAGGCTTGATTAATTTGTGTTTTGCAAAGATGCATATTTTTCTCTGCTCCTCATCAGTGGCTGCCCCTGTGTCTTTAATTTTCCTTCTTGGGTTAGGCAGAAAGGGATATATAATTCAGATCGGGCTGTTCTGGGCAGAAACCCTTTACAGCTACTGAAATTTCATAAATAATTCCAGAGGGACAAGCATGTAACTCATCCAGCCAATGGAAACATGAATAAAATATCTGGAGTGGGGGGGACACCTCAGGGTAAATATTTCAGCATTCTGCATGGAAACTTGCACGCAGAGCTTATGTTAACAACAGCCATTACAGATCTAAACCCTATCCCCCTTCAGTCCCAGTGGGTTTTACCTGCTTGGTGATGATACCTCCTTAGCAAAACAGATTCACTTAGAAATCCCCTGCATCAGCAGGGAAATTAAAGATAGTAGGCTTTGCTTGGTGTCTGCACAGGCCAATGGGCTTTTCCATAGTGTGCTTGTAAAAAGCTTCCATCGCTACAAAGAGTGAAGTATGTGAACACAGAGAGGCCTTCCCTGATGTAAGGAAATTTGGAAGAGTGGGGCCCACCCACAGCATGATCCCTGTAAGTGGGGGCCGGGGCAACCCAATGTCCAGATGGAGGGGAGGACTTGTGCTCACTGCAGCAGCGTCTCCAGGAGCTGCCCTGCCAATTTCATTTCATACATTTTAATACCTACCACTTAATATAACAAAATATCTGAAGGGTTCACACCATGTTACAGTCATAAATTCACTCTTCTCCTAACAATGGACACTTACCCCAGCCATTGAGAATCATGCCCACAACCCCCCCTGTAGTCTGTACCTTCTGTACCTTCTGTTTCTTGGTCATGATAAAATATGGCCAAATGTAGAGGTATGACAAACTAAACATATTGTCCCATCTTATTTAGAATGGTCCTTCATTGAAACTACATCTTCTAGAACTGCCATTCCTTCATTGAGTTCTATTAAGGCATGGGTGGCTTATGGGTGGCCCTCCAGATGTTACTTAACTACGTAACTGGATCAGGCCTGTGACCCATCTAGTCCAGCATTCTGTTCTCACAGTGGCCAACCAGTTACCTGTGGGAAACCTACAAGCAGGACCTAAGCACAACAGCACTCCCCCCCCCTGTATTTTCCAGCAACTGGTATTCAAAAGTATTGCTGTCTGCAGCAGCTGTGGAGGCAGAGCATACCCACCATGGCTGGAGGACCATGAATTTGTCTAATCATCTTTTAAAGTCAGCTAGGTTGGTGGGCATCATTGCCTCCTGTGGGAGCCAGTTCCATAGTTTAACTATGCACTGCGTAACAAAGTACTTCCTTCTATTTGTCCTGAATCTTCCAACATTCAGCCTCACTGGGTTTTCACGAGTTGTAGCAATATGAGGGAGGAAGAAAAACTCTCGATCCACTTTTTCCATTCCATGCATAATTTTTAAACTTCTGTCACGTCGCCTCTTACTTGCCTTTTTTCTCAACTAAAAGGACCCAAACTATAACTTTCATAGTACCTGATCAGTGGCCATGCTGGCTGCAGCTGGTGGGAGTTGTAGTTCAGCAAACATTTGGAGAGCTAGCCTGGCTCTGAGAGCCTCATGCACCTTAAAGTTTTTAGGTGTGTATCCAAATGGTTGCTTTTCAGAGTGCATCAGAATGCACTGAGAAAGTGGCAAACAAAAGTATCCTTTTACTCCGGGAGGTGGGGCGGGGAACCAAGTATTTTGTATTTATTTAATCCTATTTGCAAATCACTTCCTATAAAAAGCTCAGAGTGATTTTAACAAGAAAAACAAAGAAACAATAATAACAATTAAAAAACAATTCCATATATAACAACAATTTAAAAACAATTTTGTACATAAAAGCAATTTCACATCCAATACAGATTGCAATAGATTTGCAAAGAATTCCTGAATCCCAATTTTCTAACCATAGCTGCAGCAAAATGACTCCCCTGCTGCTCTAAGTTATGCTGCCAAAACGAAGAAAACTTGGAATGGATTTTTGTGTGGAAGGACTGGGAGCTCAGTTTCATTTTTTGATTCAAAACAAATTCCTGAGCTCTCTTCTTCAATTTGGTGCTTTTTTTCAGCAGGCTCCTGCAAGCCTGAGGCCTATTTTATGCCTTAGATGTAGTACAAATTGTGGGTTGGGGTGAGGGGAGAGCAGGCCTCATATGATCCTATACCCAATACATCCAGCTAACAGGGTTTCAGAAAGCTGAGAGAGCAAAACTCTTCCTGAGATGCTGGAGAGATGCTGCCGGTCAGAGCAGTCAGCCCTGAGCAAGATGGTCCAATGGTGTGTCCCAGAATAAGGCAGCTCCCTTTGATTTCATGTTCCTTTACGCTGCCAGGCACTTTTGTGTGATGTTGCCAGCAAACTCTAGATGCCAATTATATGTTGAAAATTCTTCCATGAAAACACTCTAGTACGTGCTAAAACTACTTTTCAATCCATCCCTCAGGAATTTCCATGGAAAACAACACCCTGGTGATTGAGCGAGTGAAAAAGGACGATGAGGGTCACTATAAGTGCAAGGCCATCAATGAAATGGGCCAAGACAGCACCCAGGCATTTATTAAAATAGAAGGTGAGATTGCAAGAGGGAAAAACCTTTGACAGGCTCAGTCAAGCATTGTAAAGATACCCTAGATAAGCTGCAGTGAGGATGAGCTGGGCCTGCAACAAAATGTTGCGGAATATCCTTCCCTCCTAGCAGGAGTGCTTCTGGTCATTCGTACCAGCCAGATATGCTCTCCTCCAGGTATTCCAGTCCACCCCCACCCAACACACATATTCTCACACTGGTGTTCTGGATCACTCTATACTGCAGCTATTGAGCATGCCCAGTCTTCATTGGGCTGTTTTTCATTGCTTTTGTTTCTTGCTCCATAGGTTTATTTAGGATGCAATCCTGTGGTCCCTGGAAGGGTGACCCAGAGGCCATAGGATACAACAGAGCATCTGCTGTCCCTTGTTGTTGTTGTTTAGTCGTTTAGTCGTGTCCGACTCTTCGTGACCCCATGGACCAGAGCACGCCAGGCACTTCTGTCTTCCTGCTGTCCCTTAGTGATGCAGAAACCTCCAACATACTGGCCCAGCCAGTATCAGAGGCCAAAAGTGGTGTCTCTTAGTTTCCATTTCCAAGAACATAGGAAGAGCCTCTGCTGGATCAGGCCTGTGACCCATCTAGTCCAGCATCCTGTTCTCACAATGGCCAAGCAGATGCCTGCGGGGAACCAGCAAGCAGGATTCAAGCACAAGAGCACTCTCCCTTCCTGTGGTTTTCAGCAATTGCTATTCAGAAGACTTGCTGCCTTCAACTGTGGAGGCAGAGTACAGCCATCACATGCCTAGTAGTCATCAATAATCCCAGTACCCCAACACACATCCCTTCCCTGCAAACTGAGAAGTAATTTAAATTGCCACCTGCCAAGATTTTTCCTTCCTACATGCTCCCAATCCATATAAGGTTGGTGTTCTACCATTGTATGAAAGTGACTCCAAGCAACATCCAATCTAGCCATCTGAAATCAATCCCTTGGTTTGCTACACCAATGACCATTTTAATTTTACAAGGTGTTCTTTTTAGTTACCTGCAGCAGTGATCATTGTGTCTGAACACATGTGTGATTTCTGGAATGTTGTGCATAGTGCCGTGGGAAACACTTTGCTCTGAGTGAATCGTGCATTTCTTTTTCCAGGCTCCGAGGAAAAGTCCAACATTGAAGTAATCATTTTGGTTTGCACTGGTTTAGCAGCCACCCTCTTCTGGCTCCTCCTCACCCTCTTCATACGGAAACTGAGAAAAGTAAGAGGATCTCTGAAATGTTTTAGGCTTTTCTTTTAGATACCAAAATTGTTCCGAACAGGAATAGGCAGCTATTCTGCAGATAATGATCTGTGGCAGGGGTGGGGAATCTCAGGCTGTAGGGTGGAATACAGCCCACCAACCCTCTCCACCTGGCCCTTGAGATTCTCCCTAGGCTATCCTCCTTACATTGGGTTCTGTGACCTCCTTTAGTGCTTTTGCCTAGCTAGAACATGTCCTTCAACTCTGGTGATGGAGTAATGCCTGTGGATGTAGAAACCTTCAACTTTTGTGAGAGCCTGCTGTACATAGATACGAGCCACAGCTGTTGCTGCCCCCCCTGCTGGCATCCTCCCCCTCCCAGGGTGCCTATTACAGAATGCAGTCATCGGGATGAGAAGTGCTCCCTGCCCCTGGTCTGGGTTTTTGTTTGGGGTCAGAGTATCTGAAGAGCTGCCTATTCCCCTGTGAACCTGCCCCTTTTCTGAAACAGCCATCTGACGCACAGCTCCCAATATTCACACCTCCAAAGAGCAGACAGATGGTGATTGGGACAGGACCTTTTCTGTGGTGGCACACTTATGAAATACATTCCTCAGATAGATTTGCTTGGCGGCAAATTTACTGACTTTTAGCTGCCATGGTTAAAACATTTTTATTCTCGCATGCATTGGGTTGGCAATCAGCATGGCTTCTTTATGTCTGCCCCAAATCAATAGCAGGGTGTTGGACTTGATGACCCTATGGGTTCTTTCCAACTCCACAGTTCTATGATTCTAATATTGGTTTTTCAGCTAAGTATATTTATTGGGGGTTTTTAAATAAAAAAAAAATTGTTGTATTTTTATTTAATATCTATTAATAGTATATAATATATTAAATGATATATTTCTAATCATCACCATTGTTATTGTCATTATCTTAAATATTTAATCATCATCTCAAATATTTAACCTTCTCAGTTATTTAATCTAATATTTACTGAGCATATTAAAAAAGTCATCTCTGGTTACTTGCCTGGAAATGCATTTATTTAAGCTTTGCCAGGTGCAACTAAGTGAATGCCTATCTATATTTATAAGTCTGTGCTCATGTGAACAGAACGCAAACTGAAGCGAAGCCAAGCTTTTTGACCAGTCGTGTGCTCATTTTGTTAGACTCCCTCTCCTTTAGTTTTGGATCCAGCAGCCATTTGCCACATTAACTGGGGATTCCCAACCCCCACCTTCGTTCTTTGCAGCCAGATGCCACAGATATTAAAACAGGGTACTTGTCAATCATAATGGATCCTGAGGAGATGCCGCTTGATGAGCAGTGTGAGCGTCTCCCATATGACAGCAGCAAGTGGGAATTCCCAAGGGACCGTCTGCGGCTGGGTAAGTGATGTGTATCATGCCAAGCTTCAGAAGCAGGAGCTTGAGCATTCTGAGAACCACAGCCTAGGTCAGGAGTGGATAGATTTCATGCTTGTAGGACACACTTTTGCCAGAACCCCAAGGTCCACCAGTCAGAGCTGTGTGCAAAATTGTGGCCAGGGGTGGGGGAAATACTTCTGAGCACATGCTCAGCCCAGGGGTTTTATTTCACTACCAGAAGTGACCTCACAGTTCTGTAAAACATAAATGTACTCCTGATTTCCTTGCTCCTTATTTCCTTTCTCCTCGCCCTTACATTGCAGGGGGTTGGACTAGATTGGAAGGGGTATGTCCCTTCCAACTCCACAATTTTATGCTTCTATGATTATCCATCTCAGCAGTGCAATTTAGAAAAGGGGGACATTTTTCATGTTGCCACTGTTAAGTAATGGGGAGTCAGAAACACTTGGTAGTCTACTGCAAATCACTCAGATATCTACCGCTAGATCCCAATCTACCTTCGGCTGATACCTCGGTTAGAGATGATATTCTTGTATGGTGGTTTTCAAATTTTCACCCTTCAAGTAACTGCTTTCCATATTGATTTTTCAGCTACAGGACCCCAAGATGGTATAAAAGGATTTGACCAGGCCATCATATAAGCAGGAATAGCCAATGCAGTGTCTTCCAGATATTGCTAGACTACAATTCACATAATCCCTGACATGCTGGCTGGGCTGATGGGAATTGCAGTCCAACAACATATTGAGGGCACCATGTTGACTAAACTTGGTCTACAGTGTGCTCTGAGTTCCATGCAAAGCCTAGTCCAAATCTGTCAAGCCTTTTCATTGCTCTGAAGTAATTGAATATACACCCAAGTATGCACCTCTCCGCGGCTAATGAATCTTGGAAGCGGGTTGGTAGAGGCAGGCAAGCTGTCTTTCAAGGAAACTTGTCCACATTACTAGTATTTGCACTGAGGAATCTTGAATTACAGATTCTGTTTTAGAAGCCACTGTTCCTGGTAGGCATGTTGACCAACTTGATGGCTCCCAATTTAGTCCATCATCTTTGCAGGAACTGATGGGTTCATTAAAGCAGGGGATGTGCAGGCCACCATAGAGATATGCTTCAAAACATCTTCAAACTCAGCTCTGCAGAAGAAATGTCATTGCCTCTATCAAGCAAGCGCCCTCAGCTGAGGCATAGCAGAGAATTCTTTTTCTTGCAGGTTTTTCAGGAGAGCAATAATTTGTGGTGCAGTGAATGTAGAGGGAAACAGACCTCAGAATTTATCCCAGTTTAACAATCTGTACTGTAGGAAAATTCACGATTAACAAAGCACATTTTTTGCAAGGTTGTCTGAATGAAACCTGAATTCTGGAATAACTGCACTCTTGAGAGCTAACTCCTACCCTGTCTATTATCTCTGCAATGTATGTTCCCTCTGATGATTTTTTTTATAGAAAAAAATCTTACATCACATATGTCCAGTGCTTTTTTTCTGGAGGGATGCAGGGGGGCGCATACCCCTAAACATTTTTTAAAAGAAAAAAAGCACTACATATGTCCATAAACTTTGCTTAGTTTATGCACATGTTCTGGAGTGATATGGGCCTTTGATGGATTTATGGTGGCTGCTGCATGTGACCAAGACTCCAATGTTTTGCTCTTCTTGCACAGCAAGCAGTGCATGTTTCTCTTGTATCCAGGGCTGTGTGTATGCATGTCAATTCTGTGCAGTTGCAAAAAAGGCACAGATTGTGGTCTTGAGAGTAGATTTCAGCGTCCTTAAACTCTTAGTTTTTGTTTAAAGATAATAAAGCAAGTTTATCTGAAATGGTAATTCTGGGGGTGAGGGTTTGTTCCCTGCATAGACCCTAGTTCTACCCCAAGATTAGCAGAAGAAGGTAAAGCGAAATGAACTGTGCTGAATAAGTGGGATTATGCAAAGCTGTTCAGTTTTGCATAATTTATTCAAGTCGATGAATGCAGTATTTCTTGGCGCAGAATTCAGGTTACCGTGATATAGTTTTGTTCTAGGTTTTTTTTCCTTTGCACATACTACACACAGCCTTGCTTCTGTCGGATGCAAACTGTTGACGGTTCTGCCTGGCTCACTCTTTCCTCTTGCTTCTCTAGGTAAAACTCTGGGTCATGGTGCTTTTGGGAAAGTGGTGGAGGCATCTGCTTTTGGCATAGATAAATCTTCAACCTGCAAAACTGTTGCTGTTAAAATGCTTAAAGGTACACTTCTCTTAGAATCTCAGAATGCTTCTCCCAAAGCATATGGCCAACCAGTTCTCCATTGCTGGCTGATTTTCCACATGATGGGACCACTGCTGAAAATGGTAGCCCTGTGTTGCTCTTCACTCCTTCTCCGCATAACCAGAAATGTGGAGCCACTGCTGGAAACAGGAGATTAGCACTGACTTCCTCCCTCCCTCTCCCTTACCCTTGTGCTGACATCACTGCATTGTGTGTCTTCACAGCCCCGTCTGTGAATTATGTGAAATAGGGGATGGGAAAATGCAGTGTGGTGATGTCCATACCAGGGACCAGGTCTGGGGTCAGCACTCCTGGACAACAGCTGGAACCCCAGCACCACAGCTGGGGCCACTGGGGCTAAAGGGATAAGTCTGCATGCTGTATCTTAAATTTCCCATAAATCCCCTGATATAGAATTGCACTGTAAGAAATTAAATGGCAACTTCCAGCAGGGCGGAGTGACACTATGTTGAGACAAGGTGGAAACTGCCCTTGCCACCAGAGAAGCCCAAGGCTGGGGTCCCACCAACATGAGAGGGCCCAACAGAGGTCGCTTTGCTGAGAGTCGCCTCAGATATGGAGCAGGCCCCTCTTAGAGATCCCAGGACCTTTCCTTGAACATTCAGCGGGATTTTAGCGGAAACATCCGCCTGCAGTGTTTCAACTTATATAGTGTCAACTAATTGTGGGGGCAATTGTACCCATCTGGCAACCTACCCATTTGGTCAGTGAGGTGCAAACTTGTGCTTGCCTTCTAGTGCTTTGGACAGCAAGTGCAAAGGGCCCTGGAAAACTGACCAGCACTATCAATCCTTATTTGGTAAAATGTAAATAAATATCTAGCATAACGAAATGACTTTAAATATATTAAATTTGATATATTTTGGTTCTGGCTGTCCTTAACGGATTGTACAGTTAGGCCAACCCTCACCTCAGTATCTCTGGGCTGTATCCAAATCTTGCTTGTTTTTATGTTGCGCAAAAGAGGAATCAATGCAAGAGCAGCACTAGAAGAAGCTCGTTTTTCACAGATGTGCAACAAAGTTATCAGCAACCTGCTTGTGCATTCTCTTGTGTGACATATGCACCAGCAGGATTATTACTGCTGAGTGAGTTTAACTTATTGCTACATTGCAGGCCCATGTAGAGCTTGTCTGAGGCCTGGGGTGGGGGTCTTGTTAAAATAAAAACAAACAGAAAAGCTGCCGGTCCCTGGTGGGCCCCCCAGCCAGCTTAGCTCTCTGAGGCCCAGGGCAAATATACCCAGCTGTCCCCTGCCTGCACAGATTGGATACAACCCTCTGGCTCCAGAGCTGTTTCATGAAGAAAAGTGGGAAGACGTCAGATGTAAGAAGGGAGGGAGGAGAACTCAAGGTGCACAAGAGAGAGACAGAAAGTAATTCATTCAAAATGAGTTCGCCTAGAACAAAACAAAACAAATAAATAAATGTGCACCTGAGGTACTCTTCCATTCCTTTTGCCTACAGATCTGATCCCAGAGCTACTTGAGGAAGAGCTGTAGTTCATTGGCAGAACATCGGATTTGCATGTAAAAGGTCCCAGGCAGCAGCATAGCATGGGAGGAGCCATGGGGGCCATGGCCCTAGGCGCACAATCTGGGAGGGGCACGAACCAGGCGCCCTCCCGAGATCCCCCTTGCACCCTGCCAGTGGCAGGGGCTGGAGAGTATGTAGGGTGAAGATCACCCTCTGCATGTTCTGCTCCCGCGTGGTGGGCCCAGCTGCAGCTCCCCCTTCCCAGGGTCAATCCTGAGCAAGAAGCAGAGAGCGGCTGTGGTGCCCAGCACACCCAGCCTCAACTCCTCCTTCCCCAGGTCAGGAAGGAGAGCAGCTACAAAGCACACAGCCAAGGCTCCACCTTCCTTGGGTCAAGACTGACCTGCGGGACAGAGAGCAGGTCCACGCCCCACTCCTTTTGGGGGTGTGCCCCGTACACATGACCCAGGCATTATTTACCTACACCCCCAGGTCCCAGGTTCAATCCCTCACATCTCCAGGTAGGGCTGGGAAGAGATTCCTGGTCTGAAACCTGAAATAGTCACTGCTCGTCAGTGTTGAGCAAGTTGGACAGCACAGCCCCACCAGCTTTGTTGTAAACTTTCCTGCCAGTGACTACAGACAATGTGGACTTCATGGGAACAATTTGTCAGCTGCACAGTGGCTGTCTACACAGAGGGAATAACATGTGAACTCTACACTCAGCCATCGATGCAGCCTTGAATTCCTAGCATAAATGGAGTGACAGCCTCCATTAGAAAGTAGGTTGTGGGGGAAGGAGAGCATAGAACATAATGGAATTTGATTGTCTGAAACGGGATATAAACCTTTGATCCCAGCCCTTGGGGATGGAGAGAAGTTCAGGGGCCTGAAAGTGAGTGGTGCCAAGAGCAAATTAAGGGCAATAGGCTTACCATGTTTAAAACAAGGGAATATGTTTCTTATCCAAAGCTTGGGCCATATGGGACCTCCTAATGACGTTTACATATCAGAAACTTGATGAACAAACAAATCATCTGCCAGGTTATACATTATAAAAATATTTTAGTTGCACTTTTAAATATTTTTGGAACTGTGCATTTGCCCAATTATGCAAATGATTCTTTCATTCCCTATCCACTAGTTCCAGTGTTAGTTCAGTGCCTCTTTTGCTTTAGAATCTCCCCCTACACCTTGGTATAGCTTTCCCCAATCTGTGGGTGTCCAGGTGTTCCTGGACTACAACTCCCATCATCCCTGACCATTGGCCATGCTGGCTAGGACGGATGGTAGTTGTAGTCCAAAATGACTGGGGGGGAGGGGCACCAAGTTGTGGAATGCTTCTCTAGCTCAACCATCACAATCTTCTGCCTCCTCTCCTGGGCACCCAACCCCTTTAAATGTTGAACTTCCTCCCAAGGCTATCTGGATTGGCACCTTTGTACTGTGCTGCACATTATTTTCAGGTCTCCGTCAAGGGTTAGTTCTGACAACAAACAGCTTTTGAGGCAGTTCCCACAGCAGAGCATAGGTGGGAAAATGTCATATTGCAATTCACCATCCATGTGGATTGTGCAGGAAACATCTCTGGGAAAGGCGCTGGATTCTTGACAGCCAGGGTCCACAAAGCTTTCCTAAAAGTCCACTTGGGTCTTTTGCAAGATGCTGAGTGGTTTTGTGATGATACTTTGTGCTGCCAGGTTATTAGCATACACTGTATTAGAGAAAACCTTCCCTAACTGGTGTCCTCCAGATTTCCAACCTGGTGCCTGCTAGGCTCTACCCTAGTCTTGTGACTGTAATTTGTTTTACACTGTTACTTAATATTGTGATTTAAATGACTGAAAACTGCTCTGGGACCTTATAGTGAATAGCGAGTAATAAACTGAAATAATAACAAGTAGAAGACTAGCTCCACGTTTTGGACTGCCCCTCCCAGGAGCATTTGTGCTGACTGGGGATGATGGGAGTTACAGCCCAAAACATCTGAAGGGCACCCAACTGGGGAAGATGTTCTTAGAACTTCAAAAGCCTCCCTTCTCTGTGTAACTGGCAACACAGAGACATTTCATCAGCTGCAGCTCTTTCAACCTCTAGCAGGAAATGTGGAGAGGAAGAGTTCCTGCAGGGCAGTTAACTCCCCCCACTAACACCCCAACTCTACAGATAAAAGAGAAGTTACTCTGAGGACTTGATGTTGTAAGGGCCAAGGCAGGACGTTTGGGTGGAAGACATTCCGAATCTAATGAGAATAAATAATAAGACACACACACACACACACACACACACACACACACAGACAGACACACACACACAAAGCAACCTGGGAGGGCTTTATTCATTTCCTTTCCACTATGGTGGTTGGTGGTGTTTTGCTTCCGTTTTGAGTATAAACAGGATTTTCCACCCACGTTGACAATATCCTGTTGTGTCAAGATGGCTCTGTCCTGTTTATCTCAAGCAGAGTGCTCAACGACCAACGAGCGCAAGGCTTTGATGTCTGAACTGAAGATCCTTATTCATATTGGACACCACCTGAATGTCGTCAACCTGTTGGGTGCCTGCACCAAGCCAGGAGGTGAGCCACTACAATCTCTTTCTTTTACTCAGATCTGTTTCTGTAAGGGAAAAACAACTCACATCACAAGTGATCTGATCCAAGACATGGCCAAAAAGCAAACTTCTCCATAGATGCAAATTCTAAATATTACCCAGAATGATGTGACAGAATTCTGAAGTGTATTGCTTTAGAGTGCAGAGCAGGTCATGCTTTTGAGCTATCTTCTCACACATATGGCACCCTGCATATAATAAGTGAGCAAATCAGGGAGGCAGTTATGTTAAAAATATCTATCTGAGGTGCTTGTTTTCCATCAATAGGAAAAGTAGGGGGGTGGGGGGAAAGGGAGTTCAAAAGTGCAATCCACAGTCTGAAGTGGTATAGCTAATAGTTCTACCACCTCATTCTGCACCATGTGTGTAGCACCTCTTGGGACTATTATACCTCCCCCATTAACCTTACACCCAGATCCACCAGACCTGACCAACAGATCCCTATACTACTAAAAATCACCAGGCCCCACCTCTGACACACTATGACTTACCCCTAGTCCACCCACTGACCAATTTCTGCCAACACTCACTGAGGAAGTTGGAAACTTTACAAAAAAATTGTAGGCAGGGCAAACGTGTGTGTGTGTGTGTGTGTGAGAGAGAGAGAGAGAGAGAGAGAGAGAGAGAGAGAGAGAGAGAGAGTTTACACATGAATGGAAGGGAACCTATTGTGAGGGGCCCGAGTTCACAAACTTTCTTGAAGCTTTGAGAGTACTACTGGATTTGCTCACCCCCTGCAGAATAGTTTACTGGGTCATGAGAATCCTCTTGGTGCCCTTTTATAAGCTAGCTGTAGTGAACGCAAGCATTCAGCTTTCTGAGTATTCAAATATGTAATTGTAGCTCTTACGTGTTGGAGAAGGTTTCTAGACATTGAAAGGCTGATTGCTTGAGATGGGTATTAATGGCTTGTTCCATGTGGTCTAACCCCATTTGTTCATATTTTCTGGCATTTCTGAGGTATTTTTCTTGCTGTTATTTTTATACATCAGAGTACAAGCTGATGGCTTCAAAATGATGCTGTCTGATTCTCACTATAATACAAAGGGAATTGCTTAAAACATTGTCCTGTGTCTTGGAACACCAACAGCAATTGTAGCAAACTAAACAATACTTAATTGGCTCCCTAAATACAGAAGAAACAAGCTGGCAGATGGGTGTGATTCAAGAGCAATTGTTTTTTGACATTCTTCCATTCCTGGAGTTTCACATCCAGATGTACAACAACAAAATATATGGAGGTCAAGCTAGATGACAGAATGCAAACAAAATTCAATCGTGACTGCATAAAGAGAGTCAGAGAGATGGAAAGGCACGTAATCACAGGGACAATCTGTGTTTTTATTGGGGGTTTATAGGGATGGGTGACTCTGTCCATTTTGTGTTCACTCAGTTTCTCATGTTTCCAGCCATCAGTTCAGTTCATCCCATTTCCACACCAATTTGCTAACACAAAAATGGCTTCCACCTCCAAAAGATCAGAAAAATAAAAGTATCAGAAATATAAGCTTGTACAAATAATGACAATAATCATTAGCAATAGTAATTATGATGCTAATAATGATGACTATGCCTCTGCACTATGCTTCCCCCACCATGCTCAAGATCTTAGGAACAATCCCTGGACCCTTCTGTGGGGCAGGCAGCAGGAAAAATATAATGAAACTGGGCTCTGTCCCCCTCCCAAAAACCCCCAGCAAGAAGTTGGGAACAATTCCTGATGTGAGGCAGGCAGCATGAACAAGAAAGGCTTGCCATATCCCCCGGCATCTTACCTCTTCTCCCCATCTTCTTTCTACGTGGCCTGAAGAGGTTTGGGCATTTCTTGATCTGGGCCTTGGTTTGAAAAAGATTCCCTACCCTGACTTAGAGCCTGGTAACTTCCTTACACCAGATCACCATTTGCCCCTGAATCTGTAGTTCTTTTATCTGCATCTCATTTCCCATCAGGTATCCAACAGGGATGTTCTCTTAAACGTGACAATTCCTACATCCTTTATGTTGGAAACTTTTCTTTCATCATTTTTGCAGGTCCTTTGATGGTCATTGTAGAATACTGCAAGTACGGAAATCTGTCTAATTACCTACGAGGAAAACGAGGAGACTTCATCGCATGCAAGGTAAGATGAATATCTGACCTCTGAGGCATATGAAATTGGCTGTCCTTTAAAAGGCCATTTGTTTGTTTCCTACCAAAAGCCTAGATAAATTCTGTTTTGCCTTCTTCCTGACACTAAGTGAAAGAAGGAAAACTGAGGAGAAACAACCTAGGAATGGTTGGGTGGAGACAGGCATGGCATTCCGGAGCTGCAGTCCTCTGCATGTTTTCCTGAAGTAAGAACCATTGAATTCAATGGTACTTTCTCCCAAGTATCTGTGCATAGGATTACACTGTCCAAGCAGCAGATGCAGCCTGATTGCAGCTCTGCTTAAGTTTTTCTCTCCTGGGGAAGTCTGAAAAAATGAGGGGAAGGCTGGTTGTGTCTTTTCAGAATGTAAAGGCGACTCACTGGTAGAGTATGTCATCTGAATGCAGAAGGACCCAGGTTAAATCCCTGGCTTATCCACATAGACCTTGAAAGGATTCCTTTCTGAAACCCTAGA
This sequence comes from Podarcis erhardii, assembly GCF_964252035.2. NCBI lineage: Eukaryota > Metazoa > Chordata > Lepidosauria > Squamata > Lacertidae > Podarcis > Podarcis erhardii. Next base: position 28,122,518 of record NC_138504.1, read on the forward strand.
GAGCTACATAGATAGGTAGACCAATGGCCTGATTCACTATAAGGTAGTTCTTAAAAGCTGACTCTGCAGGTTTTGTGGACACCTAAAGACTAGTATCCATTTCTTCTGCAGAGCAAGTGTGCCTTAAATGTTTTGAATGTTTTTTGGGAGGGAGGTGTAAGGTAAACTTTCAATGTGTACATAATACAATGTACAGGTACCACTTAATGAAACAAAACAGGTAGGCAGCCCACCTCAGACACGATTAAACTGAAGGGATGTATGTCCCATGATTAGCAAGAACCACTGTGAGTGCTTATAAAATTCTGAGCCTGTCTTTAATATTTGTTTCCCTGCCAGCATCTAAGACAGCATCAGCTATGTATATTCTTTTGGGTGTATTGTTCAAATTCCATCACAGCCTTATCTACTAGGGGATGCATGAGATTTGCACTGCACTTTCTAAACTCAGGTCCAGGTTTTTCAGGTCTACTTCTGAGCAGGGTTTTATTTCTTGGTATCAGCATTTTCACCAGGGAAACCTGTGTTTTACTGCTGAATCAGAGTACAGTGGTACCTCGGGTTACAAGAACGGACCTCCAGAACAAATTAAGTTCGTAACCAGAGGTACCACTGTAAATAGCAATCCTCAGAAAACCAAATTGCTGTTTGCTCCTGTTCAGCAGTAAAACATGGGTTTTCACGGGAAAAGCACCAGGACAAAAAGAAACACACTTAGACACAGACATGGAAAACCCAGACCTGTGACTAGAACGTGCAGAAGAAACAGAAGTGTTGAGTCACATGTCTCCATGGTTTTTTTCCCTCCATGGGATGGCATTTATGCTCTAAATCAAACCATATTTATGAAAAAGAACCGCACACTAAATAACCATTCACTTTTTAAAAATGGTTCTAAGCACACAGAAACTCCCATTTCTGAAGAGCAGAAAGAAGGGATGGGGCACCTTTGGTCTTCCAGGTGTTGTTGGGACTCCAGCTCCCATCAGACTCACCCAGCATGGTCAGGGGTTGATGGCTGCTAGTGTCCAGCAGCATTTGTATAACTACAGGTTCCCCATCGCTGCTCTAAGAAATCGAGTCCAGTGTGCTGGGAAGATAGCAGTGAGTTATAGGGTCCTTTATTATTTTTAGTTTAGGGGAGGGGGGCGACATGTTTATGATTAGCTCGAAGTGATCTCACATTTGTGCATAGAAAGCACTAATGATCTTCTTTCCATAAGCATTACCACACATTGACAGAAATCTCTGGCTGTCTATTAGACACCAGACCAATTCTGAAGTCTTGTTACTTACATATAAAACCATAAACAACTCTGGACTAGGCTACCTGAAAGACCGTCTTTCCCTCCCTTGCCCAGTAAGGGCATAAAGACCAATAAATGGAACCCTGTTTGTCATTTTGTGGTCAGATGATTATTGGTAAGGTAGAAGCAGGCTTTTTCACTGGTGATTTGGAGAGCAGTTTTCTTTTCTTTTTAGGGTCTTACTGTACCACTAGAGAGAGAACACCAACTCGCTGAAGAATTTGAGTGTCATGAAAGGGGATGAGATCGCTAGCTGGTTTAATTTATTATTGTGGTTTAGCTATGATTATTTTCCAGGGGGAAAGAACATAACCAGCCTTCAATCACTTTGACTGTGGGATGGGTTGCTATTTACTGTTTCACCTCAACAGGGCTGGTGTCAAAGCCCAACTTGAGGTTCCACACCCAGCAGAGGGCCACTGGCAAGGGCCCCCTGGACTGACTTCAGTGAGGAGGTAGACTCATGGAGGGAATGGGCCCATGAATAGTGTCTTGCTCAAGCTCCCCCCCCCCCCCCCGTAAAACCACCTCAGGCATAAGAACCAATGAAAAGCTTGCTGGATCAGATCAGTGACTCATCTAGTCCAGCAATCTGTTCTCACAGTGACCAACCAGATAGTTATTGGAAACCTGCAAACAGGACCCAAGCCCAGTGTCCCAATGGGAAGCTGGCAAGCAAGATTTGAGCATAAGAGTGCTCTCCTCTTGTAGTATCCAGTAGCTGGTGTTCAGAAGCATTGCTGCCTCCCAATTGTAGAGGAAGAGCATGGTCATAGTGGCTGGTAGTCATCAGGAGTATTAACCTCCTGCATGCATTTGTCCAATCCTCTTTTAAAGCCACCTATTGCTATCACTGCCTCCTGTGGAAGCCAGCTGCATAGTTTAATTATGAGCTGCAAAATGGCAGGAACATGTATTGATCCAGCTATACATTAGAGCTTCTTTGGGTCTTTCTTTCCTCCAGCCTCAGGAAAATCCAGACCCTGCAGAGAAAGAGCTGGAAGCATACATCAGTGATTTAACAGAACTGATCAAGAGGCGCCTGGAGAGCGTGGCTAGCACAGGAAGCTCTGCAAGCTCAGGATTCATTGAAGACAAGAGTTATACAGACTCAGAAGAAGAGGAGGAAGGTAAATATATTGCTTATTTATCTGATTGTTTCTTGCATTTATAACCCACCTTTTTCTCCAAGGAGCTCAGGTTTGTTAGCCACCCTCTGCCCCCAATATTATAGTATTATAGAGAACAGTTCTCCCTATCTACTCTCTCTGTCATATTCATTAATTGGTATACCTGTACTATAACCCCTTTAGTTGTATTTTTAAAATAAATCGAAGAGTGCTGAACGTTCCCCCTTGAAGAGCTGCTTTCCCATTTAAATTGGCAGTCCCAGGAAGCTACTTTGACATTTTTCATAAAAAAAAAAGGAGCTGCTGTGCCAATCATGGATCCTCTACCACCAAATGTCAAGATTGAAGCTTTCTGTTGCGGTTGCTTCTAGGCTCCTTCATGTGTCTTAGGAATTCATAGCTGTCAACTTTTCCCTTTTTTTAAGGGAAATCCTATTCGGAAAAAGGGAATTTCCCTTTTAAAAAGGGAAATGTTGACAGCTATGCTTAGGATGTGTTTGGAGCCATAGCCTCTGTAAAAAGGTAAAGATACCCCTGACCGTTAGGTCCAGTCGTGGACTCTGGGGTTGTGCGCTCATCTCGTTCTATAGGCTGAGGGAGCCGGCATTTGTCCACAGACAGCTTCCAGGTCATGTGGCCAGCATGACTAAGCTGCTTCTGGTGAACCAGAGCAGAGCACGGAAACGCCGTTTACCTTCCCGCCGGAGCGGTACTTATTTATCTAATTGCACTTTGACATGCTTTCGAACTGCTAGGTGGGCCTCTGTAGTAGAGACTTAAGTCTTCAATGGTACCCTGAACAGCTCCTTAACAGCAAAGCTCAGCTGTTGCTTCAGCACTTGTTGTCCTCAGACTGAACTTTAATGGGAGTTTTGCCACTATTGTAGTTGTGATATTCACACCTTATGATGGGAGCCTCTTCCTGTAGAGAGACTCAGCCTGTTTTAACAATCATTGATTCTAGCAGAGCAGGGGGACCCTGATTGCCCTAGTACTTCCAAGCAGGAGTCCTTGGGCTGGAGGGGTATTGCCGCAGTGGGCTTCTCTCGTGGGAGTGCTTCTGGCTAGGACTAATCCTGAGAGCAATTCCCTCTACTGTTCTGAATCCATGGCTTGACCCTGTGATGTGATGTGCATTGCTCAGATTGCTCCTTGGTCTCTCTTAGATGTTGAAGATCTATACAAGCGCGCCCTGACCTTAGAGGACTTGATTTGCTACAGCTTCCAGGTCGCCAAAGGCATGGAGTTCTTGGCCTCCAGGAAAGTAAGTCCTGTTTAAAACCCCTTTGCTGTTAAAGACATTGAGTGAGAAGAGAGTGAGTTTCTCCCATATGATCTTTATTAAGAACCGTGGATCAGCTGATAAGCACACCCCAGTCTTATAAGTCCTCACTAATGCAAGAATCACTTTCACATGCATATGGAGATGTAATCAAAGTTGTAGGATCTTCCTTGCTGAATCAGAACAAGATCCAACTAATCCAACTAAGGTCCATCTATTCCAACATTCTCCATTTAACAGAGGCAAAGCAGCTGAATGCGTACCGTATTTTTCGCCCTATAGGATGCACCGTCCCATAAGGTGGACGTAGTTTTTTGGGGGGGGAATAAAGGGGGGGGAATTATTTTTCCCCCCCAGGCGCGGGGCTGGGGTGGGGGAAGCCCAAGCTTCCCCCAACCCCAGCCCCCAGAACAGGCAACTCTCCGCAAGCCGTGGGAGCCCAGCGCTGGGCTCCCACATTTTGGGGAGAGCTGTGCGAAGTCTGGGTGCGCTGAGCTCAGCTCGCCCAGGCTTCAGCATGCAGGCAACTCTCCGCAAGCCGCGGAAGCCTGGTGTGGGCTCCCACGGCTTGCGGAGAGCTGCGCAAAGCCTGGAGAGCAAGAGGGGTCGGTGCGCACCGACCCCTCTCGCTCTCCAGGCTTCAGCGAAAGCCTGAATTCGCCCCATAGGACACACACACATTTCCCCTTCATTTTTGGAGGGGAAAAAGTGCGTCCTATAGGTCAAAAAATACGGTAATTATTAATAGAAGGCAGTATTATTGCACAAGGTATGAAATCAGGTATAAATAATCAGAGTGACAGTGTCCTTTCTATGTATGGTAGAAAGATTTGAACCATTTAGTTATGGCAGATCAGTTTATCTGAAAAACATGGGTTTGAATAAAAGATTATATGTTATTTTGATATATGTATATGTTAGGATTCAAAGTAGAAGTTGAGCATATAGTAATGTATAAGATGTAAAGAAAGTGTAAATATCTGAGGAATCTGTGTCTTAGGAGTAATGTTGTATATTGGTATATTTTAGCAATAGTGTTTCTGAAGAAAAATATAAAAGGAAAGCACATGTGATCTTGAGGGATTCAATAATATTTTTGGTTCTGATTCCATTCTCTAGTGACTTGCTTCATTATTTGCAAACTTTTTTATTTAAAAAAAATGCCCTTTAATATTTCAATAAGTTGTGGAAGCTCAGCTCTTGCAATGAGGGTATAAAATAATAAATAAAACAAAATAAAATAAATTTTAAAAATATTTTCTTATTTCATTTGTCCTTTCCTCCAGTGCATTCACAGGGATCTGGCAGCCAGGAACATTCTGCTGTCTGAAAACAATGTGGTGAAGATCTGTGACTTTGGATTGGCCAGAGATATTTACAAAGATCCTGACTATGTGCGGAAAGGCGACGTAAGTCTTATAGGCATGCAGAATCATGTGTGGTCCACCCTTTTATGCAGACTGAAACAAATAAGTCAGTGGGATAGGATATAGGTATATACAAGTTGATAAATCTTAGAATCCTAGAATGGTAGAGTTGGAAGGGACTCCAAAGGTCACCTAGTTCAGCTCTCCACAGGAATCACAGCTAAAGAATCCCTGATAGATGGCCACCCAACCTCTGCTTAAAAACCTCCATCAAAGTAGAGTCCACCACCTTCCAAAGAAGTCCATTCCATTGTCAAGCAGCTCTGTCAGAAAGTTCTTCCTAATGTTTAGTCAGAATCTCCCTCCTTGTAACTTGAATCCAATGGTTCAGGTCCTACTCTCTGGAGCAGCAGAAAATAAGCCTGTTCTATCTTCCATGTTACAGCCCTTCAAATATTTGAAGACAGCTGTCCTGTCACCTCTCAATCTTCTCTTCTCCAGCCTAAACATACCACAGTCCCTCAACTGTTCCTCATAAAGTTTCCATACCCTTATAATTTTGGTCGCCCTCCTCTGCACTTTCTAGCTCTTCAACATTCTTCTTAAACTACAACTAGACACAGCACTCCCGGTGGAGTCTGACCAGTGCAGAATAGAGTGGCACTATTACTTCCCTGCACCTGGACCAGTGGTGCCTCTTGGGGTATCAAATTTCACCACAATGCCAAAATCCCCCCATCTCTTGCCTTCCATTCTGTACCATAGTTGCAGCGCCCCCTGTGGCACCCTTGAGGCTCCACGCCCAGTATGACCAAACTGTTCTTGCTCCCCTAAATCCACCTCTGTCTGGACAAATGTAAATATTGTTAATACTAGTCTCCTTTTGCTTTCTTCATATTGTAGGCGAGACTTCCTCTGAAATGGATGGCTCCAGAAGCTATTTTTGACAAAACTTACACCACTCAGAGTGATGTTTGGTCTTTTGGTGTGTTGCTGTGGGAAATATTTTCTCTAGGTAAGGTTGTGCTTACTTTTATTGTGTTTTATTTTAAATGGACTGAATGCTGTGCAAAATACATTTCAGATGAAGAATGAGAGTAGGATATTTGTTAATACAGAGTAACAAATCGGGCATGATTTAATATTACTGAGTTACTATTGGAGTTCTGTGTGCAAATCTGCATGAAGGGTTCCTAATTCTTTTTTTGGTGCTAACGATGGTTGTCTATATTACCAGTAGGTACTGAGGTGCTCTCTTACAAAGCTTGTACTTGTCAGGACTACTGAAGGGCAGCATGCTTGTGGTGGCTATATTCAAAAGTAGTCAGTTACAGCAGCCCTTAGATGGAGCTGTGCTGAGAGTACCACATGTCCTAGAGATGTGCTTGGTTTCTCCTAGAAACCAGACTTTTAGGGTTGCCATTCCAGCCATCTGAAAATTAGACAACAGCTGAAAATAGATGTTTAGGCACCTGCTGAAGACAGCTTTATTTAAGAAGGTTTTCACTGAGGTGTGACCAACTCATTTATGAAATATTAACTATAGATGTGTAGGGGTGCTTTTAATTGTTGTTTTTTTAAAATCTTTTTGATTTTATTGAATACCCTTTTAATCTTGTACACTACTTTGATGGCCCCAGACCATGAAGCAGTTTATAAATTTGTTAAATAACAGCAACCACAGCAGAACAAGGAAATTTGCATCTATCCACAGTGCTTACACCTTCATATGCCATGAGAGCAATCTCACCTCCTGTTCATGAAAACACTGTTCCCATCCTCTGGTGTGCACAAGCCCTTGCTTGGCAGAGTCACACATACAGAGCAAACATTTAGGAGTCACAGTGATCAGGGAGATATAGGTGTAAAGTGAAAGCAAAGCTGAGCACCTCAGTAACAAGTCAAAGTTGCTGCAGCCAAACATTTCTATGGGTAGGGTCTCAGAAGGGATCATCATCATCATCATCATCATAACTTTATTTATATGCCGTCCATCTGACTGGGTCCCCAGCTACTCTGGGCAGCTTCCAACAAATATAAAAGCATAATAAAACATCAAACATTAAAAACATCCCTATACAGGGCTGCCTTCAGATGTCTTCTAAAAGTCAGATAGCTGTTTATTTCCTTGATGCTGATGGGAGGGTGTTCCACAGGGCGGGAGCCATTACCGAGAAAACCCTCTGCCTGGTTTTCTGTAATCTCACTTTTCTCAATGAGGGAACTCTCCAAGAAGGCCCTCAGAGCTGGACCTCAGTGTCCAGGCTGGATGATGGTGGAGATGCACCTTCAGGTATACAGGGCTGAAGCCATTTAGGGCTTTAAAGGTCAGCACCAAAGCTTTGCCCCATATAGTTCAGGTTAGGGCTTATCCACACTTCCTCTCATCCCGCTGCTTTCTCCTGGGGAAAACAGCTCTTTAGCTCTCAGCTGGAGCAAACAGCCATTTGGGTTTTTCCTGGATCTATTCTGATCTATTGCTAAAGAGCAAGTTTTCCTTTGGGAAGGAGCGGGCCAAGGGGAAAACAGCACAGACACGTGCTTTCTAGGCAGCGCATAAGCAGAAGTGTGAGCAGCTGATGGGCAAGAGCCCTTCCTGACCCTGGAGAATTTCTGCCAGTCAGAATATACCATACAGATCTTGATGGATAAGTGGTCTGAGGTGATATGATGCAGCTTTCCTACTTTCTGTGAGGCAGGCTGTGAGGGCTCAGTGAGTAGCTTTGCCAATCTCTGAATTGGTTTGAAGCCAAAACCCTTTGGGGGGGGGAAGCTGATTGTTGATTATACACTCTTCTTAAGCCAGAGGTTGGTTTCAGATGGATCTTGATGTGGCTGATAGACATTTTGGCCCACAACAAAAGCTTTCAAAGCTGGAATTGACGTTTGCAGCAGTTCAAACCAGGAGACTTTATGGAAAACTCTTAATCGTGGCTCCTGTGGATTAAAGCTATTTTGATGGAGCAGAAAACCTTCCTGTCAAATGGTATTTTCCCACAGGCCGAGCGGGTTCAACTCAGGGACCACACAGCTCAAAAAGTTGCTTGCTGCAGCTCCTGCCCCAGATGGCTCATCTGCCCACCACTAGCAATATAAGAACTCCCACAACAAGGAGGAGGCAGAGAATGAATGCTGCAGATATTTGATCCTAGAAGAATTCATTCCAAAATGCTGACCGTCTGAAACACAAAACACCCACAGGGCCCACAGGTTGGCTGAAGCCACTGTCACAGAAATGCAGGCAGTTATGCCGGACTTTGCATGTTCTTTTGCCAGAAGGAGAAAGAGATGGTTTTTTTCCCCTGACTGTGCCACTCATGCAAGCCACAGAATGTTTGGAATGATTATTCATTCTCCATTCATGCCCATGTGCATTTTTAAGGGGTAAGGCTTTCTAGAAAGGCAAAAGTAAGGATGGGGTGGGGAGAGAATTTGATTGTTTTCATTTAATGGCAAACCAACCTAATTCACGCTTGCCAGTGCAATACGCAAACCAGAACACAACCCCGCTTGGAATTTGCACTTCTCTCAATTTTGCAATACAGTTCACCTGCCAAGTAATGTGTGCAAACATGCATATACTAAGATCAAGTGTGCATAAAGATGCAGATATCACTAAATGTTGCTTTGCAAAAATCAATGTATTAGGCAAAATTGAATACAAAAATGGTGTATATTAGGAGAAATTCACATTAAAATGCTGCTTCATTTTCATGGCAACTTGTTGATTTAAAAATTCACAAACTGGTGTGGAAATGCGGAGAACTGAACTGAAGAGTGGACAAATGAGAAAGTGAGAGAAACTGAAATTGACAGATTTTGCTAATCCCTAGATCAAATCGTTTACATTTTTGGAAAGGGATGTGGATTGTTGCTTCTTTATCCCAGTAGGCAGTGGAACAAACCTTAGGCATTTTGAGTAGAGAGCAGGAAAACTAAATTAGTCTGCAGAGGGTTTCATGAATAACAATCTACAGTTGCAAGTATTCAGGCTGATCCATTAGAAAGAATCTGAATAACAACAAAGCAGTTATTTTTGTCCAAATGCTTCATCAGGCTGTGGATCTTGGAAAAGAATGCCAGTTTCTATTTCTCAGAATTAGACTTAGTTACAATATTCAGCTTTCCCTCAACTTGGTGCCCTCCAAAGGTTTTGAGCTACAATTTCCAGACTGCCTGATAGGAGTTGTAGTCCAAAACATCTGGAGAAGTCTGAGACATTAGGGCGGTGGGGTGTGTGTGTGCTAGCCTGCTTTTCAGCATCACTGTTTATAAACAAATGGAGGTGAAACATTAAAACCACATTTTTGCATGGCTAGATCTCAGAAGAGATTTATATGGAACAGCCTAAAGGTTTTATCAAACCAAAGGAAGCACATCTAGTATGCAAATTTCAGAAGGGGCTTGGTGGCTCAGAACAAGCTGCTACAGCATGGAATGAGAAACTATACAGCTGGGGTTACACACAGCATCACACAGACAGGTGCTTGTACACCAAGTGCAAAAATGAATAATTTTATTAAGTTTTGGCATTGTAGATGGTTTAATTATTGCAACTGAAAATGACCAAGACCACACACAGGTTGTGGTATACCTAAGCAAAGTAGTCAAGGTACATGAACCACATGTCTTGTGCTGACTTTCCCTTTCTCATGCCCATTACGTTGTATACTTTGCTCCCAGGAGCATAGTCAATCATAATAGTCTCTTCTGCTCTGGAATCCAACTTGTACCTACTCTCTTTGGGTACAGAGTATATTGGGTATATTGCAAAAATATGCGCATGAGGGAAAGTTACATACAGAAATGTGCATATTAGGAGAAAAGCACTGGATTTTCATGGGGCTTCTTTTATATATATTAAAAGATTACAAACAGATGTGGAAATGTGGAGTACAGAATCTAAGTCTGGAAAAATGAGTAATGGGGAGGAAACTAAAAATGACAGATTCGTGCATCCCTACTGCCAACCCAAACTGCTCCATTGAGACAACGGGTTGCTCTATCAGCACTGGGTTGCATCCCATTCTGGTCACAGCACAATTTCTGATTACCTTGTTGTGTGACTCAGGATTAGAGTCCCATTTCCTTTTCTGTGGCTGCAGTTGAAAAGCAAGTTTTTCTTCCAAAGCAATGTGTTGATAAAAATCAGCCAGGCATTTCTGTGTTTTGGCACTCTCCTATCTACAGTTCATGCAATAAATATTTAATTGAGGAGCTGTGTCAGTGATGGAACTCACTTACATAAAAAATTTTTTACAGATCATTAAGAACCAGAACATGAAGGCTTGTTTGCCTTTGTTACAGGGCATGTTTGGGCTTCCAAAATTACCTCTTTTACAGGGCTCCTCCACTCCACTGCCTATATTAAATAAAAAATTCAGATAGTAAAAGGCATCACTTCTGCACACACGTACCACTTTTTTTCTGAGACGACTATGCTTTGTGCCTGCTGCCCCGCAAGCAGTCAAAATAAAGACCATTTGAAGATTTGGCACAGCATTTATTAAGTAGTGCAGACGTGACACTGACCTATGATTAAAACTGATACAAGGAATGTGGAGTTGGAGGTAGTCAAAGAGGAAAGGAGGAAGCGCAAAGGAGCACTAAACCCTAAGGATATATTATTTATATCCTCTATGTTTGATTAGATTCATATTTTAAATATTCTTATACACCCAAAAGGGATTTTCCAACTTCTGTCAACATTGTTTTCATAAAAGCCTCCTTAGCAATTGGAACACATCTTTGCATACCGTGGCTGAAGCGACAACCCCCAGGTTATCCAAACAGTTTTAAGGAACAGTTGTTCTCTGGCCTGGGTTCTCATTCATTCCTCCTTGTTCCTGCATTACTTACTTTGCTCCCAAGCATCCAGTGAAAGCTGTCAGGCCAGAGATAGACAAAAACAGGAAATTGAGCATGGAATGTAAAGTGTACAGAGATTCTTCAAAACTTGGACTCCCATTCAGATTCCTTTAAATCTCCTATGTTAAAACCGGATTACATGTTCTTCCAAATGATTCTTCAGGCTTCAGGGAGGCCAGATTATGAAAAGAACGCTACATCCCACAGCCCTCTGGGAAATAAAGGAATTGGGAAGCTTACAGAGTTAGAGCGGAATTAATTCTTCTATTAACTTTTATAATAACTCAAGCTTTCAGGAGGCATGATTCCAGGGAAAGCTGCTGAACAGGGAACTCACACACAAAACATTATCTGTTGTTTTCTGAAACACTTAAGTTATTTTAACGCCCGTCCAGCATTGAAGAAGCAGTAATAATAATAATAATAATAATAATAATAATAATAATAATAATTTATTATTTATACTCCGCCCATCTGGCTGGGCCTCCCCAGCCACTCTGGGCGGCTTCCATAGAAACCAAAAATACAGTAAAATATAACACGTTAAAAACTTCCCTGAACAGGGCTGCCTTAAGATGTCTTCTGAATGTCAGGTAGTTGTTTATCGCTTTGACATCTGCTGGAAGGCCGTTCCACAGGGCGGGTGCCACTACCGAGAAGGCCCTCTGCCGGGTTCCCTGTAGCTTTGCTTCTCGCAATGAGGGAACCGCCAGAAGGCCCTCGGCGCTGGACCTCAGCATCCGGGCATAACGATGGGGGTGGAGACGCTCTTTCACATATACTGGACCAAGGCTGTTTAGGGCTTTAAAGGTCAGCACCAACACTTTGAATTGTGCTCGGAAACATACTGGGAGCCAATGTAGGTCTTTCAAGACCAGTGTTATATGGTCTCGGCGGCCGCCCCCAGTCACCAGTCTAGCTGCCGCATTCTGGATTAGTTGTAGTTTCCGAGTCACCTTCAAAGGTAGCCCCACGTAGAGTGCATTGCAGTAGTCCAAGCGGGAGATAATCAGAGCATGCACCACTCTGGCGAGACAGTCCGCAGGCAGATAGGGTCTCAGCCTACGTACCAGATGGAGCTGGTAAACAGCTGCCCTGGACACAGATTTGACCTGTGCCTCCATGGACAGCTGTGAGTCCAAAATGACTCCCAGGCTGCGCACCTGGTCCTTCAGGGGCACAGTTACCCCATTCAGGACCAGGGAACCCTCCACACCTGCCCGCCTCCTGTCCCCCAAAAACAGTACTTCTGTCTTGTCAGGATTCAACCTCAATCTGTTAGCCGCCATCCATCCTCCAACCGCCTCCAGACACTCACACAGGACCGTCACCGCCTTCACTGGTTCTGACTCCACATTCCAGCGGGCCACCAGGGAATCAGCTGAAAGGCCATCAACATGGGATAAAGCATCCCCTACCACTCTCTGGAAACCATTTGGATCCATTAAGTGGCGGGGGCGGACCATCCGAATTGGTCCCACCTCCCTGCAGAGGGGATGTGTCACAGAGAAGTCCAGTTGCACCAGGAAGTGATCTGACCATGGCACTTCTTTCGTTTCGCTTTTACTTAGTGTCAGATCACCAACATCCATAGAGGTAAACACCAGGTCCAAGGCATGTCCGCGGCTATGGGTTGGGCCAGACTTATTCAGGGACAGCCCTATGGAGGCCATGCTTTCCACGAAGTCCCGAGTGGCCCTTTGTAAGGCCATGTCGGCATGGATGTTAAAATCCCCTAGGACGACCAAGCTAGGTGTCTCCAGGAGAACATCCGCCACGACCTGAAGCAGCTCGGGCAGGGAATCCTTGGTGCAGCGGGGAGGTTGGTACACCAAAAGGAATCCTGTACTGCCCCTATTGCCCAACTTCCAGAACATGCACTCGGAAAACTGGGTCTTCCCAATAGGACGCCTGGTGCAAACTAATGACTTCCTAAAAATCACTGCAACCCCCCCTCCCCGCCCACATGACCTGGGTTGCTGTGCGTAAGAGAAACCTGGTGGACAAGCAGCGGCAAGGACAGGCCCATCTGCTTCATCCAACCAAGTCTCTGTTACACATGCCAGGTCAAGTCCTCCATCCATGATCAAGTCATGGATGACAGTGGTCTTATGAATCATTGACCTGGCATTGCACAGCAGCACCTTCAGGTCATGTGGGTATCCCTTGCTGATTCTAGTATCCATCCGGTCAGGACCAGACCCGGTGGCAGGAATAGTCCTCAGACAACGACTAAACCTGCCCCCTCTGTAATGACATGGTCTAGTCTTAGCGTAACTCCTCCTCCTACCCGTGATCACTGAGATCGGTTGCCCCAGTGCATCCCCCCCTGTGGAACATGCCCCAGCCATTTTGTGGGCTGGGGCCCATTCCCCGGCAGCCCTGACCCCTCCCCCTAAGAACAAAATAACACCTTAAACAAACAAACAAACAAAACCAATAAAGCAATACAAACAAAAAACTTTAAAAATTACAAAAACATCAAAATCAAAAAAATTCCCCAAGCCCAACCAAACATCCATCCCACCCCCACCCCCCACATATAAAAAATCCAAAAGAAATTTTTAAAAACATTTTGAAAACACTCTGTGCCCCTCCGGCAGTAACAGCAACTGTCCTAGTGAGGCCTGTCAGGCCCCGCCCTGGGCCAGATGGTAAGTGGCAAGAGCAGGGCCCTCAGGCACTCACTCAGGGGAGTCCTCCTGGGCAGCAAGCAGCAAGCAGTCCTTGTGAGGCTTCAGGCCCCGCCCCAGGCCAGATGGTAAGTGGCAAGAGCATTTAAGCGATCAATAAATTGTTTGAAAAGTTGGCAAGTAGTTGGTTAACATTTTACAATGCAATGTAATCAAAGGGTTGGGGCAATCCTGGTTGCTGTTTGATTTGAGGTGGACTTAAGATTTACCAGGTGTGCAGTGACAGCCCAAGGAGTTGCTTCAGGTTCACTTCCTGACATGTCAGAAGGATTGTATGAATTAGCAATAACTACATACAACACAGATATTTTGTCTAGTTCTAAATCCCCAAAGCATGTTTTTTCACATACAGTAGATAGGTAAGCTTCAGGATCAGGGGTGACTTTGAGAGCACTGGGTTAGACCACTGTGGGAAACAATATGGTGAGCTAGATGATATCCTCCTCGTCCTGATCCATTGGTAGGTTCTTTTGCTCTTTTGTCCTGTAGATGCTTATAGTCAAAAGTAACTTAAGGCACCTGAGGCTAAGCAGGTCAAGGTCTGGTCAGCACCTGGATGGAGGACACAAACTAAGAACCACATTTAGGCTTCCTTGAGTTCCAAAGCTGAAGAAAGGCAGGATGTAAATGTAATAAAATGTACATATGCAAGAATGAATGAATGAAGAGGAAGAAGGCCTGGTTTCCCTTCGTTTTCTGCCTTCAGGCTGTCTCAAGCCAGCAGTTTTATGGGCATCCTGTAAAAAACAAAACAAAAACAAAAAGGGAGATAAAACCTGAAGCATAGTTGAAGAGAGTCATGTTTTTCCCAACACTTGCAATTCTGAAGTGGAATATACTTCCTCGCCCCCACCCTGCTCTGAGGAAATCAAGGTCTATTAGAGAGCTGCTCAGCTTCATTGCACACTTACTTTCTTTGCCCTGACAGTTGTATTAGTCAGGGTGATTTATTTGTGTTCTTTTCGGTTTCCTTGTCATATTAGTTCAGCTGTCATTACTGGAGGCATGGCTCCTGCAGGGTCTTCAAAAGAGAACAAGGTGCAAGCAGCGGGCTGAGGTGGCTTGTCTCTCTAGACATTTTCTATCCAGTACATTTCACATTTCTTTTTATCCCATCAGCCGTTCATGAAACAAGAGCTTGAGCCTATCTTGCCTTAAACTTTTGCTCTTGACCGAGTCTTTTAAGGAGCTGAAGTCGCACAATAGTTTTGCTTGATCGCTGCAAGGAGATGTCTGCATTGACTTCGCATCTATGCATAACTAAGAGGAACTGAATCACCTGCAGGCAACCATCTCATGACATTTCTTTACCTAGTCCCAAGCCATAGATTTTCAGGGAAAATCCATCTGGACAATGGGATACTGGCCGGTCCCACTTATGAGCCCATCCTTTCTATACATAATAGTATGTAGGTCACAAATCTCCTTACCTTATCTCCTTTTTCTGCAATTCAGTGCCACCACATTTGGTGATGGCAACCAGCTTAGACAGCTTAAAAATAATTTGTCTATCAATAATTCTGAGCCATAATTATAAGTGGAGATTTCCGTTTCAGGGTGCTTCCAGATGACCAGTTTATTGAGCTTTCTTCATTATCTGTTTCTAAGGAGATTGGTCCATGTTGGCTATTTAGTTAGCATCCATTCTGATTTCTTTGTAGGGATGCTAGATGGTCTTGCAGGAGATGCAGGCCCTGCTTAAGGCATCTGGCAGAACATTAACTGTCTCTCTGTGTCTGTGTTTATGTCTACAGGAGCGACACCATATCCAGGTGTGCAGATTGATGAGGACTTCTGTCGACGCCTCAAGGAAGGGACAAGGATGAGATCACCAGAATATTCAACTCCAGAAATGTAATTTCATCTCGCATGTCTTTCTTTTCTTCTTTTTAAATGCTTTATTGGTTTTTTTATTTAAAAAACTACAAAACAAAACCATACTGTATTGTTTTTAACACTCGATTGGGAGCTGCCCCGAGTAATAATTATTATTATTATTATTATTATTATTATTATTATTATTATACACAACAATCAACAAAATGATCAACACTCAATATCTATCAATTAATTTTGCTTGTGGACAGCATTATGTATTAACGTGCTTCAGCATATCTGCCTATTCCTTCTGGAATGTTTAGCGTGCCTGCCTTACCCTCTCCCTTCTTCTTCAAGTACTGTGTGGGTTTTTGCCTTCCAGAGCTGCTGCCTGAGTAATGTACTCTGAACAGCTGTTTCACCCAACACCTAGTCCAAAAGCAGTGGTTAGGAAATTATATCTATTCTTTACCATTTGGGGGGGGGGTCCTCCCTTAGAAGTTCTAAAAACAAGTGGGGTGCAAGTTGCTTTTAAATGGACAAGTGGGATTTTTTTTTCATTAAAAACATTTATGTGGACACAGTTATACCATATAAAAGTACTGTAATTTACTATGAAATTGGGAAGATGTGTTCATTCATTCATACAAATGACCTTAGGACCAATTCATACAAGCATTTGGCTTTTAAGAGTGATAAAAAGGGAAGAATGTAGTAACCAGTCTTCCCTCATAAATACCAAGATGTCAGCTTACCTTTCAGTGGTTCAGCTTTCTAGAATGTGGGCAGTCATGACTAGGGCTGGGTGATAACAGCTTTTCAACATTGTGATGTATCACCAGCTTAACATAGCCATGTTGAAAAGGAGCATCATTCAGTCCCAGCCCTGCAAGGCAGTGGGGTGAAACTGCCTCAGTTCCATCCAGCGACAGCACCCAGCACAGGGACAAAGGAGGCAGCCAATGAAAGAAGGTGGCAGGCAAGCCCCACCAGTGATATACTACCAGGTGAAGGCCTTCAGACTGGTCCAGGACAGTGTATTGATACATCATCCAGGCCTAATCATGATCTTAACCTGCAATGCATCATTTTAAAGAGGTTAACATGGGAAGCTACCTTACACCATGTGAGCCTATTGATTCATCAGACTCAGTATTGTCTACAATGACTGGCACGCCTGGAAGAAGCGGACCATTTGGATCCCTTCCAGTCGGGATTCAGGCCTCATCACGGGACTGAAACTGCCTTGGTCGCACTGGTTGATGATCTCCGGCGGGCTAGGGACAAAGGTGAGAGCTGTTTCCTAGTTCTGCTGGATCTCTCAGCGGCCTTTGATACCATCGACCATAACATCCTTCTGGACCATCTTGAGGGGCTGGGAGCTGGGGGCACTGTCATACAGTGGTTCCGCTCCTTCCTCCTGGGCCGTGTTCAGAAAGTGGGGGGGGATGAGTGTTCAGACCCCTGGGCTCTCACTTGTGGGGTGCCTCAGGGTTCTGTCCTCTCCCCCATGCTTTTCAACATTTACATGCAGCCGCTGGGAGAGATCATCAGGGGGTTTGGGCTGGGTGTTCATCAGTATGCGGATGATACCCAGCTCTACCTCTCTTTCAAATCAGAACCAGTGAAGGCGGTGAAGGTCCTGTGTGAGTGTCTGGAGGCGGTTGGAGGATGGATAGTGGCTAACAGATTGGGATTGAATCCTGACAAGACAGAAGTACTGTTTCTGGGGGACAGGAGGCGGGCAGGTGTGGAGGATTCCCTGGTCCTGAATGGGGTGGCTATGCCCCTGAAGGACCAGGTGCGCAGCCTGGGAGTCATTTTGGACTCACAGCTGTCCATGGAGGCACAGGTTAAATCCATGTCCAGGGCAGCTGTGTACCAGCTCCATCTGGTACGCAGGCTGAGACCCTATCTGCCTGCGGACTGCCTCGCCAGAGTGGTGCATGCTCTGGTTATCTCCCGCTTGGACTACTGCAATGCGTTCTACGTGGGGCTACCTTTGAAGGTGACCCGGAAACTACAACTAATCCAGAACACAGCAGCCAGACTGGTGACTGGGAGCAGCCGCCAAGACCATATAACACCGGTCTTGAAAGACCTACATTGGCTCCCAGTATGTTTCCGAGCACAATTCAAAGTGTTGGTGCTGACCTTTAAAGCCCTAAACGGCCTCGGCCCAGTATACCTGAAGGAGCGTCTCCACCCCCATCGTTCTGCCCAGACGCTGAGGTCCAGTGCCAAGGGCCTTCTGGCGGTTCCCTCATTGCAAGAAGCAAAGCTACAGGGAACCAGGCAGAGGGCCTTCTCGGTAGTGGCGCCCTCCCTCTGGAACGCCCTCCCACCAGATGTCAAAGAGAACAACAACTACCAGACTTTTAGAAGACATCTGAAGGCAGCCCTGCTTAGGGAAGCTTTTAATGTTTGATGTATCACAGTATTTTAATATTCTTTTGGAAGCCGCCCAGAGTGGCTGGGGAAACCCAGCCAGATGGGCGGGGTATAAATAATAAATTATTATTATTATTATTATTATTATTATTATTATTATAAGCTATCCAGGATTTCAGGCAGGAGTCTTTCCCAGCCCTACCTGGGATGACAGAGGTTGAACCTAGTATCTTCTACATGCAAAGTATGCCTTATTACACAAACTTCCTTTTTGAAGATGTGGGTGACATTTGCTCACAGGGACCTTTTCTGTTCTCCAGCTATTCTCAAAGATTATAGACAGGGGCTCTGAGATTATATCTGCATGCTCCATTAGTACCTGGAGTGAAGCTCATCAGGCCCTGGAGATCTGAATTCATTTAAAGTAGCTAGGTGTTCCCTTACCGCTTCTTTTCCTATCTTCGGCTGCAGCTCCCTCCTTGCATCATTAATTTTATTATCATCAGGTTGAGAACTGCTTTTCTGGAAGTGACAAAAGAGGCAAAGGAGGTGCTGAGCTGCTCTGGCTTCTCTCTGTCCCCCAATAGCATTTCTCCCTCTCCTCCATCCAGAGGACGTACTACTTGCTTATTCTTCCTCTCTCCTCAAACATAGCCAAAGAAACCTTTTATATTTTTTTTAACCTCTCTTGCAAGCCTGAGTTCGTTCTGCACTTTAGCCTGCCTGAACTTCTGCCTTCAAGTGTTGGCTACTCATGTATATGCTTCCTTTCGTGCTTTTCCATTTATCCATTCCCTAGACATGCCCTTCTTAAATCTCCACTCATCTGTGAGCACCTTATGCAATTATACTGGTTTCTTTAGATGCCTCCCACTTTTTCTTTCTTGGAATTGTCTGCTTTTGTGTCTTCAGTATTTCACCTTTAAGAAATTAGCATCCATCTTCGACTCCTTTCTCCTTGAGTATTTCTGATCATGGTATCTCACCCAGTAGTATCTTCAGCTTTTTGAAATTGACCTTCTTATAGTCCATAGTGCGTGTCTGACTACACTCAGCTTTCCCTTGTCTCTGTATCATGAAACCCAAGAGGACATGATCACTTCCTCCCAAGATTCCCTGTACTTCCACTTTGTTGATCTGTTCCTCCCTGTTGGTGAGGACCAGATCCAAGATAGATTTCCCCTTTGTTGCTTCTTCCACCTTCTAGGAAATGAAATTGCTATTGAAGCAGATGAGGAATTTGTTGGACTTTACATTTTTGGCAGAGTTTGAGTTCCAACAGATAAATAAATCTTTATTGCAGTCCAAAGACCCATAGAACAATTTCAGAACAAAATACAGTTAAGACAGCCCATCACAAAAGAGAGAGAAACCGAGGCCGTCATTTTGTTATGTCTCAAGCATGATGATCTTCGTTTCTTTTAACTTCTGGAAGAAACTTTGCCACGGCCAATGTAATATCATTGGACCTGTCATCCAAAATATATTTGGGTAGTTGAAGTCTCCCATTACTACTGTACCACTCCTTTCTGAATTTTTGGTAATCTGCTCTAGAAAAGCATCACTCAGGTCTGCAATGGGGAACGAAACAAAAACCAAAAACACATGCTCAGACACAGACCTTGAAAGCGTGGCACAAAAGGAAGTAGGGACAAGCCCTTATACCAACTTTCAGATGGTGACAGGAAGAGAAAAGATAACATTACAAGTGAATAAGAACTGTTGATGTTTAAAGCTCAATTCTCTTTTCTTGTAGCTACAAGACCATGCTGGATTGCTGGCATGGAGTGCCGACAGAGAGGCCCACCTTCTCCGAACTTGTGGAACGTTTAGGAGACTTGCTGCAGGCAAATGTTCAACAGGTAAAGTTCGGGGAAATCTATCTTGTTTCAAGTTGAATCAATGTGTGCAGAGCTTGTGTGCTTTTGCTGAAATAAGGGACCTTACATTAAACAAGTTTGTTAAAGGTTGCATCATAGCGGAAAATACAGAGCAAATGTTGAATGGGCACAATATATCTCATGCTCACAGATCCCGTTGTAGCCATGCATGACCAGCAAAAAAAATCATGTCCAATCATTGAAAGCCTAATTTGTCTCCCTAGATAAACAATATGCATATTTTTAATTAGTTTTCAACATCCAGAAAGTGACAACCTTGTTTCTCCTTAGATATGTAGCTTGGACACAGACATATATCCGGTGTCCTAAACTCATCATTGCTTTCAAGGGCTTTAACATAAAAGGCTTTGTGTCCCACAAAGGCAATTACATAATTGCCTGCTTCACAATAGCTTGATCAACCTTTTATTTCTGCTTTTAGAGCCGAGCTGTTATGTAACCTTCAGTATCTTGGTTTTCAGTTCTCCCTTTTCACTTGGCGAAACGAATCAGTGAAGCTCAGTTGATGGAGACCTAGTTTGCCATGTGGGGGTGGGGGTGGGGAGTATAATTTGTGTGTTCCAAACATAACCAAGGAGAACAAGAAAGAAAAGATGATGTTAAGGAACAATAAAAATAAAAGTAGGTGAAGAGGGGAGTGGCAGAATTGAAAATTCTTTGTGGCGTGATGTAGTGGTTAGAGGACCAAACTAGGACTTGGGGGGACCAGGGTTTAAATCCCCGCTGAGCCATTGTTATTGCTATTATTTATTAAATTTGCATACCACCATTCGTCCAAAGAACAAAGAAAGGTTCACAACATAAAAATACCAAATGAGAACACAAAATAGATAATCGAACAGAAACTGAAACTGAATAGAGATCCTGGGCCTGTTGCTGCCTCTCAGCCTAGCCTACCTCACAGGGTTGTTGTGGGGATTAAATGAGGGAGAGAACTATGTGCCCCACCTTGAGCTCCTTAGAACAAAATGTAGCAACACTGATGTACAGATATCCTGAGACATGTCTTCTGGGAAGCTCATCTAACACAGCCTGCACCATCCTGGTAGCCTCCAGATGTTTGTGACCGTAACTTCCATCAGCCTTGTGCCCTGGCTTGGGCTGATGAGAGCTGTTGTCAAAAAAACGTTCAGAGACACCTAGTTGGCAAAGCCTGGTCTAGCTCCTTTATTTTGACCCCCTTGGAGGATATGGGTATGGCTATGTAAAGAATACTCAACGAAACTAACACATTGAAAAGGGGCATAAGAGATGATGATATAGTGGACTAGGTATCTTTGCTGTGTTTCTGTATTTTGATCTTTTAGTAGTTACCGTATTTTTCGCTCCATAGGGCGCACCTGACCATAGGGCGCACCTAGTTTTTAGAGGAGGAAAATACGGAAAAAAATATTCTGAATAAAATGTTGCACTAAACTATTTAAAGCAGCAATGTGGGCGGCTCCTGTCCGCTTTGCTGCTTTAAATCGAGCCTCAGAGGAGGGTAGGAAGGGGAACCACGGCTTATCCAAGTCCAGTTAATAATGCTGAGCCAGACTTATGGCCATCGAGATTAGCCTGGCCGTCTCAGTGGAAATCTGGGGAGGCTGGGGTGGACTTTCAGTGGTCAAAGTGTGGTTGTGTCTTCCTGCCCGGCATCTATTTCCTGCCGTCTTTCCCCCCTGCACCCCCGCACCCTGCTTTGAGGGAAGGAAGAGGAGCCATGGATCCTCTGCTCGCAATTGCAGTAGATTCCCTCCACTTTGAAGCAGGAAAGTGGGAGAGGAGCTGCTGACACGAGTGTAAGCTGCTCCCTTCCCACTTTGCTGCTTCAAAGCAATCACGGAGGAGGGAATCCGCTGCAGCCGTCAGCAGCGGAGGATCCATGGTCCCTTTCCTTCCCTCCTCCGTGATTGCTTTGAAGCAGGAAAGTAGGAGAGGAGCTGCTTACAGGAGTGTAAGCTGCTCCCCTCCCACATTGCCGCTTCAAAGGGAGCCCGGGAGGAGGGAATCTACTGCAGCTTCCCCCACCTCCCGCAGAAGCCTCACGCTCTTTAAAGGGGCTGCGCGGCTTCTCCTGGCTTTTCTGGGAGGTGGGGGGATTCCCCCACCTTGTAGAAAAGCCCGCAGGAGCCGCGCAGCCTTTAAAGGGGGCGCCGCTCTTGGGGGCTTTTCCCCGAGGAGGGAGAAGGGAGTGATGAGGCCAGTCAGTCCCTTCTCCCTCCTGGGGAAAAGCCCGCAAGAGCGCATGAAGCTTGTGTGCGGCTCTTGGGGGCTTTTCCCGCCTGCCTCCCCCCTGCATTCGCTCCATAGGATGCACACACATTTTCCCTTGCTATTTAGGAGGGGGAAAGTGTGTCCTATGGTGCAAAAAATACGGTACTATGTTAGTTCTTTTAGATTTATATAATGATGTTTGGGAAGATGTTATTTAATTCTTCTGTGCTGCTTTATAACATGAACTTTTCAAAATATGTTTTGTATTTTTGATGATTTTTTTTTTTAGAATGCTGTAAACCCCTTAGAGCCATTTTCAAAGTATGTGGCAATGGATAAATTACCTAAATAAATAGATATATAAGTGATCACTACTCATTTTATTGATCCAGATTTCACACACACACAAAAAAACATACCATAATAGAACTGCAGACTTTTCAAATATCTCAGGGCAGGGTTTGTGTGTGGTTTTTGGGAAAAAGATTTTATTTATTTGGAAAATACTTTTACATGTATCATAATTGCACTTAGCAGAAATTGAACTACCGTTTCTGTAATTAACTTATTGGTATCAGAAAGAAGAAGATAAACATTTCCATCAGTCTTCCAAGATTCAAAGTGATCAGTGGATTGATCAACTATTTGGTGTTGTTAAAATTGCAAAACAATGAAACATAGATTACTGTATCATTTAGGTCTGAACCACAGGGACATAACCTGTTAATATAAGATAACTCCTTAAATCTTCCATCAAGGAGAACTGAGGGCATAACATTAAAATGTGCAAGAGGGTGCTCCAGTTCTGCTAATATTTGCCTTGAAAATTGTTATAGGAAATGCCAAATGACAGAGATGAGCAAATCTTTTTAGCTACTGAAAGTAAGTGTCAAATTCGTTATTTTTGTCTTCCTGATCAAGGCTTTGAGCTGGGAGACCCAAAACTAAATCTCAGCTCTCTAGGTAGCCTTAGATCACCTCAGAGACGAGAGGCTAGTCAAAAGCCCTAAACCCTAATCATGCTGCTGCATTGCCAATACATTCACAGTAGTTTCATAGAAAAATGAAAGAAAGACGCAAAACTCCAGAGGGTTTCTGGGATAGGCAACCTGCTAGAAACCAACTCAGCAGAATGTGACAGTCACTAATGTCTGAAGCCAAGTAAGAAAAATGAATCCCTTGTTTTCTTCTTGATTATGAAATATGTAGGATGGGAAAGACTACATCCCACTGAACATTACATTGTGCCCAGATGGAGATTCCAAACCCAAAATCAGCATCCTTGAAGAGAATGTGAAGAAGGGTTTTCATCGCTGGAGTACACTGGAAGCCTAGTAAGGATTTTGTAAAATAATCATAATGATTCTTCCTTCTCTTTGGGGTTTGGGAGAAGGCTGCTGCTGTTTCTAAGCTTTTGCTAACAGGAGGGTAAAGCCAGTGGTTTGTTTGCTGTTCCGGGACGGAAACGGATTCATGTAAGAGGTCCAGGGTAGCCTGCAGAATCTCAGCAAATAGATAATACAGCATCTATATATCTTTACCAGCAAAAAGGCATCATTATCACAGGCAAGCAGAGGCAGTGGCTCCATTGCAGGAGGACATGGCTGTGAGTTAGGGGGACAGCAATGCATCTCTTGGCAACAATTGTATTTCTTCTTAAAGAAGATGGCAAGGTGCAGATGGAGAACCTTTTTCAGGCCAGAGCAAGACTAGTGAGAGGTGCAGCCAGGGGAGAATCCTAAGGGAATAGAGAATAGAGAGAGTTGGAAGACCACATTTGGCTATTAGGCCTGAGGTTCCTGACCCTGATGTAGGAGACAATAAAGCGATATGTTCAGGAATACAGTGGATGGTAGAGCCTCCCCTCTCCCCTGCTGACTTGGTTTTCTGGAGGGGTCATTTTTGCCCCTTCCATAGCAGTCATGCCATTTGCTGGTTATTTCCTTCATCCTCCATAATGTATCATTCTCCTGTATTCATAATCATGTTACCTGCATAGCCCTGTTCTGGGTTCTGTTTTTTGACACCTTTGTTTGCTTGTTTGTTAATATATTTATATTCTTTATTGAAATATAAAAAGTAATGTGTATGTAATTGTTAAGTGAAATATAAATATTGAAATATAAAAAGTAATGTGTATGTAATTGTTAAGTGCACAGGATAAAATAAAACGTGAAAAAAGGAGGGAAAGCGAAAACGGGGGGGAAGATAACAACCATATACAATACGAAACAAGAACAGAACTTATAAACATTACAAGATTGTTATTGTAGTTAACCTACATTTAACCTAATACAGCATTTATAGAAATTAATTCCAAATATCATTAAATTTGTCCATGGGAAGTCTATGTTTATAGGCAATTTTTTCATGTGTTGTGAGTTTGTACATATCTTCTATCCATTCATTGAAGGGACCTGCATTTTAATTTTAATTTAGAGCATTACAGAAACCTGAAAAAGAGAGGGTAGGCTGTGGAGATTTTTTCTTTCTTTCTAATTTTACCTCCAAACTATTTTTTGGGCTGGTGGCTGTTATTTCCATATTCCATGCAACTGAGGCTAGGTGCTAGAACAACTTTGTTGAGGCCACACAGCAACTGCACAGGTGAGTCCTAAGTTTTGGGGGACCAGCTCCAGCATTCTCCTTGTGTTGTGATTGTGTTGTGGCTCAACAAAAACGATTCAGTACACATGTGCCTGAAAGCAGCTGTTGTTTTCATCTTTCCACCACACAATAAAGAACTGAAAGTCCATGACTGAATCTCTCATTCTCCTTGTTTTCAGTATTAACCCCAAGAATCGGCCACTCAGTGTGAAAACATTTGATGAGGTGTCAGTGAAGAAAGAAAAAAGATTGCATGAGGTAAGCTTGGGCCAAATGCTTTCTTCCCCACAATGCATCTCTGTGCTTCCTTGCTCCTCCCAGTCTCTCTCTTGGAAAGCAGCACTGAACCATCCACCAGAACGTCAGGGTAGAAACACTTCTCTATCCCGCTGCCCACTTTTTTGTCAGCATCCATCTGTTTCAAGAGACAATGGTGTGTGCCTCT
Source organism: Podarcis erhardii (assembly GCF_964252035.2). NCBI lineage: Eukaryota > Metazoa > Chordata > Lepidosauria > Squamata > Lacertidae > Podarcis > Podarcis erhardii. The sequence goes on from NC_138504.1 coordinate 28,147,523, forward strand.
GGAGGTAAAGTCAAACCACTGCACTAGCAGAACTGAAGTGATCTCCCCAGGATGCAAGCCTGAGCAGTGTGCAAGACTATCCATTGGCTACTAGCCATGATGACTGCAATCCACCTCCACTGTTGGTAGCAGTGTACCTCTGGACACCAGTTGCTAGGATTCTCAAATGGCAAGAGAGCATTATGCTCATGTCCCATTACAGGCTTCTCATTGGCATCTGGTTGGCTACTATGATGACAAAAGCTGGACTAGATGGTGTGATCCAGCAGGGCTCCTTCTTGGATTCTTAAACAAGTCTTTGCTGAAAGTACATTATTGTGGGCAGAGGTGAGCCTCTCAGTTGGTGTCATTGCCAAAAAGGCAACGTTAAAACAGAAGCCTGTTGAAATAGCATGTGATGGGGGAGAGAGACCCAACAAGCTGGCCATCCCTGAACTGAATGGCTGTTAGGTTTCTTTCACTATTTGGCATCTATAGTTATGAATACCTATCAATTTCCAAACAAGAGCTTGCATCTTTTCTCATTGGTGACATCTATCTTTTCTCATTTTGTTCTGCAAGCTGCTTCATAAAGAGAGATAGTTTTTAACTGAAACACTTTAATGGTAACATCTGTCTTTGCTTTTAGATCAAGGTGACATTTTAAAATAATGGTGCTGCTAATGAGCTCTGAATTGCTTTGGGACTCTTGCCCAGCCAAGCCCTCGCGCCAGTCCATTAGATGACTTACATGAGGATTAGTATCAGTGCAACAAGTCAAAATAATTCAGTATGCTTGATTCAAAGAGTTGCTTGGGAAGGTTCAAAGTGCAGGCTTAGGCTCTTTTCTCCCTTTGCTTGTGTTATTTTTAGTGTTCATCGAACTGGATTGTCCTTAAGAGAAAACAGTCTTGCTATCAGACTGGCTGAAATCAATAAGAAGACTCCCAAAATCATTACCAAACTCTGGATAGAAAGCAGAGTAGTTGTAGGCAAGAGTCAGATGTTATGGAGTTTGTACAGCTACCACCAGATACTGCAGCCTTACCTCTTCCCCTTCTCTCTTCCCGAGAAGCATCTAGCAATACAGAAATGTGAGGTGTGACATCATTGTGTTCTGAGTTTCCTTGCACCTCTTCCCTGGAACTGGAGTGGGAACACTCAGAAGTGCAGTGATATTGCATCATACATTTGGGATTGCCATATGTTACCAGTAGTGACTGGTGTGGTGGGGGTGTTGCCCTTGTGGTAAAGGTAAAGGACCCCTGATAGTTAAGCCCAGTTGCGAACGACTCTGAGGTTGTGGAGCTCATCTTGCTTTACTGGCCGAGGGAGCTGATGTTTGTCTGCAGACAGCTTCCGGGTCATGTGGCCAGTATGACTAAGCCGCTTCTGGCGAAACCAGAGGAGCGCACGGAAATGCCGTTTCCCTTCCCACTGGAGCGGTACCTATTTATCTACCTGCACTTTGATGTGCTTTCAAACTGCTAGGTTGGCAGGAACAGGGACCGAGCAATGGGAGCTCACCCCGTCACGGGGATTCGAACCACCAACCTTCATTGGCAAGCCCTAGGCTCTGTGGTTTAGACCACAGCACCACCCACACCCCTGCATAATTCCTAGATGAGCACAGGTTGCCTATATGATTGAAGACTTAACCACATTTACCTATTGCCCTGCTCTTTCCAGCAGGTGGTGTTGGGCTTTTTGTCCTGGAGCCATGCCTGTGGAAACCTGCTCTTTAAAGCTGAATCAGAGCAAATATCAGTTCGGGTTTTCTGTAGATTGACATTAGCTCCGATTCAGCTTTAAGGAGCAGGTTTTCACAGGGAAAGCTCCACGAGGGGGGGGTGGGCACTCAAACACAAAGCTTTTCAGTGCAGACCTGCCTAGAAAGAGTGGAGCAAAAGACAAGTGTGAATAAGACCTGAGGCTCTGGATGATGCAGGAGCAGGAGCACTGCATTGCTTCTGCTTGTCACCGTCCTGCCCCAGCCCATCTAAGCAAACTGCAGTGACACTGGCCTGGGGAGAGCAGCTCTACTCCACCCTATTGGCTGCTATGTGGTTAAATTTAGAGACTGCTTTGCACCATAAAGCATATAACACAAGCTCTAGTGAAATTGATACGGCAAACTCTAAAGTGATAAAACCAGCCACACAAACTCTAGAAACAACCAAACTATTTCATCAACTATAAAAGTGATTTTACATAAATGACTGAGTTACATCCCTGGGATAGCCTTACTAAACAAACATGTCTTTAGTAGGCACCTAAACATCATCAGGGTTGCTAATAACAACATTTCTTGGGAAGGTGATTGAAAGGGCTGTGGCAGGGCAGCTCTAGGCATTCTTGGATGAAACTTATTGTCCAAACCCATTTCAATCTGGTTTCAGACTTGGTTTTGACACCGAGTCAGCCTTGGTCACCCTGGTGGATGATCCCTCTCTCAGGAGAGGGACAAGGGGACTACAACCTTGCTTCTTTTGCCTGATATTTTCTCAGCTTTTGATACCTCCAACCACAACATCCTCCTGTGAGATTAGTGTTTAACAGCAGTTACAGTCCCACCTGCAGGACTGTTCATTGGCCAGTTGGTATTTATGTTATGGGGTACCATTCTGTCCCCAGTGCTATTTATCATCTATATGAAGCTTTTGAGAATGGTCATTAGGGAAGTGGAGGAAAGTGTCATCAGTATGCTGATGGCATGCAGCTCTGTATCTCCATAACATCCAAATCAGGAGTAGCCATGCAGCCTCTGGACTAGTGTCTGGCCACAGCTGGATGAGAGCCAATAAACCTGTTTTTAACATGTGAAGTGCTAAACAACTTGGGACCAGGATATCTATGGGACCACCTTGCCCACTATATTCCTGCCCAGCAACTGCACTCCTCGGATCGGGCACTTTGGAGAGTACCATATGCCCCAGAAGTGTGCTTAGCCTGTACTAGAAATTGAGCTTTTAGTGTTGCAGCTCCAGCTCTCTGGAATTGGTTACCAGTCAAAATTAGACAGGCGACTGTTGCAGGCAAGGCAGGAGTCATCATCTAGGTCAGTACTGTCTGTGGGGCCTGCACACGGATTGGCAGAAGCTCTCTAGCAAAGTGTCTTCCCCAGCCCCTATCTTGACTTGGTGGGTTTAAGCCTGAGACCTTCTGCATGCAAAGCAGATGCTCTACTGCTGATGTTGCATTAGCTACATCTGTGTGTCATTAGCTGAAGGCTTGGGACTTTCTGAACACAAAATTGTCAGTGTGTGGGGGGGGCAATTCAGACCATAGTGTGGGAGATAGGAGGCTTGATAACTCTTCCCTTGCTGACAGTACTGGCCTAGTTGGAAGTGGCTTCCTGTATCATAATTTAGTAACGCACCTGTTACAAATATATCTGCCTGTGTGTTGTGTGCATATAAATAGTCATTGCTCTTCATCATGTTTTTTCATAATGAATTATTTTATAATTCACAGTGTCCTTAGAAGAGAGTAGTAGAGGAGATGCATTTATCAGTTCATAAGCTGTCATAAGAGCCTGCTGAGTCAGGCCAGGGGGGCTTTCACAGGATGCCCACAAGCGGGAACAGAGAGTAACAGCACTCTCTGCTTCTGCAGTTTCTAGCAGCTAGTATTCAGAAACATGCTGCCTCTGACAGTGGAACATAACCAGCACAGTTAGTACCCATTGATAGCCCTATCACCCATGAATTTGTTATTCCCATTTCAAAGCCATCCAAGTTGGTGTCTTATTTTCTTTCTTGGTTAGGATTGCAGTGTGCAAGTAATTTTTAATAATAATAAATTAAATTAAAAAGTGACCATCCTGATCACAGCAACTTCAGGTCTTCCAGGGCCAGAATACGTAGAAATGTGTTTTGCCGGGGTCAGTTTCTGACACTTTGTTGGATGCTGCCCTCCAGTGCTCTGCAATGCATAGAAAACCTGAACAGGAAGATCAGAGACAGACGCCTTCCTGGGCATATTTTGCAACACAGATTGCAGGCACAGGGAGCAAAGGGGGGTTAATGTCCCCGCTACCCTTTGTGTGGTCAAGTGTGTGTAAGGGAAACCCTGCGCCCAAGGCAGAACTGTCAGTATAAAAGTCATTTGTCATTTGGCCCTCTGTACAGCCAGCAAAAAAAATTGAGATCATTCTGATTGCCATTGCAGCCTGAACACATGTTTTTATTTCTCTCATTGCAACTGTAAAGAATATATTGAACTTGTCAAAACCATACAAGCAGTGGAAAACCATAATTATAGCCGCTGCAGTAAATAAGATACAAATTTTGATAAGGTACCCGCTAACCAATTGCCCTTCCTTGGCAAATGAAAGTAATAAGAAAAACCGTGCTGGATCAGGACAAGGACCCCCTCCTTTTCTCACAGTGGCCAAACAAGTGTTGTGGGAAGCACAAAAGAAGGATCCAGATGCAACAGCACTCTTCCCACCTGTGACTCTCAGAAACTGGTATTTAGAGGAATTTCACCTCTGACTGTGGACGCAGAGCATCAGCCTTGTGGCTGGTAGCTGCTGATAGCCTTGTCCTGTATGAATCTGTCTAATCCTCTTTTAAAGCCATCCAAGTTGGTGCCCATCACTATCTGTTAAAGAAATAGAAGCAGTTTTGGCTTGTGGGGACCTCACCTAAATGGAAGTGACACTAATTAGCCTCTATCCACAGCTACCCAACTCTTTCATAACAGGCTTTAAAACAGAGATGGGAAACCTCTGGGCTAGGTCTCCCTATTTGGCCCTCAGGATGCTCCCCAGTTCACCCCCTCTTGGCATCCCTGCTCCTGCTTTTGCTTGGTTGTAATGTGTGATAATGCTTTTTGATTGCTTGGATAGAGATAAGTGGGAGGGGGGTATAGAAAGCTTTGGCTTTTGCATGGCTGGAATGTAGCTTACTGTGCAAAGGTAAGAATTACGTCTATTGATTGGACCCAGTTCTGCCTCAGCCACTAGCATGTGGCCCCTCCAAAGGTTGTTCACAATGGAATGTGGCCCTTGGACTGGAAAAGTTTTCCCACTCCTGCTTTAAACAGTAACACCCCCCCCCCCAGAGAAATCCCTCTTGCTAAACATACCCAGGATTTAATACATGGGAAAGCCAAATGAATCAAAGAAAAGCATCTTTGCTTTTTATATAATTAGCCACCCTCACTATACCATCTGTGTACGTTAATTTTATATGGTTTTTAAAACTTGCCTCTTCCCCTCACCCCAGCATTATCTTCATAAAACTAAGAGAGGAAATAATTTACAGGCTAACTGCAGAGTGCCAGCATTATAAATGAAACTGCAGCCAGCTGTAAGCCAGGTGGCTGAGAATGGGGAGGTTAAGCCATTTCTCTGCCAAGAATATCCTTGAATTTAAAATAGAGAGTGGGCTCTCTAATCACATGAGTAGATCTGTCTTAAAACCAGTGGGGCACTACCATTCTGAAGAAATGCTTTCTCCGTGGAAGTATTTAAACCTAGCTTTCCTCTCATTCATAAGACCCCCCCTCCCATCTCAGATCAATTCACTGAATGAATGCATGGATACATAAGGGGTCACTGGTGGGTTCCCAGCTGAGCTGCAGTCTCACAGATGTGCCGTTTATGTTGACAGGTGTCTCCATATGTCATCCTGTACACATGTGCAAAGAAATACGCATGGTTTCAGCAGCTCAGAAATGTTGTTGTGTCACAAAACTCATTACAGTCACTTATATGAACTACAAGACTATGTGGGGAAAGGGCTATGCTTTGTACGCAGAATGTCCCAAGTTCAATATGGCATCTCTAAGTAGTGCTGGTAATGCCCCCCCCAAAAAAAACCAGAAATCCTGAAAAAAGCAATTGGTCTGTGTAGACTAGGGATAGCCAACGTGGTACCCTCTAGATGTTATGAACCACAACTCTCATCAGCCCCACTCATCCTCTCCAGTGATCAAGGATGATGAGAGTTGGATTCCACATCTGGAGAGTCTTGTGTCTGATGTAGACAAGGCAGAATGATATAGGCCAATGGTATTGAGTCAGTATAAAACAGCTTGCTTTGTGGTTAAGTATGCCGATCAAAAGGTCAGCGGTTCAAATCCCTGTGGTGTGGTGAGCTCCCTTTGCTCGGTCCCTGCTCCTGCCAACCTAGCAGTTTGAAAGCACATCAAAGTTCAAGTAGATAAATAGGTACCGCTCCGACGGGAAGGTAAACGGCGTTTCCGTGCACTGCTCTGGTTCGCCAGAAGTGGCTTAGTCATGCTGGCCACATGACCCAGAAGCTGTACGCCAGCTCCCTTGGCCAATAAAGCGAGATGAGCGCCGCAACCCCAGAGTCGGCCACGACTGGACCTAATGGTCAGGTGTCCCTTTACCTTTACCTATGCTCCTTGGACAAGGGACTGACTTTTGACAGAAGCATTTAGGGCCAAACTAGAAATGTGACACAGGACACCTGTGATCAGGATCTCTCTCACTCGTTTTCTCTTTTACCAATTAACATCCCCACATGGCTCCTTTGAATATGATGGGCTTGGCACCTTACGCACTGGTATTTTTCCCTTCGTGGTGCCAACTGGTGCTTGGGATGTGTTGATTTACTTTGGGGAAATGACCTGAAAGAGTCGATCCAAAACCTAAAAAAACCTTACCTACTACTTCAATCTTCACAGGAATTATGCAGATCTCCCAATTAGTTTAAAAATAAAATAAAGCAAGCAAGCTGGAAAACCTAATCATGGGAATTCTGCATTGCCTGGCTTTGCTGGCTGGGACTGATGGGAACTGTAGTCCAGACATCTGGAGGGCACCAGGTTAGAGAAGCCAGGCCTCAATATTTGGTGGTTCCCTAACCATGTGCTTAATGGACCCTCCATAAACAAGGCTTGTGAAGCCTCCTGTGGTTCTGATGGTGTCATCACTAAGGGAAGAAAAGCTGTTTGCATTACAAAAATTCTAGAGGGGTGGAACTCTGCTTGGAATGGTTCAAAAATTGAACAGCTGGTGTTGGATTCACTTCCTTCTGCTTTTTCTGCCACTGCCAGGCTGCATTTGCTATGAATCCAACCCTCCCTCCAGATTGTATTTTGAGCTTGAAGGAGCTGTACAGCCCTCAGTTAGAAGAAGCTAAAGCTTTTGTGTTTTTTTCCTTCTTTAGGAATGCGAGTCAGATAGCGGGATGGTGCTGACTTTGGATGAAATGAAAAGCCGGAAGAGATTGGAGATTCGTTCTTGGCCTTATGGAATCATGGCTCTGGCGTAAGTACCCCTGGATGAATACATATTAGTTGATACTGGCCTGGTGTGCTTATCCATGGTTTATTTGGGATAACTGTGGTTTGTTTGGATGTGCAAACTCAACCCAGCAGAGTAGCCATGGTTTATTTTCTGCAAAATTTGTGATATATAGGAATGGTTTTGTTGTTGGCTTATGAACCATGGCTTGTTTTAACTACGTTTTAGTATTATGTCCAAATCCTTACTTAACCATGGTTTGTTTGGCCACCCCACCACAAACACTCTCATGAGGCAAACCAACAAACCAAGCTTTGAAGAAACAAACTATGGCTTGTTACGTCATCTGTGAGCTGACTTGTGGTTTATCAAACAAACCATGCTTTAAACAAACCACACTTAGCTTTACATGCAAATGTAGCCATTGGCATCCTTTCATAAACTAATATATCCAAGAATTGGTTTGTGATGAAATACAAGTTGTATTCATTCATTATTCATGTCTGGGGTCTTGTATAGAAAGAGGGGAAAGGGCCATATCACTGGCCCTGATCCCCATTTGTGACTTTTTAAACTTAGTATAAATGATTTACATTGCAGTCCTATACCCACTTAGCCTGGATGTAAGCCCCATTGAACTCAGCGAGACTGGTTTTTGAGTAGATTTGAATTGGATTGGATGGTCTCTGCTATGTAATTCGGAAAGTTTTTTTGTTTTTTGTTTTTTGCTATGCACTTGGACACCTCTTACGATATAACCAAATTTGCATAGTTCTAATTTTGGTTAGATCAAGGAGCAGCTTTCATCTATGTTTGGATACGATTAGACAACAGTGTGAATCAAGATGAACCTTTCAAAACTTCCCTGATTTTAACCAAATTCTGAATGATGGTTCATGAGATCAAGGAGCACATTTTTGCTTATGTTTGGACATAATTTTGAATCAAGAAAGCTGACTAAACCTGTCAAGACTGCACTGATTTTTTTGTTTCTTGAAATTTCCAAACAATGCCATATATGAGGCTGCTAGTAATCAAACAAATAAATGATTAGTAGTGCAAATCTGTACATATATACCCAGAACATTATTTCAATGGTACTTACTGTTGTGCCGCCTTATATTTACTTCAGCTCGTCTGTACCACTTTCTCTATCTTAAGAAGATGTACAGTCCTGACCTGGGTTTCTGAGAGCTATCTTTATAACTCATTGTTTCTGCTGCCACCAGAAATACCAAATATCTGACTATTTCCCACCTCTAACATAGCCAGTCAAGAGGATGTGTGCATGATACAACAAAAAGGGGTTTTGATAACTCAGTGTACAAAAGCATATGGTGACAGTGATTCATAGAAAACAAAATCTAGTCACAATGCTGACCCTACCTTATCAAACTAACCCTGCCACCACCCAAACACTCTCGACTGCCCTCCCATCAGTATTCAAACTCCCTTTCAAATATTCTGTCCAATCATTGCTCACTTCCAGCACTCAAAGCACTCTCTCTCAACCTTCCAACCTCACACCTACCTCAGTTCATCTTGTATATTCACCTACACATTTATCACATTTTAGTTTTCCTTAATTGGTGATAGTAAAGCACCATTGACCTCACCTCAGAGCTTCACAGCACATAAAAGCTCTGTTCTCCAGCATATCAGCACCACCATCCACACCCCATACACATCACTGCCTGTGGTAGGGCTGGTCCTGGTGTGTATAGCGGGAATGAGGAATCTCAGGTTTGGGGGCCAAATTTGGCCCTCCATACCTCTTTATCTGACCCTCAGGACTCTCCCCAGACCACACACCTAGTGGCACCCCTTCTGCCAAGGTAACGCTCCTCTTTCTGACTGGCTGGAATGTGTGTTTGAACTCTAATAATGCCTCTTTCTACCCTGGACAATAGAGCTGGGTATGGCAGTGTGTGTAGACAGTAGCCTACAGTACGAAAGTAAAATTCACATTTGTGTCTCTGCCCACTCCTATCTCTGGCCTTGACCATTAGCATGTGGCCCCTGGAAGGTTGCTTGGAAGGAAATGTGGCCCTTGGGCTGGAGTAAGTTCCCCATCCTTGGTGCATAAGGTTTCAGCCTCAGTTGACTAAATAACTGCACTTCTAAAGTTTATTTCATATATTTATGAGGATCATTCCATGTCATCGAAAGCCAACACCTAGTTAAGCCCTGAGAAAAATACAGCTTTGCATCTACCCACAAACTTAGAAAAAGCGGCTCTGAATATCAGCTCTTCCCTTCTCCATGGCTTGCTGAGGCTGTCTGGGAATCAGTATGTCGCCCTTGTTAACGATATCTCTCTTCTTATCAAAAACATTTATTCTGGACCTATTACAAACAGTCCTGCTTTACTTCTACAAGCCCCACGGAAGGCTTAGTGTGTTTTCCAAACCAGGGTGGCTCTTGAGGCTCCCGTCCTCTTTCCACCCCCCGCCAAATCTAGCTGTTTATTTGACTTGCATTTGCTGAGTTGAAAGGGTGGAGGCGGCGGTGGAATTGGCAATGCTTAAGTGAAGAATTTGGAGAGTTTAGGGAAGACAAATACAAAACTCTGGGACTGGGAATCCTGTTGGACAAACAATGACTGTATTCTGTGTCAGGTGTTAAGAAAACAGAAACAACATCCAAAGAGACAAGCTGAATATGAGTTGGGTGTGAGTCTTATATCTTCCCTCCAGAGATATATCAAATGAATGGAAGGAAGATCTGAATCCGTTTTCCCTGAAAAGTGAGCTGTTTTCAGCAAGGGGCGTAGCATGGGGAAGGCCAGGGGGCCCATGGCCCTGGGTGCAGATTTTTAAAAGGGCGTAAGGGGGCGCAATCAGGCTCCCTCACTTGCCAACCTGCACCCAGGCTGAGCCTTCAGGGCTGGGCAGCAGCAGTGCCTCCTTTCCCTTGTGGCCAGTGAAGGGGCGCCGCTGGCACCGCCCACAGAGGCAAGAGGCACGGGCAGCCACTTCTGTGAATGGGGCACCATGGCCCTCAGTTCTGTCCTCATCACAGGGCAGCTTCGAGCCTCTTTCTCCTTCCCTCGCCTCACTCACCTTTGGCTCAGACCAGCTCAGTCGGCAGTGAGGGCTTCAGCTGGCACAGCCACCTCTGCACCCTGGCGTACTTGTACTCCCCAGGCACTGAGAACCCACATTATGTGGCTGTTTTCAGCCTTTCCAGTGAATGGGTGGCAGGCAATGTAAGGGAGCAGGTCCAGTCCTGACCTTTCCCACCAAACATTCACTATATGTATCACCAGAAATGATTGACTGCAGCCCTGAGAAACTGTTGGAGAATTTCTTCTCTATCCCTAGATAAATTTTCCAAGGCTGAAGCAGGCTGACATGTAATACACACAGAGAGGAGAGGGCTATTGATGGCTGCTTCCAGGGCTCTTGCGCTCTGATCCTGCACGCAGGTTTCCCACAGGCACCTGGTTGGCCACTGTGATAACAGGATTCTGGACTAGATGGGCCATTGGCCTGATCCAGCAAGCTCTTCTTATGTTCTTAGAGAAAATTTATATGCTGCCCTTCCTCCCCTTCCCATGGATACATTCTCTTTTCCCCTCCTGGGAAAATTTTGTGAAATAGCCCCCAACATTTCTGTGCCCTCAAGCAGTATGGAGGATTTTCATTTGGCAATTTGTGCACCACTCTCGTCTGAACAGGCCTGTAGCAGTGCGGTAAACCTCAAGTTTACATCTGCAGCAGGGCAGAACCACCTTGGTCATCATACTCCTCTGAATTCCTTCAGCAAACCATTATTTGATATACATTGAAGTCTTGGCTCTGCCTTGTTTTTGTCATACCCAATTAAGCTCAGAAATAATTAGACCTAACGATTTAGCTGAGAACCAAGATATTCCCCAAGTAGGGCATAGCTGAGGTGCTTCAGGCATCAGAATGCCAAAGCATTCCAGCAAGGATACTGCCTTTGCCTCAGACGCATTTCTCCTGGCAAAATCAAATCGAACAACCCTCCTCAAATGTGGCAGGCCTTCCTGTTCCAATCTAAAGTGTTAGGGGGCAAATAATAATCATTAACAGTTTCTGATGGGGCTCCAACTGGTTGTCCGAATCCTACATTGAAGCTAAGGGACTTGCCTCAGGGACCATAGCTCACTGCTACAGCACACACACTCTGTGCCGAGTAGATTCCAGGTTCACTCCCCAGCATCTGCAGGTAGGGTTGAGAAAGACCCCTAACTGAAACCTTGCATAGCCATTGCCCAGTGTAACCCAGTGTACACATAGCCAGTGTAACCCAGAAGTGGAAAGAGCTCAGGCTTGTGGAATAAACTTTGCTTTTTACTAGAACCCCTCAATTCACAAACTGCAATTAGCTGAAATTCTGAGCACATGCTCAGATCAAGGATTTGTTTTCAGTTCCAGAACTGAACTCTCGGCAACTTTATGCAAAAATCTGCTCCTGGTTTTTCTCCCAGGCTTTTTTACATTGGGGGGGGGGGGGAATATGGCTTTTTTAGTTGTCATCCATAAACAAATGGGAGTCAGAAACCCTTGCTGTACTGCAAATCACCCAGACATCTATCAGTAGTTCTTGATCTACATTTTGCCTACCATTAACACTTGTGTTAATTAACAGAGTGGCTGGGGAAACTCAGCCAGATGGACGGGATATAAATAATAAATTATTATTATTAATTATATTATATTTTATATTATATTATATTATATTATATTATATTATATTATATTATATTATATTATATTATATTATATTATTACATAAACTAAACTAGATGGACCAATAGTCTGACCTGGTACATGGTCCTTTGCTGATGTTTATTAAAATAGCAAAGTTTCTCTGGTAATCTAGGTGCTCACTGAATGCCAAATTAGTATCCCCCAAAATTAATCTGACTAAAATCAGGGGAGACAACCTGAGCATCCATCTGGCATCGCTAGAATTTTCAGTGTTTGTACCACCTGTTTCTAGCATGTTAATACAGACTGAGAGCATGTTCCAGGCCTTAAACCTTTACATCCCATTAATTGTCCCAAGAAGCAGATTGTGGGGAAAATATCCATTGTTTCAACAACCACATTCACTACTGCAAATTCTAATTCAACTTACAACCATTATTAAATCCATTAAGGGCCTTAAACATGCTTGCCCTGCAAAAAAATAAAAATAAAGCCTCATTAAACACCTATAAAAAGCCATAAAGCCCATTATAAGCCCCTGCAGCTCAATTACCGCAATTGTTACAGGACTCAGATGCAAGGTATAACTTGCTGCAAACAGCAAATTGATTGGGATGTCTTTCTTTGAGGGCTGCTGCTCCTTGTGTACAGAATTTTTAATGAATGGGAAAATCTATTAAGCCTGCAATCCTAGGCAACCTTATTTGGGTGTAAGCTCAATTGAACATAGTGCACCTTGCTCCTAAGAAAGTATGCACGAGCTCCAGCATTCTCATTCATAGGGTTTTGGAGCCACTATTCCAGACCTATGAGGCCACCATAATGTCTCTGCCTTATTTACATATAAATCAGGGTTTTGCTTTAAAAATAAAAGAACTGCTAAATGCTAAGTGCTTCCTCCTCCCACACCTTAACCTCCTCACAATCTTGCACTATCCACTTTTCTCCATTTCCAGCTACAAGAACAACATCAGCCAAGAATAGGGAAAAATGGCTGGAACAATTGACTATGGAGAAAAAATAACCTCACCTTTGCTTTATAGATGAGGAACACTTGAAAAGAATAGACGATTGGTCCAACTAGCTCAGTATTGTCCACACTGAATGACTGTAGCTTCCCTGGGTTTCAGACAGGGGATGTTCCCATCCCTTCATGCAGAGCAGGTGTTATACCACATGGCTTTGGTCCTCCTAGTAGGAAAGGAGATGCAAAGGGGGCTTCCAGAACTTCAATGGGAAAACAAAATGTGCATCTAAATTCATGTAAACAACACTGGCAGCATCTCAAGATTGGGTCAGTTGCTGAGCAGGGGAAGAACAAAATGAAATCTCAGTAAATACAGAAAGTTATTAAGGGTTGGGAAACAAAGGCTGAAGAGTTGTCTTAATTTCAGGGTATGCAGCTTGGGTGAAATGAGTATTTTCTAGGATGGTAATTGCATTTCAAATCTGCCAGAGATAGTTAACCACACTCCTTGCCTCTGACCAAACTTGTCATCCCTCTGACTTGGGAGCAAATATTAAATGTCATTGTTTGAGAGGCTCGCTTTAAACATTAGCTGACAGACAGTGTCATTCCCAGATTTGACATGGTGGCTGGGATGAACCAGAAATGCAAGCTCCCTTCTTCCTACATACTGGGAGCTGACAGAGCTCAGAGAGTCTCATTGTGTGGCCAGGCTAAGCCTTAATAACACTTCTTTTATTGGGCACTGCAAGACTTGCCCAGGCCAAGGGCCAAGTTACCCAGATATTTTTGTGTTTTTCTCCATCCCCATTGACTAGTTTAATACCTGGTAAATTATAAAAGCTGCTGAGAAGAAACATCAGGGGTTACCAATGGCAGGGTGTGTGGGTGAGAAATAGATGAATAGCAATATTTTCACAGGAAGAGTTTAACAAAGAGAGGGGAGCAGCCAACTGCATGCAAGGATACAAACATGCCTATGATTATCATAAGAACATAAGAGATCAAACCAAAGGCTTACCTAGTCTGACATCCTTTTCTCACAATGGCCAACCAGATGCTTCAATGGGCAGTCTGTAAGCAGAACCTGAGTGCAAAAGCAGCTAGAGGAGGAGGAGAGAACAGAGGGTGAAGGACAGAGGGTCCTCTTCCCATCCTCTGAGCCCCATGGGAAACTCAGAAAACCTGCTGCACCTGGTACTGGGTGTGGAGAGTGCAGCTGAATAGGACTCAGCTATGGGCAACCTAAGGAAGTGCCATTCACCTTGGGCCTGCCCATAAAAAACAAGTCTAGAGTGGGAGAGTAGCGTGATGCCTGCTCTTTACAGAAACTCTTCTCGTCGTGCGACTTTTGTGGGTGAGCTGAGAGTTTGTTTGGACCTTGGGTGAGAGCCTGGAAGCTGAGAGGGAGGGTGTGTGCCAGAAGGAAAATGAATTTATATTGATTAACATATATTAGAAACTTCATGTTAATGACTCCTGCCAACCTAGCAGTTCGAAAGCACGTCAAAGTGCAAGTAGATAAATAGGTACCGCTCTGGCGGGAAAGTAAACGGCGTTTCCGTGCGCTGCTCTGGTTCGCCAGAAGCGGCTTTGTCATGCTGACCACATGACCCGGAAGCTGTACGCCGGCTCCCTCAGCGAATAAAGCGAGATGAGCGCCGCAACCCCAGAGTCGGGCACGACTGGACCTAATGCTCAGGGGTCCCTTTACCTTTACCTTCATGTTAATGAAACATTTTTATGTTTAACTGTGTGTTTTTGTAATTTTTTAAGTTGTCTGCTGTTGCTTCAGTTTTTTGTACACTGCTTAGAGATTTTTTAATATATTAAACAATATAGAAAATAAATAAATAATCTGCAATTTTCAGCAACTGGTATTCAGAGGCACCCTACCTCCACCAGTAGAGGTGCCATCATGCTAGCAGCCATTGATGGCCTTTTCCTCCATGAATTTGTCCAATACTCTTTTAAAGCCTTTCATAGTTAACAGTCTTTGCCTCAAATGTCTCCCTTCCCAGGAGCAAGGATCTTACAGACCTTATTTAGCTAAATGGTAGAGCATAGACCTGCATGCAGAAGTTCCCAGGTTCAGTCCCAGGCATCTCCCATCTCCAGGTACAGCTAGGACACACTCCTGCCTAAAACCCTGGATAGCCACTACCAGTCAGTATAGGCAGTTCGGAGCCCATGTAGAACTCTGACTGAATATGAGGCAGCTTCTTATGTTCCTAGTGTTCCACTCAGAGTGGTTTTCCACCTGTGTTCTAGGCAGACACCATAAAATAATACTACTATACAGATAATACCTTTGCCTTTGGACAGCACTTCCCAGGATGTTAGAGCAGTCAAAACAACAGGTGCTCACAGGAGAAATCTAGGATGCTACTGTACCTGTGATTTGGTAGCAGCGTGTCCCAACCACCAACTGCCACAACCTCTTCTGTGCTGCAAACTATGGTTTGAATTCACATGAGACAACACTCAAACCCACAGGCTGAGCCAGTGTCCTTGGTGAACCAAGTGTGGCACGTCCCAGAATTCTCTGCAGCACACAATGGTTCGAGCTGATGTGGGGCCAGGAAGGAGAAAGATATGAGATTAATTTATTCATTCATTACGTTATATATCACCTTTCCTTCAAGTAGCTCATGGCAATGTGTAAGGGTCTCACCATCCATCTTTTATCCTCACAGCCTCAACCCTGGGAAGTAGGTTATGCTGAAAACCCAGTGAACTTCATAGCCAAGTATGTTTGAACCTGGGACGCCTTGGTCTTAGTGTGACACTTTAACCCACTATACCATTATTCAGAACACAAATATTTTATGTCTTAAGGGTAGGGATGGAGGAGAGACTTGGTTTGGTTTGCATTTTAATGTGAACCTTCCTAATTCCCACTTCCATAAATAATCTATAAACCAAAGCACAGCTATCCTTCTTAATCCACGCCTCACTGGATTTTGCAATGTAGTAGTCCAACAAAAAATGTTATGAAAAATGTGTATGAAAGTGCTGGTTTGTTTTTGTGAGGACATTTTTGCTGAATTTTCAATCATTTTTCCTCCCACAGGAGAAAAGCCATCAACAAGAGCAAAGAGTCTGTATTCTCGGAGAACGAGCGCGAGGCTGTGAAGTACCTGTCGGCAACACAGGTGAACGATGCCGTCCAGGAACAGTATGTTCTCCTGCCAGTCGATCCCACCCTGGAGTGCCACAGCCCACCTCCTGACTACAACTCAGTGATTCAGTACTCTGCTCCTCCAGTGTAACTGGCTCAGGGCTGATCTTCTTCATTTTACACATCTTTGACCATACAGTATATTCATCAGGCTTCCTATTTTTGCTGCCTGCTTAATAGAACCAGTGGGGTGGTTTTTTCGCACAAAAAAGGGGATAAGAGATCACACTCTTATCCAGGTCCATCTGTCCAAGGTATTAAACCCCCAAAGCAGACAGAAGTCCTTTGAAGAGCAGATGTCTTAAAGGGTATATTTCTGCTGATCTAGCTCTTATTTTCTAACCTTCCGCACAGCAAATTTGTTTAAAGAAGAAAAAATGCAGTTGTACCCATTGCATTGTCATTCTGTGGGGCTTCTTTCTCAAAGCTTTGGGATATACACTGAAAATTCTGGTTCTGTTAACAGGGGCATATTCTTCAGGGATCGCTTCTCTCACAGTTTCAGGTAGAAATAAGAATTTCTCTTTTCCTCATTTTTGGTTCCTTATTATCATTACCATATTGACATCTGCCAGAATCCCACCCCTTCCCCAGTCCACATCAGATTACAATTAGCTTGCACTGCAAAACAGGGCTGGGGTGGGATTAATTTTTATTTTGACAGCCAATGTCCTTTGTTCCTAATAAATAAAAGCTAATAAGGGAATAATTAGATGAGCTCATTCTTTTCCAGAGCAAACTTCCCTTCCCTCTTTCTCCCAATGAAAAGTCTGACAATTATAACTATGTAACTGTCATGACTTCCCCCAAAGAGCCCTGGAAATTATAGTTTAGGAAGGGTGTGGGATAATTCTCCATTACAGATCCCAGGCCCCATCCCAGCCCCTTCTTCACAGAAATCTCCCTTGGAGGAGAAAATGACCATTACATAACATCCTTTTCCCTGGCCTGTAGATTGGCCATTAGCTCCACTTTCCTCAAAATCTATTACAGAAAGAAATGGGTGCGAAAACTTTCTTGGCAATTAATGTTAGTCATTCAGCAGGGACCAAAAAGACCTTTAGCCATCTAGGGTAATGAGGTTCAATAGATCCAACAGTATTGGAAAAACATAAAGAGAAAATATGCCTCAGGTGTTTTTGAGCCAGGCTAGGTCAAGCTGGAAGGCAAGCCCGTGACCCTGTGAAGCTGTGACTTTAAAAGCATCCTCTTAAAAGGTGTTTGGAAAGAAAATCTATTTGATTCTGGTAGGGATTTTTCAGACAATGGCTCCAAAAAAGAAAACAGTATGCCTTGATGAGCAGCAAAAACGTTTCCTTGAGAGGAAGAGAGGAGAGATGGCTATTTAAGGTGGGGGGGTTGTATTCCAGTCACTATCTTGCATATTCTGATCAATAACATGCTTTCTTTGGCTGTGTAATATGAATGCTGTGGAGATTGTGGCTACTTCCACCTTGTTCCTGCTCCCCACAAAGAGGTGTGTTGGCTGCACAACCACCCCAGGGCATCTGCACCATACTGTGGTCCTGAAAATCATTGTATGGCTCCCAGAAAGGTGTAGTTGCCATTTCTCTGTGATGTCCTTCCC
The DNA here is from genome assembly GCF_964252035.2 of Podarcis erhardii. NCBI lineage: Eukaryota > Metazoa > Chordata > Lepidosauria > Squamata > Lacertidae > Podarcis > Podarcis erhardii. The sequence continues at coordinate 28,165,139 of NC_138504.1, forward strand.
CCACCACACACACACACACACACACACCGTTCCAGTTAATGTTAACATGCAGCTCTCTTTGGGGAGATACCCATGCTGGTGTTGTACCTCCTTGGAAGTCAGATTATCTGCTCATTCCACACTAGTATTGAAGGAGTATGGGAAGATGCAACCAGCCACTCTAATAAATCCAGAGAATGGCACTGTGCTGTGGATTCTTGCTTTGCTTGACTCAAGGATCCTTGTGGCCCTTTCCTCAGAGGCAGAGCAGTGGAAGAAGTGCCCTTAACCCTTTTGCCCAAGCCCCCAATCCTGAAACTCTGACAAACACATAACCTTCTAACAGGGTCTCTGAAAACTGGTTTCAGGACCAGCAGAAGAACTTTCAGCTTTCTCAAGGCCTGCTGCATTCAGCATCTCAGGTGTACAAAAAGGCGGCACTGAGCAGAGACGTAGCAAGAGAGGTGCATGTTTGTGTTCTCCCTAAATTCAGCTAATTGGAAACTGAGAAAGGGAGATGCAAAAAGGGCCTTATGGCATGAGAGTAGGTGTGACCCTTATCTTCTTGCAGGCAGGTTGCCTAATTCACCTCTTGTTCTGGATCTGAAACCCAAAGAGGCCTTCATTGAACTAATATGGAATTGAAGAATTTGTGTAGTATGGCTCTTCCCAAAGCAAGAAGCACCCCATCTGGACTCAGTGCCTAGCTTCTTGGCAGGAATGGTTCTGACTTTGGGTTCATAGACTTCCTCACTGTTTTTGTTTTAACCAGCCTGTGTACTACCTAAAAATGAACCTGTATTACTTGTATTTTATTTACTAATATTTTTTCTGCCCTTATCTTCCCATTCCCTTAATTTAATTACTATGTGTGTGTGTTTCCAATTAAGCTGCTATATGAGATAGATATAATCCTGCAGAAGCAAAGCACCTGATCTCACTGGTAGAGGTGAGCCTTTCCTTTGCATAACCTCTTTTCTCCCCAAAGGTGCTACCAATATGTTTGACTTCTGCAGGCTCTTGCTCATTGTGTTTAATCTGTAAACGCAGTTCTATATAGACTTTCATTTATGTAGCAACGTGTATAATTATTATGTAGTACCAAAGAGCAGGAAATCCCCTGGAAAAAGAGCTTTCCGTGGGTTTACTGAAAATGTCACTAACGCTTGCAGGACAGGCCCCAGTTTATGAGAATCTCCCCAGTTCCACAATTACTGCCAATTTTGCCAAACACCACCCACTTCCCCACCTTCCTTATCATTTGGGGGGCATCTTTGTTTTATTTTTAATGCTACCTGGCTTCTTTCAGAAAACAGGGAGCTATGTGAATCTTGTGGTGTTTGGATCAAAGGGGAAGAGAGGCATAACTGATCTTGTTCCCATGTGAGGCTGATCTCGATTGCAGGACAAAAAGAGGAGCCAGTTGCCCAATAGAAGTGTATATTTTGGTATCTTAAGACTACTCAGGGAATATTTTGTGACTTCAGAAGATACTCAGCCACCTACCTTTGTGACCTGACAAACCTCAGATATGTTCAATGTTAATCAGTACAAACCTGTCTCTCTTTGTTTCAAGCCAGACCTTATCTTTTTTCACTCCTTTAGCAATCCTACATTACCAGAGAAGATAGTATTATTAACCTGTTTTGTATCCGGGGCCGGCTCCACCATTAGGTAGAATGACACTGAGGGGCACACAAAACTGTGTACCATGTGGCTGACCTGCACCACCTGCCTGCTGCCTATGGAGTTTGTCCCGGCACTAGTGTTGAAGTTAAGAATTCAGCTGGCAGTCTAGACAGCTTTTGTACCTGGAAATGGGCGAGACACTGACACATGCTTCCCTTCAGGCAGCAAAATGTCTTCAGTCAGCCCTGGTTTTCTCTCCCTTTATACCATAATCAGCAGCTTCAGAAAAGACATTTGTTCATAGCCACAACCTATTCTTACAGTGAGATGATTCTTTCAGAAATATATTACTCGTCCTGCTCTAATTATATGTCGTTATCTGCTGCACTGACAAAAGCAATAATCACCATATTTCCTGCCCTATATTTCTTTGGCCTTCTGCCTCTCGGTTGAGAAAGACACAGAGACAGAGAGAGACATTTGCTGGGAATCACAAGCAGGGAGAGTGCTGTTGGAACCATCTCCTGCTTGCAAGCTTACCATTGGCCACTGTGAGAACAGAATGCTGATCCAAAAGGGCTCTTTATACATCCTTAAATCTCTGGGCCTTGGTTGTGGGAAGACTTTTTATCAGGAACCGCACTGAGCAGAAACTCCCATAGTCTTGGGTTTGTTTTTTCTACTGCCCCATTTTCCCATTGTTCCTGAGTTGTCAGTACCATTAACAAATGCCTGTGACCCAAATAATGAGATGGCAGAGCAAGCAAATAAGCAAATGTCCCATTCTGCTCCAAACACTACAGAATGTACAGTGAGACCAGACCCTGTCTGTCTGAAGAATGCACTGGGGGGAAACCAAAACACCTGCTCTCTTTATATATTCAAAAATGTATTGTAATTATTAACCAAAAATAAATAAAAATAATTTGATTTTATACAGCCTTAAGCCTCCTTTGTGTCATATGTTCTGAATTCATGCTCTATTCCAAGCATCGGATAGGAATTCCCATGTAAACTGAGGCATCAAAACAAACCCAATCATGATGCCTTTTTCTTTTCTTTTCAAAGCCCCAGTTAAAAGCACTTTACACCATAGTGCAGGCCTGGTGTCTCTGGTTTGTTGGTAGATCTTTGGGTTCCACTAAAATACACAGATAGACAGAATTGCAACAGTAGCACAGCTGCTTTGCATGCAGAAGACCCACATTCAATCCAAACATGCCCTGTTAAAAAGCTCAGCTGACAGGTAATGGGGAAGACCCCTAGCCAAGAACCTGAGGAGCTGCTGTTAATCAGAGTTAGTAACAGGCTTTGTGGGTAAATAATCTCACCTAGAATAAGGCATCTTTCCTAGGAAGGAAGGTACATACTCAATGCATGGGGCCACAATGCAGCATTGGACTGCTATAGTTTTCAGTTTAGTGCTATAGTTTTCATCCAAAGGATGTTAGAAGTGGGAGGGGGAAGCACACAAGGACATTGGAAACAGAATCAAAGGCAGCCTCTCAAAAGAGCCTGTTATGTGACCAGCAGAACAGGAAGAATCCACTTGACGGCAGAAGCCTGAAAGCGCTCAATGATTGGGAAGCCACAGTGACAAGAAGCATAGCAGGGGCCTCAAGCAAGAAATCAGGTCTTCTCACAGTTGTGGGTGTCCCACCACTTGGTGGGCAACATATGACCCTTGTCAAGATCACATGGCTAAATCCAGGCCAACGCCTTTACAAAATAAAGACTGTTAAAACAAGGAGGGTACATTCATGGGTACAAAAATGTGGCGGCACATCAGTATGCTGTAAGCAGGGCTATTAAAGATTTAATACTGCATTTCCCCATTGTGGTTCACATGAAAATAATCTATTTATAAAAGAGTAAAGATTGATTTTCAATATGGCATGCCGATGTAACCAAGAATTAAAAAAGCCATCCCAGCTTCTGATTGGATGTCCTGTTTTTGGTGCCAAGCTCTTGCATGAGTCTGCAGGCTCCTGCAAGAGTTCAACACCAAAAGACGCACATCTTTCATGTGAAAGAAGGACTCTGAGTTGGAGCCCATGGAGGGGGAGGAGGGCTGCTAGTGGTGCAGGCCAGGCCTCCCCCACTGGGCCCAAAGGTTGTGACACGGCAGCTAAAAATGCCAATGCAATTCTGGGCTGCATCAATAGGAGTATTGCATCTAGATCAAGGGAAGTAATAGTGCCACTGTATTCTGCTCTGGTCAGACCTCACCTGGAGTACTGTGTCCACTTCTGGGCACCACAGTTCAAGAAGGACACGGACAAACTGGAACGTGTCCAGAGGAGGGCAACCAAAATGGTCAAAGGCCTGGAAACGATGCCTTATGAAGAACGGCTAAGGGAGCTGGGCATGTTTAGCCTGGAGAAGAGGAGGTTAAGGGGTGATATGATAGCCATGTTCAAATATATAAAAGGATGTCACATAGAGGAGGGAGAAAGGTTGTTTTCTGCTGCTCCAGAGAAGCGGACACGGAGCAATGGTTCCAAACTACAAGAAAAAAGATTCCACCTAAACATTAGGAAGAACTTCCTGACAGTAAGAGCTGTTTGACAGTGGAATTTGCTGCCAAGGAGTGTGGTGGAGTCTCCTTCTTTGGAGGTCTTTAAGCAGAGGCTTGACAACCATATGTCAGGAGTGCTCTGATGGTGTTTCCTGCTTGGCAGGGGGTTGGACTCGATGGCCCTTGTAGTCTCTTCCAACTCTATGATTCTATGATTCTATGATTCTATGGTACGGTGCTTGCTCTAAGAGTAGCAGCTGGTAACTGAGACAGGGGATGGGACCCAGCTGGCTTGACACCGAAAGATGCACTTCCTGATTTTAATTGGTGGAATGCTGGAGAGTAGGATATGGCAATGGCATGACAGAATCAGGCAAACACCTCTTGCAGAAATCCTAACACAATGATGCAAGTTGGCCAGGAGTGAAATTAAACAAGGCCCCTTTTAAGGTATGTGGTTTGGATGACTTTCATTTGTCAGCTCTGAGCTGGGTGACTCACATCCGCTGACCTCACTGGAATCCTTTTGAAGAACTTCTCAGTATCTAGATGTATCCTGTACTGTATATTATTTCCATGTCAGTGAATGTCTGGCAAAATGCTGTGACCAAAGATTCATAGACTCTGTCACTTATATTTTAAGTTCAGTTTTTTATATCAATTGTTATTTCTAACCTCTTCTTACAATAAAACTATAAATTGAGGGTGGGGACAGTAACAACATGGAAATGTTTCAATGCCAGCTGAATTGTTTTAAATACAACACAGCCACCAATGTTCACATACACACATAACACATAAAAAGCCACGCACACGCACACACCCCACCTGTGTATAGTATGCTAGTTTCTACACACCTCTAGCCTCCATCCAGGCAAACAAGAGGCAGCACCAGAGCTCAAGGACACATTTCAGCCAGGTAGAAACACTCAAGGAGCGTGTGAAGCAGAGCTGGTGAGAGGTGCAGCCTGGGGGAAAGTCTAAGACTTGGAGGCTTGGAAGTCCACATTTGGTCCCATGCTTGTTCTTCCCCACCACTGCACTTAGCCAAACTATCGCTTTTCAGGAACATGTGAACATGCAGGCTCCCACAGCAGTTTTGCTTCCCCACTTTGCTGCATTGCAGATTGGACTAGAATACCCTTTGGCTCCCTTCCAGTTCTGCAGTCCCATGAGTCTGTGTTTCTATGCTGTGTTTACTAAGCCAATGTGTAGCTTAGTGTGTTGTCTGAACCTGGACTCATGGTTGAGCTCTCTCTCCTCACTAACCATAAGCTGTAGCTAAGGTTTATACCATGTCATCCAAACCAGAAGCTACATCTTGCCTTGAAATGGAAAGGAATATGGGCTATCAAGAACTGCAGGTGGGGAGAGTGCTGTAGCACTCAGGTCCTGCTTAAGTGCGTCCCATTGGGGCATCTGGTTGGCCACTGTGAAAATAAGATGCTGGACTAAATGGGCATTTGGTCTGATCCAACAGCCGTGCTCCTCTTATTTTCTTAAGACATTTGAACCTAGCAGCCCTCACTCATAACTCTCTGACATCTGGTCCTCTAATCTCGCCCAATAAACAGTCACTTGAGTAAGCCAGAACTATAGACTCTGATTTGCAAGGGATATTGATTTGTTGATGTGCTTACAGTTATGTTTTGTTTTTATATTGGAGATATAAAAAGAGATGGCCAGGAGAAGCCTCTTTGGATTTGCTGGTGGCGAAGTAGCTGCCTCTTAATTTTGAAGTTGAACCTTTGTCAGAACAAATTCTTCAAGTTCTAAAAGGTTAATTTGCTTTTTCATAAACTACACAATTTTTTTAAAAATGATAACTTTATTCCTTCCTGGAAGAGTTTTGACCTTTTATTCATGTATATTTTTCAACTCCACTATTTGCTGTTTACGCCACGAGCAAGGATGTCACAAACTGTCTTAGCAAATCGAGCAGCAAACAATGAAACGTGGGGGTAAGATGAGGAGAGCAGGTTGTGAGGGGTGGAAAACAAGCTGTCTGAAGGTAACAACTCCCTTTCTTTTCCTTAAAACAGGTCTCTGATTCATTACTGGGTGCCAATAATGGGGAAGGGCTATAGCTCCATGGCAGAGCATGTAGCGTTGTGTGCAAAAGGTCCCAGGTCCAATCCCCAGTGGCATCTCCAGGTAGGGCCAGGATTGTCCCCGTTCTGCCACCAGTTCTGTATAAGCAATACTGAGCTACACGGACCAGTAGCCAGACTCGGGGCTTATCCAGACTTAACTTTTTCCTCACTCTTTCCAGGCAGAGGTTTGCGCTTTAACACTCTGTGTCAGAGTTGTTGTTGTTTTCCTTTCCCCACCAAAACACACTCTTTAAAACTGAATCAGAGCAAACATCGATTTGGGTTTTCTGCAGATTGACATTTGCTCCGACTGAGCTTTAAAGAGTGGGTTTTCACAAGGAAAGCTCGGGACATGACACATGGAGGTTTAAATCACAAACTTGGCCTAGAAAAAGCAGAAGAAAGGTAAGTGTGGATAAGCCCTCAATATAAGGCACTGATGTTCCAGCTTTGCTCGATGGAGAGACATAACATGCCAACAGCACGCTAGAACTGAATTGCCCTGTAGAACCTTTTCAAGATCCCTTTTTCTTGCATTTTGAAGGCTGATTCATTAGAACAGTTAATAAATTCTTTCCTCCAATTCGCAAACTGAGGGAGAACATTTTACCAATTCTGAGTGTATTTGCCTTAGCATCAGTGTGTTTTGGTGTAGCTATGTTTGGAAGTGAGAGCTGGACCATAAAGAAGGCTGATCGCCGAAGAATTGATGCTTTTGAATTATGGTGCTGGAGGAGACTCTTGAGAGTCCCATGGACTGCAAGAAGATCAAACGCATCCATTCTGAAGGAAATCAGCCCTGAGAGCTCACTGGAAGGACAGATCATGAAGCTGAGGCTCCAATACTTTGGCCACCTCATGAGAAGAGAAGACTCCCTGGAAAAGACCCTGATGTTGGGAAAGATGGAGGGCACAAGGAGAAGGGGACAACAGAGGATGAGATGGTTGGACAGTGTCCTCGAAGCTACAAACATGAGTCTGACCAAACTGCGGGAGGCAGTGGAATACAGGAGTGTCTGGCATGCTCTGGTTCATGGGGTCACGAAGAGTCGGACACGACTAAACGACTAAACAACAACATCATGTTTGGCAGCTTATGCTACTCTCTCTATAGATTGGCCATGTCAACTTGGTGCCCTCTGGACTACAACCCCCAGCAGCCCCAGCTTGCTCTCTCCCATAATGGTCATATGCAGAATAGAGCAACTGAAATGAAAGGACATGACTAATTTAGGTCTATTCATTTCAATGGGCCTACTCTGAGTAGTTTTTAGTTGTACACAATCCTCCAGGGTGTATGGAGTGTTAGGGGAGGGAGTAGTACCTCTGGTGGGGGACATGTCATGCTCCTTCTGGGGCAGTTTGTCCACATTTGGCCCCTACTCTGCAATCAGCTCTCACCTGTGACTCCTAAATGGGCTACCTTGCCAAGTTGATGAGCCCAACCTGCCCCATACAGCACAGGCCAAGACTGCCTTCTTGACTGTTAGAACCCATATTGGCATTGTCTACTCAATCTGCCGGAGCCTGTCTTTGCATAAAGGGGAAGTCCCTAACTCACCAAGTGTTTGCGATCCATTGGCTACCCTCACCTGGTTTAGCCAGCCAGTTGAAGCCTTTATATGATCCACAGAATGGAGCAACTCTATGCTGAAAGGTTGCAGCATTTGAGTCTTATTAGTTTCAAGAAGAAGACAGGAGTGCCTGGCATGCTCTGGTCCATGGGGTCACGAAGAGTCGGACACGACTAAACGACTAAACAACAACAACAAAAGTTTCAAGAAAAGCCAAGTAGGTGACTAAAACTATGCATGGCGTGGCATATCATGGAGACAGTGGATAGAGAGGTGTTTTCTTCATGGAATCATAGAATTATAGAGTTGGATGGGACCCCAAGGATCATCTAGTTCAACCCCCTGAAGGAGTGCCATTGGCAGGATCTCTAGCAGGGTAACCTGCAGAAGGCCCCAAAATGGAGCATTCCAGGGTGGATGGAACCTGAATCGGTCTCACTGCCATCTTGCAGTGGCATCAAATCCAGTCCAAGCCCACTCACTGTTCCACTTCCAGGCTTAGTGTGGAAATTGCCCTGTACCATCCCCATTTCCACCCCATCTATTGTGAGTTCAAGGTTGCATGTGCAGCAGTTGCCCTGCTCCATAAATCCCTAGCAGATTTGGATTGTGCTCTGGGTGTGCCGCTCAAGCCCATGACAAAACATTCCAAAGTCCATATTGGGGCAATGCCTTTATTAGGGCAACCAAAATTTCATGAAACAGTGTGCAAGCTTTCAGGTTCATCAGAACTCTTCATCAGACCTCCATCAGGTTCTAGAGAACTTGGTTTTTTTTAAAAAAAATATTTATTAAGATTTCAATAAGAAAAAGGATACAGAGAAAATAAAGAGAAAAAACAAAAAATACAGATTACAAAAAGAATAAAAACAATTAAAAATAAGTCCCTCTTTCTATATCTTACAATTCATTTACTTATTTTCATGACTTCCTCACACCTCCCTTTTTTGTATTCCAGTTCAAATAGTTATTTCAGCAAATCCTTACCCTCTTTGTTTTATCTTAGTTCTTTATCTTCACATATTGTAACTTTATACTTTTCATCTAATATCAATCCATTTTTATGTATTCCTATTTAACCTTATTACTAAAACCACTTCATTTCATTCCAACATCATTTTAACATTCATTCATTTTGCAGTGTTTCTGTAAATAATCTTTAAATTTCTTCCAATCTTCTTCCACCAACTCTTCTCCCTGGTCTCGGATTCTGCCAGTCATCTCCGCCAATTCCATATAGTCCATTACTTTCATCTGCCATTCTTCCAAGGTGGGTAGATCTTGTGTCTTCCAATATTTTGCGATGAGTATTCTTGCTGCTGTTGTTGCATACATAAAAAATGTTCTATCCTTCTTTGACACCAGTTGGCCGACCATGCCCAGGAGAAAGGCCTCTGGTTGAACACTTGTACACTATTTGGCATTTTGGTTGCCCTAAGAAAGCAAAAATAATAATAACAAATGTCATTCCATTACCCACTTAGAAAACAAAACAAAAACAATACATTGGTCCTTAGCAGGTTGGTTGCCCCCAATTTAAACTGGGTTACACTACACCAAAGACAGCAACATTATTTCCTTTTCTATCTCTGTTTTTAAAGGAAAGCAGGGGGGGTTGTGGGTCCCTCATCTAAAAAGGTGGAAGTTGATTCTGCTCCTTTTCCAACAGGCTCTGCTATCCTGGTTCTCATGCTGACATGAAAGTTGCAGGAAGCCTTAGAGTAAGCCATTGTAGCAAGTGTCATTTCAATATGAGCTTCTAAACTTGAAACTGATTAACTTCAGCCCTGCTTTTGAATGAGAAATGAAATTTATTCTGCCACAAACAGCTCCAGCTGAGGCAGCTAAGCTGAATGTGAAGAAATAAAAGTCCTCTTTAAACATATTGAATCAAACATCTCAACAGAGGGAGAATTTCATGAAATTTCATTAGCTGGTAAGTTCCTAAATCACAGAAAATGTAGGGAAGGAAAGTCAAATTCAGGCTAAGCAAAGCCAGGCTGGTAAAAAGTATCTATAATATGTTGTGTCAGTAAATGATCTATTTTATCAGTAGCAATGAAGGAAGCCTATAGAAGTGGAAGTTATTTGCTATTAAAACACCAAAGAAAATAAGTTTGCTATACCAGATAAACTTCAATTTAAAGACACAAAAAGCATTGGGTCCTATCAAAACTCATAATGCATCCCTGCATTGGCTAAGAATATCAGCTATGAGCTGGGAAATCCTGCATTTGAATCTCACTGCAGCAGTGGTTACCAAACTTGGCCCTCCAGCTATTTTGGGAATACAATTCCCATCATCCCTGACAACTGGTCCTGTTAGTTAGGACTTGTAGTCCAGCAACAGCTGGAGGGCCAAGTCTGGCCACCACTGCACTACAGAATATGTATAAAAATATGTATACAAGTAGGGAACTGCAAGGAAATTTTGCAGTTGAGGCTTAAAAGTAGTGCTCCTATTCAAGACTTCATTTCTACCAGCAAGGGAACATGCTTCCCCATGAAGCAATGATGACCACAATCAAAAAACTGTAGAGATGGAAGGAGGCTCTGAGGGTCATCTAGTCCAACCCCCTGCAATCCAAAGACAATTAGACAAATTCATGGAGGAGAGGGTTACTGATGGCTACTAGCCCTGACAGCTATGCTGTACCTCCACAGTTGGAAGCAGCAATGCTTCTGAACACTAGTTGCTGGAAACTGTGCTCAACTCAACTGGTGCTCAACTCTTGCGTGTTTCTCAGTTGTGGCGCCCGCCCTGTGGAACATCCTCCCATCAGATGTCAAGGAAATAAAAAACTATCCTCCCATCAGATGTCAAGGAAATAAAAAACTTTCCACCTTCTTCTGTTTTCTATCCTATAATTATCTTAGCACATTCTAACCTTATTTTCCCTTTAATACTCTATTAATCTGTTTATACTTAATTCCTTATAACATTTCTACTAAAGCCGTATAACTTCATTCCAACATTTTTCTAACATTCATCTTTAATACTCTATTAAACTATTTATACTTAATTCCTTATAACATTTCTACTAAAGCCATATAACTTCATTCCAACATTTTTCTAACATTCATTAAATTTACAGTATTTCCGTAAATAATCTTTAAACTTTTTCCAGTCTTCTTCCGCCGACTCTTCTCCCTGGTCTCGGATTCTGCCAGTCATTTCCGCCAGTTCCGTATAGTCCGTATTGTCCATCAACTTCATCCTGGTGATCTTCTATCCGATGCTCTTGGCTCTTTTCCAAGTCCCTTCTGCAGATCTTCTTCATATTTATACAAAAACTTTACTTTATCTTCTACTGATCTTATTTTTATTTTCCTTCCTTTGAAACTGAAGGATAGACCTTGGGGAAACTCCCACCTAAAGACGATTTTGTTCCTTCTCAGCAGGGCAACAATATCTCCGTAGTTAGGCCTAAAATCCAAAAGATATTTCGGGACGTCTTTAAAAATGTCCACTCTTGACTGTTGTACTTCTAGGTTCTTCTGGTAATGCCAACCCAAGATTCTATCTCTCTCTTCTTTAATTTCGAAGGGTGATCAAGTAGTCTCTTAATCTATTCTTCTCTTTTTTCCCTCCTCTTCCAAGTCTGAAGGCCCCCACAATTCTAAACACTTCTTGACCCAAGTCCAAGTCCCAAAAGTCAGCAGATTCCTGTATGAGAAAATCTGTCAAGCTTTCCTTCTCCAATTAAGGTAGGGCTCTGATCCTCAAATTCATCTGTTTTTATTTAAGTTCAATCATAACAAGCGTCAACTTATGTTCATCAAGTTGCCTCTGTAGGGCTGGGACTCTCTCTTTCTCAAGTTGTGTTACTTTACATTCAGCAGCAACGGCTTTCTCCCTGGCTTCCTCCGCAGTCTGCCATATCAAAGTAGATTCCTGTATCAATTTCTGGATAGTTTCTGTATTGGTATTCACCTTTTGTCCCAAATTATTTATACTTTCTGTATTTAAGTCAATTTTAGTAGTTGCAGCATCCACTTTCACATATATCGCGTCTGTTTTCTTGTTAAGCTGTTCCAGTGAATCATTTATTTTATTTAATGCAGCCGCTAAGGCTTCTTCTGTCGACATTCCTCTTGATTTTGAGTGTACTGATGCAAAAGCAGCAGCAGAAGAGGCAGAGGGGCCTGATGTTGAGCCTCTCCTGGATTGCTGCCAAATCCTCCCAGACCTTAATGTTTTTTCAGCAATTGACTGGTCTGTTTTTTTCCTTTCCATTTGCCATAACACTTAAAAAATTCAAGGTCAGTCCCAAAGTCTCACAGTTCTTTATCTTGCAGCTGGAAATTCCCCTAGCCCAGCTCTTGTAAAGCAACCAGTTTCAAAGGCTTCCACTAGGGGGAAACAGTTTCTATTTATATTAATCAGTAATGTCCTCTTTTAAACACAGTTTCCAACAATCCAAAGTTAGTTTCAATTTTCAGTTACTTTTACTCCTTTTTAAAAGCAGCCGGAGACAATAGAAACAATTTATTTCTCTTATTTATCTAACTGTCAATGAACATTCTAAACACTGTCAATAAGCATTCCAAAAGAGGTCAGTCCTGCTAGCAGCCCATTTCCAGAGTCAGAGCGGCAGTATTTTAGCTCTCTTCGCTCTCTCCTGCAGGCATACTCAATGCACAACTTTCCCCCCTCTTCTCCTGCCTCCAAGGGGGGGTTTAATGTTCTTTACCAGTGGAAATTTATTTATTTATTTATTTATTTATTTATTTATTTGATGATTTAAGATTAAATTGAGAATGACAATGAGTTTAAATTTAATTGGCAAAAAGGGTTGTTGAAAAACTGTAAAATAAAGATGCAAAAATGGTGAGGTATGGGGAAGTCCAAGAAACGAGGCGTATGAAAATGAGGTTAAGAAATGATATTTTTTGTGTGTGTTTGTATTTGTTGATGTTTGTGTGTTGTTGTTGTTTAGTGTTAAAAATTGGAAAATTAATAAAAAATTATTTTTAAAAAAAAGAAGGAAATTTAGTCCTTTACAGTAGGCTTTCCAAGACTTCAGCTTGCAGCCTCATTGCTTCAGTCTATTTACAAAAGGGGAAGGCGGACTTCCTGTATTGAACCTCCCCGTTACGATGCCAAATTAAACTTTTTAAAAATCCAATTCTCCCGCTTCAGCTCTACTCACGGGTAATTACTTTAAAATCAAATTGTCCACAGGAAAAAGTCAGCGCTCTCCGGCAACAGCTATGCGGCTTCGCTCCGTGGAAGAAGCAGACAATTCGAAGCACCGCGCCACTCACCCCACATCGCTCCGGACCCCCGAAACCGGGTTTCCCCGCGAGTAGGGGAGGCGCAAAAGGTGCCCGCTGAATCCCACGCTCACAGGCTTCTCCCGCCTGTGATTTTTTGCGGGTCTCCGCCTTTGCCGTGGCGGCCAGACCCAGATTCCCATGGGGCAAATTCCTCCCGATCAGAGGAATTCCGCCATTACCGGAGGCACCAACCCGGAAGTCCTGTATTTTCAATGTTTTGTTGGAAGCTGCCCAGAGTGGCTGGGGCAACCCAGCCAGATGAGCGGGGTATAAATAATGTTGTTGTTGGCATCTGGTTAGCCACTGTGAGAACAGAATGCTGGACTAAATGAGCAATTGGCTTGATACAGCAGGTTTTTCTTAGGTTCCTAAAGATGATTCCACTGAGGTATGATGTCAGTGAAATGAATAATTCATCAACACAGGAAATAAGACCTATTGCAACTAGCATCCCATGATGGAAACTTCCCCAACATACTGGATGTTAATCTAGGACTATAGCAGAACATTGACACTCGTTTATCCTATACCTTATCTGAGCATGGAGGCCTAAACATTGTATAATATGCTAAATATATTAATATCAGAGATCTTGGGTGGCTGTCTGTCATGGGTGTTTTAGTTGTGATTCTTGCATTGCAGGCTGGGTTGGAAACAAGTCTCCATCCATGGGCAGAAATGAATATGTAAGGGGTTCTAAATGACTTGAAAAGAAAATGACTTGATTTCCTTACAAAAAAAAGATTATGCAATCTTGGGTTAGCAAAGATACAGGCTGTAAAATCACATTTTAGAGATATTCAGTTCACTTGCGGGGAGCCATGGCCGCATGGCTTCTTGCTTGTTCCAGGTAGGAAAAAAAGGGGTGGGGCAGAGCCTGCTAAGATAAACACATTGGCAACTTGAGCTCAGGGCTCAGGCTAACCCTGTTATGCATGCAAATATGAGCCAATAACTGCATATAACAACAACAACAAACCGGGCCTTGGGCATGGACTTTTAATTCTCTTGCCCTTATTTCACTACTTACATGGGTGGACCTACTTAAGACATAATCTATCCAAGAGGGGAGCAGTGTAGCTGGGACTCTTGCTTCATCAGCAATTCCCCACACAGGGTTGGCCAAAGTGCATTATGTTTTTGGTTTTCTACTGGGTCTACAACTATTTCCTGCCTTCTAATCTTTTCATCCCTCAGGATATAGAGATCTCACACAGAAGGAAGTGAAGTCTAGCATAAAGTTCCAAGCAAGTTGCACAGAAACAACATGAAGTTGTACATTTCATCCATCATTTACCTATGCTCTACTGTGTACTTCAAGTTTCCTCTAGTTTACTGATTCTGCAGACCTAGCGAACCTAGAAAGGCTCAGCAAGCTTTGGGCTGAACTGGGCTTTGGGTGAATTACATAACTCCTGGGTGGAGGGACCAAATAGAGGTTGAGGATAAATTGATCCAGTTCACATTTAAAGGCAAGCATTCCTAGTTACCATTTTCCAAAACAACATGCAAACCCAAACACAGTGATTCTTCAAAATTCGCCCTTCTCTGAATTTTGCGATACAGTTCTACAGCCAAATAATGTGTACTAAAATGCATATACTAAGGTAAAGTGTCCATTAAAATACATATATTAGTGAAAATAACATAAAAATGCATTATATTAGGGGAAATGGTTTGCATACAAAAATTTGCATATTTGGAGAAATTTGCAGTAAATGCTGATGGATTCTCATGAGAACTTTATAAATAAATTGCAAACTGACGAAATATGGAAACATCAGAAACTGAAATTAACAGATTCAACCATCCCAACTTCCATGGATCATGCAATAGACTGTATCTAGCTCTACAAAGTTGGAGATAGTGCTCTGAGGTCAAAGATGGAGAGCCAATGTTAAAGTCTCCCTCCCAGCAGCCTGCAGTTGTTTTAATACCTAAATGGCACCAGAGCTCTGACTTTTAATTTTATATACATATATTATTGAAAAATGTCAGTAGAGAAATAATGTGGAAAAGGTGGAGAGAACTCGTAAGAAAAGAAAAAGAAAGAAAAGTGCTTGAAACTGTGGTGCAATACAATATTGACTTAAGATGGGCCAAAGTGTTCTGGGAAGGGCCCTAAGCTATCTTGGTCACCTGACACATCTCCAAACCAGGAAGATATTTAGTTACACTCTGTGGAGTTATTCATCCAGACAAGGTGACATTTGCTTCACTGGTGAGTTGCTTCTTACTCTGCAAACAGGTCACCTTCAGAGGAACTCAATACTCTGATGTAGTGATATGGCTCAGGGAGGCCAACAGAAGCTTTGCTCCACACACCAGAGCCAAATGTCACAGCTTGCCTCTTCTGAGATCAAGATGCTGGAAAGGGAAAGGAGTTTTTGCCACAGGTACTTCTTCCTGCTGTGTGCCTAACACAAGAAAGGGACAGTCCCAACCACCACCTACCCCCCAGGCAAGGCTTTCTGAAAGGAAGGAAGGTGAATATTTTCAACTGCCAGGGATTTATGATATAGATGAATTTCTTTTACTTGCTTTGCAGACTCCTGTTGTTCAGCAAGCCATGAAACAACAGGTAAGACTTATCTATGTTATCAATGGCACGTTAGAAGCCATGGAATCAGAGGCAGCACCTTCCACCAATGACTGAGTGGGCCTGATGTTGCACGCGCATGACATTGCATGGTTGGGAGGAAGCTGCATGCACCAAGCACCCCGTGCCAATGTTGCTGTGTCAAGCGGCGCTGAGCATGCAAAGCCAAGTGCCGAGCGCCAAGCCACCTCAATGGACAATGGCTCCTCTCTTGCGCTTGGCCTCCTCTGCACTTGGCTTTCTCTGCACTTGACCTCATCCAATATTGAGGTGGCTCCAAACAGTTCGGCACCCCATGAGCTGGTGCCGCTGCTCCCAATACAAACAACAACCTCAAAGGTGGGAATTGCCACCAACTTGGTGATATGGGACATCACCAACTTGGTCGGCTTCAAAAGACCATTTTTTGGGAGTATCAATGGTTTTTCAGCCATGATGGCTAGGTTGTACATCCACTGTTGGAGGCAATATGCCTCCGAATCCTAGTTACTTGGAATCGCAAGTGGGGAGAGTTGCTGCTGCACTTGAGTCCTGCTTGAGGGCTTCCCACAAGCATCTGAATGGCCCCTATGAAAACAGGATGCTGTAGTAGGTGGGCTTTTGGTCGGCTCAAGCAGGCTCTTCTCATGTTTTTAGTATTTTTTGCCAGGGTTGTGGCAGGAAAGGAAGTCCCTGCAGCACTGTTGCTGCTTCTCCACTGCCCTGCAGTAAAGGTAAAGGTAAAGGGACCCCTGACCATGAGGTCCAGTCGTGGCCGACTCTGGGGTTGCGGCGCTCATCTCGCTTTATTGGCAGAGGGAGCTGGCGTACAGCTTCCGGGTCATGTGGCCAGCATGACTAAGCCGCTTCTGGAGAACCAGAGCAGCGCACGGAAATGCCGTTTACCTTCCCGCCAGAGTGGTACCTATTTATCTACTTGCACTTTGACGTGCTTTTGTACCTGCTGCTTATTATTTTTACTTTTCCAAAATGTGCATTAGGCAGACACCTTCATTGTACTGTTTTATTTACATATGAATTTTCAACCATTGATATGCTGCTTTCCACCATAGTCACTAAGGGGTGTAAGGTTACAAAATATAAGGTGAAGATAAAACCATCTAAGACTAGCCATAAAATACGAAAACATACTTAAAAAGTCAGCTGAAATATAAGGATCTTCACCAGGAAGAGGGGTTCATCTGATTTGAGCCAGGATGAATTCAAACCAGGACGAATGGTTATGTGCTAGTGGTAGACTGGTCCCACCAACAGTTGAGACCAGGGTTTCCTAAGCTTGGGTCTCAAGTTGGTTTTGGACTACAATTCCCATCATCCCTGACCACTGGTCCTTCTAGCTAGGGATGATGGGAGTCATAGTCCAAAAACAGCTGGCGATCCAAGTTTGGGAAACCCTAGTCTAGGCACAGCATTATGCCACAGCTGGAGTTTCTGAACCAGCCCAACGGCAACAAAATACAACCTCATTGCAGTGATTGAGTCTTGAGATTAGCAATAAGGCACTATTATGTTCCTAATTCTGGTATACTAAGCTCTTGCCACATAGTTGAGTCTTCAAAATAGAGAGTGGAAGCCCTACCTATGTATGCCCAGCAAGGCCTAATGTGGCTTAAGGATGTTTTTAGGTCAGACCATGCTGCAAATGTGGAGAGGTCAAGTGGTCATTGATGCCTGACACCTTGACAGGCTATAAGCCTCTGTGTTTATTTCACACACACCCCTGCATTATTACATTCCTATCCCATATTTTCTCCAAGTGAGATCCAGGAAGCATGCAAGGATTCTCCCCCTCTCCATTATACCTTCGCAACAACCCTGTGAGGTAAGTTAGGTTGAGAGTGAGTGACAGAGCTCAAAGTTTCCCAGTAAGCTTCATGTATGAGTGGGGTATTGAACCCTGGTCTCCTAGGTCCTCATCCAGCACTCTAACTGTCACACCACACTGTCTCTTAGGTTGCATGGCGGTGTGTAACAGCTTAGCAGAATGCTGTGGAACATCTTCAGTCTCTGGCAATTAAAAGTTCCATTTCTAATTGTGGGAATGTTCTGGGGTGCAGGAGAGGATATATTGACTAATTATATCCTTATCCAACTTGTACTAACAAGTTCCCAAAATATCAGCAGAGTTTATAGACATTCCCCTTTAAGTTCGCAACGGTAACGCTTGCACAGGTTCGCTAGAACCTCTATAATAATTACTCTGGTAATTTCCCCTTTGTTCCCTCTTAAAATACAAGACACGACACAGTCTTTATAAAAGTATAAAAGAGTTTACTCACGTTCTGTTCACAATATGATCCCAGAAGGTAGGCAGGCTTAAAAAGGTTACATGCACTTAGAAACATGCACTTATAGGAAGATAGTACTGTCCTCTCTTGGCTGAGAGCCAAGAGGGCATCCTTAGATGTTTCCTCATCGAAGGAAGATGGCAGAGAGAGAGGCAAGAGGCAAGAGGCAAGAGACAAGAGAGAGAGTGGCTGCCTGCCCTGTGCTTTTATCATTACCTGCACAGGTGAGGCCACACCCACCTCTGGTCACATGCGGAGGAAGTCCGTCCCCAGGAAGTTTACCTGCTTGCTGGACAGACATCCCTCCCCATGTTCTAACATGTACACTCTAGGAATGTTGTCATTGACTGCTCCTGTGTTTACATCCCACATACCCCTTCTCAGGCAATACAACATACACAAAATATAAACAACTTTATTCAACCACCCAGAGTCCCAGCTTGACACGTAGATTCTGGAAACTCTCTCTTGGTAGGGGTTTCGTCAGGATGTCAGCAGTCATCTCTTGGGTGCTGCAGTAGGATAGTTCCACAAGTCCATCCTGGATCATCTGGCGTATGTAGTGGTATTTAACCCCAATGTGTTTTGTTCTGGCCAGGAACTTCTCACTCTGCGTCAGCTTCAGGCAACTTTGATTGTCCTCTAGCAAGCTGACAGGCCCTTTTCTTACCAACCCAAAGTCCTTTATGAGTTGATCAAGCCAGGCGATCTCTCTGCAGGCTTCTGTTGCTGCAACGTATTCTGATTCTGTGGAAGATAATGCTACACAGCTCTGTTTATAACTGCCCCATGAAACAGGTCCATCACCAAACATGAAAACATGACCACTTGTTGATTTATAATCAGCATTATCCCCAGCCCAATCTGCATCAGTATACCCAACCAACTTAGGGTCTCTGACGGCTGGTAACCTTAATTTACAATTCATGGTACCCTTCAAATATCGCACCACCCTCTTTACACCTGCCCAATCATGCTCAGTGGGAGAATTCACTTTTCTGCTAAGAATCCCCACAGCATTTGCTAAGTCAGGTCTACATGTGGTAACTAAATACAAAAGTTTACCAATCGCCGACCTGTAGTCGTTGTTGTCTGGCAACTGCTTCAAATCCTGCTGATTCTTCAGGAAGTCAGTAGCCATCGGTGTAGCAACTGGATGTGCGTCTTGCATCTGCATGTGCTCAATCAGCTCGTGGATCTTCTGTCTTTGGCTGAGAAGAAATGAGCCGTCCTCTTCTCTTTCCACCTGGATCCCGAGGTAGTACTGGACATCTCCTAGCTCCTTGACCTCCACCTCTTTGCTAAGGTGTTTTACTATCTGTGTATAGTCTTTCTCACTTGCTGTGGCAATAATCAGGTCATCAACAAATGCTAAGATATATGAGAATTGTCCATTATTTGACTTACTGTACAAGCACTTGTCAGCGTCGCCTTGCTTGTACCCAAGTTGCGTCAGCATTTTATGCAACTTCTGGTTCCAGGCTCTAGCAGCCTGTTTAAGTCCATAAAGTCCTTTCTGCAGTTTGCACACTAAATGTGCCTCATGTGGTTTCACAAAACCTTTGGGCTGTTTCATATAGATTTCTTAAGAAATCTGCCCGTGTAGAAAAGCGGTAGCAATGTCTATGTGTTTCACTCTCATTTTCTTGGAGGCTGCAATGCTTAA
Source organism: Podarcis erhardii (assembly GCF_964252035.2). NCBI lineage: Eukaryota > Metazoa > Chordata > Lepidosauria > Squamata > Lacertidae > Podarcis > Podarcis erhardii. Next base: position 28,184,765 of record NC_138504.1, read on the forward strand.
AAGCATTCTTACGCTGCTGTACCTCACGGTTGGTGCAAAAACTTCATCATAGTCTTCACCAAAACGCTGTGAAAATCCCTGTGCTACAAGTCTAGCTTTGTAGCGCTGCACTTCTCCTTCTGACCCCTTCTTAACCTTGAAAACCCATTTACTGCCAATGGCCTTCTTACCGGGAGGCAGCTCAGTGAGTGTCCAGGTCTTGTTCTGATGCAGTGCATCCATCTCCTCCTGCGCGGCCTTCCTCCAGAGACTGGCTTCTGCAGCTGGCATCTCCTGTATCTCTTCCCAAGTGGAAGGTTCTTGTGGAAACGCCGACCCTGCAAAGTAGGAAAACCGTAATGGTGGGACACCTTTGTTGGTTCTGGACGAGCGCCTGACCTCTGGTTCTGCGACCGCATCAGCTTCCTCATCCTCCTCCAACGCAGGCATGTCCCCATCTGAGTCCTCATCTTCGTCTCTGGTGCCGCCAGGGTTCTGGTCCTCTGCGTCTTCTGGTGCGTCGCCTGTAGGGGGCGCTGTAACACTCGAAGGCAGATTAGTACTTTGTGGGGTCTCAAAAGGGAAATATACAAACTCTTGAGTCCTTTCTGACTCATCTGAAGAATCCACAACAGTGTTCTTAGTGTCTACCTTTCCATATTCATCAACATAAACCGCATGGTATGCATTTGTCTTACCAGTTTGTAAGTCCATAATTCTATATCCTTTGCCTCCAGAGGCGTATCCCACCAGGATACCTGCTTTTGCCCTGGAGTCAAGCTTGTGTCTGTGTTCCTTGGGCACGTGGAAATAACACGGACTTCCAAACACACGTATGTGCGACAGATTGGGAGCTTTCCCATGCCAAAGTTCAAATGGTGTGCGCTCTGCACCTTTAGTTGGCAGTCTATTCTGCAAATAGACCGATGTGTACACTCCTTCGGCCCACAGCTTCTGTGGCAAACATGCATCCTTTAGCATGCACCTTGTCATGTCCATAATGGACCTACACTTTCTCTCAGCTATGGCATTCTGCTGTGGTGTGTAAGGAATTGTGGTTACATGTGCAATTCCTTCCTTGGCCAGGAGAGCCTGCATTTCATTTGAGCAGTACTCACCTCCATTGTCGCTCATTAGCACAGCTGGAGCTCTTTGGAATTTATTCTTGACCATGGCAATGTATTCCTGGAGCTTGTCCACTGTCTCACTCTTCTCTTTGAGGAAATACACAACACAAAATCTTGAAAAGTCATCCAGAAATATTAAAATGTATCTATTCTTTCCCAGTGAGGGAACATTCATGGGTCCACATATGTCAGTGTGCACTATGTCAAGCACTTTGTTGCTTCTTTGTTCTGCACAACGTGGAAATGAAGGTTTTACAGCCTTCTCAGTAATACAGCTTATGCACTTTGCTGGAGCTTTGTTGCTCTGCTTTACCTGCAAACCTCTTACAAGATCTCTTTTCTGTAGATCCAGAATGACGTTGGTGTCTCTATGTCCAAGCCTTCTGTGCCACAGGTCCAGATCTGCTTCATCCTTCTGGCTGGAATGTGCCACTTTTGCAGACTGATTCTCTGAAAGATCAAGCTCATATACACCATTGATTAGCTCTGCTTGAGCAAACACTTTGCCATTTCTAGTCACCTTGCATTCTCCATTTCCAAATGTGATCTGGAAACCTTTCTTGTCCAGTGTGGACACGCTGATTAAATTGCAGCTCAGCTCTGGTACATACAAAACTCTAGAGATTGTGTTCTCAATGCATTCATTGTTTATATTGCATTTCAGACTCATGGAACCTGCACCTTTTGCTTTAACAATGTTCCCATCTGCAATTTCAATTTCAGATCCTTCTTCATCATTTATCTCATTAAAATAGTCCTTTTTATATGAAAAATGCGAGCTGGCACCTGAATCAATTATCCATTTATTACGTCTATTTTCACGATTCTGGACAGTTAAATTCCTTTCTTGCAGTAGCCATGTGCATTCACATTTCCCCTTCTTTTCCCCTTTTGGCTGAAAGGGGTGGGGTTTCTTGGCTTTAGGAGCCTTGCAATTCTTTGCAATGTGTCCTTCTTTGTTACAATTGAAACAAATCACTTTCTTAGGCATCTCTTTGGACTTTGTACATTGCCTAGATGCATAACTGCTGTCCTTGCTTCTAGCATTTCTCACTGGAGATTCAGCTCTATCTCTGCATTCTTCTTTTAAATAACCAATCAAGTCTTTAAAAGTCAGACCTTGTCTATGATCCATCAAACTTACAAATGCGCTAAAGCGTGGTCCAAGTGATGACAACAAAAATGCTATCTTTGTATCTTCATCAAAAGCTTTGGGAGTCAAATCAATTCTTTGAATAATCTCAGTAAACTTGTTGATATGCTCTGTGAATTCCTCTTTTGAATTCATCCTCACTCTGGTTAATTTACACACCAAGTTTCTGAAGCAGTTTATGCTAGATTCTCCATACACGCGCTCAATATCTCTTAAGATTTGAGATGCATCATCTGTACTATTTATTAATGATAGCTGCTCATCACGAAGTCCACTCAAAATTATGTGTCTAGCTTCGCTGTTCATGCGTTTCCAAGCACTTATCTTGGCTAAAGCTTCCTCAGACGATCCCGTAGGTTGAGGGTTTAAAGCTTCCAAAATGTGCTTATAATCTAAACATGCTATCAAGCGCTGCTTCCAGTGTATGAAATTGTGTTCATTCAGCACAGGCATTCCTAGCTTTGCATCACTATCAAAAGCTGCTCTAGCCATCTTAAAATCCAAAAATTTGAAAATTCTTCAAAATTTCAAAATTTCTCAAAATTTTAAAATCAAAATTTCAAAAATCTCAAAATACAAAACAATTCTTCACTGCCTTGGGTCACTGTGAACTCTGAGGGAAGGGGGGGGTTGCTTAATCCCCACTGCACAATGGAACAAAGGACCATGTGCTTACCAGGAAGTTAACTCAGAAAAATACTACTCAATTCAAAATCACAATCCAATGCAATCCTTCAAAAATACGCAGAAATATGCAATACTGGGGCCAATAACCCTTTGTGGGAATGTTCTGGGGTGCAGGAGAGGATATATTGACTAATTATATCCTTATCCAACTTGTACTAACAAGTTCCCAAAATATCAGCAGAGTTTATAGACATTCCCCTTTAAGTTCGCAACGGTAACGCTTGCACAGGTTCGCTAGAACCTCTATAATAATTACTCTGGTAATTTCCCCTTTGTTCCCTCTTAAAATACAAGACACGACACAGTCTTTATAAAAGTATAAAAGAGTTTACTCACGTTCTGTTCACAATATGATCCCAGAAGGTAGGCAGGCTTAAAAAGGTTACATGCACTTAGAAACATGCACTTATAGGAAGATAGTACTGTCCTCTCTTGGCTGAGAGCCAAGAGGGCATCCTTAGATGTTTCCTCATCGAAGGAAGATGGCAGAGAGAGAGGCAAGAGGCAAGAGGCAAGAGACAAGAGAGAGAGTGGCTGCCTGCCCTGTGCTTTTATCATTACCTGCACAGGTGAGGCCACACCCACCTCTGGTCACATGCGGAGGAAGTCCGTCCCCAGGAAGTTTACCTGCTTGCTGGACAGACATCCCTCCCCATGTTCTAACATGTACACTCTAGGAATGTTGTCATTGACTGCTCCTGTGTTTACATCCCACACTAATGGTCCTTTACAAGATCCACAATCTGTTTCACATTCCTAATGCTGTGAAATTCATCAGGATTCGTGGCTGGTGTGTTTGCACAACTTGTACCCTTAGGTCTCAAACCTGTATTTTAATCAGGTATCTTAATCCAAGGGGGAAAGCCAAAGCTCAGGGGTAGGGCCTCTTCTCTGTATGCAGAAGGTCCCAGGCTCAGTCCCCAAAATTTTCAGGTAGAGCTGGAAAAAGTTCCTACCTGAAAGCCTGGATGGTCACACACCTCTGACCCCTGTCCTTTTCACTACCAGCCAGGTCAGGGAGAGACCTACCATTTGCTATCTTTCACGAAGCCACTTCCTTTGCTACTCTAACAACTCATACTTAGGGACCATTAACTCACCAAGAAGGTGGCCAGGTTATTCCAACAATTGAATCCTCCATTAGATTTTAACCCTTGCTGGATTGAAGAATTAGAAGGGACTCATGCAAACATTCTATCTCCACTCCCCACCTACCCCCACCCCCAAAACCCCCTCACGATACATTTTCTGAATCTTTTGCTATTTTTACCCGGTTGTGATAGACATATTGTGGCAATGTCTTTCTTGAGATAACCTCCTAATAATGCCTTTGAGAAGCTATCATACTGCAAATTGTGCTTTATTGAAATCAGAGACGTGTGTCGAAATCTTCAGCTGACAGATAGAACTCATTTAAGGTTTCAGAAATGTTTGCTGCCTTCTTGGGAAGAGTTTTCTTCACTGCCCACACATTTCTATTTTTAAACCCGTCTTACTCTATTCTGCAAAGCAATTTGCTTTAAACTGCAGCTGTACATTGACAAACCACCTACAAAGAATACTTCAAAGCTTCTCCCTTGCTGACACTGGAAGGTCCTTTGACACCACTGTTACACTTTTCACTCATGCATTTATTTCTAGACTGAATGGAATGGCAGAAGGCTATTTCACATGCTACACAGCAACAAGCCCCAAACTGCTGCCCCTGCTGCAATGCAGCAGCCAGCCCTGCCACACATAACTATTATCCCTGCTCTTCCATCCCCGCCACCCACCTGCTTCCTCACCCAGCCCCCCTGCTTCCTGCCATACACACTTGGAACTAGGGAGGAGGAATAAATTTAATTCTGTTTGCATTTTAATGAGAAATTACCCAATTTGCACTTCTCCAAGCAATACATGAACCAAAACACAGCTATCCTTCAAAATTTGCAGTTACCTGAACTATGCGATGCAATCCTTCAAACAATGTGCACAAAAATGCATACATTCAAGAAAACAGTATACCCAAATGCATTATATCAAGGTGTGTGTATAAAAGATGTCTATACATTCATCTTTAACCAAGATAACTGTCTGGAGCATGATGTTCTGCACTTACGGTCTGCAAACATTTTACAACAATGATTTTCCAAGCTTATAAAATGCATAAGGAACCACCACAAGATCATGGGGAGCCTTCTCCCTGATGAGGGCTATGCTACAGATACTGTTCCCACCCCACCCCACCCCCCCACACACCGTTGTTGTTTTATCAATAGCTATTTGTAAGAGCATAAAAACACAGAGAGCTTCTGGATCAGGCCAAAGGTCCATCTCTTCCAAAATCCAGCTCCAACAGTGGTCATCCAGATGCTTCTTCTGTGAAGCCTGCAAGCAGGACTTGAGTGCAACAGCAACTCTCCCCACTGGCTGCATCAACAGAAGAATCAAGGGAAGGAATAGCACTGCTCTATTTTGCCTTGGTCAGACCACACCCACAGTAGTGTTTCCAGTTCTGGGCACCACAATTTAATAAGGATATTGACAAGCAGAAATGTGTGCACCAAGATGATCAAGGGTCTGGAAACCAAGCTTTATGAGGAACAGTTGAGGGACTTGGGTGTGTTTAAAAGAAGACTGAGAGGGAGATACGAATAGCCATCTTCAAATATCTAAAGGCCTGTGACATGGGGGGTGCAGCATGCTTGCTTTCTCCTGCTCCAGAGGCCAGGACCCAAACCAATGGATTCATGTTACAGAAAACATCAGGAAGAACTTTCTGACACTGAGTGGTTTGACAGTGGAGCACACTACCTAGGAGGGTGGTGGACTCTCCTTCCTTGGAGGTTTTTAAGCAGAGGTTGGATGGCCATTTGTCATGGATGCTTTGGTCGAGATTCCTGCACTGCAGGGGGTTGGACTAGATGAACCTCAGGGTCCCTTCCAGCTCTACAATTCTATGAACTGGTACACAGAGACATGCTGCCTCTGACACTGGACAGGGAACATAACCATCATGGCTAGTAGCCATTAATAGCCCTATCCATATTTTTGAGTTTTTAAACATAGGGTATGAGAAGCAATAATCTGTAACATTAGTCTTTCAAAATGAAGCTTTCTTTCCGAAAGAGGAAGGAGGATCACTCTCTTTAAATGCACTTTCTTTCTTTTTTGTCTATTTGCATTTCTATAAAGCAACGAACACCAGTTAATCAGTAAGCCATGTTAAAGTTGAGAGGAATTGAGAAAGCCAGTGGAGGTCAATAAACTGAACTATGTTGTGATCACTTTCTGAATATCATCAACTCAATTCTAAAATGGGTAATTTGTGGCTGTAGTAGTAGGAAACAGAAACATTTCCTATGATGTATTAAAAGTGCCATCTAGTGGAGAAAAGTCATTTTCAAGCATCCATTTGTCAGTCTGAATTGTGCTCCTGCTAAATTTTCTATATCTTCCAAGTCCAATACACCAGCGTCCAATCTGTTTGGCATGCAAGCGTACAGAATCCCAACCCACAACTGCATGTTCAGCATCCCACTGCAGTTTGCATAAAGACCTGAGGACTTGGCCATTAATAATGAATGCAGCAGCAGCATTAGAAGATATTGAGGGTAGTTGTTGTACTGAGTACCTCAGAATTCCCCCTAAAACCCAGCCAGTCATGGAATGAGGCCCAGAGTGGGGAGTTGTTGTGGCATTATTCTCTCCCCCCCCCTTATTTGCAACCTTCATGCTTAGCAGAGCAGTTTTGAAAGCTGCAATGTGACCCCTCCCCTTTGCTGTGAGAAAAGTGTTGTAGGACTGGATACCATCTCTTTCTGGGATTTTCACAAACAGCTGGCGCATAGGCAAGGGGGCCCAGGACCATCTCTGGGAAGCCAGGTTCTCAGAACCATGATCCAGGTGCAGTGACCAGCTGTCCATATGTGGCCAGGCCATGAGCCCATTGAGGCTGTGAGGAAGACCTCGTGGAATGTGGTCTGAAGGCACATGAAGCTACCACCTCTTGGTGAAACTAAGTGGGTCTAGGTCTGGTCAGTTTCCAAATGGTGACTGCTTGGGAACTCACCCACCGAACACCACTGCTTTGGGTTCCATGGCAGAAGGAAGGCAGGTAAATAAAAGTAAGAAAATGAGTTAATAAATCTCTTTCAGCTCCTTGGAACTCTTGATATGGATGCTGCCAGCTGTCAGAACCTCAACTGCCCCCAAAATGGAAAACCTTGCAGGATTTGCTACTTTTGCTTTGGTATCAAAATGTGTAGAGTTTGGCACTAGCTGGGAAAATAACCCATAAATGCTGTACGGTAGGATATTATCTTATATGCAAAAAAAAAACACTGTGCTCCCTCAGTACATTGTGAAATTTTATTTTCCTAATGGTCTTAAGTACCTTAACAACCTAATGTTAAGTCTCTCTAAGATATACTGGGCTGTTACTTTTATCACATTATTACTTTTATCACATTATTTTCTTTGATTTACTTTTATCACATTATTTTCTTTGATTTACTTCAATGAAATCTTTTAATAAGTAAGTAAGTCTCGAAGGTAACAAAAGGCAGTTTTAGGAAGTGGGGGCAGGATGACATATTGCAGGGCCAATGAAAAGCTGACCTTGTATTGTCAGGACAGCCTCAGAAGCAAAAGCCCAGGGGCCTGTGAGGCAGAGTGAGCAAGGCAGACCTCAAACTTGAGAGCAGTACATGTGAAAAGGATCTAGGAGTCTTGGTTGACCGCAAACTTGACATGAGCCAACAGTGTGACGCGGCAGCTAAAAAAGCCAATGCAATTCTGGGCTGCATCAATAGGAGTATAGCATCTAGATCAAGGGAAGTAATAGTGCCACTGTATTCTGCTCTGGTCAGACCTCACCTGGAGTACTGTGTCCAGTTCTGGGCACCACAGTTCAAGAAGGACACTGACAAACTGGAACGTGTCCAGAGGAGGGCAACCAAAATGGTCAAAGGCCTGGAAATGATGCCTTATGAGGAATGGCTAAGGGAGCTGGGCATGTTTAGCCTGGAGAAGAGGAGGTTAAGGGGTGATATGATAGCCATGTTCAAATATATAAAAGGATGTCACATAGAGGAGGGAGAAAGGTTGTTTTCTGCTGCTCCAGAGAAGCGGACACGGAGCAATGGTTCCAAACTACAAGATAAAAGATTCCACCTAAACATTAGGAAGAACTTCCTGACAGTAAGAGCTGTTCGACAGTGGAATTTGCTGCCAAGGAATGTGGTGGAGTCTCCTTCTTTGGAGGTCTTTAAGCAGAGGCTTGACAGCCATATGTCAGGAGTGCTCTGATGGTGTTTCCTGCTTGGCAGGGGGTTGGACTCGATGGCCCTTGTGGTCTCTTCCAACTCTATGATTCTATGATTCTAAACACAGTAGCACCAGCTTGGCAGTAAGTATGAAAGAAGAGCCCCTCTGGATCCAACCAGAGGCCTGTGGAGTCCAGCATCCTGATCTCACAAGATAAAAGCACAAATAAGTAGCTGAAACCACTAGGTGTCTCCTTTGCTGCATTTGGTTTTTGGTTGTTTTTTTAAGCATTTAAGCAAACCTGTATGTTTTATGCAAGAACCTTCTGCCTTTGATCACAGGACAGTGCTTGGGTTGTGTGTATGGTGAAATGGAAAATAATAATAAAATGTAGGAGGTGATGCAAAATACCTTTCTCTGCTGGTGAGTTGATGTCAGTCAGAGTAGATCAGGGGTTGGCAAACTAAGGCCCGTCAGCCGGATCAGGCCCAATTGCCTTCAGGATCTGGCCCACGAAGTGTCCATGGATCAGCGTGGGGATTCTGTTCGTTCGGGATGCGCCATTTTTTCCCTACACCATTCCATGGTGGTGGTAGCCCCAGGGAAGGTAAGTGCAGCGGCTGGGTCTGGGGGGTGGGGAGGAGGACTACTTGCCCCCCTCGCCTCTTCTTCCAGCTCCCCCCCCCCGGTGCCATTTCTCTGGCCCGCCACAAAGTCTGAGGGACAGTGGACCGGCCCGCAGCGAAAAAAAATTGCCGACCACTAGAGTAGATTATACCGGGCTAAATTTTGATGGCATATGTAAGTCGGCCTTAAGTGGTGCTGCCAACATTTCTGCCCATTATGTTTGCCCTGATTATTAGGGAAGAAACTAGTGTGCAAAAGGGGAGGCAGGGGGAGGTGTCATGCAGACTAGTGGTGTGCATATTTAAAGCACCCTTTCCCAACACAGTGCTCTCCAGATGTTTTGGAATGCAATTCCCATCAGCCCCAGCAGATGTTTTGGACTAAAACATAAATACAGTATAGTTAAAGCATGGAATTCACCTTCACAACTTAGATGGCTTTAAAAGAAGGTTTGACAAATCCATGAAGGATATCAATTACTACTAGTCACAATGGCTATGTTGGATGACATGTGGCCCTGAATACCAGTTACTGGGAATCACAAATGGCAAGAGTGCTGTAACACTCAGGTCCTGCTTGGATGCTTCCCATAAGTATCTGGTTGGCCACTGTGAGAGCAAGATGTTGAAGTAGGTGGGGCTTCAGCCTGATCCAATAGGCTCTTCTTATGCTCTTATATTAATTTCCATGTACGGTAGTTGACGGGAGTTCTAGTCCAAAAGTTGGGGTGGCACTAGACTGAAGGCTGATTTAAGCCATCTAAAAGGACCTCAGCTAGGTGTTACAAGAGGAATGGAAGCAGCAGAATATCAGAAAGGGAGAGAAGATGGGGATTAAAGGTGGCTCCAAATTCTGAAAAAGCCAAAGACCTCTATTCGAATGCAGATGCTCCAACATAAAACAGATTTGAAATTGCAGCAGTATCTGTGCAGACCTACTGGGGACAAAGGACAAGCAAAAGAAAAAAGGAGAATGAAACTAATTGATATGACCAGTGCTGGATTTACATATAAGCTAAACAAGCCATAGCTTAGGGCCCCACTCTCTTGGAGGCCCCCAAAAAATTTAAAGGGGAAAAAACCGGATGTACCTTTCCAAAATATAAGATAAAAAACAAATAAAATAAAACCTACATACAGTTAGAGCTTAATAATTATTTCACTATTAATAAACTTCTTCTTGATTGTATTTCACTATTAATATACTTCTTAATTGTATTTCGGTTCAACAATTACTTTGATTAAAATACATATTTTCTTATGTTCAAATGGCTTTAGGTACCTATTAAGTCCATAAATTACCATATAGGATATATTCAACACAAAAACCAGTGACAATTTGTTGTTGACAAAGGACAGCTGCACATATAAAGGGCCCCATTACCTTCAGCAGCTTAGGGCCTCATCAAACCTAAATCCGGCCCTGGATATGACCACTTGAACTGGGGTGTTACCAGATGGGCTCAGAACAATGTAATGGTCTTGTCTGCCAGTCTCTCTCCAGCAGTGGCTTCCACCAGCTAGTACAAGGGGAGAGTAAAACCTGTATAGGCTCAGTAAACATCTCCAGGGGTTGATCCTTCTTCTCATCCGCAGGCAATTAAAACTATTTAGAGCCGCTCAGTGGGGAAATGCACTGTGAGAGGGCAATTGCTTTAACCAGAGAGGAAATTGGGGGTGGGGGGGTGAGAAAAGTCTAGATGTCTTAATTGATTTTACACACCACAAAATTTAAAGCTGTTCCAATCCGGTATCTCTTTGAAGAGATGATTTCTGCTTTTCTGAACTGAATTACGATCACTGTATTCAGTCTTTTCCTACCGGGGCACTCCAGCTGTTTTTGGACTACAGCTCCCATCAGCCCCAGCCAGCACTGTGGTCCAAAAGCAGCTGGAAGACACCAAATTGGAGACAGCTTCTCTATTTGATGTATAGTAATTGCTTAAAGATTCCGCCTCTGTGGAGCCATCTGTAGGGCTGCTCTGCTCTAAGCTTTCGAAAGGAAAGAGCAGGATATAAATGTAATAAAATTAATCCTGTTCCCCATGCAAAGCATGTAATTATTTAAAATAGTTCTCGTCTCTCACCATATAAAGGCAGCCAGATTTTGGAAAATGTTTGAGTTAGTTAGTTTGGACTCTTGGTACTCAAGGGTCTGGCAGACAGCCTTCTTAGGAAAAAATTCTCATAAACTGAAAGTCTCTAAGAGGTCTAGAAAAAAAACAAAAAACAGCCCCCCCCTTTTGCATTATGGTTTAATTTATGTCATTTACAAATAAGGAGGCATATGGATGGATTATCCCTCCAGCTAATTTTCATGTGGTTACATGAAAATACTATCAATAATATTCAACACACCCATGGTATTTTCTTTTGTTTTACGATATTTTATTTTTAATCATATTTCTGTTCTTATGGTGTATACATATGAAAGCAAGGAAAATAAGAATAACGCAATTTTTTTTAACCTGAGGATCATCTAGTCCATCCCCCTGCAATGCAGGAATCTCAACCAGATCATACATGACAGATAGCCACCCAACCTCTGCATAAAAACCTCCAAGGTAGGAGAACCCACCATGTCTTGTGGGATCTGTTCCATTGTCAAACAACTCTTACAGTCAGAATGTTCTTCCTGAAGTTTAGTCGGAATCTCCTTTCTTGTAACTTGAAGCCATTGGTTCTAATCCTATTCTCCAGAGCAGAAGAAAACAACTTGCTCCATCCTCCATGTGACAGCCCTATAGATATTTGAAAATAGAGACTACACTTCTGTTGATGCTTGCTTTGTTGCTGCATCACACTGTTCAGTCATGTTAAGCTTGTGATCAACTAAGACCCTTAGAACTGCCATCTCTCCCAGAGTGCTGCTTCAGGTGACTATTACAGAAAGGCTTGTGGTAGTGCTGGCCCTGGAAACTCCAATGGGTTTTCAGCATCATCTGAATGAAGACATCATCTGAATGAAGACACCTAAACATTAGGAAGAACTTCCTGACAGTAACAGCTGTTCGACAGTGGAATTTGCTGCCAAGGAGTGTGGTGGAGTCTCCTTCTTTGGAGGTCTTTAAGCAGAGGCTTGACAACCATATGTCAGGAGTGCTCTGATGGTGTTTCCTGCTTGGCAGGGGGTTGGACTCGATGGCCCTTGTGGTCTCTTCCAACTCTATGATTCTATGATTCTATGATTCTAGCTATTTGTCCAGGTAAACAAAATGTAAGAAGAGCTCAACTAGGCCAAGTCAAAGGAGCATCTAGTCCAACATCCTGTTCTCAAAGTAGCCAGTCAGATACCTTTTCTGGAAATCCTACAAGCAGGACTTGAGCACAATAGTACAGTGGTGCCTCAGGTTAAGTACTTAATTCGTTCCAGAGGTCTGTTCTTAACCTGAAACTGTTCTTAACCTGAAGCACCACTTTAGCTAATGGGGCCTCCTGCTACCGCCGCGCCGCCAGAGCACGATTTCTGTTCTCATCCTGAAGCAAAGTTCTTAACCTGAAGCACTATTTATGGGTTAGCGGAGTCTGTAACCTGAAGCGTATGTAACCTGAAGCATATGTAACCTGATGTACCATTGTACACTCCCCACTTGTGACTCCCAGCAACAGATTGCCTCGGACAGTAGAAGTAGAACATAACCATAATGGCTAGTAGTCATTAACAGCCTCTTTCCATGAACTTGCCAGATTGTCTTTTTGACTTGTTCAAATTAGTGGTCATCATTACATCTTGTGGTAGCAAATTCCATAGTTTAACTATGCACTGTGTGAAGAATATATACATAACAATTTCCTCACACCATGCCAATGTCTTCCACTGGTAGGGACAGGAAAGCGTTCAGCATAATATTATAAGGACACCAGTATGAAAGAGCACAGGATGTTTTTACAACCTTTGCAGATGTATCATGAAGATTCTCCCTACAAGACTCCAGAATCAATGAATTAAACACTACAGAAGCAAATTTGGCAGACGTGTAAATCTGTTTGAAAGTCATTCTAGAATGCACCTTGAGGAAACAATCACAAGTCATTCATCCTGTGTTGGAATCCTGTTTGGAAAAGAACATCCTTCTCTAAACATAGTTACATTCCCAAAAGATCCTGCTTACTTCACATTTTCTAATTGTGGGAATAGGTGTTACATTGGAGGTGTCTAAGGGCACACACACATTGAGTCAATGGAACAATTCACTACACGTTGAATGTGTTCAACAGAGATTTGCTCTAATGTGTCAGCTCATTCATAAAGGTGCAATTAAATATCACATCATTAAGCGACTGTATTTCCCCCCTAATTATCCTGATTATATTTTGCTGGCTCATAAAAAAACAGCGCCAATACAATTCACACTTAAAAATGAACATATTTCTTTCTTGGTTGGTAGGAATCATCCTCCTGATTATTTTCAGCTATAACTTGTAACACGTTTAAACATGGAACTTTCTTGCATTGTTTTTTTTTAATGGCATTTTTAAGAGATATTCTCATAATATCTAAAAAAAGCACTTTATAGAAAGCAACTCATTCTCAGTTGCTTCAATCTGTTAAAAGAGAGTTTGAAAGAGATGCCTCAAGACTCCTTCTTTATTTCAGCTAGAATGTTTGTAGTTCAGCCTTCCAGATGCTTTGGACTACAACTCCCATCAGCCCCAGTCTCCACTCCAAAACATCTGGAGGGAACCAGCCAATTATAAATACACTGAAGCCCAGTTACCTACGTCATGTAATGCAAAAGTGTTTAACTTTAATTGGAACAGGGAAAATTAAATTGCCACTGACAATTTGACATTTCCACCATGTTTCAACTCATGATTGCACCAAGCTGACCTCACCACTACCTCATCCCTCTGCCTTACAGTAGGTCACACTGATGCCATTGATAGGTGGTCAAGTAAGTGCCACCACCCCACAAACCGCCACCATTCCAGTGATAAATTTGGGTGGAGTACCGGGTGATAAAAATAATTTTGAGTCATTGATTAGGTAATGCATCACTTAGTGGTTAGAGGGAATGACACACTCCTCTGACATAGCAAAGAAGATTACCGTCTTCAGAAGAAAATGATATATACATACATACAGTGCTTTTTTCTATTAAAAAATGTTTAGGGGTACTCTCATTTTCCTACTCATATTGAAATACTGCCCCTCAATGAGGCGAAACTTGGATTCACAAAATGTTTTGGGGCAGTGATTTTTTTTCTTTAAGAAATGTTTAGGGGTACTCTCATTTTGACTCAAGAAAATCCCCATTTTATAGTTCAAATCTAGAAAAATAAATGCAGTAAATGGACAAAAGTACAAAGATTTACAAAATGCGTACCCCTGCGTACCCCCAGAAAAAAGCACTGCATACATAAATACCTACATTATATCTCATTATTCTGTGCCACCTACATACATAATTTTATTTGTATGCCGCTTTTCCACAGTATAAACAATGTTCAAGGTGGCTTTCAAAGTGAAAAAAAGTTATTCAGTTCAAAACACAGCAAAAGTAGTCAGAAGCAGTAAATAAAACATCAAAAAGTACACAACCAAATGGAACAATTTTCCACATACAAGATGCAAAATAAAGATACAAAAAATTAATATCAATAACAGCAACAACCCACAGCTCAACAAAAGCCCCTAAGCAATATCCCAGCCCAAGAGTTGTCAAAAGAAATGAACTTGCTTATCAGATGGCCTTATTCAAATCTCCAGTATATTTCAGTGGAAGCTTTCCTACCTTGTAGTCTAAGCATTGTATTGTGGCATAACCTTTCACAGAAAAAAATCCACTTTGTCTGATGCCAGAGGTTGTACAGTCAACAACAGGTTGTGCCAAAATAAAGCTGTTGATTTTAAGATGCTACAAGACTCTTCTTGACTCTTTTTGCTGCAACTGACAAAACAAATTCTAGAGGGACAGATGTGTTAGTCTGATGCAGCAAGTGCATACATAACTCATTTATGATGGAATGAGATACTTGTTGTTCTTATTTATTTTATTTTTGCATAAATAAATAAATGTGTGGAATCTGTGCCCTGTCTGTCTGGGGATTTGGGAAACCAGTAGGTCAGGACATGGAGCATCTGTGAGAAAGGAAGCACCCAAATTGGCAGCAAGGTGGGGTTGTTGAGATGGCTAACCCTTCATTTGAATGCAAATGTTGCTTGAGAGCAGCCAGTTATCTGTGACATCAGACAGAACCTTAGTAAACTGTTGGCCCAGCACCTGGTAATACTATTGTTAATCATGTGTAGTAAAGAGACCTCAGGGCTAGCGTGAGTCATTCATAGAGCCAGTTGGGGCTAGAAAAAGAGAGTGAGAGAAAGAGGAGGGGGTGTGACATCAAAGGAGTAGAAGCAGGATGCCTTGGCAGGACAAAGCTAGGGTATGAGCATCATGTATGTGAGTTATCTTTTGGAAAAAGAAGGCAGCATGTATCCAGGATCCGTAAGGTGCAACAGCAGCAGCAGCAGCAACAACAACAACAACCTGCCGGCACAAAACTTTGCCTCCACAACACCCTACGCAGATTACATGGGATACCATCCAATGCAAAATATGGACCACCGTGGACAACCTTCAGGGGCTTGGGGAGCACATTATGGCCTGCAAAGGGAAGACTGGAATGCTTATGGCCCAGCACCTTCCAACACTGTGACCGCTACGCAAATGAATGGATCATCTCCCGGGCAGGTTTCCTATAGTTCTGCTGATTACAACTCCTTGAATCCCGCTGGATCGGGGGCTTTACCTTCTGTAAATACAATCAATACAGAGCAAATCTCTCCCCACAGTCAAAGACAAAGCTCTTACGAATGGATGAGGAAAACAGTCCAATCCACTTCAACAGGTATGTTGGCGAGGACTAATCTATACACGGAAATCTCTAGCATTATTCTGTGCCATCTCACCCACACACCTCTGCACGGGAATACAAAACTCTTGCTCAGGATGAAAAAGATTGCTTCCCTAGACGTTGTCTATGCTTTTGAACAAATTTGATTTATTGTCCTTCTGATATCAATGAAAGATCAAATATAATGAAATAATCACCACATGCAATGTGCAGAAACAAGGGTTTTGAGGAGCGGGATAAGAGAATTTTTAATTGAAAGTGAACTGGGGTAATATCCATCTAAGTCATACTTAAAGAGATTCACTGAAATAAATGGACTTAAAGTGAATGATTACAATGGGGGCACTCTGAGTATGACTTACGTCAATTGATTTCAATGGGTCTGTTTGAGTATGGTTTAGTTTGTTATTACCCAAAGTCTTTTAAATGAGATAATCCTGCAAATTATTTTTTTAAAATATTCAACATAACCTTATGCCTGTTTATAGGAATTAAGTCTTACTCCCATATAGGACAGCAGGCTGAAACACGCTGTTTTGGTAGCACTGTAATTGAATATATGGCTCATTTAAGAGTAAGCTTCTCACATTTTCTACACACTTGTATGGCTGAAAAACTAAAATGGTCTTGAAGGAGAAAAGTTATATTCACATAAAGCTTCACATCTTCTGAGGTCTACATGAGAGGGAGGTCTGCAGCATCACACCATGGTTATATGTTCAATTTATAGGGTTTCATGCATTAACACTTCAAATGGAGACAGTAGATGAAAGGTCATCCTTCACTTTAAAATGCTAGGCATGCTCAGAGACTGCAGGGATCTAACACACACAACCAGCTTGATCTTTTCATAGGAGTTTCAATAGTAAGCTGGTGAAATAAAAATTGTATACAATATATCTCGGAGCTCCAGGAAAATATTTGTTAGATAATGGACTAGAATAAAGGTGTTGGCGGGGGGCGGGGGGTGTGTGAGGAGGAACTGCCAGATTACTAAACACTCAGTAATTATAGTATATGGACAATGAATAATAAAAATCTGGTTTTAAAGTGCTGCATTAAAAAGAGAATCCTGAACAACCACAGCTACTGTGTGGTTTGACTGCGGCTATTAAGAGACCGTGGAAGTTAATTGCTGCAATACCTGGTGCTCTATAACATAATGCATAATGCCAGGATCCCAAAATGAGCCAGGCACACTTTTGCAGGCAATCCTTCAAAGAACAATAGTGCTATTAAGGGGGGTGTTAAGTACTGCAAAACTTAAATGTATTTAGCTTTCAATTGAATCCTTTGGTTATGAAACAGTAGTGTAAACATATTACTCCTTGCTGATTATGTAAAGTACAGGAAACTCTGATCAGTGATTTGAACATCTAAGAGCTCAACTGTGATATTATGGCTTCATGGAATGCTGGGGCATGTAAATCTCAAGGGGCTAATCAATGGTTTAAATGATTTCTTCCAAGTGAAGGAGTGTGGTAAAGTATTTCTCTAAATACAGGCTACTGGAAAGGTCTTTATTGAAATAACTTTCAAATAACTTTATACATTGCTTTTGAGGCCTCTTCTTCTTATATCCCACCTTCCATCAAAGGAACTCATGGGTTCCCTTCTCATTCTATCCTCACAAAAACCTTGTTAAGTAGGCTAGGCTGAGAGACAATAACCGGTTCAGTGAGGATTTGAACCCTTATCTCCCACAACACTCTAACTGACTTTTAAAAATGCTGCTATGTAAGTACCTAGAGTTGCCATTCTTAGGTTTCAGCACAGTCCCCCTCTCTGGAAGTTCAATCTCTGAGGTTCACATCCTACACATGTTGAAGGTTGCAATCTCAACTCAATTTTTTAGTAGACATGATTAGGATTGCACTGTTAGCCACATTTGAAACAGGGTGGAATTTTACTTACAAGCAAACATGCACAGAATATTGCTGCATGGCTCCTTGTCAGTGCCCAGCCTACACATACAACAGAACAATTAGATCTGTCTGATATATCTAACCAGACACAACAAAGAAAGTACGTCTTCACATAGCACACGGCTGTGGAATTTGCTCCAATAATGTGATGGCCACCAGCTCAATAACTGTGTTCTACTTCCAGCGTCAGAGACAGTGCAGTATGTCCCAATACCAGGTGCTGGGATTCACATGTGGTGAGAGTTGCTGTTGCTTGCTGGCTTCCCATAGGCATCTGATTGGCCACTGTGAGAACAGGATGCTGAATGAGGCAGGCCTTTGGCCTAATGCAGTTTTCTTCTTATATTTTGATGTTAACAAAAATAACAAATTCCAGAGGGGTAGCTGTTTTAGTCTGTGGCAACAAAAATAACAAGGAGTCTCGTGGCGCCTTGAAGATAAATAAACACTTCCTGCCTCACAATGCAAAACCAGATTGGTAGACAATTCTAACTAAAATTAAACACACCATGCTAGAGCCCTTTAGAACCTAACAAATTAATAATATAAGAACTGTCCTGTAAACAGGAACCGATTGAGCTGCCTGGTCCAACATTCTGTCTTCTGCAGTAGCCAACAAGGTGTCATGAACATTCCATGAACAGTGCACAACAAAGCAGTGCTTGTTTGCTTCCAGAAATCAGGGCAGCTGATAGAACCTGCCCTAAGGATATTTGGCAGCAAAGTGCTTATTCAAATGCTCTTTTTGGATGCTATACTCTCTACCATCAGGAATATCAGCAGCTCTTCTTTTTACAGAATCCAAGTGGCCAACAATTAAGGCAAGAACACTCAGTTAAAGCATATTTTAAAAATTGTTACTATTGAGCATTTTTCCTCCACTGTGCTATATGGAATTAGGTGATAGCCAACTCTGGAAAGCAGCTTGTCAATATTTTTTTAGATTATTATTATTTTCCAGAACTGAGCTCTGCTTTGACCTTGAGAAAGAGATTGGATCTTCTGGAAAGAATCCAAATGGAACCTACAACCAATTAGAAACACAATTCTTCCCCCCCCCCTATATACTCTTGAGAACAGAACCTTTTAGAGCTAGTTATCTCACCAGTTTCCTTATAAAATGTCTTTACTGAGCTAAGTTTCTAAGTGCTGCCCACTGCAGTCTTAGATAGCCGCTACAACAAGGTAGACACATGCAGACAGACTTTGTATTTGTGGTCAACATCAAGTCATCTGTTAGCAGCCAGAGCTTTCAGATTTAAAGTTTTCAAATATGACAAAACCAATATGATGCATGCCTTGTAAATTTTTGACTTGCTGTCAAGCATATACTGCTACAAAGACTTGGTAGTTAACATAGCAGATGGCCAAACTTCTCCTATTTGGTTCAAATGCTTTATATAGTGTATTTAGCACCAACAGTGGCAGATGCTCCCCTGTGAGAAGAGGAGTATTAGGTCAGAGGTTGTCAAACTGCTTTCAAGGGTATTGTGGGCTTTCAAGAAGTTTATCAGGGGTTCCTTGATGAGTGTTAACACTGGCCAGCTTTCTCTGCAAGACAGTTTGACCAGAAGCTGAGCATTTCTTTTGGAGTATGTTTGCCCAGGGAACAGACCTGCCTTTAAATAATAAATATCCCCTTCAAATGCAGAGAGCCTATTGTTTTGGTTTGTACCAGTTGGACCTCTACCCCTTTGCCATCACATTTCATTATTGGTGCCACCTTCTCATGCCACAATGGAGAAGGCACTGTGGAGTTCAGGTCCTGCTTGCAGGCTTCCCATGGGTATCTAGTTGGCCACTGTAAGAACAGGATGCTGGACTAGATGGGCCATTGGCCTGATCCAGCAGGACACTTCTTACACTCTCATGCTCACTTCACTCCAGATTTTCCTCGGCTTCCGTATGAGGGCTATGGGTTTTTTCAAGGTACAGCCTCATGGTGAGTAGAAACTTGGTCCATGCCATGTGCTGTGTCTGTGTCTTTTCCCTGGGATCTGCTTTGTTTTCTACCAGAATCTTAAAATTCACCAAACAGAGTCAGGTGCAAAATAGTGCATAAAGAGGTCCAGTTTAGGTGTAACAATCACAGTCCAAAAAACCAGGGTTCCATGGTTATTAGGTCAAGAGCTAGCATTGTGTATATATGTGTGTGTGTGCTTCCTATTGCCCTTCCCTCCCTCCTTTGTTTTCTTGCAGGCCTTAGTGCAATATTTCCAGGGATTGTTAATCCATTATCGGTTTCAGGAAATCCAATTTTTAAGAGAAGGGACTTCTCTTGTTACTACTGCTAAACAATAAACAATAAAGGGATTTTGTTTGTTTGTTTACAATCAAGCAGTACTGTATATAAATTGTGTTAAATAATTTAAAAAATACTGTAAATCACTGAAAGGGGCGGGGGGGGGCAATCACAAGTGGGAAGAGCGCTGCTGCACTCTGGATCTCCTTGTGTGCTTCCTTTTGAGGCATCTGGTTGGTCACTGTGAGAATAGGATGCTGGACTAGATGGGCCTTTGGCCTGATCCTGCAGCCAGGTTTTTCTGAAGTTTTTAAATTCAACATTTTCTCTGGCCCAGGGTTCACTTTTGCCCCCTTTCTCGAAGGATTTAGGTAAAAATATACATTTATGTGGGGGTTTCGTTCTGAGACATCGCGCACATCAGTGAAATAACTGAACTCCATTAAGAAAGACTGTAAACATCAGCTCTGCCCTTTTAGTGATGTTTCAGTAATGTCTTTATAACGCTTCCAGGTCACTTTTGGGTTCACCACATTGCATAAATGGGGGGCTGCCTGTACTGTGATGTCAATACCGACAGAAATTTAATAATAATAATAATAATAATAATAATAATAATAATAATAATTTTTATTTATACCCCGTCCTCCCCAGCCAAGGCCGGGCTCAGGGCGGCTTATAAGCAATAATAAAAACAAGTTGAATGATTACAACTTAAAAACAAAATTAAAATACAACATTAAAATATTGAAACATTAAAATATTAAAATGTAGCCTCATCGCAGGAGAAGGAAAAGAAAAAAGAAAGAGGGGGAGGGAATCAAACTGGCTCCAAGCCAAAGGCCAGGCGGAACAACTCTGTCTTACAGGCCCTGCGGAAATAAATCAGATCCTGCAGGGCCCTGGTCTCATGAGGCAGAGCGTTCCACCAGGCCGGAACCTGTCTTGCACCATGCCAGACTATTGGCCCATCTAGCTTAATATTCCCTCTACAGTGACTGATAGCAACCCTCAAGGGTTTCAGAGAGGAGTGTTTCCCAGCCCTACCTGGAATTGAACCTGGAACACTTGGCATGCAAAGCAGATGCTCTGAGACTTGGCTGTAAGTCTCTGTTTATTTTTGTTGTGCAGTCACTATTAATACAGTGGTGCCTCGCAAGACGAAATTAATCCGTTCCGCGATTCTCTTCGTCTAGCGGTTTTTTCGTCTTGCGAAGCAAGCCCATTGACAGCTTAGCGGATTAGCGCTATTAGCGGTCTAGCGGCTTTTAGCGATCAGCTGAGAAGCGGCTTATCAGCGGATCAGCTGTTAAGCGGCTTAGCAGCTTAGGAACAGGGCGAAAAAAGCGGGGAAAAACCCGCGGGAACTCGCAAGATTTTTTCGTCTTGCGAAGCAACCCCATAGAGAAATTCGTTTAGCGAAGCGCCTCCAAAACGGAAAACCCTTTCGTCTAGCGGGTTTTCCGTCTTGCGAGGCGTTCGTCTTGCGGGGCACCACTGTATTGTGAACTGATAGGTCCTTGTTTCAAATCTTGCTTCCTCAGCCATGAATTCACTAGGGAAACCACGATCTCTCTTCTTGAAAATGGGGATGCTTTTAATACTGACCTACCTTATGTGGTTGTTGTACATATTAAAGAGACAATATGTGAGGCAACTTGAACACTCTAAAATGCTATATAAATGCTAAGTATAGATACAATAGATGCCTATTGTATATATTATCCTACCATTCTTTTTCAGAACAATTCAAATCCAGAGCTGCAACCTGGAAACAGGAGAACCAAGGCAAGATACCGTATTTTTCGCTCTATAGGACGCACTTTTTCCCCTCCAAAAATGAAGGGGAAATGTGTGTGCGTCCTATGGAGCGAATGCAGGCTTTCGCTGAAGCCTGGAGAGCGAGAGGGGTTGGTGGCTGTCTTGGCTTCTTTGCTGTTTGGGGCGGCGGGGGGGGGGAATAAAAATGCTTTTCTTCATTCCCCCCCTAAAAACTAGGTGTGCCCTATGATCCGGTGCGCCCTATAGAGCGAAAAATACGGTACATAAAAGGCAAATATCGGTCAACCCACCCCCTGTCAATATATATGTATATATATTTGCCTTAAAGACCTACATGAGACCGAATGATAAAAAATAGTAATATTAACTTAAGACACAGCCTGAGAAAATGTGGGGGAGGAATCTGCAAAATAAATTTATGATTTTATAATATGTTTTCAGATAAATTTTCCAGTGCTGCATAACAATTGTAGAACAAATTTTAAGAACCACAATTATAAAAAAATCAGTCAAGAAGCAGAACAATTTAAGAATCGCTATCTGCAATCAGGTCTACGGACAGACTAAAAGGTAGATTAAGGATATAATCCTAAAGCGGGCCTGAGAACATGTAATTTAAGGAAAATGATACTTACTCTGCTTTGGTTTGCATCCTTCCCATAACTTTCTGGGTTGCTGATTTGATTTTGGCGGTTGTGTATTACAGTCATACCTTGGGATAAATACGCTTCAGGTTAAGCATTTTTGGGTTGCGCTCCACAGCGACCCAGGAGTAACGGAACGCGTTACTTCCGGGTTTCGCTGCTTGCGCATGCGCAGACGCTCAAAATGAGGTCATACACATGTGCGGAAGTGGCAAAACATGACCCGTGCACACACAGTCACGTATTACGTTCACTTCAGGATGCGAACGGGGCTCCGGAACGGATCCCATTTGCATCCAGAGGTACCACTGTATTAGCTGTAAGAAAAATAAAAGGAAACTGTCAGTCATAATATAGTAATTATAATAATAATAATTTTTATTTATACCCCGCCCTCCCCAGCCAAGGCCGGGCTCAGGGCGGCTAACAAGCAATAATAAAAATAAGTTGAATGAATACAACTTAAAAACAAAATTAAAACACAACATTAAAATATTGAAACATTAAAATATTAAAATGTAGCCTCATCGCAGGAGGAGAAAGGAAAAAGAAAGAGGGGGAGGGAATCAAATTGGCTCCAAGCCAAAGGCCAGGCGGAACAACTCTGTCTTACAGGCCCTGCGGAAATAAATCAGATCCTGCAGGGCCCTGGTCTCATGAGGCAGAGCGTTCCACCAGGCTGGAGCCAGAGTTGAAAAGGCCCTGGCTCTGGTTGAAGCCAATCTGACTTCCTTAGGGCCCGGGACCACTAGGGTGTTGCTATTTATGGACCTTGAGGCTCTCCGTGGGTCCTAGGCCGTGAGGGTCCTAGGCTGTGAAGGGCTTTAAAGGTCAAAACCAGCACCTTAAATCTTAAATATGTGAAACTCAATTTTTAAAAAACAAAACCCTTTTGCTCAGAATAGACCCACTGAAATTAATAAAACCAAGTTAGTCATGGTCATTGATTTCAATGGATCTACACTGTAAAAGTAAGTACAGAAGGGGTGGTGCAAGGGTGGAGGAGAGAACTGCTGAAGATTATTCATCCACCTCATCCAATGCCCTCCTGCACACCACCTGGTAGGATGGGCCACAGATGCACTCTTGTCCTTAATTTTTTTTTTTTTTAAATAACCAATATAGAGCCAGTGTGGTTAAAGACTAGGAGCTGGAAGACCTGGGTTTAAACCCCAACTCAGCCATGAAACTCACTGGGTGACCTTGGCGCAATCAGTACTGTACTACCCCACAGGAGTGTTGTGAGGCTAAAATGGGGAGGGGGCAGAACCATGTACAACAGGTTGAGGGGAAAAGTAGAATATAAATGTAAGAATAAATGTAGAATAAATACATCTTTTGTCCTGCTGGAAACAGTGGGAAGGAAATAAAATCTAGGGCTAACGTAGTTACCTAGAGGCATTAACTGGAGTGGGAAGCTGTTGGATCTGAGCTTTTGCTTGGTCCATCCCGGCACTCCTCTAATATTGGGAAGGCAAGTTTGGGTTCATGTTTGGGTTCCCTTACACCAGCTCTTCTTGTCTGGGGCGGAATCTCTCTCTCCGTTGGGAGAGAGAACTGGTGCTTCCTATAGCCTTTGGGGCACCTCCCAGGAGCTACATAATTGTAAACCTGAGACCACTGAAAATGTCTGGGTAAATAAAAGTCTTTCCCTGATAAGGAAAAGGCAGTGTTTTGGTGAGAAAACTGCAGAGAGAGTGTGCTAACACCAAAATGTCTCTCTACCTGGTCTCTATCTGCTTCATCCAGGGCCAGATTTAGGTTTGATGAGGCCCTAAGCTACTGAAGGTAATGGGGCCCTTTATATGTGCAGCTGTCCTTTGTCAACAACAAATTGTCACTGTTTTTTGTTTGGAATATATGCTATATGGTAATTTATGGACCTAATAGGTATCTAACCAGTGATATTTTAGGTGGGGCCCATTATTTACATCATAGGAGCCTGCACAACACAAAACACTTGTTGCTGTATGTAGGTTTTATTTTAATTGTTTTTATCTCATATTTTGGAAATGTACATCCAGGTTTTTTTCCTTTAATTTTTTTGGGGGGGTCCCATGAGAGTGGGATCCTAAGCTATAGCTTGTTTAGCTTATACATAAATCAGGCACTGGCCTCATCTCTTAAGATTTATCTTAACCTGTCAGCAGACACATGTGGATGCAGGCAGCCTCAGAGATATTTTATTGTTGTTTTATTACCAATTTAATTTATTAATAGCTTCTTATGAAATACATAAAAGCAATTTCACAATACAATGAAAACAGATTTAAGCTAAAACAACTGCACATATAAAAATTGTTAAAACAATAGTGCTTTAAAGATTAAAACCAACAGCACTATGAATTGTGCTCAGAAACAGACAATAAGTTAAGTTCCAAAATTGGCAATACAGTAGTACCTCGGGTTACAAACACCTCGGGTTACAAACACTTCAGGTTACAGTCTCCGCTAACCCAGAAGTAGTACCTCGGGTTAAGAACTTTGTCCCAGGATGAGAACAGAAATCGTGTGCTGGCAGCAGCAGGAGGCCCCATTAGCTAAAGTGGTACCTCAGGTTAAGAACGGTTTCAGGTTAAGAACGGACCTCTGGAACGAATTAAGTTTGTAACCAGAGGTACCACTGTATATATTCCTGCCCAGCAATATAGTACTCTATTATTTATTTATTTTTTTGGAACAGCTACATTTCCCAAGTAGTCTTCAGTGCCAGCCTCATGCAGTAGTCTAATTTGGAGAAAAGCGCATGGAAGCAGAAAGTATAAGGAGATGGTGCCCACCTCCATACACTTCCATTTATCAACAAGCTAAGAGTGCAATTCTCCATGAAGACCTCATATTATGTTAGCTCTTCTTCCACAGCTGCTGTTCATTTTAAGGGAGCTTGCTCAGAAGAATCTGCCACAGGATTGTGTCCTATATCAGTTATTTAATACCATTAAGGTACATGGCACCTCACAGAATAGCATAAGCAAAATGACAGTAAAACCCTTTAAAACTTTGACTGTGGAGGGATAAATAAGGGACGGGTAAGAGAGACTCATATACCAAGCAGTGAATGAGAGTCAAACATTATCAAACTTTGTTTCAAGGAAATGAGGACTAATATAGGCCTTTGGCCCTCCAGACAGTGCTGGAATTCCAACCCTCATCAACCCCAGCCAGCATGGCCAATGGTGATGGGAGTGATGAGATGGTGATGGGAGCTGGAGGCCCACAATTTCCCTATCCTTGAATTAAGTGGTAAAACCAATGGACTGTATTCAAATATGTTTTATTCAAAGTATAACCATTAAAATTAATGGATGTGCCTAGTTTAGGCCCATTAATTTCAGTGGGTCTGCTCTAAGTAGGACTTACTTGAATACAACCCAAAATAAGGCTAGATTTGAGTATCCCCCACTTCTATAATAAGTTTAACAATTACATCAGTCACTATGCTAACAGTTGAGCTTCAGATCTCGTTCACATTTTTGCCCAGAACCATTTCTTTGTTGCTTTGAAGTAGATTTAATGTGTATAATTAGAACTGTGTCCCCATCACACAAACGAGAATATCAACATGGCCTCTTTTTTATCACCCTGCAGAAGTCACAGACATAGACTAATTCATGTGACAAAGAGGATGTTAATGATGTAAAACAGGAGCAACTCTCAAGCAAGGAGGACAGGGTGAGCCAGAGGCAGTTTTCATGCTAATTTATTTTGCTTTGTAAACTAGCTGTGAGGTCTGAGCATCCCCCACCCCGCCATGTCTTGCCCCTTCCATCCATTGTCTTCAGTTCAGAGGCCTATCTGCCATGTCAAGCAACAGACCCTCTTTTGACACCTCTTCCAGCTTTGATGTGCATCCCTGTCTCTTCCTTCTCTTCCTTTTATTTAGCAGTTATACTGCCGGAAAGAGCGACAATTTTCACAGCAAATAAAGAGGCCCGATCTTTGCTTTTATTGTGTTCAAAAGAAACACTCTGTGAATTTTATGGCCAATAGGAAAACTTCCCCCACCCCCTTCCCATCCCACACAATACTCAGGCTGAGTCACAGACTGGTAAAATAACAGGAGTATCCTAATACAGGTCAAACATCAGGTGAGTAGTTTCATGGCATTTAGAACAGCCTGATTTCCACAAAAGATTACAAATGAACACTTAAATGGCTCTGCCCTAACATTTGCACATCGTAATAATTAATTTTGAAACAAGATGCAACAAAAACTTTTCTCACGTGTTTTTTAAAAAAGGGGATAGAGCCCAAGAAACCACTGGGAATCACTATATTCCCCCACCACATACCCCAAACATACACATACAAAAATGAATGGGACAATGTTCCAATTGTTTTCTTTAAAAATG